>NC_135448.1:2130000-2840000 GCF_051991255.1 Vanacampus margaritifer | reverse complement strand
AGATGCGATCGGACTCATTTGAGGCTGTCTATTGTTTTTATTTTTTTGTTTTTAGGACCATCTGAACATGATGTACAGAAACAAATATAGAGGTGATGTGCTGGTAACCTCTCCCTCTCGAAAAGACAAGAACAAATCAAAATCAAAAATCAGACGATCTCTACCTGCAATTTAATGAGGAAATTGGGACTTGAAAGGAACGTGCGACAACACATTGATTGCACTTTACGGACAACACTTTGGATTATATTGCTGTATTGATGATTATTCCAGTATGCTTTATGATAGGAATATTTTATTTGTCTATTTAACACATGGTATCGGTATGTTTTAAATGATTGTGGAGGTGATACTCAGATTTCAAGGATGTTGTATAATGTTTTCATTAGCAATAATAATAATTGGCGAAACAGGTCTGATAGCTGGACATATGTATATTTAAAACAAAATAATGAAAATGATTACAAATTGACAACAATATGATGAGGATTTGGATGACACCAATGTTTTAAGTGAAAGAAACAAAATGAGTACACGTGAATTTTATCAAGTAATTCTTTTGAAGTTTGACAATATGATGTTTAAATGTGCTATTCATTTGATAATCAGGGGGGAATGTTGAGATAATTGTACAATAAGTTATCACATGAATAAGCACTCTACTATTTGCTGCAATGAAGAATTGCTTCTGCTTGCAATGAAGAATGCTTTGCTCTGCTGCCACACTCCCATTTACTAGATTAGGGCAGCCGCATCTAACATCTGATTAACAGATGACTCATGATTACTACAAGAACAAGAACATCTAACTATGTACAGCTGTGTAACTAATGTACTCAGCACTCACATGCACACACACACACACAGACACACAATTACATTGTGTTCCAACTATGCCTTGTACCCCCACCCCCTAGAGTTGGAACACCCATGTACTGTAACTAGGAGCGTGAAATCGAATAAAATGAGAGGATGAGGAGAGGTTATTTAGAGAGTGCAGTGATGAATTGTATGAGGCAGTTCCTCTCCTCTCTCCTCGTGAGCTTTCTAACAAAAACTGAGTGTCTTCTCTCCTTTTTGTGTAGTGTTTAATAAATGTCTAGCAGGTAAACCTGACACTAACACAGAGTCCGAATCTGAATGCATGTTTAACACTGGATTACGGGCTTGTGTCTCAAACTCTCATTGTTAATGTGACTAAATGTGATATTCAAATGTCACCACTTACGGATCACTGTATGATTAATCTATCACTGAATTTAGGCACTCAAAAACCAACATCTAATAATATTTGGAAACTCAATAATTCACTTTTGGAGAACAGAAATTTTTGTAGTCACGTGACTAATACTCTTACTGAAATAAGATATTTGGACATGTCAATTATAGGAAAATGGGAATGGTTTAAATTTAAGTTAAGCAATTAGCTATTAAAATGGGGAAAGAAATTGCTAGAGCAAGACAACGTAAAAACGCAAATTGATTAAATCTATTTAGAAAGGGCGCTTTTGTAAGATCCAAAAGCTAAATGGGAAAAGAATACTTCCTATTTTTAGTCTTGAAAAAAAGGGCAATCACGAAAAATGATAACTAAATTGAACATAGAAAATGCAGTAATACAGGAAGAAATACGATTATTTTATAAGAATTTTTTTTTTAAAGAAAAATGTAATGCTCTTATGGATATGGTAAGAAATAATGTAACCAAATTGACATCTGAGGATAAAAGATCACAATAACAGAACTTGAAGCTGCACTTAAACAGATGAAGAATGGTAAATCACCCGGAATCGATAGGCTTACCTTTGAGTTCTATAAAAAAAAAAATAAAATAAAATTGGCAGGACTTAAAACAATTATTATATAATGCATATCTAGACTGTATTGAAAATGACAAATTATCTCCCACTATGAAAATGGGCTTAATAACATTATTGCCAAAACCCAATAAGGATCTCTTACAATTAACTAACTGGAGACCAATAACACTCCTTTGCAATGATTATAAATTGTTGGCCTTGGTTTATGCAAATAGAGCTAAGAATATTTTTCATAAAGTGATAGACGAATTTCAGTCCGCCTTCATCACAGGAAGGCAAATTCATAACAATGTTCGATAAATCCTACACTTGTTAGACTATCATTCTGTCACTAACTCAGTTTAATTTTGTTTATTGAATTTTTTTCAAAGCATTTGACTATTCAGCAATATTTTCTTTTCTTTTTTCCTGGAGAGCTCAGTATTGTTCATTTAGTAATTTTACCGATTTGACATGTCATCATCATTGCTCTCTTTTTTTTTGTACGTGGGTGAGTATGTGCGTGCGTGCGAGTGTGTGTGTATTCATTAGTTCACCTAAAACCTATTAAAAAATCCCATACCGTTCACCTAAACCAAACACTTCCAGCCAGATTCGTGAGGCCGTCAGGAGACCCGAGGAAGGACCAAAGAAAAAAAAGGAAAGTGAAATGCAGCACCGACCAGACACCACCCACCAGGCCACCAACCAGAGTCCTTCACCAACCCTAGAGACATCTAAATTCCAACAAATCAAGGAGACCTCAAGAGACCAAAGGAGAGACTGAGGAAAGGAAGGAAGGACAGACGAAGCAGAATGAGATCCACAGACACCAGCCTCCACCGATTCAATGACCTGAGGAAGAAGCAGATTGTGTCTGAGTTTCGATAGATGCTGGTGTGGTGGATCTGGCATGCATGAAAATCTCCACCAAAGAGGGGAGCCGTCGACCCCTGCCAGGACAGAGCAAGCGCAACACCTCAGGGCCCCCCAGGCCGCGGCAGCGTCACAGCACCGCACCCCCCCACCCACCCAGCCACCCCCACCAACAAAGCCACACCCCTCCCCCCGACCCCACCTCCACCAACCGGCAGCCCCCGACCCCCAGATCCCGACCCCCATTCAGGCATCGGTGCCGAAGAGGGGCCACCATATATATATCTATACATCTATATATATATAAAGTAGCAAATTTGCTACTTTATAAAGTGGCAGATTTGCGAGAGAAAAAACCCTCAAAAACTTGCTAGAAATACACGTAGCGTACTACTCGACTGTTTGTGCCAATACTTTTCGATCGGGTTTAAAAATAAGGAGATAGTAATTGCTTTAGCATAGATTAACCATATCATGTTAAGCATTCGCTCTTTGAACCGTTGTGTACGGCCACTGGCCAGCGACAAAGACGCCTTGCTTTGCGAAGGTCCACACCCGGACGATCAAAATTTAAGTTAATTTGTTAAAATGTATATTTACTTGTACATTTATGTTTCCAGGATTGTTATTTACACATTAATACATTTTGGTATTTTTTTGTACAAGTATCTAAGTTGATGTGTCGAATCTGCTGCTCTCCATCATTCACTTGCATTTACCTATGGTATGCTAGCATCTGATTGGATAGTGTTAGTCAGCTGATAGGGGATCAGGAAGTGTTGTCGCTCTAGCTGCGGTGAATGATGAGTAAAGTTTAAATTTAAGAATGAATCAGTCTCCATCCTGCCTTTTCATTTTGTAAACAGTGTCCCATTAACCACCAATGAATCCTCACATGATTAAACTATAGCTACACTTCGTGTATTTCTCGTAAGATTCTGAGATTTTTTTCTTGCAAATCTGCCGCTTTAGAAAGTGGCAAATTTGCGACTATAAAGTGGCAAATTTGCACGTTTTTTTCTCTGAATATTGCCCCCGCCCTCTAAAAAATATATATTTATACGTGGCCCTACTACGCCGTCATAGTTTATTGTTTGTGTGTAAAAAATAAATAAATAAATGTATTTTTTGTAAAAACTCAACAAAAAAACGTTTTTTCTTCATTCATTTCCAACAGACTAGGCACAGCATGTGCATTGCTGCCCCCCACCAACATCACGTTTGTAAGTACAGCATTCCTCCCCTTTAATGAGCATAAATGATAATAAATATTTAACGTGTAAAGAACAACTTTATTAAATGTATTCCTTTTTTACACAACATAGTTTAACAACCGCAATTTCGAATATTATATATAAATATATTAATATATTTTAAATATGATTTACTATGTATTCAAAGAGAATTTTTTATAGATGTACCACAATTTCAGGAGAATCTGATCAAAACCTGCAACTCACATCTGTGTTTTTCCAGAACTTTTCTCCCCAATATAATCCTAAATTGGATAAATCCCACGTATAATTTCAAGTTTTTCTTCTTTAATATATTACTCATAATTATATAACATCTAGTCACGTGGTACACAGTTACGGTGTCGGTACCAGATGGGATCGGGCTGCCAGATCGTATCAGGGTCGCCTAATGAACATCACGCTACAGGATTGGCTAGAAATTATCCAATTGACGACACACATTGTAAAGAAAATATTAAAGATGTAATTTAAATAACAAAATGTATGGGCTGAAATTGTAAAAATGTAAATAAACCTAAGAATATAAAAGCAAGATATATTGAATAAAATATAAAATGGATTGAATGAATGATAAACCTTCTTCTTTTCCTTTTGGCTTTTCCCTTCAGGGGTCGCCAGAGCGAATCAGATGCCTCCACCTAACCCTGTCCTCTGCATCCTCTGCTCTCACACCAACTACCTTCTGCCTGGCATTTGGAAACTCAGCATCCTTCTGCCAATATACTCACTATCTCTCCTCTGGACATGTCCAAACCATCTCAGTCTGGCCTCTCTGACTTTATATCCAAAGCCTCTAACGTGCTGTCCCTCTGATGTACTCATTCCTAAATATATCCATCCTGGTCACTCTCAAAGAGAACCTCAGCATCTTCATCTCTGCCACCTCCAGCTCTGCTTCCTGTCTTTTCCTCAGTGGCACTATCTCCAGACCAAACAACATAGCTTGGTCTCACCACAGTTTTATAAACCTTTCCTTTCATTTTAGCTGAAACTCTTCTATCACACCTAACACTTTTCTCCACCCGTTCCAGCTTGCCTGCACACGCTTCATCACTTCTTTTCCACACTTTCCATTGGTCTGCACCATCGACCCTAAATACTTAAACTCCTCCACCTTCTTGGTCTCTTCTACCTGTAACCTCACTCTTCCACTTGGGTCCCTGCCATTCACACACAGATACTCCGTCTTGCTACGACTAACCTTCATTACCCTGCTTTCCAGGGCAAACCTCCACACCTCTAGCTTCTCTTCCACCTGTTCCCTGCTCTCACTACAGATCATAATGTCATCTGCAAACATCATAGTCCATGGAGATTCCTGTGTAACCTCATCTGTCATCCTGTCCATCACCATAGCAAACAAGAAGGGGCTCAGAGCTGATCCCTGATGTAGTCCCACTTCCACTTTGAACTCCTCTGTCACACCTACAGCACACCTCACCACTGTTTTACAGTCCTCATACATGGCCTGCACCACTTGAACATACTTCTCTGCTACTCCAGACTTCCTCATACAAAACCACAGTTCTTCTCTGGGCACCCTGTCGTAAGCTTTCTCCAGATCTACAAAGATGCAGCTCCATCTGACCTCTGTACTTCTCTATCAACATCCTCAAAGCAAATACTGCATCTGTGGTACTCTTTTTTTCTTTTTTTTGAATGAAACCATACTGCTGCTCACAAATGTTCACCTCTGCCCTCAGTCTAGCTGCAACTACTCTTTCCCATAGCTTCATTGTGTGGCTCATTAGCTTTATTCCTCTGTAGTTGAACAACCCAGTCAGAAATTCTACTGCTACCTATCCTCTTCCATACCTCCACAGGTATATCAT
Organism: Vanacampus margaritifer; assembly: GCF_051991255.1. Taxonomy (NCBI): domain Eukaryota; kingdom Metazoa; phylum Chordata; class Actinopteri; order Syngnathiformes; family Syngnathidae; genus Vanacampus; species Vanacampus margaritifer. The sequence goes on along the minus strand of NC_135448.1, from coordinate 2,834,237 downwards.
TAGGACCAAGTGCCTTTCCACACTTATTCCTCTTCAATGCCCTTCTCACTTCATCCTTACTAATCTTTGCTACTTCCTGGTCCACCACGGTCACCTCTTCTACTCTTCGTTCTCTCTCATTTTCCTCATTCCTCAACTCTTCAAAGTACTCTTTCCATCTTCCCATCACACTACTGGCATCTGTCAGCTTACTTCCATCCCCATCCTTTATTACCCTAACCTATTGCCTTCCCATCTCTATCTTTTTGCCTTGCCAACCTAAATAGATCAGTCTCTCCCTCCTTATGATCCAACCTAGCATACAAGCCATCGTAAGCCCCTTGTTTGGCCTTTGCCACTTCTACTTATACCCTACGCTGCATTTCCCTGTACTCCTGTCTACTTCAGTCCTCTGTGTCCCACTTCTTCTTAGCTAACCTCTTTTTCTGGATCCACTACTGCACCTTCTCATTCCACCACCAAGTCTTGTTATCTCCTTTCTTTCCAGATGACACACCAAGGGCTGTCCTACCTGTCTCCCTGATCACATTTGCTGTAGTTATCCAGTCATTTGGAAGGACCTCCTGCCCATCCAGATCCTGTTTCAACTCCTTCCTGAAAGTCATACAACACTTCCTTTTTCAGCTTCCACCATTTTGTCCTCTGCTCTGCCTTTACCGTCTTTGTCTTCCTCACCACCAGAGTCATCCTACACACTACCACACTATGCTGTCTGGCTACACTCTCACCTACCACTACTTTGCAGTCGCTGATCTCCTTCAGATTACACCGTCTACACAAGATGTAGTCTACCTGTGTACTCTTACCTCCACTCTTGTAGGTCACCCTATGTTCCTGCCTCTTCTGGAAAAAAGTATTCACGACAGCCATTTCCATTCTTTTTGCAAAGTCAACCACCATCTGTCCTTCTGCGTTCCTCTCCTGGATACCAAACTTGCCCATCACCTTATCATCACCTGTTTCATGTTTCCTGCACCAATGTGTCCATTGAAGTCTGCAGCAATGACAACTCTCTCTCACTTCTAGGGATGCTCTGCATCATTTCATCAAGATCCAACCAAAAGTTTTCCTTTTCCTAAATCAAAAGTGGGATTTTTATTTATTTAAAGTTGGGCAAGTGGCAATAAATCGAAGTAAAGAGATAAAAAAAAAAAGTTCCAACAAAATGGTCTCCTTAATGAATGCTTTACAACCTTTGATTTCAAGGCAGGATTTATCGGAGGAGGAGTTAAAATCATCAAGGACAGCCTGGATAATATGTATATGGATTTCGCAAAAGGAGCATTTATCAGGTCAAGAGCTAAATGGTTGGAAAACGGGGAGAAAAATTATAGTTATTTTTTGCTTCAGAGAAAAGAAATAGGAAGCAAAACAATATTACTTCTCTCAACATAAATGGTGTTGTAAGCTTGAACTCTAATATTATTTCTGATTATATTACTTCATTTTATTGCAACCTTTATACCTCAAAATTCGATCAGAAAAAGTGTGATGTGTTTATGAACCGAATCAAGATGTTTACTCCAAAGATTACTGAAACCTTTATGGATGCTTGTGATGCTGAACTTTTAGATTCGGAAATATTTGATGCTATTCAATCAATGGGTTTAAGGAAGTCTCCGGGAAATGATGGTCTGACAGTAGAGTTCTACCTGTCCTTTTGGGACTTGCTTAACTCTTTGACTGCCAGACGTTTTCAGAAAAGGGATGCCGCCAGTGCCAGCCGATTTAAGCATTTTGACTGATCTTTCAAGGTCCACAGAAAATGTTGAGTTTGGAATATGGAAACACACATACTACCAAATGAAAGATTGAAAAAAAAAGAAAAAGAAAAAAGTTTGTTTCTACCTTATTCCGTTTTTCAGTAATCAACAATAGAAAATGGTTAGTTTCACCGAAATGCTCTGTTTTGAAACAAAAAACGGAGAAAACAAGCTTTTTGTGAAACGATGTTATTTCATGCACTCTAGTGAATTGTACACTTCTTTTTGTCTATGAATGATGCCACAAACACCTAAATAGTGCTTTACTTCTGTAAAACACTACCACCAACAATGAAAAAGTGTTTTTAGATTGCAAAATACGTTTATTTCCATTCAACAGTGTAACAATTTGACAAAACAATTTCGCTAACTATTTACAAATGTGTGCAACTGTGGTACTATTTACAATTATGTGGATGTTTCAAACACAGTTTTTCTTTTTGTAACACTCCCCTGCGTGCAAGGAGACGGAGCAGGATTTGCACAACAGATTTGTTTCACTGCGATTGCCCCTTTCGCGTGCAGACGTTACACTTTCTTGACGGCCTTTTTTTCCGGGGAATAGCAAGTAGCAGACTGTACCCACTCCTCCGATGAATATGCATTGGACTTGGGGCACTCTTCATCGTCCGATTGAACATCCGCTTGTGCAGAAGTGCTCGGTTGTGCTCCGCGTTTTCCGGTGTTAGCATCGCTAGCCGGTGAGGCTTTATGACGTGGTCATAGCCGCCGCGTCAACGCTTCCAACTTCGGCGTCAACGCTTCCAACTTCGGCGTCAACCTCAGAGCCACCATCATCATCATCGTCGTCATCAGTGTGCTCTTTAGCATTGGTCGATGAGCTGCTTGCAACCGGTCGCCATTGTTCGCTTCCTCAGCCATCTAGCTCCGCCTCACGTCTTCTACTGCCGCGTCAACGCTTCCAACCTCGGAGTCACCATCATCATCATCGATGATGATCATCGTCATCATCAATGTGCTCTTTAGCACTGGTCGATGCTTTTTGTCTTTGAAAAAAATGCTCAAGCGTGAGCTGCTTGCAACCGGTCGCCATTTTCGCTTCCCATCCCCAGCCATTGTCCCCTCTAGCTCCGCCTCACGTCTTCTACTGACGCCTACCCAATCTTGTCAAAAGAGAGTCATCGCTGCCATCTAGGGGCCAAAAATAGTCATTAGGCTAACTAGATCTGCTTGAAACTTTCACCACAGCTGGCCAAGGCTTTCCTCCACCCGTTTCCCCCCAAAAAATAAAAAAAATTGGAGAACGTCTTTTAACGTCCTTGGCGGCCCTCCGTAGGTTTTTACTAAACGTCATTTAACGTCCTTGGCAGTAAAAGAGTTAAGACCATCTTTTGCTTTCTTTGCATCTTTTTTTTTGTTTAGAGATTGTATTCGAAGACAAGAAATGACAGCTACAATGAAGCAAGGTTTGTTAATCCTGATCCCCAAACTGGGAAAAGACCACTTGATTATTGAAAATTGGAGACCCACCTCTCTTCTAAATATAGATTATAAGATTATTGCACAAGTTTATGCTAAACGCTTAAAATTAATTTGGAAGAAATAATAAATGAAAATAAAAATGGCTTCATGGCTTAACGCCATATTAGTTCTAATATTAGATTGGTGCTGGATCTAATTGATTATTCGGCTCTTATGAACTCAAATGAATTACTGCTTTTTCTTGACTTTTACAAAGCATTTGATTCACTAGAGCATCCCTTTGTTATTTAGACCTTGCAAACTCTGGGTTTTGGAAACAAATTCATTAATGTAATTGCCATGTTTTATAAAGACCTAACTAGCTCAATTATCTTATATCCCAAAAGATTTACTGTGTCAAGAGGTGTGCGTCAGGGCTGTCCTATTTCGTGTTTTCTTTTTATCATAGTTGCTGAACTTTTGTCATTGAGCATTTCCCCAAATTCCATTATTACAAGATTGGGCGTGGCGAGGCTGAACCATCATGAGATGACTTTTCTCAAGGGAATATGTAGCTGTCTTACAGCCTCTTGCTCAATCCATTGATCTTCTGCAGGGAGAGCAAACGTGCTATCTTGGGTTCCTCATTCCAACAATATTGAGCCTCAAATCTAAACTGACTGAGAAACTTACACAGGTGACGTACACAGCAAACATAATTTCTGCAGTGATTGATGCAATTGATCGTCGCTTTGGTGCCATGCTGAGTAGCCATGATGCAAAAATGGCAACAACTACTATGCCAAAATTTCGAATGGGTTTGCTTCCTGTTAAAAAGAAACAAGATATGCACAACATATTGGTTCAGGAGGCAGCCTCTTTGGAATCTAGAGCACCTCCTACAGCTGCAGCGAACACTACCAATGAGACTGATGGATTAGATGACAATTTTTTCATGTTCGGGAAGACTAACACTGACAGAAGCACAGCAGAGGAAGAGGTTCAGCGGTTCCTGAATGAGAATGTGAGGAGCATGGATTCTCTAAATGCATTTCCTTTGGTTTAGCAGCTTTTCATGAAGTACAATACTACCCTACCTTCCAGTGATCCAGTTGAACGCCTCTTCAGTTATGGTGCAAACATACTTACCTCATCTCGTGGCAGAATGTCTGATGGACCACATGGAACAAGTTCTCCTCCTTCGTTGTAACAGAAGGTTTTGCCCAAAGCAGGGTTTTGATTGAATGTAGGCCTACATGTTTTTGTGGAACTTTTTTTTATTTTTATTAATGGTGTCTTTCATCTATTTAATAAATAGCCTCCTGATTTGTTTAAGAATGTTTCAGTTGCTCTTGTTGTAAATGTAAGAGTATTTTGTGTTTGTCAAAGGAGAATTTCTATTTTGTATACTGTTATTAAGGCCCATACTTGAATTTGTATTTCTTATGCCTACTCACAGTGTTTACTTCATGGTGTTCATGATCTTTGATGCATTTGTTAATTTTTTTGAAAGTTCCGTAAGTGGATACCTGATTTGTTAAAATAGAAAACAAGTGCGCCGTTAAAGATTGTTGGGGAAGATTTTTGTTTACCCTTTAAGGGACATACTGAACTTCGTTTTGTACACTGTTTATAAAAACAACATACTTTTAATTTAGTATTTACAATTTCTCTGCCAGAATTTAATTCATGGTTTTCATTTTTTTTTAGATGGGCACTGGTATAAAAAATCGTATTATATGCACCGTGACCATACTGTGTACTAAACCAACACATCTACCTTGTTAAAGAAGCTGTTTTATTTTGCTGAATAAACTTCTATGTTGTTAAGACATGAACACTTTCAATAAACAACTGTAAACTACTGGATAATTGATTTGCTCACTTTCTTTTACAAGGTTTCATTAAGTTTTCAACAAACAAAACAAAAGTTAGTCATTTTATTGGTACAGTATTTAGCTTTTGTCTTTTAGCATGTTTGTTTTTTGAGTAATCCAAAAGTAATTAATACTATTCAAATTACCTAACTTTTTAAATATAGTACTTGGATTACATTACTGATTAAATGTTTAAATGTACATGTATATATATAAAATCACTATAACACAATTTAGTAGTTATAAATTAAATAATAATGCATATATTTGTGGGGACTGGCGTCAAGTTGTATTTTACAATTTTAAAAAAGTTCGCAAGTTACTTCATGTTAAAAATTAGATAGCTCTTAATATGAAAAGAACACACCGATCTTGTCTGGTTCGGATGCAGTAAAGTTGCATAATTTTACAATGTGCATCCATATTGTACTTAACAAAATAAAAACATTCAACATTGTGCAAAGCAGTCATTGTAACCCAATTTAGCAGTAATAACTTAAATATCAAGGCATATATTTGTGGGAACTGGGGTCAGTTTTTTTTATTTATTTATTTTTTACAATTTTAAAAATGTGCTGAATTTCACAAGTTATGCTTTTTATTTAACAATTTTAACTCTTTCACTGCCAGACGTTTTCAGAAACGGGATGTCGCCAGTGCCAGCCGATTTAAGCATTTTGACTGATCTTTCAAGGTCCACAGAAAATGTTGTGTTTGGACTATGGAAACACACATACTACCAAATGAAAGATTGAACTCTCATCTTTCATCAGAAAAAAAAGTTAGTTTCTACCATATTCCGTTCTTCAGTAATCAACAATAGAAAAGTTAGTTTCACCGAAATGCTCTGTTTTGAAACAAAAAGCGGAGAAAAAGAGCTTTTTGTGAAACGATGTTATTTCATGCACTCTAGTGAATTGTACACTTCTTTTTGTCCATGAATGATGCCACAAACACCTAAACAGTGCTTTACTTCTGTAAAACGCTTTCACCAACAATGAAAAAGTGTTTTTAGTTTGCAAAATACGTTTATTTCCATTCAACAGTGTAACAATTTGACAAAACAATTTCGCAAACTATTTACAAATGTGTGCAACTGAGGTACTACTTTCAATTATGTGGATGTTTCAAATACAGTTTTTCTTTTTATAACGCTCTCCTGCGTGCAAGGAGAGAGACCAGGATTCGCACAACAGATTAGTTTCACTTTCGCTTTGTCCGTTTCGCGTGCAGACGTTACACTTTCTTGACGGCCTTTTTTTCCGGGGAATAAATAGCAAGTAGCAGACTGTACACACTCCTCCGATGAATATGCATTGGACTCGGGGCACTCTTCGTCGTCCGATTGAACGTCCGCCTGAGCGTCCGCCTGAGCGTCCGCCTGAGCGTTGTGCTCCGTGTTTTCCGGTGTCAGCATTGCTCGCCCGTGAACCTTTATAACGTCGTCATAGCCGCCGCGTCAGCGCTTCCAACTTCGCTGTCAACCTCGGAGTCACCATCATCATCATCGATGATGATCATCGTCGTCATCAATGCGCTCTTTATCGTTGGTCGATGTCTTTGAAAAAAACGGCTCGACCGTGAGCTGCTTGCAAGCGGCCGCCATTATGGCTTCTTCAGCCATTGTCCCCTCAACACTCTAGCACCGCCTCACGTCTTCTACTGACGCCCACCCAATCTTGTCAAAAGAGAGTCATCGCTGCCCTCTAGGGGCCAAAAATAGTCATTAGGCTCAATAGACCTGCTTGAAACTTTCACCACAGCTGCGGAAGGCTTGCCTGCACCAGTTTCAAAAAAATTCAAATTAAATTAAATTTAAAAAATTGGATGACGTCTTTTAACGTCATTGGCGGCCCTCCGTAGGTTTTTACTTGACGTCTTTTAACGTCAGTGGCAGTGAAAGAGTTAATATGGAAAGAACACACCGATCTTGTCTGGTTCGGATGCAGTAAAGTTGCATAATTTTACAATGTGCATCCATATTGTACTTAACAATATAAAAACATTCAACGTTGTGCAAAGCAGTCATTGTAACACAATTTAGCAGTAATAACTTAAATATCAAGGCATACATTTGTGGGAACTGGGGTCAGGTTTTTATTTTATTTATTTTTTACAATTTTAAAAATGCAGAATTTCACAAGTTACGCTTTTTATTTAACAATTTTAAAAATGTGCAGAATTTCACAAGTTACTTCATGTTACAAATTAGTTGGCTCTTAATATGGAAAGAAAAATGCACTGATTTGTTACCAATGTTTTACAAACGCCATTATGCCATGTAGTGACAGAAAAACAACCAACACAAATCAATGTCACACTCGTTTTTCTTACAGTACAGTACATATTTTTCATTTTAAAACATCCATCCATCCATTTTCTTAACCGCTTGTCCTCACAAGGGTCGCGGGGGGCCTATCCCAACTGGCTTCGGGCAGTAGGCGGGGTACACCCTGAACTGGTTGCCAGCCAATCGTAGGGCACACAGAGACGAACAACCATCCACACTCACAATCACACCTATGGCATTTTAAAACAATTTTACGAATTGTTATGAACGGATTCTATCAGTGACTAAAAGATGTAATACCATATACCATACCGAGGCCATATTTCTATTTAGTTAACATTTATTCCCACTTATGTTAACAAGAGTATGAAAATTTTGAGAAAAAAATTTTTTTTACTGTACATTTTATTGTATCCATATTTGTATTAGGTTAACATTTCTTCCCACTTTTATGTTAACAAGAGCATGAAAAATTATGAAAAAAATGCGTACATTTAATTGCAAATTTAGATGTAAAATGTGGGATTAATTTGCAATTAATCGTGAGTTAATTGAAGTCATGCCATTAATTACGTTTAAAAATTTTAATCGACTGACACCTCTAAATATATATATATATATATATATATATATATATATATATATATATATATATATATATATTTCAAAGATTAGGAAAGGAAAGATTAGACTCTTCTTTCATCAGACAAAAAAAAGATTGTTTTGACCTTTCTCTGTTCTTTACTAATCAGCAGTAAAAGATAGCTAAACTTTAACAATATTTCTGTTTATCACTAGAAAGCAGAGAAAATGAGTTTTTTGTAGAAAGATACATTTCAAGCAGAACTGCTGATATTTTTTTGCTTTTGTGACAAGTGCTTTCTTTTTTTACAGCAACATAATCAACACTGAGAAAAGTTTTGATGGATTATATACGTGTGTGTGTGTGTGTGTGTGTGTGTGTGTGAGCGTGCACACGTGTGCTTGTGCATCTCTTTCACAATGATTGGGAGTACAGTATCTCGCCAATGAGAAACAGCTATCAAAAGTCAACAGGATGGTCAGAGTCCAACTCTGCAGCAAATCTCCGGGGTCCAGATCATGCTCCAAAGGGCATCTTCTTTGGCTTCCAGTTGGTTTGATGCCAGCCAGACCTATTACCACATCTGCACAAGCTGTGAATGATAGAAAAACACTCAGGCTGAACAATGAATTGCATTTGCAATATAGGCCTAATCACGATTTGATAAAAGGTGATTTTATAATAACAATTACTGTATGGACAATTCCAAACATTTGAGCATTTCCAACATTTCCGCAATGCAAACCCACCTCTCCCTTACTCTGTGAAAACAAGTGGCGAATTGTATTGCTTTTGCCTGTGACTAGCATTCAAGGCTCTCAGAAAATCATACCTAAAAGTTGTTGTGCGTTTGGATGTTCCAACCATAACATGACAGATATTAAATTATCATTCCATGTTTTTTCCATGAGATTTCCTGAGATTTAGAGAAACTGTAAAAGCAGTGAAAGAGTATGGTCAAAATGGAGGCCAACTAAGACCAGGACAAGTGCTTTGTACACAGCAAAATTGCCAGTGTTAGATTAACACTGAGAGTGTTCAATCTAACACTAGCAAAGTGTTTATGTGTCCACACCAGTGAGTGTAAATCTGACACTTTTTGACACTTTTCAAAGTGTTACTTTTTTCACACTTAACCAGTGTTGCTCCAGCACTGTATATTGTCCTGTTTTTTTTCTTTACCTTTACCTTGACTAATTTCGGCGATGACTGTCACCTTCTTCAGAAGAAGGCAGCAGTCGTCAGCGAAACTAGTCAAGGTAAAGCACAACTTTTTTTGTCTTAAAAAAGAAAAAACACAGGATGATAGATTTGTAGACAAGATTAATTTTTTTAGCCAACTCTGTATATTGTTAAAAATCTATACTGGTAAACAGTGATTAGTGTTGAAAGTACAGTACAGTGTTAAACATTTAATTCTGCCAAACTACACTTAAGTCTGGTGTGGTGTTTAAACACATATGAGTGTATTGCACTAGTATCAGTGTTAAAAATTTAACTCAAACTACACTTTATTCTGGTAAATGGTACTTTATTTATATAGCGTTTTTCCTCCTTGCAAGGCCCTCAAAGCACTTTACATTTTGACTACTGATGACACGGCATCAGGAGTAATTGGGGGTTCAGTATCATGCTCAAGGATACTTTGACAAGAGGAGCTTTTCCACCGGCGGAACTTTTTTCAGTTTGCAAGTTTTTCCCACCACCAACAATTTCCGGGGAAATAAAACTCCCCTAGGGGGCATCCGAGTAGTAACTCAGCAGCAGGGTCTAGCTGAGCCAGGCTGGAACTTTGAGTGGGCGGGCTGCACTGACCAAGGCTGATTGGTTGTTAAAATTTGGGGGTTTGTTGTTTACGGTTGGGCTCATCAAACTCATTCGTCATCAAACTCATTTGAATTAATTACCAAGAACTCTAAGGCGCTGTGGAAACACAATTAGAAATTCCCTGTAGAACTCTTACAAGCCAAGAACGCCACCGAATTAGCTAGTTTAACACTATACGCTAAATCAACAATGATAACGTGATAACCAGCACAGCATACAACTACAAAGGAAGCTCTCTGTGGTCCGTGCATTGAAAAGCATCACTGTAATTTGATTTGTGGGGATTATTTTGACTTCAAAATGTGATGAACTGTCGTTTGTGTCTGGTTTGTATTATGCTAGTAGTCACAGGCAAAAGCAATCCAATACGTCATCGGTGGTCGAAGCATTTGCATTGAGTTGCATTATATGTAATGAAATATCAGAAATGCCCGGATGTTTGAAATTGTCAATTTCCTGTGAAAAATACCCTTTTGCCTTATAATGAATGTAATGACAACAGTCTTATTCATTCTCATGCTCTTGGTCTGTTTGGTTACTATTAGTCTATTTATTTACTAATAGCAGTATAATGCCTGAGAGAGAGAGTCATGTTAACTAGTGTTTAGCACCTTTTAAAGCTCCTATTTTAATATTGATTTGCTCTTTAAGGTTAGTTTTATGGAAAAATCTTAAAAGCTGTTAACATTTATTTTTAAGTATGGTTTGTACTAAATCAGCAGGCATTAAGCTATTATTAGCAAAATGATTAGCTATTATTTTGTACAAACCTTTACTAAGTTATTTATTTGCTACAGGTCTTGCAGTCATGTTGCCCTAATAGGCTGTTATTAAAACTAGCTGTGGGTTATTATTAATTATTATTATTAGGCTATATGTGTGTGTAATGTTTATTTAGTTCTTTGAAAAACTTCTATTGACAACTCTGAACATCTGGGCATTTATGATGCTTCCCCAATGCAACGCAATGCAAATGTTTTCTTTATACAGTGAAAACAAACGGCGGATTGTAATGCGTTCGCCTGTGACTATCATACAAGCCACACCGATTGTCATAGTAGTCAAATGACATCTCATCACATTTTGAAATCAAAATAGTTCTCACAAATCAAATTGCAACAATCCAAAGTCCAATGCTTTTCAATGAGCGGATAGATTTCGTTCAATAAATTGACCTCCATCAAAAGTGCCCCCCAAAATGTCTGTGCACGCCACTATTATAAATGGAGTAAATGCAATGACAATAAAAGTATCTATTTAAAGTTCCCTCTGCTCTCCTTGGAAGGACGTTTACCCATTTTTCTTAGCAACAGTAGGGAAAATGTAGGGGTTAACCATAGGTGAGACATCACTCTAATGGTCCAAATCGCTGAAATTATTGATGCAAATGTCCTTCTCTTTGTATAGAATATTAAGAGTATACAGGCTGGCCAGGTTACCTCAAGTCAAGATCAAACCACCACAGATCTGTACCGGCTAACGTTCCATATGCTAGTCTACAGTTTTAGCTTGCATGTCGCATGTTAGATGAATGTGTTTACAAACAGCCAAGAGGCTGTACATTATTACATTACTGTGGAAGAATCAAAACCATGTATATATACAAATTAGTTCTTAGGTCATCTGAATACTGTACATTATGCTAATAATGTAAAAACTAGTGGTGCAAAGGATCATCATTGATCCGTGGTCGGTTCGGATCAGGCCCATCGGGTCGGATCATGCCCGATGCGCGGATTGGTTGGTGGTGGTTGGGACAAAACAAAAACAAAGTGCGCATTCACAGTCCATTCTGACATGTCAAGGAAGCTGAAACAATCAACGGAGTCTACATGCTAAATTTAACTTCACAATAAAGTTTGCCAAATCAAATACAGTAATACATTGATGGCAAAGCAAATAGCCTTAGTACACTTTTACTTTGAAGCTTGCCCATGTCGTGGCGTGATCACTAGCTTGACTTCCCTTTTAGACGTTACTTTATCGTAGTTGATTGACATTGTAGTTGCGACCAACATCAACAAAACGCTATCTCGAACACATATTTAATCGCTGGTTTAGGACGCTAAGAAACCGATAATTAATTACGCTGTTATTGTATGACATGGCAGAAGTCTAGTGGCCACCTGTTAGCATGACCAACGACTGTCTGAGTGTCTGGCCGCAGTAAGTTTGACAGTTTACATGAATTATTTTTTCAATATTCTGGACCAAGGCTACCTTGTAATTCACTCGCCATGTTTAAAGGAAGGGAAGTGCCTTAAATTGCACATTGAGGTCTTTTCATTATTTTAAAAAAAGAAAAAGATAAATATAACTTTGTCTTCATTTATTTTATAAAACACTTTTGCCCATTAAAAAAGAAAAATATTCAACTCAAAAGTATCAAATTTATATTAGACATTTTGAATTAATTTATTTGTATTCAATGGAAAAAGCGCTTTACAAAATAAAGCCAAAGTACTATTTATCTTTTTTTGGGGGGGGGGCTGATCTGAAAAACTATCCGATCCGTGACTCAAATCCGTGATCCGATCCGAACCGAGACTTTTGTGATCCGTTGCACCACTAGTAAAAACTGTTATCCACTACCACTAATCTAGACTTTACTGGTGTATGCTTGTCACAATGCCAGCACAATTTATGCTTAACGCCAATGTGAAACGATTGATTGTTTTTTAATACTCACTTGTTCTCCAGTATGGTCATACACACCACCTCTTCAAGCCCTGGGTAACAACCCAGGCCTTATCGCCAGAGCAGTTCAGCAAGTTCAATGTCGCTAACCGAACCATGAGCTTCCCGCCATGCTGCATGGGTGCGGGGTAAATCATGATCAGTCCACCGGGTGACAGGTTTGATTCGGCACTCCTCAGGCTGATTGTAGTCGGGATAGGATAAAACTTAGTAAATACAGGTTAGTCCTGCATTCGTGTTGTTGGAGGGCGCCCTGGATCAGTTCAGGAACACATGGAAACAGATTTTCGGCACTCTCACTAGGTCCTCAATGCTTTTGAATGGGCCCTGTTGAATGGGCCTTGGATACTCATGAGCTGAGCCAGAGTGGCTGTGTTAATGTTTAGGCGAGAACACAACTGTTTCAGGTCGGCGCATCAAAGACATGAACCAGACTAACTTGTTCTACAGGAGATGCATATTTCCAGTTTGATCACCTCCAGTTTGGTTCCTCCAACTCCATTAACCAGTGCCAGATCTTCAACTTTTTTAAATCCACCAATGCAGTTCCGGTATTCTACGATATTCTGTGCCACAGTGCGGTTAACACCTGGAAGAGTCATGAGTTCCTCCTCAGTAGCCGTGTTGATGTTCAGACGCTCCTGGTTTACCAGAATGGTTCCGAAGTTACATGCAGCACTGAATTTGTGCTTCCCGTTGCTGAAATCAGTGGGGTCTTTGGGGATTGAGCGGTGGCAACCCAGACTCCCACCCATGACACGACCAGGTTAGCGGGAACAAATAAATCAAAATCCACCCAGACCAAATAAGTCACTTGCCTAAATACATCGTAAACAACTATGCACTTAGCATCTTCTATTTTCTTTTGCTGATTTTACAACTATTTCACCTAAAGAGCATCTAGAAGTTAGTAACTCCCTAACTATGCTACTTGGAGAGTGAAACTTTCCCACGGTTCCCTTGGTGTCCTTTTCTAAAGGTAGACAGCTTTACACTAACCTTTGCACCCTAACAAACTTTGGTTAGACAGGCCAAAGGGTTGACGTGACATCACCAGCGCTACTTTTGCAGCTAGCTAGTGTCAAGTTACACTTTGTTAGTCTATTTCCAATTTTTTTTTTTATGTCTGGTTATCCAACTAAAATACCAAACACCAAATGCGCCACCCCACATAATGCATGTGACTTACCTTTCACACCATAGCAAGTAAACATATATATATATATATATATATACATATTAGGGGTGGAACGGTTCATAAATTCCTTGGTTCTTTTCGGTTTTGTGCTCACGGTTTTTGGTTTGGTTTGGTTGGCTTATTGAACATATAAAAATAGAAAAACATAAAACACATTACAAGTATAAAATAGAAGTTGAAGTAAAAAAAGAAAAAACAAGAATAGGAAGAAAGAAAAGAGTTTACATGTTCAAAGGTAGTAGGAAGAAGTTAAAAACTTATCTAGTCCTACCCCTTATGTTTTAACTTATTTCAATAGATACAATAATAGGTTAATATATTTCAATGAAAGAAAATGTATAAACCTGTTTGTGTATAAAACTGCACTTTGACATGTGCGTACATTTGCCAGTAGCATATGTACATGTAATTCATAGGCATACACCATAATAATTCATCCTCATATTCACATATACAATTTTCATTACACTCATACATCGAAAGAAATGACACAATTTCTGCTGTTTTGACAGCTCAATTCTGATTTAAATAATTTTCTTGAACTTTGCTTTTAAACATCTTTTTAAAGTCAGCAAGTGACTTGCATCTTTTCAGGTCAGTACCAAAATTATTCCACAAATTGACACCTCTTAATATTTGTTTTTGTTTTGATTTTTTTGTAGACACTTGTACCCCTTATGTTATAACGACTGCATATTTTAATCGATTAATAATTTTTATGGCTTTTTTGCCGTTTGAAAAGTATTTGTTTTATATGTCTTTCCCCAGACCATCTCAGTGGCCTTGTGGTAGAGTGTCCTCCCCTGAGACTGGGAGGTTGTGGGTTCAATTCCCGGCCGGGTCATACCAAAGACTATGAAAATTGGACCCATTTTCCTCCCTGCTTGACACTCAGCATTAAGGGTTGGAATTGGGATGTTAGATCACCAAATGATTCCCGAGCGTGGCCCCTGTTGCTGCTCACCGCTCCCTCAGGGGATGGGTCAAATGCGGAGAACGAATTTCGCCCCACTTAGTTGGGTGTGACAATCAGTTGTACTTTAAATTAACTAGATTTCCATATAATAACTCAGATATGGTAATAATAATAAACAGTATAATGTGTATTATAATTTCTTATTCAAGACATCCTTTGTTTTAGAGAGTATCCCTATGATTTTTGACAATTTCCTTTTGACATAATATAATATAAATAGTTTCGAGCCTAGCACAGACATTTGTCATATCAATGTTGAAGCAGTCAGTGGACTTTTTATTTTATAATGTTTTAACATTTAATACTTCTCTATCATTACCAGCATCAAGCAACATAGTATAGTTGCTTGATGGTTGATAGTATAGGTCTTGTAATTTATTTAAGCTTCCATAGTTCTTTAATTTAATAAATCTTTTGTATAAAATGTTTTTCTTTTTACATGCATTCTCTATCCCCTTCGTCATCCATGCCTTATTTATACCTTTATACTTTCTTGTAACTTTTATTAATGGACAATGTTTATTGTATAAAGAGATAATGGTGGACTGAAATGCACTGTATGCGATATTGGGATCACCATTTGAATAGACCTTAGACCAGTTATGTTTTTCTAAATCCAACTTAAAGGCAGCCATGGAGCGTTGTGTTCTTAGTCTTGTTTATGATGTGTAAGTTATTGTTGGTTTTATTAAAAAAAAAATAATAATCTAAATAGTCTTGGAAAATTGCAAAGACTGGAAGATGATCACTTATATCATTGATAAGAAGTCCACTTTTCAATTTATGGTTAATTTTATTTATGAATATTTTATCTATTAGTGTAGCTGTATCAGTTGTTAGGTTTCATAATTACAGGAAATAGACTATCACTCCACATTGTACTTATACAATCTTTTGTTTTCTGATGCCCATATGGATTTAACAAGTCAATGTTAAAATCACCACATTTGCCTTTTTTTTTTTTTAATCATTTGTGTAACTGAGGATATCCGCTAGTTTTTCATTGAATATGTCAAGACATGATCCTGGTGTCCTATACATACAACTTTTAATGACATTTGGTGCATTTTTTATGTGTATTTCAATGTTTAAACATTCCATTATGTTGACAATGGTGGTAGTCAAATATTAAATTTTACTGCATCTTAGAGCTTTGTCTACATATATTGCGACACACCCTCCCTTTCTATTTTCCCTATTTGTTGCAAACAATTCATATCCTTCCAGTCACGTCACTCATTTGTTTCATTAGCAAGCCATGTTTCCGATATGGCAATTATTTTGAAAATGTATTTAATTTATTCAGGTATTCTTTGATTTTTGCAAAATTTATGTAGAGACTTTTCCTATCGAAATGTATAATTGAAAGTGCATTTTTCATTTTTATATTTTTTGCTGAATTGATCGTCCATGTAATAGTCGCAAGTGAAACTGCAGTGATCAATTTTGTAAAAGTGATTGTCTGGGTATTCTCCAGGTCGAATGTCTTGTAGTCAGCGTATTCAAATGTTTTTAAGTCCATATTATTTGTGTTTATCATGTTCATCTTTCCTTTGTGTTACTGTGCTGCTGTTGATATGTACTTCTGGTATATTGTAGTTTATTGAGTTTATTGTATTGAATGTGTATCCGGTAGGCAGATAATTTATCGTAAATCAGACTTCATGTTTATATGCTGTGATTGTTTCTAACTACTCTTTTATTTTGTAAAGTGTGCAGTTTCCTTTAAGAGCGATTCTGAGTTAGCTATTTTTGGAGAAAGAAGCAGCTGCTGCTGTGGCCGAAGCAGAGACTCTAAAAGCTGCTGTAGAAGATGATGAACAAGCTAGCAGAATGCTTTGATTAGGACAAACCTCTCTTTACCCGCTAGAGCGGACCAAAAAATATGTCATTGAACAATCAAGACAATGTTCAGTGACACTGCAGGAAGAAGATGATGGTAGGATGGTACCCATGAGCTATACGCTAAGCCACTGTTATGTCTCGACAAGACTGGGTAGCCATACACAGAGACAACAATGGCACGACGTCTTGACCCTCAGGACAAGAGTGGACGTAGATGTGCGTACCCAGTGCCAGGAAACTCTATTCAAGCTCCAGTTTTCCAAACAGAGAACAGCCCTGACGATGCCAACCTCACTTATACATCACCGAGCAGAGCAACAGCTCATCAGCCACAACTCACTCCAGGCACTCATCCAACCTCTCAACATGCACATAATCGTCACAACATCCACCAAGCGGAGCCCAGCAACCAAGGTCGTCCACATCCCACCAGGCCCAGCCATACACCTCGAAACGCTCACCATGACCAGACAAGCATGAATGAGGTTGTCAGATTTTTAGCCCGGCGTGAGCTAGTTACCACGGGAATGACCCAATTTAACGACCAGCCAGAGAGTTACAGAGCTTGGCAGCAGTCTTTTCAAAATGCAGTAGCGGGACTTGACCTTACATTCAGCGAATAAATTTATCTTTTTATTGCTTTTAAAATGTGTTTTGTCCCTGATTGAGGTGAAACTGTCAAAATCTTCAAACTGAACATGCATACTAAAATCATATTTAGAATGCTTAAGTACACTAATTACAGCAAAAAATTTGAGCCCACAATGTGTGGTTTAGGTAAGAGAGCCAATGTTGACTTTTTATTGCTTTAATAACGTTATAAGCCCCTGATTGAGGTGAAACTGTCAAAATCTTCAACCTGAACATGTGCACAATAAAATGCATGCTGGAATCACATTCAGTATGCCAAAATACACTAAATACAGAAATAATTTGGAGTCCACAAAGTTTGGTTTAGGTGTGAGATCCAAGATTATAAAATGTTTGCTTAAAATGCGTTTTCAGACCCTTAATGAGGTAAAACTGTCGAAATCCTCATAATGAACACGTGCACAATGAAATGCATAGTAGAATCATATTCAGAATGCTTAAGTACACTAAATACAGAAAGAATTTGGAGTCTACGTTTAGTTTAGGTGTGAGAGCTAAAATTCACTTTTTATTGCTTAAAATGCGTTTTACGCCCTTGATTGTACACTTCAGGTGAAACTGTCAAAATCTATAAAATGAGCATGCGCACAATGAAATGCATGCTGGAATCACCTTCAGGATGCTAAAATACACTAAATACAGCAAAAAATTTGAGTCTACAACATTTAGTTTAGGTCTGAGAGCCAAGATACTTTTTTTATTGCTTTAAATGCTTTTTCAGCCCCTGATTGTACACTTCATGTAAAACTGTCAAAATCTTCAAAATGATAAGCGCAAAATGAAATGCATGCTGGAATAATCTTCAGGATGCTAAAATACACTAAATACAGCAACATTTTTTAGTCTACAATGTTTAGTTTAGGTGTGAGAGCCAAGATGAACTTTTTATTGCTTTAAATGCGTTTTCAGCCCCTGATTGTACACTATAGGTTAAACTGTCAAAATCTTCAAAATGAGCGTGCGCACAATGAAATGCATGCTGGAATCATCTTCAGGATGCTAAAATATACTAAATACAGCAACAAATTTGAGTCTACAACGTTTAGTTTAGGTGTGAGAACCAAGATTAACTTTTTATTGCTTTCAATGCGTTTTTTAATCCTGATTGTACACTTCCTGTGAAACTGTCAAAATCTTCAAAATGAGCATGCGCAAAATAAAATGCATCCTGGATAATCTTCAGGATGCTAAAATACACTAAATACAGCAAAACATTTGAGTCTACGAGTTTTAGTTAAGGTGTGGCAGGCCAAAATTAACTTTTTATTGCTTTCAATGCGTTTTCAGCCCCTGATTGTACACTTCAGGTGACACTGTCAAAATCTTTCAAATCAGCATGCGCACAATAAAATGCATGCTGGAGTCCTCTTCAGGATGCAAAAATACACTAAATACAGCAAAATATTTGTGTCTACAATGTTTAGTTTAGTTGTGAGAGCCAAGATGTACTTTTTATTGCTTTAGATGCGTTTTCAGCCCCTGATTGTACACTTCAGGTGAAACTGTCAAAATCATCAAAATGAGCATGCGCACAATGAAATGCATGTTGGAGTCATCTTCAGGATGCAAAAATACACTAAATACAGCAAATTTTTTGAGTCTACAATGTTTAGTTTAGTTGTGAGAGCCAAGATTAACCTTGTATTGCTTTAAATAAATGTTCAGCCCCTGATTGTACACTTCAGGTGAAACTGTCAAAATCTTTAAAATCATCATGCGCACAATAAAATGCATGCTGGAATCATAATCAGGATGCTAAAATACACTAGATACAGCAAAATATTTGTGTCTACAAGTTTTTGTTTAGGTGTGATAGCCAAGATTAACTTTGTATTGCTTTCAATGCGTTTTCAGCCCCTGATTGTACACTTCAGGTGAAACTGTCAAAATCTTTCAAATCAACATGCGCCCAATAAAATGCATGCTGGAGTCCTCTTCAGGATGCTAAAATACACTAAATACAGCAAAATATTTGAGTCGACAATGTTTAGTTTAGGTGTGAGAACCAAGATGTACTTTTTATTGCTTTAAATGCGTTTTCAGCCCCTGATTGTACACTTCAGCTGAAACTGTCAAAATCTTCAAAATGAGCATGCGCAAAAGGAAATGTATGCTGAAATAATCTTCAGGATGCTAAAATACACTAAATACAGCAAAAATTTTGCGTCTACAATGTTTAGTTTAGTTGTGAGAGCCAAGATTCACATTTTATTGCTTTAAATGCGTTTTTCAGCCCCTGATCGTACACTTACGATACGATACGATAAGATACGATACGATACGATACGATATACTTTTATTTTCCCCGTGGGGAACTTTTTCCTGGACTCCGTCCAGCTGCAGTTTACAGTAAAGAGAAAACAACAGAATGGAAAGAGATAAAATTAAAATTAAATAAGAAGTGCAGCAATAAGTAGAAGACTTCCCAGAAGTCTTCACAGAAGTATACATGTGTAGAGAAGTACATACATGAGGACTGCACACACCCATATACACACACACACACACACACACACACACACACAAACACTCCTATATATATGTATATATATATACACATGAGTATGTACAGCACGGCTGCATATATTCCACACACACAACATTGCACCATATATCTTATTGTACTGAGTTAATGTCGGTTGTTAAGCAGTTTGATGGATGTCGGCAGGAATGAGTTCTTGTAGCGGTTCAGCCTGGTCCTGGGGGCCCTGAATCTGCTGCCGGAAGGCAGTAGCTGGAACTCATGATGCAGAATGTGAGTCGGGTCAGTAACTATTTTCTGTGCCAGTCCGGTGACGGACTGCTCATAAAGCATCTGTAGGGAAGGATGATTCCTGACCCCCCCATGATCTTCATGGCAGTCCGCACCAGACCGGCAATCTGTGACCTTGACTGCACAGTCAGGTTGCCGTACCAGGCCGCAATGCCGTATCTGATGATACTTTCCAATGCAGCCCGGTAGAACAACAGCATGATCCTCTGCTCCACTCCATAGACCCTAAGTCTGCGTAGGAAATAGAGACTGTTGGAATTTATTGCTATATTAATATAAACTTAAGTTAATAATCTGACTCCAATTTGTGATGAAAGATTTAGGAGGTATTTTGTCCTCCTTGCGTGTTCAAATATGAGGGTGAGTTGTTGTAAGAAAAATACATTCTTTGCAAAAATGATTTTTAATCAAACAAGAGATCTCTTGGAACATTCAACACTCAGGTACATCACTTAAGAACGTGGAATTTCAGAGCGTCAGAATGTGTCCCCTCCTCCGGGTTGCAGACGCTATATAGTTTATTAAAATCCGCCCCTCTGATCATTTCGGCCAGTACTTTTCCAAAGGAGGTGGCAAGACGAAGTCTAATGTAAACAAACGTTCAGGGGCAAATTTGGTGCATAAACTGGGACATAGTTGAAGGGTCTGACTTCCCCAAAACAATATCTCGCAAAACAACCCGAACTGGACATAACTGATAGAGACAATAATGTATGTGTATGTGTATTATTTCAAAACGAATTCTGTTTTCATTGGTGAGATGTGCGTGTATTTAAAACAACGAATTTCTGGCCCAATCAGTGTCTAGGCAGACTGTGAGAGCCAAATGTGTTTTGGCAAAGAAGTGCGGAGAAGGAACTTTTTAGACAAAACAACGTCGTTCAAGCTTAAGGTTAGAGCATACGAGGTCAACATCATGTGCCCTGCTGAGACACAAGATTTCTAATTCAAAGGTTAATATGGAAAATTAAAATGTTCATATGTGTAACAATAGTTGGTATATAAATTTAGGTATTAAAAATGTTATTATATCTTTCAGTGACCTTACCAAACTATCACCCATCCAACAATAGCATGCTCGTTCTGCAATAGAAAGGTATCAGGAAGCCGGCATTTTCACACACGAGTGGATTTATTCCTAACACTCAAATCTAATACATCACAGCTGGGGTCCCGGGTCCCTACCCATACAATTCTATACGTCTCTGTCTCAAGCAGCCAACGTAGTCTCATCCGAGTTGCCCCAGTGAATAGTTATACTACACAATATTTAAATGACACAGAAACAAAGGCATCCTGGCATTATTCTATTGGCTATGTGTTTTCTGCAGTTTAACTTTAGCTTGCTTTTCATTGGCCGATCTTCATCCGCAGCGTCACTGGGTGGCTTCTCCTGTTTTGTACTTTTCCGCCACGGTGTCAAACAAATGTGGTTTACAACATACTTTTATCTTATCACGGTTCTGCATCTCCCCCTGCAATTAGCATCCTTTGTTGGCAACATTCCATTCCTAACACGCCCACGTCCATCACACACATCCTGTATTTCACCCCCACGCACACAAACTCTTATATTCCTTTAAGACGCTGTTGGAGTTTGGAGCAGAGACTTCCAACATGTACCCTCCAGCTGAGTGTTGTCAATGTGGACCCCCAGATACCTGTATGAACCCACCTGGCTGATGTGATTGCTTTTAATGACGACTGGCCTGTGGTCACCAACAGTTTTTGGATCAAATATCACCTCCTCTGTCTTCCCCACATTGAGCACAAGATGATTCTGGTCACACCACTGGCCAAATTTCTCTATTTCTGAGAAATAGTCCAGTGGGCTACCGCCGGCCTGCAGCAAGCTGACGATAGCTGTGTCATCAGAGAACTTAATGATAAAGTTCTCTGGGTGTGATGTCACACAATTATTTGTGTACAACGTGAAGAGGACCGGGGAGCTGACGCAGCCCTGTGGGGAACCTGTGCTTATCAATCTGGGTTCCGAGAGGGAGCTGTTGACCCTGACTTGCTGTGTGCTCTGTGTCAGGAAGGAGTGATACCACCTCGAGATGTACGGGTTCACATTCATCTTTTTCAGTTTACCAAGTAGTTCACTTCAGGTGAAACTGTCAAAATCTTTCAAATCAGCATGCACACAATAAAATGCATGCTGGAATAATCTACAGGATGCTAAAATACACTAAATACAGGAACATTTTTGAGTCTACAACGTTTAGTTTAGGTGTGTGAGCCAAGATTCATTTTTTATTGCTTTAAATGCTTTTTCAGCCCCTGATTGTACACTATAGGTTAAACTATCAAAATCTTCAAAATGATAAGCGCAAAATGAAATGCATACTGGAATAATCTTCAGGATGCTAAAATAAACTAAATACAGCAACATTTTTGAGTCTACAACGTTTAGTTTAGGTGTGAGAGCCAAGATTCACTTTCTATTGCTTTAAATGCGTTTTCAGTCCCTGATTGTACACTTCAGGTGAAACTGTCAATATTTGTAAATTTAGCATGCACACAATGAAATGCATGCTGGAGTCATCTTCAGGATGCAAAAATACACTAAATGCAGCAAATATTTTGAGTCTACAAGGTTTAGTTTAGGTGTGAGAGCCAAGATTCACTTTTTATTGCTTCAAATCCTTTTTTAGCCCCTGTTTGTACACTTCAGGTGAAACTGTCAAAATCTTCATAATGAGAATGCGCAAAATGAAATGCATGCTAAAGTCCTCTTCAGGATGCAAAAATACACTAAATACAGCAAAATTTTTGAGTCTACAACGTTTAGTTTAGGTTTGAGAGCCAAGATTCACTTTTTATTGCTTCAAATCCTTTTTTAGCCCCTGTTTGTACACTTCAGGTGAAACTGTCAAAATCTTCAAAATGAGCATGCGCACAATGAAATGCATGCTGTAATCATAATCAGGATGCTAAAATACACTAAATACAGAAAAAATTTGAGTCTACAACGTTTAGTTTAAGTGTGAGAGCCAAGATTCATTTTTTATTGCTTTAAATGCTTTTTCAGCCCCTGATTATACACTTCATGTGAAACTATCAAAATCTTCAAAATGATAAGCACAAAATGAAATGCATGCTGGAATAATCTTCAGGATGCTAAAAAACACTAAATACAGCAAAATCTTTGAGTCTACAATGTATGGTTTAGATGTGAGAGTTAAGATTACCTTTTTATTGCTTGAAATTTGTTTTCAGCCCCTGTTCGTACACTTCATGTGAAACTGTCAAAATCTTCCAAATGAGCATGCGCACACTGAAATGCATGCTGGAGTCATCTTCAGGATGCTAAAATACACTAAATATAGCAAAAATTTTGAGTCTACAATGTTAAGTTTAGGTGTGAGAGCCAAGATTAACTTTGTATTGCTTTAAATGCATTTTCAGCCCCTGATTGTACACTATAGGTGAAACTGTCAAAATCTTCCAAATGAGTATGCGCACAATGAAATGCATGCTGGTATCATCTTCACGATGTTAAAATACACTAAATACAGCAAAAAAAGTTTGAGTCTACTACGGTTAGTTTAGGTGTGAGAGCCAAGATTAACTTTGTATTGCTTTAAATGCGTTTTCAACCCCTGATTGTACACTTCAAGTGAAAATGTCAAAATCTTCAAAATGAGCATAAGCACAATGAAATTAATGCTGGAATCATCTTCAGGATGCTAGAATACACTAAATACAGCAAACATTTTGAGTCTACAACGTTTAGTTTAAGTGTGAGAGCCAAAATGAACTTTGTATTGCTTTAAATGCGTTTTCAGCCCCTGATTGTACACTCCAAGTGAAAATGTCAAAATCTTCAAAATTAGCATAAGCACAATGAAATTAATGCTGGAATCATCTTCAGGATGCTAGAATACACTAAATACAGCAAAATTTTGGAGTCTACAACGTTTAGTTTAGGTGTGAGAGCCAAAATGAACTTTTTATTGCTTTAAATGAGTGTTCAGCCCCTGATTGTCCACTTAAGGTGAAAATTTTAAAATCTTCAAAATGAGCATAAGCACAATGAAATTAATGCTGGAATCATCTTCAGGATGCTAGAATACACTAAATACAGCAAAAATTTGGAGTCTACAACGTTTAGTTTAGGTGTGAGAGCCAAAATGAACTTTTTCTTGCTTTAAATGCGTTTTCAGCCCCTGATTGTACACTTAAGGTGAAAATGTCAAAATATTCAAAATGAGCATAAGCACAATGAAATTAATGCTGGAAGCATCTTCAGGATGCTAGAATACACTAAATACAGCAAACTTTTTGAGTCTACAACGTTTAGTTTAGGTGTGAGAGCCAAAATGAACTTTTTTTTGCTTTAAATGCGTTTTCAGCCTGATTGTGCACTTTAGGTGAAAATGTCAATATCTTCAAAATGAGCATAAGCACACTGAAATGCATGCTGGAGTCATCTTCAGGATGCTAAAATACACTAAATACAGCAACAATTTTGAGTCTACAATGTTAAGTTTAGGTGTGAGAGCCAAGATTAACTTTGTATTGCTTTAAATGCATTTTCAGCCCCTGATTGTAATGTACACTATAGGTGAAACTGTCAAAATCTTCCAATTGAGTATGCGCACAATGAAATGCATGCTGGTATCATCTTCACGATGCTAAAATACACTAAATACAGCAAAAAAGTTTGAGTCTACTATGGTTAGTTTAGGTGTGAGAGCCAAGATTACCTTTTAATT
Source organism: Vanacampus margaritifer (assembly GCF_051991255.1). Taxonomy (NCBI): domain Eukaryota; kingdom Metazoa; phylum Chordata; class Actinopteri; order Syngnathiformes; family Syngnathidae; genus Vanacampus; species Vanacampus margaritifer. The sequence continues at coordinate 2,809,614 of NC_135448.1, read as the reverse complement.
GCTTGAAATTTGTTTTCAGCCCCTGATTGTACACTTAAGGTGAAAATGTCAAAATCTTCAAAATGAGCATAAGCACAATGAAATAAATGCTGGAATAATCTTTAGGATGCTAAAATACACTAAATACAGCAACATTTTTGAGTCTACAACGTTTAGTTTAGGTGTGAGAGCCAAGATTTCTATACTTTCTATTGCTTTAAATGCGTTTTCAGCCCCTGATTGTACACTTCAGGTGAAACTGTCAACATTTGTAAATTTAGCATGCACACAATGAAATGCATGCTGGAGTCATCTTCAGGATGCAAAAATACACTAAATACAGCACATTGTTTGAGTCTGCAAGGTTTAGTTTAGGTGTGAGAGCTAAGATTCACTTTTTATTGCTTCAAATCCTTTTTTAGCCCCTGTTTGTACACTTCAGGTGAAACTGTCAAAATCTTCAAAATGAGCATGCGCACAATGAAATGCATGCTGAAATCATCTTCAGGATGCTAAAATACACTAAATACAGCAAAAAATTGGAGTCTAAAACATTTAGTTTAGGTAGAGGGACAAGATTGGCTTTTTATTGCTTTAAATGCGTTTTTCAGCCCCTTTTTGTACACTTCATGTGAACTGTCAAAATCTACAAAATGAGCATGCGCACAATGAAATGCATACTGGAATAATCTTCAGGATAATAAAATACACTAAAAACAGCAACATTTTTGAGTCTACAACGTTTAATTTAGGTGTGAATGCCAAAATGAACTTTATATTGCTTGAAATGCGTTTTCAGCCTGATTGTGCACTTTAGGTGAAAATGTCAAAATCTTCAAAATGAGCATAAGCACAATGAAATTAATGCTGGAATCATCTTCAAGATGCTAGAATACACTAAAAACAGCAAAATTTTTGAGTCTACAACGTTTAGTTTAGGTGTGAGAGCCAAAATGAACTTTTTATTGCTTTAAATGCATTTTCAGCCACTGATTGCACACTTAAGGTGAAAATGTCAAAATCTTAAAATTGAGCATTAGGACAATGAAATTAATGCTGGAATCATCTTCAGGATGCTAGAATACACTAAATACAGCAAGAATTTTGAGTGTGCAACGTTTAGTTTAGGTGTGAGAGCCAAAATGAACTTTTGATTGCTTTAAACGCGTTTTCAGCCCCTGATTGTACACTTAAGGTGAAAATGTCAAAATCTTAAAATTGAGCATTAGGACAATGAAATTAATGCTGGAATCATCTTCAGGATGCTAGAATACACTAAATACAGCAAGAATTTTGAGTCTACAACGTTTAGTTTAGGTGTGAGAGCCAAAATGAACTTTTAATTGCTTTAAACGTGTTTTCAGCCCCTGATTGTACACTTAAGGTGAAAATGTCAAAATCTTCAAAATGAGCATAAGCACAATGAAATTAATGGTGGAATTATCTTCAGGATGCTAGAATACACTAAATACAGCAAAAGTTTTGAGTCTACAACATTTAGTTTAGGTGTGAGAGCCAAAATGAACTTTTTATTGCTTTAAACATGTTTTCAGCCCCTGATTGTACACTTAAGGTGAAAATGTCAAAATCTTCAAAATGAGCATAAGCACAATGAAATTAATGCTGGAATCATCTTCGGGATGCTAGAATACACTATATACAGCAAAATTTTTGAGTCTACAACGTTTAGTTTAGGTGTGAGAGCCAAAATGAACTTTTTATGGCTTTAAATATGTTTTCAGCCTGATTGTGCACTTTAGGTGAAAATGTCAAAATCTTAAAAATGAGCATGAGCACAATGAAATTAATGCTGGAATCATCTTCAGGATGCTAGAATACACTAAATACAGCAAAAATTTTGAGTTTACAACGTTTAGTTTAGGTGTGAGAGCCAATATGAACTTTTTATTGCTTTAAATGCCTTTTCAGCCCCTGAATGCACACTTAAGGTGAAAATGTCAAAATCTTAAAATTGAGCATTAGCACAATGAAATTAATGCTGGAATCATCTTCAGGATGCTAGAATACACTAAATACAGCAAGAATTTTGAGTCTAAAACGTTTAGTTTTGGTGTGAGAGCCAAAATGAACTTTTTATGGCTTTAAATGCGTTTTCAGCCTGATTGTGCACTTTAGGTGAAAATGTCAAAATCTTAAAATTGAGCATTAGCACAATGAAATTAATGCTGGAATTATCTTCAGGATGCTAGAATACACTAAATACAGAATTTTTTTTGAGTCTACAACGTTTAGTTCAGGTGTGAGAGCCAAAATGAACTTTTTATTGCTTTAAACGCGTTTTCAGCCCCTGAAAACAAAACATTTATTAATTTTTTTAAATTGATTTATTTGTTTTTTTTTTTTTTTTAAAAGGAGAGCAATGATGATGTCAAATCGAATGAACAATACTGAGCTCTCCTGGAAAAAATAAATAAATAAATAAATAAATAAATAAATAAATAAATAAATGCGTTTTCAGCCTGATTGTGCACTTTAGGTGAAAATGTCAAAATCTTCAAAATGAGCATAAGCACAATGAAATTAATGCTGGAATCATCTTCGGAATACTAGAATACACTAAATACAGCAAAAAATTGGAGTCTACAACGTTTAGTTTAGGTGTGAGAGCCAAAATGAACTTTTTATTGCTTTTAATGCGTTTTCAACCCCTGATTGTACACTTAAGTTGAAAATGTCAAAATCTTAAAATTGAGCATTAGCACAATGAAATGAATGCTGGAATCATCTTCAGGATGTTAGAATACATTAAATACAGCAAAAAATTTGAGTCTACAACGTTTAATTTAGGTGTGAGAGCCAAAATGAACTTTTTATTGCTTTTAATGCGTTTTCAGCCTGATTGTGCACTTTAGGTGAAAATGTCAAAATCTTCAAAATGAGCATAAGCACAATGAAATTAATGCTGGAATCATCTTCAGAATGCTAGAATACACTAAATACAGCAAAAATTTTGAGTCTACAAGGTTTAGTTTAGGTGTGAGAGCCAAAATGAACTTTTTATTTCTTTAAATGCGTTTTCAGCCTGATTGTGCACTTTAGGTGAAACTGTCAGAATCTTCAAAATGAGCATGCGCACAATGAAATGCATGCTGTAATTATAATCAGGATGCTAAAATACACAAAATACAGCAAAAATTTTTGAGTCTACAACGTTTAGTTTAAGTGTGAGAGCCAAGATTCATTTTTTATTGCTTTAAATGCGTTTTCAGCCCCTGATTGTACACTTAAGGTGAAAATGTCAAAATCTTCAAAATGAGCAAAAGCACAATGAAATTAATGCTGGAATCATCTTCAGGATGCTAGAATACACTAAATACAGCAAAAATTTTGAGTCTACAACGTTTAGTTTAGGTGTGAGAGCCAAAATGAACTTTTTATTTCTTTAAATGCGTTTTCAGCCTGATTGTGCACTTTAGGTGAAACTGTCAAAATCTTCAAAATGAGCATGCGCACAATGAAATGCATGCTGTAATTATAATCAGGATGCTAAAATACACTAAATACAGCAAAAAATTTTGAGTCTACAACGTTTAGTTTAAGTGTGAGAGCCAAGATTCATTTTTTATTGCTTTAAATGCTTTTTCAGCCCCTGATTATACACTTCATGTGAAACTGTCAAAATCTTCAAAATGATAAGCACAAAATGAAATGCATGCTGGAATAATCTTTACGATGCTAAAAAACACTAAATACAGCAAAATCTTTGAGTCTACAATGTATGGTTTGGATGTGAGAGTTAAGATTACCTTTTAATTGCTTGAAATTTGTTTTCAGCCCCTGATTGTACACTTAAGGTGAAAATGTCAAAATGTTCAAAATGAGCATAAGCACAATGAAATAAATGCTGGACTCATCTTCAGGATGCTAGAATAAACTAAATACAGCAAAAGTTTTGAGTCTACAACGTTTAGTTTAGGTGTGAGACCCAAAATGAACTTTTTATTGCTTTAAATGCGTTTTCAGCCCCAGATTGCACACTTAAGGTGAAAATGTCAAAATCTTAAAATTGAGCATTAGGACAATGAAATTAATGCTGGAATCATCTTCAGGATGCTAGAATACACTAAATACAGCAAGAATTTTGAGTCTACAACGTTTAGTTTAGGTGTGAGAGCCAAAATGAACTTTTAATTGCTTTAAACGTGTTTTCAGCCCCTGATTGTACACTTAAGGTGAAAATGTCAAAATCTTCAAAATGAGCATAAGCACAATGAAATTAATGGTGGAATCATCTTCAGGATGCTAGAATACACTAAATACAGCAAAAGTTTTGAGTCTACAACATTTAGTTTAGGTGTGAGAGCCAAAATGAACTTTTTATTGCTTTAAACATGTTTTCAGCCCCTGATTGTACACTTAAGGTGAAAATGTCAAAATCTTCAAAATGAGCATAAGCACAATGAAATTAATGCTGGAATCATCTTCGGGATGCTAGAATACACTATATACAGCAAAATTTTTGAGTCTACAACGTTTAGTTTAGGTGTGAGAGCCAAAATGAACTTTTTATGGCTTTAAATATGTTTTCAGCCTGATTGTGCACTTTAGGTGAAAATGTCAAAATCTTAAAAATGAGCATGAGCACAATGAAATTAATGCTGGAATCATCTTCAGGATGCTAGAATACACTAAATACAGCAAAAATTTTGAGTGTACAACGTTTAGTTTAGGTGTGAGAGCCAATATGAACTTTTTATTGCTTTAAATGCCTTTTCAGCCCCTGAATGCACACTTAAGGTGAAAATGTCAAAATCTTAAAATTGAGCATTAGCACAATGAAATTAATGCTGGAATCATCTTCAGGATGCTAGAATACACTAAATACAGCAAGAATTTTGAGTCTAAAACGTTTAGTTTAGGTGTGAGAGCCAAAATGAACTTTTTATGGCTTTAAATGCGTTTTCAGCCTGATTGTGCACTTTAGGTGAAAATGTCAAAATCTTCAAAATTGTCACGATGCGTCCACGGAACGGCGTGGTGACTGTCGATGTGTGGCGTAGAGGACCCAAAATGCAGGAAGGCAGGAGAACCACGGCAGGAGTGCGGGTTAGACCGTTATGTTTTATTGTACAAACTCAAAATCAAAATGACAGCACAAACTCCGGGGGTGACCGTGACAATGGCAATGATCCCACAAGGGACTGATCACCACCCGGGAATTAAATGCACCCACACTAATTAGGGGATTAGTCACACCTGGGGCCAGGCACAAGTGGCTGAGGGCCCGGATTGGTCAGCCTGCGAAAGGGCAGGCATCCACTCAGGACCAATCGGGGCCCTCAACCAAAGCCAGCTCTACCCAGACATGACAGTACCCCCCCCTTAAGGGACGGATCCCAGACGTCCTAAACAAAGTCACCGTCTGTAGTGGGACCCGGATGAAGGCTCCGGCGTAGAGTCCAGGGGCTGCAGCGGCACAGGCGATGATGCCAGGGGCTGCAGCGGCACAGGCAAATGATGCCAGGGGCTGCAGCGGCACAGGCGAATGATGCCAGGGGCTGCAGCGGCACAGGCGATGATGCCAGGGGCTGCAGCGGCTCAGGCGATGATGCCAGGGGCTGCAGCGCAGGACGTACGCCGCCGGAACTGGAAGCGGGCGCTGTACGGGGGCCGCCAGAACTGGCAACGGGCGCTCAACCAGCGCCGCCGGAAACACTGGCAACGTGCGCTCCGCGAGCGCCACCAGAAACATCGGCAAGGGCGCTGCCATCAGCGCCGCCGGAAACACTGGCAACGTGCGCTCCGCGAGCGCCGGCAGAAACATCGGCACGGGCGCTGCCATCAGCGCCGCCGGAAACACTGGCAACGGACGCTACACGAGCGCCGCCAGAAACATCGGCAACAAGCGCTGCACGAGCGCCGCCAGAACTGGCCACGGGCGCTCCCCACCCGCCGCTGGAAACTGGAAGCGTGCGCTGCATGCGCACCGCCAAAACAGGAACGGTACCTGCCTCTTGATCCGCTGGGTCCGTTTATGGTGGGATCATTCTGTCACGGTCCGGCCAAGGAGCGGAGTTGAGTCCGCCGGCGTGTGGAGTAGAGGACCCAAAATGCAGGAAGGCAGGAGAACCACGGCAGGAGTGCGGGTTAGACCGTTATGTTTTATTGTACAAACTCAAAATCAAAATGACAGCACAAACTCCGGGGGTGACCGTGACAATGGCAATGATCCCACAAGGGACTGATCACCACCCGGGAATTAAATGCACCCACACTAATTAGGGGATTAGTCACACCTGGGGCCAGGCACAAGTGGCTGAGGGCCCGGATTGGTCAGCCTGCGAAAGGGCAGGCATCCACTCAGGACCAATCGGGGCCCTCAACCAAAGCCAGCTCTACCCAGACATGACAGTACCCCCCCCTTAAGGGACGGATCCCAGACGTCCTAAACAAAGTCACCGTCTGTAGTGGGACCCGGATGAAGGCTCCGGCGTGGAGTCCAGGGGCTGCAGCGGCACAGGCGATGATGCCAGGGGCTGCAGCGGCACAGGCGATGATGCCAGGGGCTGCAGCGGCACAGGCAAATGATGCCAGGGGCTGCAGCGGCACAGGCAAATGAAGCCAGGGGCTGCAGCGGCACAGGCGATGATGCCAGGGGCTGCAGCGGCTCAGGCGATGATGCCAGGGGCTGCAGCGGCTCAGGCGATGATGCCAGGGGCTGCAGCGCAGGACGTACGCCGCCGGAACTGGAAGCGGGCGCTGTACGGGGGCCGCCAGAACTGGCAACGGGCGCTCAACCAGCGCCGCCGGAAACACTGGCAACGTGCGCTCCGCGAGCGCCACCAGAAACATCGGCAAGGGCGCTGCCATCAGCGCCGCCGAAAACACTGGCAACGTGCGCTCCACGAGCGCCGCCAGAAACATCGGCACGGGCGCTGCCATCAGCGCCGCCGGAAACACTGGCAATGTGCGCTCCGCGAGCGCCGCCAGAAACATCGGCACGGGCGCTGCCATCAGCGCCGCCGGAAACACTGGCAACGGACGCTACACGAGCGCCGCCAGAAACATCGGCAACAAGCGCTGCACGAGCGCCGCCAGAACTGGCCACGGGCGCTCCCCACCCGCCGCTGGAAACTGGAAGCGGGCGCTGCATGCGCACCGCCAAAACAGGAACGGTACCTGCCTCTTGATCCGCTGGGTCCGTTTATGGTGGGATCATTCTGTCACGATGCGTCCACGGAACGGCGTGGTGACTGTCGATGTGTGGCGTAGAGGACCCAAAATGCAGGAAGGCAGGAGAACCACGGCAGGAATGCGGGTTAGACCGTTATGTTTTATTGTACAAACTCAAAATCAAAATGACAGCAAAAACTCCGGGGGTGACCGTGACAATGGCAATGATCCCACAAGGGACTGATCACCACCCGGGAATTAAATGCACCCACAATAATTAGGGGATTAGTCACACCTGGGGCCAGGCACAAGTGAATGAGGGCCCGGATTGGTCAGCCTGCGAAAGGGCAGGCATCCACTCAGGACCAATCGGGGCCCTCAACCAAAGCCAGCGCTACCCAGACATGACAAAAATGAGCATAAGCACAATGAAATTAATGCTGGAATCATCTTCAGAATGCTAGAATACACTAAAAACAGCAAAAATTTTGAGTATACAAGGTTTAGTTTAGGTGTGAGAGCCAAAATGAACTTTTTATTTCTTTAAATGCGTTTTCAGCCTGATTGTGCACTTTAGGTGAAACTGTCAGAATCTTCAAAATGAGCATGCGCACAATGAAATGCATGCTGTAATTATAATCAGGATGCTAAAATACACTAAATACAGCAAAAAATTTTGAGTCTACAACGTTTAGTTTAAGTGTGAGAGCCAAGATTCATTTTTTATTGCTTTAAATGCTTTTTCAGCCCCTGATTATACACTTCATGTGAAACTGTCAAAATCTTCAAAATGATAAGCACAAAATGAAATGCATGCTGGAATAATCTTTAGGATGCTAAAAAACACTAAATACAGCAAAATCTTTGAGTCTACAATGTATGGTTTAGATGTGAGAGTTAAGATTACCTTTTAATTGCTTGAAATTTGTTTTCAGCCCCTGATTGTACACTTAAGGTGAAAATGTCAAAATCTTCAAAATGAGCATAAGCACAATGAAATAAATGCTGGACTCATCTTCAGGATGCTAGAATAAACTAAATACAGCAAAAGTTTTGAGTCTACAACGTTTAGTTTAGGTGTGAGACCCAAAATGAACTTTTTATTGCTTTAAATGCGTTTTCAGCCCCAGATTGCACACTTAAGGTGAAAATGTCAAAATCTTCAAAATGAGCATAAGCACAATGAAATTAATGGTGGAATCATCTTCAGGATGCTAGAATACACTAAATACAGCAAAAGTTTTGAGTCTACAACGTTTAGTTTAGGTGTGAGAGCCAAAATGAACTTTTTATGGCTTTAAATGCGTTTTCAGCCTGATTGTGCACTTTAGGTAAAAATGTCAAAATCTTAAAAATGAGCATGAGCACAATGAAATGAATGCTGGAATCATCTTCAGGATGCTAGAATACACTAAATACAGCAAAAAAAAATTGAGTCTACAACATTTAGTTTAGGTGTGAGAGCCAAAATGAACTTTTTATTGCTTTAAACATGTTTTCAGCCCCTGATTGTACACTTAAGGTGAAAATGTCAAAATCTTCAAAATGAGCATAAGCACAATGAAATTAATGCTGGAATCATCTTCAGGATGCTAGAATACACTAAATACAGCAAAAATTTTGAGTGTACAACGTTTAGTTTAGGTGTGAGAGCCAATATGAACTTTTTATTGCTTTAAATGCCTTTTCAGCCCCTGAATGCACACTTAAGGTGAAAATGTAAAAATCTTAAAATTGAGCATTAGCACAATGAAATTAATGCTGGAATCATCTTCAGGATGCTAGAATACACTAAATACAGCAAGAATTTTGAGTCTAAAACGTTTAGTTTAGGTGTGAGAGCCAAAATGAACTTTTTATGGCTTTAAATGCGTTTTCAGCCTGATTGTGCACTTTAGGTGAAAATGTCAAAATCTTCAAAATGAGCATAAGCACAATGAAATTAATGCTGGAATCATCTTCAGAATGCTAGAATACACTAAATACAGCAAAAATTTTGAGTCTACAAGGTTTAGTTTAGGTGTGAGAGCCAAAATGAACTTTTTATTTCTTTAAATGCGTTTGCAGCCTGATTGTGCACTTTAGGTGAAACTGTCAGAATCTTCAAAATGAGCATGCGCACAATGAAATGCATGCTGTAATTATAATCAGGATGCTAAAATACACTAAATACAGCAAAAAATTTTGAGTCTACAACGTTTAGTTTAAGTGTGAGAGCCAAAATGAACTTTTTATTTTTTTTTTTTATGCGTTTTCAGCCTGATTGTGCACTTTAGGTGAAAATGTCAAAATCTTCAAAATGAGCATAAGCACAATGAAATTAATGCTGGAATCATCTTCAGATTGCTAGAATACACTAAATACAGCAAAAATTTTGAGTCTACAAGGTTTAGTTTAGGTGTGAGAGCCAAAATGAACTTTTTATTTTTTTAAATGCGTTTTCAGCCTGATTGTGCACTTTAGGTGAAACTGTCAGAATCTTCAAAATGAGCATGCGCACAATGAAATGCATGCTGTAATTATAATCAGGATGCTAAAATACAGCAAAAAATTTTGAGTCTACAACGTTTAGTTTAAGTGTGAGAGCCAAGATTCATTTTTTATTCCTTTAAATGTGTTTTCAGCCCCTGATTGTACACTTAAGGTGAAAATTTCAAAATCTTCAAAATGAGCATAAGCACAATGAAATTAATGCTAGAATCATCTTCAGGATGCTTGAATACACTAAATACAGCATTTTTTTTGAGTCTAAAACGTTTAATTTAGGTGTGAGAGCCAAAATGAACTTTTTATTGCTTTAAATGCGTTTTCAGCCTGATTGTGCACTTTAGGTGAAAATGTCAAAATCTTCAAAATGAGCATAAGCACAATGAAATTAATGTTGGAATCATCTTCAGGATGCTAGAATACACTAAATACAGCAAAAGTTTTGAGTCTACAACGTTTAGTTTAGGTGTGAGAGCCAAAATGAACTTTTTATGGCTTTAAATGCGTTTTCAGCCTGATTGTGCAGTTTAGGTAAAAATGTCAAAATCTTAAAAATGAGCATGAGCACAATGAAATGAATGCTGGAATCATCTTCAGGATGCTAGAATACACTAAATACAGCAAAAAAAAATTGAGTCTACAACATTTAGTTTAGGTGTGAGAGCCAAAATGAACTTTTTATTGCTTTGAACATGTTTTCAGCCCCTGATTGTACACTTAAGGTGAAAATGTCAAAATCTTCAAAATGAGCATAAGCACAATGAAATTAATGCTGGAATCATCTTCGGGATGCTAGAATACACTATATACAGCAAAATTTTTGAGTCTACAACGTTTAGTTTAGGTGTGAGAGCCAAAATGAACTTTTTATGGCTTTAAATATGTTTTCAGCCTGATTGTGCACTTTAGGTGAAAATGTCAAAATCTTAAAAATGAGCATGAGCACAATGAAATTAATGCTGGAATCATCTTCAGGATGCTAGAATACACTAAATACAGCAAAAATTTTGAGTGTACAACGTTTAGTTTAGGTGTGAGAGCCAATATGAACTTTTTATTGCTTTAAATGCCTTTTCAGCCCCTGAATGCACACTTAAGGTGAAAATGTCAAAATCTTAAAATTGAGCATTAGCACAATGAAATTAATGCTGGAATCATCTTCAGGATGCTAGAATACACTAAATACAGCAAGAATTTTGAGTCTAAAACGTTTAGTTTAGGTGTGAGAGCCAAAATGAACTTTTTATGGCTTTAAATGCGTTTTCAGCCTGATTGTGCACTTTAGGTGAAAATGTCAAAATCTTCAAAATGAGCATAAGCACAATGAAATTAATGCTGGAATCATCTTCAGAATGCTAGAATACACTAAATACAGCAAAAATTTTGAGTCTACAAGGTTTAGTTTAGGTGTGAGTGCCAAAATGAACTTTTTATTTCTTTAAATGCGTTTGCAGCCTGATTGTGCACTTTAGGTGAAACTGTCAGAATCTTCAAAATGAGCATGCGCACAATGAAATGCATGCTGTAATTATAATCAGGATGCTAAAATACACTAAATACAGCAAAAAAATTTGAGTCTACAACGTTTAGTTTAAGTGTGAGAGCCAAAATGAACTTTTTATTGCTTTTAATGCGTTTTCAGCCTGATTGTGCACTTTAGGTGAAAATGTCAAAATCTTCAAAATGAGCATAAGCACAATGAAATTAATGCTGGAATCATCTTCAGATTGCTAGAATACACTAAATACAGCAAAAATTTTGAGTCTACAAGGTTTAGTTTAGGTGTGAGAGCCAAAATGAACTTTTTATTTCTTTAAATGCGTTTTCAGCCTGATTGTGCACTTTAGGTGAAACTGTCAGAATCTTCAAAATGAGCATGCGCACAATGAAATGCATGCTGTAATTATAATCAGGATGCTAAAATACAGCAAAAAATTTTGAGTCTACAACGTTTAGTTTAAGTGTGAGAGCCAAGATTCATTTTTTATTCCTTTAAATGTGTTTTCAGCCCCTGATTGTACACTTAAGGTGAAAATTTCAAAATCTTCAAAATGAGCATAAGCACAATGAAATTAATGCTAGAATCATCTTCAGGATGCTAGAATACACTAAATACAGCATTTTTTTTGAGTCTAAAACGTTTAATTTAGGTGTGAGAGCCAAAATGAACTTTTTATTGCTTTAAATGCGTTTTCAGCCTGATTGTGCACTTTAGGTGAAAATGTCAAAATCTTCAAAATGAGCAAAAGCACAGTGAAATTAATGCTGGAATCATCTTCAGGATGCTAGAATACACTATATACAGCAAAAATTTTGAGTCTACAACGTTTAGTTTAGGTGTGAGAGCCAAAATGAACTTTTTATGGCTTTAAATGCGTTTTCAGCCCCTGATTGTACACTTAAGGTGAAAATGTCAAAATCTTCAAAATGAGCATAAGCACAATGAAATTAATGGTGGAATCATCTTAAGGATGCTAGAATACACTAAATACAGCAAAAATTTTGAGTCTACAACGTTTAGTTTAGGTGTGAGAGCCAAGATTCATTTTTTATTGCTTTAAATGCTTTTTCAGCCCCTGATTATACACTTCATGTGAAACTGTCAAAATCTTCAAAATGATAAGCACAAAATGAAATGCATGCTGGAATAATCTTTAGGATGCTAAAAAACACTAAATACAGCAAAATCTTTGAGTCTACAATGTATGGTTTAGATGTGAGAGTTAAGATTACCTTTTAATTGCTTGAAATTTGTTTTCAGCCCCTGATTGTACACTTAAGGTGAAAATGTCAAAATCTTCAAAATGAGCATAAGCACAATGAAATAAATGCTGGACTCATCTTCAGGATGCTAGAATAAACTAAATACAGCAAAAGTTTTGAGTCTACAACGTTTAGTTTAGGTGTGAGACCCAAAATGAACTTTTTATTGCTTTAAATGCGTTTTCAGCCCCTGATTGCACACTTAAGGTGAAAATGTCAAAATCTTAAAAATAAGCATGAGCACAATGAAATTAATGCTGGAATTATCTTCAGGATGCTAGAATACACTAAATACAGAATTTTTTTTATATTCTACAACGTTTAGTTTAGGTGTGAGAGCCAAAATGAATTTTTCATGGCTTTAAATGCGTTTTCAGCCTGATTGTGCACTTTAGGTGAAAATGTCAGAATCTTAAAAATGAGCATTAGCACAATGAAATTAATGCTGGAATCATCTTCTACAATGTTTAGTTTAGGTGTGAGAGCCAAAATGATATTTTTATTGCTTTAAATGCGTTTTCAGCCCCTGATTATACACTTAAGGTGAAAATGTCAAAATCTTAAAATTGAGCATTAGCACAATGAAATGAATGCTGGAATCATCTTCAGGATGCTAGAATAAACTAAATACAGCAAAAATTTTGAGTCTACAACGTTTAGTTTAGGTGTGAGAGCCAAAATGAACTTTTTATTGCTTTAAATTCGTTTTCAGCCCCTGATTGCACACTTAAGGTGAAAATGTCAAAATCTTAAAATTGAGCATTAGCACAATGAAATTAATGCTGGAATCATCTTCAGGATGCTAGAATACACTAAATACAACAAGAATTTTGAGTCTACAACGTTTAGTTTAGGTGTGAGAGCCAAAATGAACTTTTAATGGCTTTAAATGCGTTTTCAGCCTGATTGTGCACTTGAGGTGAAAATGTCAAAATCTTAAAAATGAGCATTAGCACAATGAAATTAATGCTGGAATCATCTTCAGGATGCTAGAATACACTAAATACAGCAAAAATTTTGAGTCTGCAACGTTTAGTTTAGGTGTGAGATCCAAAATGATCTTTTTATTGCTTTAAATGCGTTTTTAGCCCCTGATTGTACACTTAAGGTGAAAATGTCAAAATCTTAAAATTGAGCATTAGCACAATGAAATGAATGCTGGAATCCTCTTCAGGATGCTAGAATAAACTAAATACAGCAAAAATTTTGAGTCTACGTTTAGTTTAGGTGTGAGAGCCAAAATGAACTTTTTATTGCTTTAAATGCGTTTTCAGCCCCTGATTGCACACTTAAGGTGAAAATGTCAAAATCTTAAAATTGAGCATTAGCACAATGAAATGAATGCTGGAATCATCTTCAGGATGCTAGAATACACTAAATACAGCAAGAATTTTGAGTCTACAACGTTTAGTTTAAGTGTGAGAGCCAAGATTCATTTTTTATTGCTTTAAATGCTTTTTCAGCCCCTGATTATACACTTCATGTGAAACTGTCAAAATCTTCAAAATGATAAGCACAAAATGAAATGCATGCTGGAATAATCTTTAGGATGCTAAAAAACACTAAATACAGCAAAATCTTTGAGTCTACAATGTGTGGTTTAGATGTGAGAGTTAAGATTACCTTTTAATTGCTTGAAATTTGTTTTCAGCCCCTGATTGTACACTTAAGGTGAAAATGTCAAAATCTTCAAAATGAGCATAAGCACAATGAAATAAATGCTGGAATCATCTTCAGGATGCAAGAATAAACTAAATACAGCAAAAATTTTGAGTCTACAACGTTTAGTTTAGGTGTGAGAGCCAAAATGAACTTTTTATTGCTTTAAATGCGTTTTCAGCCCCTGATTGCACACTTAAGGTGAAAATGTCAAAATCTTCAAAATGACCATAAGCACAATGACATTAATGGTGGAATCATCTTCAGGATGCTAGAATACACTAAATACAGCAACAATTTTGAGTCTACAACGTTTAGTTTAGGTGTGAGAGCCAAAATGAACTTTTAATTGCTTTAAACGCGTTTTCAGCCCCTGTTTGTACACTTAAGGTGAAAATGTCAAAATCTTAAAATTGAGCATTAGCACAATGAAATTAATGCTGGAATCATCTTCAGGATGCTAGAATACACTAAATACAGCAAGAATTTTGAGTCTACAACGTTTAGTTTAGGTGTGAGAGCCAAAATGAACTTTTTATGGCTTTAAATGCGTTTTCAGCCTGATTGTGCACTTTAGGTGAAAATGTCAAAATCTTAAAAATGAGCATTAGCACAATGAAATTAATGCTCGAATCATCTTCAGGATGCTAGAATACACTAAATACAGCAAAATTTTTGAGTCTACAACGTTTAGTTTAGGTGTGAGAGCCAAAATGATCTTTTTATTGCTTTAGATGCGTTTTCAGCCCCAGATTGTACACTTAAGGTGAAAATGTCAAAATCTTAAAATTGAGCATTAGCACAATGAAATGAATGCTGGAATCATCTTCAGGATGCTAGAATAAACTAAATACAGCAAAAATTTTGAGGCTACAACGTTTAGTTTAGGTGTGAGAGCCAAAATGAACTTTTTATGGCTTTAAATGCGTTTTCAGCCTGATTGTGCACTTTAGGTGAAAATGTCAAAATCTTAAAAATGAGCATTAGCACAATGAAATTAATGCTGGAATCATCTTAAGGATGCTAGAATACACTAAATACAGCAAGATTTTTGAGTCTACAACGTTTAGTTTAGGTGTGAGAGCCAAAATGATCTTTTTATTGCTTTAAATGCGTTTTCAGCCCCAGATTGTACACTTAAGGTGAAAATGTCAAAATCTTAAAATTGAGCATTAGCACAATGAAATGAATGCTGTAATCATCTTCAGGATGCTAGAATAAACTAAATACAGCAAAAATTTTGAGGCTACGTTTAGTTTAGGTGTGAGAGCCAAAATGTACTTTTTATTTCTTTAAATGCGTTTTCAGCCTGATTGTTCACTTTAGGTGAAAATGTCAAAATCTTCAAAATGAGCAAAAGCACAATGAAATTAATGCTGGAATCATCTTCAGGATGCTAGAATACACTAAATACAGCAAAATTTTTGAGTCTACAACGTTTAGTTTAGGTGTGAGAGCCAAAATGAACTTTTTATTTCTTTAAATGCGTTTTCAGCCTGATTGTGCACTTTAGGTGAAACTGTCAAAATCTTCAAAATGAGCATGCGCACAATGAAATGCATGCTGTAATTATAATCAGGATGCTAAAATACACTAAATACAGCAAAAAATTTTGAGTCTACAACGTTTAGTTTAAGTGTGAGAGCCAAGATTCATTTTTTATTGCTTTAAATGCTTTTTCAGCCCCTGATTATACACTTCATGTGAAACTGTCAAAATCTTCAAAATGATAAGCACAAAATGAAATGCATGCTGGAATAATCTTTAGGATGCTAAAAAACACTAAATACAGCAAAATCTTTGAGTCTACAATGTGTGGTTTAGATGTGAGAGTTAAGATTACCTTTTAATTGCTTGAAATTTGTTTTCAGCCTGATTGTGCACTTTCGGTGAAAATGTCAAAATCTTCAAAATGAGCATAATAAGCACAATGAAATTAATGCTGGAATCATCTTCGGGATGCTAGAATGCACTAAATACAGCAAAAAAATTGAGTCTACAACGTTTAGTTTAGGTGTGAGAGCCAAAATGAACTTTTTATTGCTTTAAAAGCGTTTTCAGCCCCTGATTGTACACTTAAGGTGAAAATGTCAAAATCTTCAAAATGAGCATAAGCACAATTAAATTTAGGCTGGAATCATCTTCGGGATGCTAGAATACACTATGTACAGCAAAAATTTTGAGTCTACAACGTTTAGTTTAGGTGTGAAAGCCAAAATGAACTTTTTATGGCTTTAAATATGTTTTCAGCCTGATTGTGCACTTTAGGTGAAAATGTCAAAATCTTAAAAATGAGCATGAGCACAATGAAATTAATGCTGGAATCATCTTCAGGATGCTAGAATACACTAAATACAGCAACAATTTTTTAGTGTACAATGTTTAGTTTAGGTGTGAGAGCCAAAATGAACTTTTTATTGCTTTAAATGCCTTTTCAGCCCCTTATTGCACACTTAAGGTGAAAATGTCAAAATCTTAAAATTGAGCATTAGCACAATGAAATTAATGCTGGAATTATCTTCAGGATGCTAGAATACACTAAATACAGCAAGAATTTTGAGTCTTAAACGTTTAGTTTAGGTGTGAGAGCCAAAATGAACTTTTTATTGCTTTAAACGTGTTTTCAGCCCCTGATTGTACACTTAAGGTGAAAATGTCAAAATCTTAAAATTGAGCATTAGCACAATGAAATGAATGCTGGAATCATCTTCAGGATGCTAGAATACACTAAATACAGCAACAATTTTGAGTCTACAACGTTTAGTTTAGGTGTGAGAGCCAAAATGAACTTTTTATGGCTTTAAATGCGTTTTCAGCCTGATTGTGCACTTTAGGTGAAAATGTCAAAATCTTAAAAATAAGCATGAGCACAATGAAATTAATGCTGGAATTATCTCCAGGATGCTAGAATACACTAAATAAAGAATTTTTTTTGAGTCTACAACGTTTAGTTTAGGTGTGAGAGCCAAAATGAACTTTTAATTTCTTTAAATGCGTTTGCAGCCTGATTGTGCACTTTAGGTGAAACTGTCAAAATCTTCAAAATGAGCATGCGCACAATGAAATGCATGCTGTAATTATAATCAGGATGCTAAAATACACTAAACACAGCAAAAATTTTTGAGTCTACAACGTTTAGTTTAAGTGTGAGAGCCAAGATTCATTTTTTATTGCTTTAAATGCTTTTTCAGCCCCTGATTATACACTTCATGTGAAACTGTCAAAATCTTCAAAATGATAAGCACAAAATGAAATGCATGCTGGAATAATCTTTAGGATGCTAAAAAACACTAAATACAGAAAAATCTTTGAGTCTACAATGTGTGGTTTAGATGTGAGAGTTAAGATTACCTTTTAATTGCTTGAAATTTGTTTTCAGCCCCTGATTGTACACTTAAGGTGAAAATGTCAAAATCTTCAAAATGAGCATAAGCACAATGAAATAAATGCTGGAATCATCTTCAGGATGCTAGAATAAACTAAATACAGCAAAAATTTTGAGTCTACAACGTTTAGTTTAGGTGTGAGAGCCAAAATGAACTTTTTATTGCTTTAAATGCGTTTTCAGCCCCTGATTGCACACTTAAGGTGAAAATGTCAAAATCTTAAAATTGAGCATTAGCACAATGAAATTAATGCTGGAATCATCTTCAGGATGCTAGAATACACTAAATACAAAAAGAATTTTGAGTCTACAACGTTTAGTTTAGGTGTGAGAGCCAAAATGATCTTTTTATTGCTTTAAATGCGTTTTCAGCCCCAGATTGTACACATAAGGTGAAAATGTCAAAATCTTAAAATTGAGCATTAGCACAATGAAATGAATGCTGGAATCATCTTCAGGATGCTAGAATAAACTAAATACAGCAAAAATTTTGAGGCTACAACATTTAGTTTAGGTGTGAGAGCCAAAATGAACTTTTTATTTCTTTAAATGCGTTTTCAGCCTGATTGTGCACTTTAGGTGAAAATGTCAAAATCTTCAAAATGAGCAAAAGCACAATGAAATTAATGCTGGAATCATCTTCAGGATGCTAGAATACACTAAATACAGCAAAATTTTTGAGTCTACAACGTTTAGTTTAGGTGTGAGAGCCAAAATGAACTTTTTATGGCTTTAAATGCGTTTTCAGCCCCTGATTGTACACTTAAGGTGAAAATGTCAAAATCTTAAAATTGAGCATTAGCACAATGAAATTAATGCTGGAATCATCTTCAGGATGCTAGAATACACTAAATACAACAAGAATTTTGAGTCTACAACGTTTAGTTTAGGTGTGAGAGCCAAAATGAACTTTTAATGGCTTTAAATGCGTTTTCAGCCTGATTGTGCACTTGAGGTGAAAATGTCAAAATCTTAAAAATGAGCATTAGCACAATGAAATTAATGCTGGAATCATCTTCAGGATGCTAGAATACACTAAATACAGCAAAAATTTTGAGTCTGCAACGTTTAGTTTAGGTGTGAGATCCAAAATGATCTTTTTATTGCTTTAAATGCGTTTTTAGCCCCTGATTGTACACTTAAGGTGAAAATGTCAAAATCTTAAAATTGAGCATTAGCACAATGAAATGAATGCTGGAATCCTCTTCAGGATGCTAGAATAAACTAAATACAGCAAAAATTTTGAGTCTACGTTTAGTTTAGGTGTGAGAGCCAAAATGAACTTTTTATTGCTTTAAATGCGTTTTCAGCCCCTGATTGCACACTTAAGGTGAAAATGTCAAAATCTTAAAATTGAGCATTAGCACAATGAAATGAATGCTGGAATCATCTTCAGGATGCTAGAATACACTAAATACAGCAAGAATTTTGAGTCTACAACGTTTAGTTTAAGTGTGAGAGCCAAGATTCATTTTTTATTGCTTTAAATGCTTTTTCAGCCCCTGATTATACACTTCATGTGAAACTGTCAAAATCTTCAAAATGATAAGCACAAAATGAAATGCATGCTGGAATAATCTTTAGGATGCTAAAAAACACTAAATACAGCAAAATCTTTGAGTCTACAATGTGTGGTTTAGATGTGAGAGTTAAGATTACCTTTTAATTGCTTGAAATTTGTTTTCAGCCCCTGATTGTACACTTAAGGTGAAAATGTCAAAATCTTCAAAATGAGCATAAGCACAATGAAATAAATGCTGGAATCATCTTCAGGATGCAAGAATAAACTAAATACAGCAAAAATTTTGAGTCTACAACGTTTAGTTTAGGTGTGAGAGCCAAAATGAACTTTTTATTGCTTTAAATGCGTTTTCAGCCCCTGATTGCACACTTAAGGTGAAAATGTCAAAATCTTCAAAATGACCATAAGCACAATGACATTAATGGTGGAATCATCTTCAGGATGCTAGAATACACTAAATACAGCAACAATTTTGAGTCTACAACGTTTAGTTTAGGTGTGAGAGCCAAAATGAACTTTTAATTGCTTTAAACGCGTTTTCAGCCCCTGTTTGTACACTTAAGGTGAAAATGTCAAAATCTTAAAATTGAGCATTAGCACAATGAAATTAATGCTGGAATCATCTTCAGGATGCTAGAATACACTAAATACAGCAAGAATTTTGAGTCTACAACGTTTAGTTTAGGTGTGAGAGCCAAAATGAACTTTTTATGGCTTTAAATGCGTTTTCAGCCTGATTGTGCACTTTAGGTGAAAATGTCAAAATCTTAAAAATGAGCATTAGCACAATGAAATTAATGCTCGAATCATCTTCAGGATGCTAGAATACACTAAATACAGCAAAATTTTTGAGTCTACAACGTTTAGTTTAGGTGTGAGAGCCAAAATGATCTTTTTATTGCTTTAAATGCGTTTTCAGCCCCAGATTGTACACTTAAGGTGAAAATGTCAAAATCTTAAAATTGAGCATTAGCACAATGAAATGAATGCTGGAATCATCTTCAGGATGCTAGAATAAACTAAATACAGCAAAAATTTTGAGGCTACAACGTTTAGTTTAGGTGTGAGAGCCAAAATGAACTTTTTATGGCTTTAAATGCGTTTTCAGCCTGATTGTGCACTTTAGGTGAAAATGTCAAAATCTTAAAAATGAGCATTAGCACAATGAAATTAATGCTGGAATCATCTTAAGGATGCTAGAATACACTAAATACAGCAAGATTTTTGAGTCTACAACGTTTAGTTTAGGTGTGAGAGCCAAAATGATCTTTTTATTGCTTTAAATGCGTTTTCAGCCCCAGATTGTACACTTAAGGTGAAAATGTCAAAATCTTAAAATTGAGCATTAGCACAATGAAATGAATGCTGTAATCATCTTCAGGATGCTAGAATAAACTAAATACAGCAAAAATTTTGAGGCTACGTTTAGTTTAGGTGTGAGAGCCAAAATGTACTTTTTATTTCTTTAAATGCGTTTTCAGCCTGATTGTTCACTTTAGGTGAAAATGTCAAAATCTTCAAAATGAGCAAAAGCACAATGAAATTAATGCTGGAATCATCTTCAGGATGCTAGAATACACTAAATACAGCAAAATTTTTGAGTCTACAACGTTTAGTTTAGGTGTGAGAGCCAAAATGAACTTTTTATTTCTTTAAATGCGTTTTCAGCCTGATTGTGCACTTTAGGTGAAACTGTCAAAATCTTCAAAATGAGCATGCGCACAATGAAATGCATGCTGTAATTATAATCAGGATGCTAAAATACACTAAATACAGCAAAAAATTTTGAGTCTACAACGTTTAGTTTAAGTGTGAGAGCCAAGATTCATTTTTTATTGCTTTAAATGCTTTTTCAGCCCCTGATTATACACTTCATGTGAAACTGTCAAAATCTTCAAAATGATAAGCACAAAATGAAATGCATGCTGGAATAATCTTTAGGATGCTAAAAAACACTAAATACAGCAAAATCTTTGAGTATACAATGTGTGGTTTAGATGTGAGAGTTAAGATTACCTTTTAATTGCTTGAAATTTGTTTTCAGCCTGATTGTGCACTTTCGGTGAAAATGTCAAAATCTTCAAAATGAGCATAATAAGCACAATGAAATTAATGCTGGAATCATCTTCGGGATGCTAGAATGCACTAAATACAGCAAAAAAATTGAGTCTACAACGTTTAGTTTAGGTGTGAGAGCCAAAATGAACTTTTTATTGCTTTAAAAGCGTTTTCAGCCCCTGATTGTACACTTAAGGTGAAAATGTCAAAATCTTCAAAATGAGCATAAGCACAATTAAATTTAGGCTGGAATCATCTTCGGGATGCTAGAATACACTATGTACAGCAAAAATTTTGAGTCTACAACGTTTAGTTTAGGTGTGAAAGCCAAAATGAACTTTTTATGGCTTTAAATATGTTTTCAGCCTGATTGTGCACTTTAGGTGAAAATGTCAAAATCTTAAAAATGAGCATGAGCACAATGAAATTAATGCTGGAATCATCTTCAGGATGCTAGAATACACTAAATACAGCAACAATTTTTTAGTGTACAATGTTTAGTTTAGGTGTGAGAGCCAAAATGAACTTTTTATTGCTTTAAATGCCTTTTCAGCCCCTTATTGCACACTTAAGGTGAAAATGTCAAAATCTTAAAATTGAGCATTAGCACAATGAAATTAATGCTGGAATTATCTTCAGGATGCTAGAATACACTAAATACAGCAAGAATTTTGAGTCTTAAACGTTTAGTTTAGGTGTGAGAGCCAAAATGAACTTTTTATTGCTTTAAACGCGTTTTCAGCCCCTGATTGTACACTTAAGGTGAAAATGTCAAAATCTTAAAATTGAGCATTAGCACAATGAAATGAATGCTGGAATCATCTTCAGGATGCTAGAATACACTAAATACAGCAACAATTTTGAGTCTACAACGTTTAGTTTAGGTGTGAGAGCCAAAATGAACTTTTTATGGCTTTAAATGCGTTTTCAGCCTGATTGTGCACTTTAGGTGAAAATGTCAAAATCTTAAAAATAAGCATGAGCACAATGAAATTAATGCTGGAATTATCTCCAGGATGCTAGAATACACTAAATAAAGAATTTTTTTTGAGTCTACAACGTTTAGTTTAGGTGTGAGAGCCAAAATGAACTTTTAATTTCTTTAAATGCGTTTGCAGCCTGATTGTGCACTTTAGGTGAAACTGTCAAAATCTTCAAAATGAGCATGCGCACAATGAAATGCATGCTGTAATTATAATCAGGATGCTAAAATACACTAAACACAGCAAAAATTTTTGAGTCTACAACGTTTAGTTTAAGTGTGAGAGCCAAGATTCATTTTTTATTGCTTTAAATGCTTTTTCAGCCCCTGATTATACACTTCATGTGAAACTGTCAAAATCTTCAAAATGATAAGCACAAAATGAAATGCATGCTGGAATAATCTTTAGGATGCTAAAAAACACTAAATACAGAAAAATCTTTGAGTCTACAATGTCTGGTTTAGATGTGAGAGTTAAGATTACCTTTTAATTGCTTGAAATTTGTTTTCAGCCCCTGATTGTACACTTAAGGTGAAAATGTCAAAATCTTCAAAATGAGCATAAGCACAATGAAATAAATGCTGGAATCATCTTCAGGATGCTAGAATAAACTAAATACAGCAAAAATTTTGAGTCTACAACGTTTAGTTTAGGTGTGAGAGCCAAAATGAACTTTTTATTGCTTTAAATGCGTTTTCAGCCCCTGATTGCACACTTAAGGTGAAAATGTCAAAATCTTAAAATTGAGCATTAGCACAATGAAATTAATGCTGGAATCATCTTCAGGATGCTAGAATACACTAAATACAAAAAGAATTTTGAGTCTACAACGTTTAGTTTAGGTGTGAGAGCCAAAATGATCTTTTTATTGCTTTAAATGCGTTTTCAGCCCCAGATTGTACACATAAGGTGAAAATGTCAAAATCTTAAAATTGAGCATTAGCACAATGAAATGAATGCTGGAATCATCTTCAGGATGCTAGAATAAACTAAATACAGCAAAAATTTTGAGGCTACAACATTTAGTTTAGGTGTGAGAGCCAAAATGAACTTTTTATTTCTTTAAATGCGTTTTCAGCCTGATTGTGCACTTTAGGTGAAAATGTCAAAATCTTCAAAATGAGCAAAAGCACAATGAAATTAATGCTGGAATCATCTTCAGGATGCTAGAATACACTAAATACAGCAAAATTTTTGAGTCTACAACGTTTAGTTTAGGTGTGAGAGCCAAAATGAACTTTTTATGGCTTTAAATGCGTTTTCAGCCCCTGATTGTACACTTAAGGTGAAAATGTCAAAATCTTAAAATTGAGCATTAGCACAATGAAATTAATGCTGGAATCATCTTCAGGATGCTAGAATAAACTAAATACAGCAAAATTTTTGAGTCTACAACGTTTAGTTTAGGTGTGAGAGCCAAAAAGAACTTTTTATTGCTTTAAATGCGTTTTCAGCCCCTGTTTGCACACTTAAGGTGAAAATGTCAAAATCTTAAAATTGAGCATTAGCACAATGAAATTAATGCTGGAATCATCTTCAGGATGCTAGAATACACTAAATACAGCAAGAATTTTGAGTCTACAACGTTTAGTTTAGGTGTGAGAGCCAAAATGATCTTTTTATTGCTTTAAATGCGTTTTCAGCCCCAGATTGTACACTTAAGGTGAAAATGTCAAAATCTTAAAATTGAGCATTAGCACAATGAAATGAATGCTGGAATCATCTTCAGGATGCTAGAATAAACTAAATACAGCAAAAATTTTGAGGCTACAACGTTTAGTTTAGGTGTGAGAGCCAAGATTCATTTTTTATTGCTTTAAATGCTTTTTCAGCCCCTGATTATACACTTCATGTGAAACTGTCAAAATCTTCAAAATGATAAGCACAAAATGAAATGCATGCTGGAATAATCTTTAGGATGCTAAAAAACACTAAATACAGCAAAATCTTTGAGTCTACAATGTGTGGTTTAGATGTGAGAGTTAAGATTACCTTTTAATTGCTTGAAATTTGTTTTCAGCCCCTGATTGTACACTTAAGGTGAAAATGTCAAAATCTTCAAAATGAGCATAAGCACAATGAAATAAATGCTGGAATCATCTTCAGGATGCTAGAATAAACTAAATACAGCAAAAATTTTGAGTCTACAACGTTTAGTTTAGGTGTGAGAGCCAAAATGAACTTTTTATTGCTTTAAATGCGTTTTCAGCCCATGATTGCACACTTAAGGTGAAAATGTCAAAATCTTAAAATTGAGCATTAGCACAATGAAATTAATGCTGGAATCATCTTCAGGATGCTAGAATACACTAAATACAGCAACAATTTTGAGTCTACAACGTTTAGTTTAGGTGTGAGAGCCAAAATGAACTTTTTATTGCTTTAAATGCGTTTTCAGCCCCTGATTGTACACTTAAGGTGAAAATGAAAAAATCTTCAAAATGACCATAAGCACAATGACATTAATGGTGGAATCATCTTCAGGATGCTAGAATACACTAAATACAGCAAAGGTTTTGAGTCTACAACGCTTAGTTTAGGTGTGAGAACCAAAATGAACTTTTTATGGCTTTAAATGCGTTTTCAGCCTGATTGTGCACTTTCGGTGAAAATGTCAAAATCTTCAAAATGAGCATAATAAGCACAATGAAATTAATGCTGGAATCATCTTCGGGATGCTAGAATGCACTAAATACAGCAAAAAAATTGAGTCTACAACGTTTAGTTTAGGTGTGAGAGCCAAAATGAACTTTTTATTGCTTTAAATGCGTTTTCAGCCCCTGATTGTACACTTAAGGTGAAAATGTCAAAATCTTCAAAATAAGCATAAGCACAATTAAATTTAGGCTGGAATCATCTTCGGGATGCTAGAATACACTATATACAGCAACAATTTTGAGTCTACAACGTTTAGTTTAGGTGTGAAAGCCAAAATGAACTTTTTATGGCTTTAAATATGTTTTCAGCCTGATTGTGCACTTTAGGTGAAAATGTCAAAATCTTAAAAATGAGCATGAGCACAATGAAATTAATGCTGGAATCATCTTCAGGATGCTAGAATACACTAAATACAGCAACAATTTTGAGTCTACAACGTTAGTTTAGGTGTGAGAGCCAAAATGAACTTTTTATGGCTTTAAATGCATTTTTAGCCTGAATATGCACTTTAGGTGAAAATGTCAAAAACTTAAAAATGAGCATGAGCACAATGAAATTAATGCTGGAATCATCTTCAGGATGCTAGAATACACTAAATACAGCAACAATTTTTTAGTGTACAATGTTTAGTTTAGGTGTGAGAGCCAAAATGAACTTTTTATTGCTTTAAATGCCTTTTCAGCCCCTTATTGCACACTTAAGGTGAAAATGTCAAAATCTTAAAATTGAGCATTAGCACAATGAAATTAATGCTGGAATTATCTTCAGGATGCTAGAATACACTAAATACAGCAAGAATTTTGAGTCTAAAACGTTTAGTTTAGGTGTGAGAGCCAAAATGAACTTTTTATGGCTTTAAATGCGTTTTCAGCCTGATTGTGCACTTTAGGTGAAAATGTCAAAATCTTAAAAATGAGCATTAGCACAATGAAATTAATGCTCGAATCATCTTCAGGATGCTAGAATACACTAAATACAGCAAAATTTTTGAGTCTACAACGTTTAGTTTAGGTGTGAGAGCCAAAATGATCTTTTTATTGCTTTAAATGCGTTTTCAGCCCCAGATTGTACACTTAAGGTGAAAATGTCAAAATCTTAAAATTGAGCATTAGCACAATGAAATGAATGCTGGAATCATCTTCAGGATGCTAGAATAAACTAAATACAGCAAAAATTTTGAGGCTACAACGTTTAGTTTAGGTGTGAGAGCCAAAATGAACTTTTTATGGCTTTAAATGCGTTTTCAGCCTGATTGTGCACTTTAGGTGAAAATGTCAAAATCTTAAAAATGAGCATTAGCACAATGAAATTAATGCTGGAATCATCTTAAGGATGCTAGAATACACTAAATACAGCAAGATTTTTGAGTCTACAACGTTTAGTTTAGGTGTGAGAGCCAAAATGATCTTTTTATTGCTTTAAATGCGTTTTCAGCCCCAGATTGTACACTTAAGGTGAAAATGTCAAAATCTTAAAATTGAGCATTAGCACAATGAAATGAATGCTGTAATCATCTTCAGGATGCTAGAATAAACTAAATACAGCAAAAATTTTGAGGCTACGTTTAGTTTAGGTGTGAGAGCCAAAATGTACTTTTTATTTCTTTAAATGCGTTTTCAGCCTGATTGTTCACTTTAGGTGAAAATGTCAAAATCTTCAAAATGAGCAAAAGCACAATGAAATTAATGCTGGAATCATCTTCAGGATGCTAGAATACACTAAATACAGCAAAATTTTTGAGTCTACAACGTTTAGTTTAGGTGTGAGAGCCAAAATGAACTTTTTATTTCTTTAAATGCGTTTTCAGCCTGATTGTGCACTTTAGGTGAAACTGTCAAAATCTTCAAAATGAGCATGCGCACAATGAAATGCATGCTGTAATTATAATCAGGATGCTAAAATACACTAAATACAGCAAAAAATTTTGAGTCTACAACGTTTAGTTTAAGTGTGAGAGCCAAGATTCATTTTTTATTGCTTTAAATGCTTTTTCAGCCCCTGATTATACACTTCATGTGAAACTGTCAAAATCTTCAAAATGATAAGCACAAAATGAAATGCATGCTGGAATAATCTTTAGGATGCTAAAAAACACTAAATACAGCAAAATCTTTGAGTATACAATGTGTGGTTTAGATGTGAGAGTTAAGATTACCTTTTAATTGCTTGAAATTTGTTTTCAGCCTGATTGTGCACTTTCGGTGAAAATGTCAAAATCTTCAAAATGAGCATAATAAGCACAATGAAATTAATGCTGGAATCATCTTCGGGATGCTAGAATGCACTAAATACAGCAAAAAAATTGAGTCTACAACGTTTAGTTTAGGTGTGAGAGCCAAAATGAACTTTTTATTGCTTTAAAAGCGTTTTCAGCCCCTGATTGTACACTTAAGGTGAAAATGTCAAAATCTTCAAAATGAGCATAAGCACAATTAAATTTAGGCTGGAATCATCTTCGGGATGCTAGAATACACTATGTACAGCAAAAATTTTGAGTCTACAACGTTTAGTTTAGGTGTGAAAGCCAAAATGAACTTTTTATGGCTTTAAATATGTTTTCAGCCTGATTGTGCACTTTAGGTGAAAATGTCAAAATCTTAAAAATGAGCATGAGCACAATGAAATTAATGCTGGAATCATCTTCAGGATGCTAGAATACACTAAATACAGCAACAATTTTTTAGTGTACAATGTTTAGTTTAGGTGTGAGAGCCAAAATGAACTTTTTATTGCTTTAAATGCCTTTTCAGCCCCTTATTGCACACTTAAGGTGAAAATGTCAAAATCTTAAAATTGAGCATTAGCACAATGAAATTAATGCTGGAATTATCTTCAGGATGCTAGAATACACTAAATACAGCAAGAATTTTGAGTCTTAAACGTTTAGTTTAGGTGTGAGAGCCAAAATGAACTTTTTATTGCTTTAAACGCGTTTTCAGCCCCTGATTGTACACTTAAGGTGAAAATGTCAAAATCTTAAAATTGAGCATTAGCACAATGAAATGAATGCTGGAATCATCTTCAGGATGCTAGAATACACTAAATACAGCAACAATTTTGAGTCTACAACGTTTAGTTTAGGTGTGAGAGCCAAAATGAACTTTTTATGGCTTTAAATGCGTTTTCAGCCTGATTGTGCACTTTAGGTGAAAATGTCAAAATCTTAAAAATAAGCATGAGCACAATGAAATTAATGCTGGAATTATCTCCAGGATGCTAGAATACACTAAATAAAGAATTTTTTTTGAGTCTACAACGTTTAGTTTAGGTGTGAGAGCCAAAATGAACTTTTAATTTCTTTAAATGCGTTTGCAGCCTGATTGTGCACTTTAGGTGAAACTGTCAAAATCTTCAAAATGAGCATGCGCACAATGAAATGCATGCTGTAATTATAATCAGGATGCTAAAATACACTAAACACAGCAAAAATTTTTGAGTCTACAACGTTTAGTTTAAGTGTGAGAGCCAAGATTCATTTTTTATTGCTTTAAATGCTTTTTCAGCCCCTGATTATACACTTCATGTGAAACTGTCAAAATCTTCAAAATGATAAGCACAAAATGAAATGCATGCTGGAATAATCTTTAGGATGCTAAAAAACACTAAATACAGAAAAATCTTTGAGTCTACAATGTCTGGTTTAGATGTGAGAGTTAAGATTACCTTTTAATTGCTTGAAATTTGTTTTCAGCCCCTGATTGTACACTTAAGGTGAAAATGTCAAAATCTTCAAAATGAGCATAAGCACAATGAAATAAATGCTGGAATCATCTTCAGGATGCTAGAATAAACTAAATACAGCAAAAATTTTGAGTCTACAACGTTTAGTTTAGGTGTGAGAGCCAAAATGAACTTTTTATTGCTTTAAATGCGTTTTCAGCCCCTGATTGCACACTTAAGGTGAAAATGTCAAAATCTTAAAATTGAGCATTAGCACAATGAAATTAATGCTGGAATCATCTTCAGGATGCTAGAATACACTAAATACAAAAAGAATTTTGAGTCTACAACGTTTAGTTTAGGTGTGAGAGCCAAAATGATCTTTTTATTGCTTTAAATGCGTTTTCAGCCCCAGATTGTACACATAAGGTGAAAATGTCAAAATCTTAAAATTGAGCATTAGCACAATGAAATGAATGCTGGAATCATCTTCAGGATGCTAGAATAAACTAAATACAGCAAAAATTTTGAGGCTACAACATTTAGTTTAGGTGTGAGAGCCAAAATGAACTTTTTATTTCTTTAAATGCGTTTTCAGCCTGATTGTGCACTTTAGGTGAAAATGTCAAAATCTTCAAAATGAGCAAAAGCACAATGAAATTAATGCTGGAATCATCTTCAGGATGCTAGAATACACTAAATACAGCAAAATTTTTGAGTCTACAACGTTTAGTTTAGGTGTGAGAGCCAAAATGAACTTTTTATGGCTTTAAATGCGTTTTCAGCCCCTGATTGTACACTTAAGGTGAAAATGTCAAAATCTTAAAATTGAGCATTAGCACAATGAAATTAATGCTGGAATCATCTTCAGGATGCTAGAATAAACTAAATACAGCAAAATTTTTGAGTCTACAACGTTTAGTTTAGGTGTGAGAGCCAAAAAGAACTTTTTATTGCTTTAAATGCGTTTTCAGCCCCTGTTTGCACACTTAAGGTGAAAATGTCAAAATCTTAAAATTGAGCATTAGCACAATGAAATTAATGCTGGAATCATCTTCAGGATGCTAGAATACACTAAATACAGCAAGAATTTTGAGTCTACAACGTTTAGTTTAGGTGTGAGAGCCAAAATGATCTTTTTATTGCTTTAAATGCGTTTTCAGCCCCAGATTGTACACTTAAGGTGAAAATGTCAAAATCTTAAAATTGAGCATTAGCACAATGAAATGAATGCTGGAATCATCTTCAGGATGCTAGAATAAACTAAATACAGCAAAAATTTTGAGGCTACAACGTTTAGTTTAGGTGTGAGAGCCAAGATTCATTTTTTATTGCTTTAAATGCTTTTTCAGCCCCTGATTATACACTTCATGTGAAACTGTCAAAATCTTCAAAATGATAAGCACAAAATGAAATGCATGCTGGAATAATCTTTAGGATGCTAAAAAACACTAAATACAGCAAAATCTTTGAGTCTACAATGTGTGGTTTAGATGTGAGAGTTAAGATTACCTTTTAATTGCTTGAAATTTGTTTTCAGCCCCTGATTGTACACTTAAGGTGAAAATGTCAAAATCTTCAAAATGAGCATAAGCACAATGAAATAAATGCTGGAATCATCTTCAGGATGCTAGAATAAACTAAATACAGCAAAAATTTTGAGTCTACAACGTTTAGTTTAGGTGTGAGAGCCAAAATGAACTTTTTATTGCTTTAAATGCGTTTTCAGCCCATGATTGCACACTTAAGGTGAAAATGTCAAAATCTTAAAATTGAGCATTAGCACAATGAAATTAATGCTGGAATCATCTTCAGGATGCTAGAATACACTAAATACAGCAACAATTTTGAGTCTACAACGTTTAGTTTAGGTGTGAGAGCCAAAATGAACTTTTTATTGCTTTAAATGCGTTTTCAGCCCCTGATTGTACACTTAAGGTGAAAATGAAAAAATCTTCAAAATGACCATAAGCACAATGACATTAATGGTGGAATCATCTTCAGGATGCTAGAATACACTAAATACAGCAAAGGTTTTGAGTCTACAACGCTTAGTTTAGGTGTGAGAACCAAAATGAACTTTTTATGGCTTTAAATGCGTTTTCAGCCTGATTGTGCACTTTCGGTGAAAATGTCAAAATCTTCAAAATGAGCATAATAAGCACAATGAAATTAATGCTGGAATCATCTTCGGGATGCTAGAATGCACTAAATACAGCAAAAAAATTGAGTCTACAACGTTTAGTTTAGGTGTGAGAGCCAAAATGAACTTTTTATTGCTTTAAATGCGTTTTCAGCCCCTGATTGTACACTTAAGGTGAAAATGTCAAAATCTTCAAAATAAGCATAAGCACAATTAAATTTAGGCTGGAATCATCTTCGGGATGCTAGAATACACTATATACAGCAACAATTTTGAGTCTACAACGTTTAGTTTAGGTGTGAAAGCCAAAATGAACTTTTTATGGCTTTAAATATGTTTTCAGCCTGATTGTGCACTTTAGGTGAAAATGTCAAAATCTTAAAAATGAGCATGAGCACAATGAAATTAATGCTGGAATCATCTTCAGGATGCTAGAATACACTAAATACAGCAACAATTTTGAGTCTACAACGTTAGTTTAGGTGTGAGAGCCAAAATGAACTTTTTATGGCTTTAAATGCATTTTTAGCCTGAATATGCACTTTAGGTGAAAATGTCAAAAACTTAAAAATGAGCATGAGCACAATGAAATTAATGCTGGAATCATCTTCAGGATGCTAGAATACACTAAATACAGCAACAATTTTTTAGTGTACAATGTTTAGTTTAGGTGTGAGAGCCAAAATGAACTTTTTATTGCTTTAAATGCCTTTTCAGCCCCTTATTGCACACTTAAGGTGAAAATGTCAAAATCTTAAAATTGAGCATTAGCACAATGAAATTAATGCTGGAATTATCTTCAGGATGCTAGAATACACTAAATACAGCAAGAATTTTGAGTCTAAAACGTTTAGTTTAGGTGTGAGAGCCAAAATGAACTTTTTATTGCTTTAAACGCGTTTTCAGCCCCTGATTGTACACTTAAGGTGAAAATGTCAAAATCTTCAAAATGAGAATAAGCACAATGAAATTAATGCTGGAATCATCTTCAGGATGCTAGAATACACTAAATACAGCAAAAATTTTGAGTCTACAACGTTTAGTTTAGGTGTGAGAGCCAAAATGAACTTTTTATTGCTTTAAAAGCGTTTTCAGCCCCTGATTGTACACTTAAGGTGAAAATGTCAAAATCTTAAAATTGAGCATTAGCACAATGAAATGAATGCTGGAATCATCTTCAGGATGCTAGAATACACTAAATACAGCAACAATTTTGAGTCTACAACGTTTAGTTTAGGTGTGAGAGCCAAAATGAACTTTTTATGGCTTTAAATGTGTTTTCAGCCTGATTGTGCACTATAGGTGAAAATGTCAAAATCTTAAAAATAAGCATTAGCACAATGAAACTAATGCTGGAATCATCTTCAGGTTGCTAGAATGCACTAAATACAGCAAAAAAATTGAGTCTACAACGTTTAGTTTAGGTGTGAGAGCCAAAATGAACTTTTTATTGCTTTAAATGCGTTTTCAGCCCCTGATTGTACACTTAAGGTGAAAATGTCAAAATCTTCAAAATGAGCATAAGCACAATTAAATTTAGGCTGGAATCATCTTCGGGATGCTAGAATACACTATATACAGCAACAATTTTGAGTCTACAACGTTTAGTTTAGGTGTGAAAGCCAAAATGAACTTTTTATGGCTTTAAATATGTTTTCAGCCTGATTGTGCACTTTAGGTGAAAATGTCAAAATCTTAAAAATGAGCATGAGCACAATGAAATTAATGCTGGAATCATCTTCAGGATGCTAGAATACACTAAATACAGCAACAATTTTGAGTCTACAACGTTAGTTTAGGTGTGAGAGCCAAAATGAACTTTTTATGGCTTTAAATGCATTTTTAGCCTGAATATGCACTTTAGGTGAAAATGTCAAAAACTTAAAAATGAGCATGAGCACAATGAAATTAATGCTGGAATCATCTTCAGGATGCTAGAATACACTAAATACAGCAACAATTTTTTAGTGTACAATGTTTAGTTTAGGTGTGAGAGCCAAAATGAACTTTTTATTGCTTTAAATGCCTTTTCAGCCCCTTATTGCACACTTAAGGTGAAAATGTCAAAATCTTAAAATTGAGCATTAGCACAATGAAATTAATGCTGGAATTATCTTCAGGATGCTAGAATACACTAAATACAGCAAGAATTTTGAGTCTAAAACGTTTAGTTTAGGTGTGAGAGCCAAAATTAACTTTTTATTGCTTTAAACGCGTTTTCAGCCCCTGATTGTACACTTAAGGTGAAAATGTCAAAATCTTCAAAATGAGAATAAGCACAATGAAATTAATGCTGGAATCATCTTCAGGATGCTAGAATACACTAAATACAGCAAAAATTTTGAGTCTACAACGTTTAGTTTAGGTGTGAGAGCCAAAATGAACTTTTTATTGCTTTAAAAGCGTTTTCAGCCCCTGATTGTACACTTAAGGTGAAAATGTCAAAATCTTAAAATTGAGCATTAGCACAATGAAATGAATGCTGGAATCATCTTCAGGATGCTAGAATACACTAAATACAGCAACAATTTTGAGTCTACAACGTTTAGTTTAGGTGTGAGAGCCAAAATGAACTTTTTATGGCTTTAAATGTGTTTTCAGCCTGATTGTGCACTATAGGTGAAAATGTCAAAATCTTAAAAATAAGCATTAGCACAATGAAACTAATGCTGGAATCATCTTCAGGTTGCTAGAATGCACTAAATACAGCAAAAAAATTGAGTCTACAACATTTAGTTTAGGTGTGAGAGCCAAAATGAACTTTTTATTGCTTTAAATGCGTTTTCAGCCCCTGATTGTACACTTAAGGTGAAAATGTCAAAATCTTCAAAATGAGCATAAGCACAATTAAATTTAGGCTGGAATCATCTTCGGGATGCTAGAATACACTATATACAGCAACAATTTTGAGTCTACAACGTTTAGTTTAGGTGTGAAAGCCAAAATGAACTTTTTATGGCTTTAAATATGTTTTCAGCCTGATTGTGCACTTTAGGTGAAAATGTCAAAATCTTAAAAATGAGCATGAGCACAATGAAATTAATGCTGGAATCATCTTCAGGATGCTAGAATACACTAAATACAGCAACAATTTTGAGTCTACAACGTTAGTTTAGGTGTGAGAGCCAAAATGAACTTTTTATGGCTTTAAATGCATTTTTAGCCTGAATATGCACTTTAGGTGAAAATGTCAAAAACTTAAAAATGAGCATGAGCACAATGAAATTAATGCTGGAATCATCTTCAGGATGCTAGAATACACTAAATACAGCAACAATTTTTTAGTGTACAATGTTTAGTTTAGGTGTGAGAGCCAAAATGAACTTTTTATTGCTTTAAATGCCTTTTCAGCCCCTTATTGCACACTTAAGGTGAAAATGTCAAAATCTTAAAATTGAGCATTAGCACAATGAAATTAATGCTGGAATTATCTTCAGGATGCTAGAATACACTAAATACAGCAAGAATTTTGAGTCTAAAACGTTTAGTTTAGGTGTGAGAGCCAAAATGAACTTTTTATTGCTTTAAACGCGTTTTCAGCCCCTGATTGTACACTTAAGGTGAAAATGTCAAAATCTTCAAAATGAGAATAAGCACAATGAAATTAATGCTGGAATCATCTTCAGGATGCTAGAATACACTAAATACAGCAAAAATTTTGAGTCTACAACGTTTAGTTTAGGTGTGAGAGCCAAAATGAACTTTTTATTGCTTTAAAAGCGTTTTCAGCCCCTGATTGTACACTTAAGGTGAAAATGTCAAAATCTTAAAATTGAGCATTAGCACAATGAAATGAATGCTGGAATCATCTTCAGGATGCTAGAATACACTAAATACAGCAACAATTTTGAGTCTACAACGTTTAGTTTAGGTGTGAGAGCCAAAATGAACTTTTTATGGCTTTATATGTGTTTTCAGCCTGATTGTGCACTATAGGTGAAAATGTCAAAATCTTAAAAATAAGCATTAGCACAATGAAACTAATGCTGGAATCATCTTCAGGTTGCTAGAATACACTAAATACAGCAAAAATTTTGAGTCTACGTTTAGTTTACATGTGAGAGCCAAAATGAACTTTTCATGGCTTTAAATGCGTTTTCAGCCTGATTGTGCACTTAAGGTGAAAATGTCAGAATCTTAAAAATGAGCATTAGCACAATGAAATTAATGCTGGAATCATCTTCTACAATGTTTAGTTTAGGTGTGAGAGCCAAAATGATATTTTTATTGCTTTAAATGCGTTTTCAGCCCCTGATTGTACACTTAAGGTGAAAATGTCAAAATCTTAAAATTGAGCATTAGCACAATGAAATGAATGCTGGAATCATCTTCAGGATGCTAGAATAAACTAAATACAGCAACAATTTTGAGTCTACAACGTTTAGTTTAGGTGTGAGAGCCAAAATGAACTTTTTATTGCTTTAAATGCGTTTTCAGCCCCTGATTGCACACTTAACTCTTTGACTGCCAGACGTTTTCAAAAACGGGTTGTCGCTAGTGCCAGCCGATTTAAGCATTTTGAGTGATCTTTCAAGGTCCACAGAAAATGTTGTGTTTGGACTATGGAAACACACATACTACCAAATGAAAGATTGGACTCTCAGCTTTCATCAGAAAAAAAAAGTTTGTTTCTACCTTATTCCGTTCTTCAGTAATCAACAATAAAAAATGGTTACTTTCACCGAAATTCTCTGTTTTGAAACAAAAAACGGAGAAAAAGAGCTTTTTGTGAAACGATGTTATTTCATGCACTCTAGTGAATTGTACACTTCTTTTTGTCCATGAATGATGCCACAAACACCTAAATAGTGCTTTACTTCTGTAAAACGCTTTCACCAACAATGAAAAAGTGTTTTTTGATTGCAAAATACGTTTATTTCCATTCAACAGTGTAACAATTTGACAAAACACTTTCGCAAACTATTTACAAATGTGTGCAACTGTGGTACTACTTACAATTATGTGGATGTTTCAAATACAGTTTTTCCTTTTGTAACGCTCTCCTGCGTGCAAGGAGACGCCAGGACTCGCACAACAGTTTACTTTCACTTTCACATTGGTCCGTTTTGCGTGCAAACGTTACACTTTCTTGACAGCCTTTTTTTCCGGGGAATAAAAAGCAAGTAGCAGACTGTACACACTTCCTCCGATGAATATGCATTGGACTCGGGGCACTCTCCGTCGTCCGATCGAACGTCCGCCTGCGCGTGCTCGGTTGCGCTCCGCGTTATGACACCGTCATAGCCGCCGCGTCAGCGGTTCCAATTTCGCCGTCAAGCTCGGATTCACCTTCATCATCATGGATATCAATGTACTATTTTAGCGTTGGTCGATGCCTTTCGTCTTGTAAGTGTAGAGTTGCTTGCAAACGCTCGCCATTGCCCGTTCCCTCCTCCATCTAGCTCCATCTAACGTCTTCTACTGCCGCGTCAATGCTTTCCAACCACGGAGTCACCATCATCTTCATCATCGATGATGATGATCGTCATCAACAATGTGCTTTTTTAGCGATGCTTTTGGTCTTTGAAAAAAACGGCTCTGGCGTTAGCTCCTCGCGACCGGCCGCCATTTTTCCTTTGTTTTCCATTCTGATCTCCTGCTCAACGCTCTAGCTCCGCCTCTACTGACGCCCACCCGATCTTGTCAAAAGAGAGTCATCGCTGCCCCAAAAATAGTCATTAGGCTCAAAAAACCTGCTTAAAACTTTCAGGAGAGCTCCGCAAGCCTTCCCAGCACCCGTTTCAAAAAAAAAAAAAAAAAATGGGAGGGCGCCTGGAGGTGGGGCTCGAAGGCGAGCGTCTGGTGGCCGGGCCTATACCCATGGGGACCGGCCGGGCACAGCCCGAAAAGGCAACGTGGGTCCCCCTTCCCATGGGCTCACCACCGGTGGAAGGGGCCAAAGGGGTCGGGTGCGCAGTGAGTTGGGTGGCAGCCAAAGGCGGGGGCCTTGGCGGTCTGACCCCCGGCTACTGAAGCTAGCTCTGGGGACATGGAATGTCACCTCTCTGACAGGGAAGGAGCTCGAACTGGTGTGCGAGGCTGAGAAGTTCCGACTAGATATAGTCGGACTCACCTCCACACACGGCTTGGGTTCTGGTACCAATCCTCTCGAGAGGGGCTGGACCCTCTTCCACTCTGGAGTTGCCCACGGTGAGAGGCGCAGAGCAGGTGTGGGCATACTCATTGCCCCCCAGCTAGCCGCCTGTACGTTGGGGTTTACCCCGGTGAATGAGAGGGTAGCCTCCCTCCGCCTTCGGGTGGGGGGACGGGTCATGACTGTTGTTTGTGCTTATGCACCGAACAGCAGCTCAGAGTACCCACCCTTTCTGGAGTCCTTGGAGGGTGTGCTGGAGAGCGCACCCCCTGGAGACTCCCTCGTTCTACTGGGGGACTTCAACGCTCACGTGGGTAATGACAGTGAGACCTGGAGGGGCGTGATTGGGAGGAATGGCCCCCCCGATCGAAACCCGAGTGGTGTTTTGTTACTGGACTTCTGTGCTCGCCACGGACTGTCCATAACGAACACCATGTTCAAGCACAAGAGTGTCCATATGTGCACCTGGCACCAGGACACCCTAGGCCGTAGTTCGATGATCGACTTTGTAGTCGTGTCATCGGACTTGCGGCCGTATGTGTTGGACACTCGGGTTAAGAGAGGGGCGGAGCTGTCAACTGATCACCACCTGGTGGTGTGTTGGCTCCGATGGCGGGGTAAGATGCCGGTCCGACCAGGCAGGCCCAAACGTACTGTGAGGGTCTGCTGGGAACGTCTGGCAGAATCCCCTGTCAGAAAGAGTTTCAACGCCCATCTCCGGCAGAGCTTCTCCATTGTCCCGGGGGAGGCGGGGGACATTGAGTCCGAGTGGACCATGTTCCGCGCTTCAATTGTTGAGGCGGCCGATCGGAGCTGTGGCCGTAAGGTGGTTGGTGCCTGTCGTGGCGGCAATCCTCGAACCCGCTGGTGGACACCAGCGGTAAGGGATGCCGTCAAGCTGAAGAAGGAGTCCTATCGGGCCTTTTTGGCCTGTGGGACTCCGGAGGCTGCTGACGGGTACCGGCTGGCCAAGCGGAATGCGGCTTTGGCGGTCGCTGAGGCAAAAACTCGGGCATGGGAGGAGTTCGGTGAGGCCATAGAAAACGACTTCCGGACGGCTTCGAGGAAATTCTGGTCCACCATCCGGCGTCTCAGGAGAGGAAAGCAGTGCACCGTTAACACTGTGTATAGTGGAGACGGAGTGCTGTTGAACTGGACTCGGGACGTCGTGAACCGGTGGGGAGAGTACTTCGAAGACCTCCTCAATTCCACCAACACGCCTTCCTTTGAGGAAGCAGGGTCTGGGGACTCTGAAATGGCTCCCCTATCTCAGTGGTCGAAGTCGCCGAGGTGGTTGGAAAGCTTCTCGGTGGCAGGGCCTCGGGGGTGGATGAGATCCGCCCGGAGTTCCTGAAGGCTCTGGATGTTGTGGGGCTGTCGTGGTTGACACGTCTCTGCAGCATCGCGTGGACATCGGGGACGGTGCCTCTGGATTGGCAGACCGGGGTGGTGGTTCCCCTTTTTAAGAAGGGGGACCGGAGGGTGTGTTCCAACTTTAGAGGGATCACACTCCTCAGCCTCCCAGGTAAGGTCTATTCAGGGGTGCTGGAGAGGAGGGTCCGTCGGGAGGTCGAATCTCGGATCCAGGAGGAGCAGTGTGGTTTTCGTCCCGGCCGTGGAACAGTGGACCAGCTCTACACCCTCAGCAGGATCCTCGAGGGTGCGTGGGAATTCGCCCAACCAGTCCACATGTGCTTTGTGGACTTGGAGAAGGCGTTTGACCGTGTACCTCGGGGAGTTCTGTGGGGGGTGCTTCGGGAGTATGGGTTACCGAGCCCCCTGATACGGGCCATTCGGTCCCTGTACGACCGATGTCAGAGTCTGGTCCGCATTGCCGGCAGTAAGTCGAATTTGTTTCCGGTGAGGGTTGGACTCCGCCAAGGTTGCCCTTTGTCACCGATTCTGTTCATAACTTTTATGGACAGAATTTCTAGGCGTAGCCGAGGCGTTGAGGGGGTCCGGTTTGGTGGCCTCAGCATTGCATCTCTGCTTTTTGCAGATGATGTGGTGCTGTTGGCTTCTTCAAGCCGTGACCTCCAGCTCTCACTGGAGCGGTTCGCAGCCGAGTGTGAAGCGGTTGGGATGAGGATCAGCACCTCCAAATCCGAGACCATGGTCCTCAGTCGGAAAAGGGTGGAGTGCCCTCTCCGGGTCGGGGAGGAGGTCCTGCCCCAAGTGGAGGAGTTCAAGTATCTTGGGGTCTTGTTCACGAGTGAGGGTAGGTTAGAGCGGGAGATCGACAGGCGGATCGGTGCAGCGTCTGCAGTGATGCGGACGCTGTATCGGTCCGTTGTGGTGAAGAAGGAGCTGAGCCGAAAGGCGAAGCTCTCGATTTACCGGTCGATCTACGTTCCTACCCTCACCTATGGTCACGAGCTGTGGGTCGTGACCGAAAGAACAAGATCCCGGATACAAGCGGCCGAAATGAGTTTCCTCCGCAGGGTAGCCGGGCTCTCCCTTAGAGATAGGGTGAGAAGCTCGGTCATCCGAGAGGGACTCAGCGTCGAGTCGCTGCTCCTCCACGTTGAGAGGAACCAGTTGAGGTGGCTCGGGCATCTGGTTCGGATGCCTCCTGGACGCCTCCCTGGGGAGGTGTTCCGGGCATGTCCTACCGGCAGGAGGCCCCGGGGACGACCCAGGACACGCTGGAGAGACTATGTCTCTCGGCTGTCCTGGGAACGCCTTGGGGTCCCGTCGGATGAGCTGGCTGAAGTGGCTGGGGAGAGGGAAGTCTGGGCTTCCCTGCTAAAGCTGCTGCCCCCGCGACCCGACCCCGGATAAGCGGAAGAAGACGGACGGACGGACGGACGGGAGGGCGTCTTTTAACGTCTTTGGCGCTCCTCCGTAGGTTTTTGCAGAACGTCATTTAACGTCTTTGGCAGTAAAAGAGTTAAGGTGAAAATGTCAAAATCTTAAAATTGAGCATTAGCACAATGAAATTAATGCTGGAATCATCTTCAGGATGCTAGAATACACTAAATACAGCAAAAATTTTGAGGCTACAACGTTTAATTTAGGTGTGAGAGCCAAAATGAACTTTTTATGGCTTTAAATGCGTTTTCAGCCTGATTGTGCACTTTAGGTGAAAATGTCAAAATCTTAAAAATGAGCATTAGCACAATGAAATTAATGCTGGAATCATCTTCAGGATGCTAGAATACACTAAATACAGCAACATTTTTGAGTCTACAACGTTTAGTTTAGGTGTGAGAGCCAAAATGATCTTTTTATGGCTTTAAATGCGTTTTCAACCCCAGATTGTACACTTAAGGTGAAAATGTCAAAATCTTAAAATTGAGCATTAGCACAATGAAATGAATGCTGTAATCATCTTCAGGATGCTAGAATAAACTAAATACAGCAAAAAATTTGAGGCTACAACGTTTAGTTTAGGTGTGAGAGCCAAAATGTACTTTTTATTTCTTTAAATGCGTTTTCAGCCTGATTGTGCACTTTAGGTGAAAATGTCAAAATCTTCAAAATGAGCAAAAGCACAATGAAATTAATGCTGGAATCATCTTCAGGATGCTAGAATACACTAAATACAGCAAAATTTTTGAGTCTACAACGTTTAGTTTAGGTGTGAGAGCCAAAATGAACTTTTTATTTCTTTAAATGCGTTTTCAGCCTGATTGTGCACTTTAGGTGAAACTGTCAAAATCTTCAAAATGAGCATGCGCACAATGAAATGCATGCTGTAATTATAATCAGGATGCTAAAATACACTAAATACAGCAAAAAAATTTGAGTCTACAACGTTTAGTTTAAGTGTGAGAGCCAAGATTCATTTTTTATTGCTTTAAATGCTTTTTCAGCCCCTGATTATACACTTCATGTGAAACTGTCAAAATCTTCAAAATGATAAGCACAAAATGAAATGCATGCTGGAATAATCTTTAGGATGCTAAAAAACACTAAATACAGCAAAATCTTTGAGTCTACAATGTGTGGTTTAGATGTGAGAGTTAAGATTACCTTTTAATTGCTTGAAATTTGTTTTCAGCCCCTGATTGTACACTTAAGGTGAAAATGTCAAAATCTTCAAAATGAGCATAAGCACAATGAAATAAATGCTGGAATCATCTTCAGGATGCTAGAATAAACTAAATACAGCAACAATTTTGAGTCTACAACGTTTAGTTTAGGTGTGAGAGCCAAAATGAACTTTTAATTGCTTTAAACGCGTTTTCAGCCCCTGATTGTACACTTAAGGTGAAAATGAAAAAATCTTCAAAATGACCATAAGCACTATGACATTAATGGTGGAATCATCTTCAGGATGCTAGAATACACTAAATACAGCAAAAGTTTTGAGACTACAACGCTTAGTTTAGGTGTGAGAACCAAAATGAACTTTTTATGGCTTTAAATGCGTTTTCAGCCTGATTGTGCACTTTCGGTGAAAATGTCAAAATCTTCAAAATGAGCATAATAAGCACAATGAAATTAATGCTGGAATCATCTTCGGGATGCTAGAATGCACTAAATACAGCAAAAAAATTGAGTCTATAACGTTTAGTTTAGGTGTGAAAGCCAAAATGAACTTTTTATTGCTTTAAATGCGTTTTCAGCCCCTGATTGTACACTTAAGGTGAAAATGTCAAAATCTTCAAAATGAGCATAAGCACAATTAAATTTAGGCTGGAATCATCTTCGGGATGCTAGAATACACTATATACAGCAAAAATTTTGAGTCTACAACGTTTAGTTTAGGTGTGAAAGCCAAAATGAAATTTTTATGGCTTTAAATATGTTTTCAGCCTGATTGTGCACTTTAGGTGAAAATGTCAAAATCTTAAAAATGAGCATGAGCACAATGAAATTAATGCTGGAATCATCTTCAGGATGCTAGAATACACTAAATACAGCAACAATTTTGAGTCTACAACGTTAGTTTAGGTGTGAGAGCCAAAATGAACTTTTTATGGCTTTAAATGCATTTTTAGCCTGAATATGCACTTTAGGTGAAAATGTCAAAAACTTAAAAATGAGCATGAGCACAATGAAATTAATGCTGGAATCATCTTCAGGATGCTAGAATACACTAAATACAGCAACAATTTTTTAGTGTACAATGTTTAGTTTAGGTGTGAGAGCCAAAATGAACTTTTTATTGCTTTAAATGCCTTTTCAGCCCCTTATTGCACACTTAAGGTGAAAATGTCAAAATCTTACAATTGAGCATTAGCACAATGAAATTAATGCTGGAATTATCTTCAGGATGCTAGAATACACTAAATACAGCAAAAATTTTGAGTCTAAAACGTTTAGTTTAGGTGTGAGAGCCAAAATGAACTTTTTATTGCTTTAAACGCGTTTTCAGCCCCTGATTGTACACTTAAGGTGAAAATGTCAAAATCTTCAAAATGAGAATAAGCACAATGAAATTAATGCTGGAATCATCTTCAGGATGCTAGAATACACTAAATACAGCAACAATTTTGAGTCTACAACGTTTAGTTTAGGTGTGAGAGCCAAAATGAACTTTTTATTGCTTTAAAAGCGTTTTCAGCCCCTGATTGTACACTTAAGGTGAAAATGTCAAAATCTTAAAATTGAGCATTAGCACAATGAAATGAATGCTGGAATC
Organism: Vanacampus margaritifer; assembly: GCF_051991255.1. Lineage (NCBI taxonomy): Eukaryota > Metazoa > Chordata > Actinopteri > Syngnathiformes > Syngnathidae > Vanacampus > Vanacampus margaritifer. The sequence continues at coordinate 2,767,499 of NC_135448.1, read as the reverse complement.
ATCTTCAGGATGCTAGAATAGACTAAATACAGCAACAATTTTGAGTCTACAACATTTAGTTTAGGTGTGAGAGCCAAAATGAACTTTTTATGGCTTTAAATGTGTTTTCAGCCTGATTGTGCACTATAGGTGAAAATGTCAAAATCTTAAAAATAAGCATTAGCACAATGAAATTAATGCTGGAATCATCTTCAGGTTGCTAGAATACACTAAATACAGCAAAAATTTTGAGTCTACGTTTAGTTTAGGTGTGAGAGCCAAAATGAACTTTTCATGGCTTTAAATGCGTTTTCAGCCTGATTGTGCACTTTAGGTGAAAATGTCAGAATCTTAAAAATGAGCATTAGCACAATGAAATTAATGCTGGAATCATCTTCTACAATGTTTAGTTTAGGTGTGAGAGCCAAAATGATATTTTTATTGCTTTAAATGCGTTTTCAGCCCCTGATTGTACACTTAAGGTGAAAATGTCAAAATCTTAAAATTGAGCATTAGCACAATGAAATGAATGCTGGAATCATCTTCAGGATGCTAGAATACACTAATAAATACAGCAAAAATTTTGAGTCTACAACGTTTAGTTTAGGTGTGAGAGCCAAAATGAACTTTTTATGGCTTTAAATGCGTTTTCAGCCTGATTGTGCACTTTAGGTGAAAATGTCAAAATCTTAAAAATAAGCATGAGCACAATGAAATTAATGCTGGAATTATCTTCAGGATGCTAGAATACACTAAATACAGCAACATTTTTGAGTCTACAACGTTTAGTTCAGGTGTGAGAGCCAAAATGAACTTTTTATTGCTTTAAACACGTTTTCAGCCCCTGATTGTACACTTAAGGTGAAAATGTCAAAATCTTAAAAATGAGGATTAGCACAATGAAATTAATGCTGGAATCATCTTCAGGATGCTAGAATACACTAAATACAGCAACATTTTTGAGTCTACAACGTTTAGTTTAGGTGTGAGAGCCAAAATGATCTTTTTATTGCTTTAAATGCGTTTTCAGCCCCAGATTGTACACTTAAGGTGAAAATGTCAAAATCTTAAAATTGAGCATTAGCACAATGAAATGAATGCTGGAATCATCTTCAGGATGCTAGAATAAACTAAATACAGCAAAAAATTTGAGGCTACAACGTTTAGTTTAGGTGTGAGAGCCAAAATGAACTTTTTATTGCTTTAAATGCGTTTTCAGCCCCTGATTGTACACTTAAGGTGAAAATGTCAAAATCTTCAAAATGAGCATAAGCACAATTAAATTTAGGCTGGAATCATCTTCGGGATGCTAGAATACACTATATACAGCAAAAATTTTGAGTCTACAACGTTTAGTTTAGGTGTGAAAGCCAAAATGAAATTTTTATGGCTTTAAATATGTTTTCAGCCTGATTGTGCACTTTAGGTGAAAATGTCAAAATCTTAAAAATGAGCATGAGCACAATGAAATTAATGCTGGAATCATCTTCAGGATGCTAGAATACACTAAATACAGCAACAATTTTGAGTCTACAACGTTAGTTTAGGTGTGAGAGCCAAAATGAACTTTTTATGGCTTTAAATGCATTTTTAGCCTGAATATGCACTTTAGGTGAAAATGTCAAAAACTTAAAAATGAGCATGAGCACAATGAAATTAATGCTGGAATCATCTTCAGGATGCTAGAATACACTAAATACAGCAACAATTTTTTAGTGTACAATGTTTAGTTTAGGTGTGAGAGCCAAAATGAACTTTTTATTGCTTTAAATGCCTTTTCAGCCCCTTATTGCACACTTAAGGTGAAAATGTCAAAATCTTACAATTGAGCATTAGCACAATGAAATTAATGCTGGAATTATCTTCAGGATGCTAGAATACACTAAATACAGCAAAAATTTTGAGTCTAAAACGTTTAGTTTAGGTGTGAGAGCCAAAATGAACTTTTTATTGCTTTAAACGCGTTTTCAGCCCCTGATTGTACACTTAAGGTGAAAATGTCAAAATCTTCAAAATGAGAATAAGCACAATGAAATTAATGCTGGAATCATCTTCAGGATGCTAGAATACACTAAATACAGCAACAATTTTGAGTCTACAACGTTTAGTTTAGGTGTGAGAGCCAAAATGAACTTTTTATTGCTTTAAAAGCGTTTTCAGCCCCTGATTGTACACTTAAGGTGAAAATGTCAAAATCTTAAAATTGAGCATTAGCACAATGAAATGAATGCTGGAATCATCTTCAGGATGCTAGAATACACTAAATACAGCAACAATTTTGAGTCTACAACATTTAGTTTAGGTGTGAGAGCCAAAATGAACTTTTTATGGCTTTAAATGTGTTTTCAGCCTGATTGTGCACTATAGGTGAAAATGTCAAAATCTTAAAAATAAGCATTAGCACAATGAAATTAATGCTGGAATCATCTTCAGGTTGCTAGAATACACTAAATACAGCAAAAATTTTGAGTCTACGTTTAGTTTAGGTGTGAGAGCCAAAATGAACTTTTTATTTCTTTAAATGCGTTTTCAGCCTGATTGTGCACTTTAGGTGAAAATGTCAGAATCTTAAAAATGAGCATTAGCACAATGAAATTAATGCTGGAATCATCTTCTACAATGTTTAGTTTAGGTGTGAGAGCCAAAATGATATTTTTATTGCTTTAAATGTGTTTTCAGCCCCTGATTGTACACTTAAGGTGAAAATGTCAAAATCTTAAAATTGAGCATTAGCACAATGAAATGAATGCTGGAATCATCTTCAGGATGCTAGAATAAACTAAATACAGCAAAAATTTTGAGTCTACAACGTTTAGTTTAGGTGTGAGAGCCAAAATGAACTTTTTATGGCTTTGAATGCGTTTTCAGCCTGATTGTGCACTTTAGGTGAAAATGTCAAAATCTTAAAAATGAGCATAAGTACAATGAAATTAATGCTCGAATCAACTTCAGGATGCTAGAATACACTAATAAATACAGCAAAAATTTTGAGTCTACAACGTTTAGTTTAGGTGTGAGAGCCAAAATGAACTTTTTATGGCTTTAAATGCGTTTTCAGCCTGATTGTGCACTTTAGGTGAAAATGTCAAAATCTTAAAAATAAGCATGAGCACAATGAAATTAATGCTGGAATTATCTTCAGGATGCTAGAATACACTAAATACAGCAACATTTTTGAGTCTACAACGTTTAGTTCAGGTGTGAGAGCCAAAATGAACTTTTTATTGCTTTAAACACGTTTTCAGCCCCTGATTGTACACTTAAGGTGAAAATGTCAAAATCTTAAAAATGAGGATTAGCACAATGAAATTAATGCTGGAATCATCTTCAGGATGCTAGAATACACTAAATACAGCAACATTTTTGAGTCTACAACGTTTAGTTTAGGTGTGAGAGCCAAAATGATCTTTTTATTGCTTTAAATGCGTTTTCAGCCCCAGATTGTACACTTAAGGTGAAAATGTCAAAATCTTAAAATTGAGCATTAGCACAATGAAATGAATGCTGGAATCATCTTCAGGATGCTAGAATAAACTAAATACAGCAAAAAATTTGAGGCTACAACGTTTAGTTTAAGTGTGAGAGCCAAAATGTACTTTTTATTTCTTTAAATGCGTTTTCAGCCTGATTGTGCACTTTAGGTGAAAATGTCAAAATCTTCAAAATGAGCAAAAGCACAATGAAATTAATGCTGGAATCATCTTCAGGATGCTAGAATACACTAAATACAGCAAAAATTTTGAGTCTACAACGTTTAGTTTAGGTGTGAGAGCCAAAATGAACTTTTTATGGCTTTAAATGCGTTTTCAGCCCCTGATTGTACACTTAAGGTGAAAATGTCAAAATCTTCAAAATGAGCATAAGCACAATGAAATTAATGCTGGAATCATCTTAAGGATGCTAGAATACACTAAATACAGCAAAATTTTTGAGTCTACAACGTTTAGTTTAGGTGTGAGAGCCAAAATGAACTTTTTATTTCTTTAAATGCGTTTTCAGCCTGATTGTGCACTTTAGGTGAAACTGTCAAAATCTTCAAAATGAGCATGCGCACAATGAAATGCATGCTGTAATTATAATCAGGATGCTAAAATACACTAAATACAGCAAAAAATTTTGAGTCTACAACGTTTAGTTTAAGTGTGAGAGCCAAGATTCATTTTTTATTGCTTTAAATGCTTTTTCAGCCCCTGATTATACACTTCATGTGAAACTGTCAAAATCTTCAAAATGATAAGCACAAAATGAAATGCATGCTGGAATAATCTTTAGGATGCTAAAAAACACTAAATACAGCAAAATCTTTGAGTCTACAATGTGTGGTTTAGATGTGAGAGTTAAGATTACCTTTTAATTGCTTGAAATTTGTTTTCAGCCCCTGATTGTACACTTAAGGTGAAAATGTCAAAATCTTCAAAATGAGCATAAGCACAATGAAATAAATGCTGGAATCATCTTCAGGATGCTAGAATACACTACATACAGCAAGAATTTTGAGTCTACAACGTTTAGTTTAGGTGTGAGAGCCAAAATGAACTTTTTATGGCTTCAAATACGTTTTCAGCCTGATTGTGCACTTAAGGTGAAAATGTCAAAATCTTAAAAATAAGCATGAGCACAATGAAATTAATGCTGGAATTATCTTCAGGATGCTAGAATACACTAAATACAGCAACATTTTTGAGTCTACAACGTTTAGTTCAGGTGTGAGAGCCAAAATGAACTTTTTATTGCTTTAAACACGTTTTCAGCCCCTGATTGTACACTTAAGGTGAAAATGTCAAAATCTTAAAAATGAGGATTAGCACAATGAAATTAATGCTGGAATCATCTTCAGGATGCTAGAATACACTAAATACAGCAACATTTTTGAGTCTACAACGTTTAGTTTAGGTGTGAGAGCCAAAATGATCTTTTTATTGCTTTAAATGCGTTTTCAGCCCCAGATTGTACACTTAAGGTGAAAATGTCAAAATCTTAAAATTGAGCATTAGCACAATGAAATGAATGCTGGAATCATCTTCAGGATGCTAGAATAAACTAAATACAGCAAAAAATTTGAGGCTACAACGTTTATTTTAAGTGTGAGAGCCAAAATGTACTTTTTATTTCTTTAAATGCGTTTTCAGCCTGATTGTGCACTTTAGGTGAAAATGTCAAAATCTTCAAAATGAGCAAAAGCACAATGAAATTAATGCTGGAATCATCTTCAGGATGCTAGAATACACTAAATACAGCAAAAATTTTGAGTCTACAACGTTTAGTTTAGGTGTGAGAGCCAAAATGAACTTTTTATGGCTTTAAATGCGTTTTCAGCCCCTGATTGTACACTTAAGGTGAAAATGTCAAAATCTTCAAAATGAGCATAAGCACAATGAAATTAATGCTGGAATCATCTTAAGGATGCTAGAATACACTAAATACAGCAAAATTTTTGAGTCTACAACGTTTAGTTTAGGTGTGAGAGCCAAAATGAACTTTTTATTTCTTTAAATGCGTTTTCAGCCTGATTGTGCACTTTAGGTGAAACTGTCAAAATCTTCAAAATGAGCATGCGCACAATGAAATGCATGCTGTAATTATAATCAGGATGCTAAAATACACTAAATACAGCAAAAAATTTTGAGTCTACAACGTTTAGTTTAAGTGTGAGAGCCAAGATTCATTTTTTATTGCTTTAAATGCTTTTTCAGCCCCTGATTATACACTTCATGTGAAACTGTCAAAATCTTCAAAATGATCAGCACAAAATGAAATGCATGCTGGAATAATCTTTAGGATGCTAAAAAACACTAAATACAGCAAAATCTTTGAGTCTACAATGTGTGGTTTAGATGTGAGAGTTAAGATTACCTTTTAATTGCTTGAAATTTGTTTTCAGCCCCTGATTGTACACTTAAGGTGAAAATGTCAAAATCTTCAAAATGAGCATAAGCACAATGAAATAAATGCTGGAATCATCTTCAGGATGCTAGAATACACTAAATACAGCAAAAGTTTTGAGTCTACAACGCTTAGTTTAGGTTTGAGAACCAAAATGAACTTTTTATGGCTTTAAATGCGTTTTCAGCCTGATTGTGCACTTTCAGTGAAAATGTCAAAATCTTAAAAATGAGCATAAGCACAATGAAATTAATGCTGGAATCCTCTTCGGGATGCTAGAATGCACTAAATACAGCAAAAAAATTGAGTCTACAACGTTTAGTTTAGGTGTGAGAGCCAAAATGAACTTTTTATTGCTTTAAATGCGTTTTCAGCCCCTGATTGTACACTTAAGGTGAAAATGTCAAAATCTTAAAAATGAGCATGAGCACAATGAAATTAATGCTGGAATCATCTTCAGGATGCTAGAATACACTAAATACAGCAAAATTTTTGAGTCTACAACGTTTAGTTCAGGTGTGAGAGCCAAAATGAACTTTTTATTGCTTTAAACACGTTTTCAGCCCCTGATTGTACACTTAAGGTGAAAATGTCAAAATCTTAAAAATGAGCATTAGCACAATGAAATTAATGCTGGAATCATCTTCAGGATGCTAGAATACACTAAATACAGCAAGAATTTTGAGTCTACAACGTTTAGTTTAGGTGTGAGAGCCAAAATGAACTTTTAATGGCTTTAAATGCGTTTTCAGCCTGATTGTGCACTTGAGGTGAAAATGTCAAAATCTTAAAATTGAGCATTAGCACAATGAAATGAATGCTGGAATCCTCTTCAGGATGCTAGAATAAACTAAATACAGCAACAATTTTGAGTCTACAACGTTTAGTTTAGGTGTGAGAGCCAAAATGAACTTTTTATTGCTTTAAATGCGTTTTCAGCCCCTGATTGCACACTTAAGGTGAAAATGTCAAAATCTTAAAATTGAGCATTAGCACAATGAAATTAATGCTGGAATCATCTTCAGGATGCTAGAATACACTAAATACAGCAACAATTTTGAGTCTACAACGTTTAGTTTAGGTGTGAGAGCCAAAATGAACTTTTAATTGCTTTAAATGCGTTTTCAGCCCCTGATTGCACACTTAAGGTGAAAATGTCAAAATCTAAAAATTGAGCATTAGCACAATGACATTAATGGTGGAATCATCTTCAGGATGCTAGAATACACTAAATACAGCAAAAGTTTTGAGTCTACAACGCTTAGTTTAGGTGTGAGAGCCAAAATGAACTTTTTATTGCTTTAAATGCGTTTTCAGCCCCTGATTGTACACTTAAGGTGAAAATGTCAAAATCTTAAAATTGAGCATGAGCACAATGAAATTAATGCTGGAATCATCTTCAGGATGCTAGAATACACTAAATACAGCAAAAATTTTTAGTCTACAACGTTTAGTTTAGGTGTGAGAGTCAAAATGAACTTTTTATGGCTTTAAATATGTTTTCAGCCTGAATATGCACTTTAGGTGAAAATGTCAAAAACTTAAAAATGAGCATGAGCACAATGAAATTAATGCTGGAATCATCTTCAGGATGCTAGAATACACTAAATTCAGCGACAATTTTTTAGTGTACAATGTTTAGTTTAGGTGTGAGAGCCAAAATGAACTTTTAATTGCTTTAAATGCGTTTTCAGCCCCTGATTGCACACTTAAGGTGAAAATGTCAAAATCTTAAAATTGAGCATTAGCACAATGAAATTAATGCTGGAATTATCTTCAGGATGCTAGAATACACTAAATACAGCAAGAATTTTGAGTCTAAAACGTTTAGTTTAGGTGTGAGAGCCAAAATGAACTTTTTATTGCTTTAAACGCGTTTTCAGCCCCTGATTGTACACTTAAGGTGAAAATGTCAAAATCTTCAAAATGAGAATAAGCACAGTGAAATTAATGCTGGAATCATCTTCAGGATGCTAGAATACACTAAATACAGCAAAAATTTTGAGTCTACAACGTTTAGTTTAGGTGTGAGAGCCAAAATGAACTTTTTATTGCTTTAAAAGCGTTTTCAGCCCCTGATTGTACAATTAAGGTGAAAATGTCAAAATCTTAAAATTGAGCATTAGCACAATGAAATGAATCCTGGAATCATCTTCAGGATGCTAGAATACACTAAATACAGCAACAATTTTGAGTCTACAACGTTTAGTTTAGGTGTGAGAGCCAAAATGAACTTTTTATGGCTTTAAATGTGTTTTCAGCCTGATTGTGCACTTTAGGTGAAAATGTCAAAATCTTAAAAATAAGCATTAGCACAATGAAATTAATGCTGGAATCATCTTCAGGTTGCTAGAATACACTAAATACAGCAAAAATTTTGAGTCTACGTTTAGTTTAGGTGTGAGAGCCAAAATGAACTTTTCATGGCTTTAAATGCGTTTTCAGCCTGATTGTGCACTTTAGGTGAAAATGTCAGAATCTTAAAAATGAGCATTAGCACAATGAAATTAATGCTGGAATCATCTTCTACAATGTTTAGTTTAGGTGTGAGAGCCAAAATGATATTTTTATTGCTTTAAATGCGTTTTCAGCCCCTGATTGTAACTTAAGGTGAAAATGTCAAAATCTTAAAATTGAGCATTAGCACAATGAAATGAATGCTGGAATCATCTTCAGGATGCTAGAATACACTAAATACAGCAAAAGTTTTGAGTCTACAACGCTTAGTTTAGGTGTGAGAACCAAAATGAACTTTTTATGGCTTTAAATGCGTTTTCAGCCTGATTGTGCACTTTCGGTGAAAATGTCAAAATCTTAAAAATGAGCATAAGCACAATGAAATTAATGCTGGAATCATCTTCGGGATGCTAGAATGCACTAAATACAGCAAAAAAAATGAGTCTACAACGTTTAGTTTAGGTGTGAGAGCCAAAATGAACTTTTAATGGCTTTAAATGCGTTTTCAGCCTGATTGTGCACTTGAGGTGAAAATGTCAAAATCTTAAAATTGAGCATTAGCACAATGAAATGAATGCTGGAATCCTCTTCAGGATGCTAGAATAAACTAAATACAGCAACAATTTTGAGTCTACAACGTTTAGTTTAGGTGTGAGAGCCAAAATGAACTTTTTATTGCTTTAAATGCGTTTTCAGCCCCTGATTGCACACTTAAGGTGAAAATGTCAAAATCTTAAAATTGAGCATTAGCACAATGAAATTAATGCTGGAATCATCTTCAGGATGCTAGAATACACTAAATACAGCAACAATTTTGAGTCTACAACGTTTAGTTTAGGTGTGAGAGCCAAAATGAACTTTTAATTGCTTTAAATGCGTTTTCAGCCCCTGATTGCACACTTAAGGTGAAAATGTCAAAATCTTAAAATTGAGCATTAGCACAATGACATTAATGGTGGAATCATCTTCAGGATGCTAGAATACACTAAATACAGCAAAAGTTTTGAGTCTACAACGTTTAGTTTAGGTGTGAGATCCAAAATGATCTTTTTATTGCTTTAAATACGTTTTTAGCCCCTGATTGTACACTTAAGGTGAAAATGTCAAAATCTTAAAATTGAGCATTAGCACAATGAAATGAATGCTGGAATCCTCTTCAGGATGCTAGAATAAACTAAATACAGCAAAATTTTTGAGTCTACAACGTTTAGTTTAGGTGTGAGAGCCAAAATGAACTTTTCATTGCTTTAAATGCGTTTTCAGCCCCTGATTGCACACTTGAGGTGAAAATGTCAAAATCTTAAAATTGAGCATTAGCACAATGAAATGAATGCTGGAATCATCTTCAGGATGCTAGAATACACTAAATACAGCAAGAATTTTGAGTCTACAACGTTTAGTTTAGGTGTGAGAGCTAAAATGAACTTTTTATGGCTTTAAATGCGTTTTCAGCCTGAATGTGCACTTTAGGTGAAAATGTCAAAATCTTAAAAATGAGCATTAGCACAATGAAATGAATGCTGGAATCCTCTTCAGGATGCTAGAATAAACTAAATACAGCAAAATTTTTGAGTCTACAACGTTTAGTTTAGGTGTGAGAGCCAAAATGAACTTTTTATTGCTTTAAATGCGTTTTCAGCCTGAATGTGCACTTTAGGTGAAAATGTCAAAATCTTAAAAATGAGCATAAGCACAATGAAATGAATGCTGGAATCATCTTCAGGATGCTAGAATACATAAAAAATAAAGCAAAATATTTGAGTCTACAACGTTTAGTTTAGGTTTGAGAGCCAAAATGAACTTTTTATGGCTTTAAATGCGTTTCAGCCTGATTGTGCACTTAAGGTGAAAATGTCAAAATCTTAAAAATGAGCATTAGCACAATGAAATGAATGCTGGAATCCTCTTCAGGATGCTAGAATAAACTAAATACAGCCAAAATTTTGAGTCTACAACGTTTAGTTTAGGTGTGAGAGCCAAAATGAACTTTTTATGGCTTTAAATGCATTTTCAGCCTGATTGTGCACTTTAGGTGAAAATGTCAAAATCTTAAAAATGAGCATGAGCACAATGAAACCTAAGTGTGAGAGCCAAAATGAACTCTTTATTGCTTTAAAAGCGTTTTCAGCGGCTGATTGTACACTTAAGGTGAAAATGTCAAAATCTTAAAATTGAGCAATAGCACAATAAAATGAATGCTGGAATCATCTTCAGGATGCTAGAATACACTAAATAAAGCAAAAATTTTGAGTCTACAACGTTTAGTTTAGGTGTGAGAGCCAAAATGAACTTTTTATGGCTTTAAATGCGTTTCAGCCTGATTGTGCACTTTAGGTGAAAATGTCAAAATCTTAAAAATGAGCATTAGGACAATGAAATTAATGCTGGAATCATCTTCCGAATACTAGAATACACTAAATACAGCAAAAAATAGGAGTCTACAACGTTTAGTTTAGGTGTGAGAGCCAAAATGAACTTTTTATTGCTTTTAATGCGTTTTCAGCCCCTGATTGTACACTTAAGGTGAAAATGTCAAAATCTTAAAATTGAGCATTAGCAAAATGAAATGAATGCTGGAATCATCTTCAGGATGTTAGAATGCACAAAATACAGCAAAAATTTTGAGTCTACAACGTTTAATTTAGGTGTGAGAGCCAAAACTAACTTTTTATTGCTTTTAATGCGTTTTCAGCCTGATTGTGCACTTTAGGTGAAAATGTCAAAATCTCTTCAAAATTAGCATAATAAGCACAATGAAATTAATGCTGGAATCATCTTCAGGATGCTAGAATACACTAAATACAGCAAGAATTTTGAGTCTAAAACGTTTAGTTTAGGTGTGAGAGCCAAAATGAACTTTTTATTGCTCTTAACGCGTTTTCAGCCCCTGATTGTACACTTAAGGTGAAAAAGTCAAAATCTTCAAAATGAGAATAAGCACAATGAAATTAATGCTGGAATCATCTTCAGGATGCTAGAATACACTAAATACAGCAAAAATTTTGAGTCTACAACGTTTAGTTCAGGTGTGAGAGCCAAAATGAACTTTTTATTGCTTTAAAAGCGTTTTCAGCCCCTGATTGTACACTTAAGGTGAAAATGTCAAAATCTTAAAATTGAGCATTAGCACAATGAAATGAATCCTGGAATCATCTTCAGGATGCTAGAATACGCTAAATACAGCAACAATTTTGAGTCTACAATGTTTAGTTTAGGTGTGAGAGCCAAAATGAACTTTTTATGGCTTTAATTGTGTTTTCAGCCTGATTGTGCACTTTAGGTGAAAATGTCAAAATCTTAAAAATAAGCATTAGCACAATGAAATTAATGCTGGAATCATCTTCAGGTTGCTAGAATACACTAAATACAGCAAAAATTTTGAGTCTACTTTTAGTTTAGGTGTGAGAGCCAAAATGAACTTTTCATGGCTTTAAAAGCGTTTTCAGCCTGATTGTGCACTTTAGGTGAAAATGTCAGAATCTTAAAAATGAGCATTAGCACAATGAAATTAATGCTGGAATCATCTTCTACAATGTTTAGTTTAGTTGTGAGAGCCAAAATGATATTTTTATTGCTTTAAATGCGTTTTCAGCCCCTGATTGTACACTTAAGGTGAAAATGTCAAAATCTTAAAATTGAGCATTAGCACAATGAAATTAATGCTGGAATCATCTTCAGGATGCTAGAATACACTAAATACAGCAAGAATTTTGAGTCTACAACGTTTAGTTTAGGTGTGAGAGCCAAAATGAACTTTTAATGGCTTTAAATGCGTTTTCAGCCTGATTGTGCACTTGAGGTGAAAATGTCAAAATCTTAAAAATGAGCATTAGCACAGTGAAATTAATGCTGGAATCATCTTCAGGATGCTAGAATACACTAAATACAGCAAAAATTTTGAGTCTGCAACGTTTAGTTTAGGTGTGAGATCCAAAATGATCTTTTTATTGCTTTAAATACGTTTTTAGCCCCTGATTGTACACTTAAGGTGAAAATGTCAAAATCTTAAAATTGAGCATTAGCACAATGAAATGAATGCTGGAATCCTCTTCAGGATGCTAGAATAAACTAAATACAGCAAAAATTTTGAGTCTACAACGTTTAGTTTAGGTGTGAGAGCCAAAATGAACTTTTCATTGCTTTAAATGTGTTTTCAGCCCCTGATTGCACACTTGAGGTGAAAATGTCAAAATCTTAAAATTGAGCATTAGCACAATGAAATGAATGCTGGAATCATCTTCAGGATGCTAGAATACACTAAATACAGCAAGAATTTTGAGTCTACAACGTTTAGTTTAGGTGTGAGAGCTAAAATGAACTTTTTATGGCTTTAAATGCGTTTTCAGCCTGAATGTGCACTTTAGGTGAAAATGTCAAAATCTTAAAAATGAGCATTAGCACAATGAAATGAATGCTGGAATCATCTTCAGGATGCTAGAATACACTAAATAAAGCAAAATATTTGAGTCTACAACGTTTAGTTTAGGTTTGAGAGCCAAAATGAACTTTTTATGGCTTTAAATGCGTTTCAGCCTGATTGTGCACTTTAGGTGAAAATGTCAAAATCTTAAAATTGAGCATTAGCACAATGAAATGAATGCTGGAATCATCTTCAGGATGCTAGAATACACTAAATAAAGCAAAATATTTGAGTCTACAACGTTTAGTTTAGGTGTGAGAGCCAAAATGAACTTTTTATGGCTTTAAATGCGTTTCAGCCTGATTGTGCACTTTAGGTGAAAATGTCAAAATCTTAAAAATGAGCATTAGCACAATGAAATTAATGCTGGAATCATCTTCAGGTTGCTAGAATACACTAAATACAGCAAAAAATTGGAGTCTACGTTTAGTTTAGGTGTGAGAGCCAAAATGAACTTTTTATTGCTTTTAATGCGTTTTCAGCCCCTGATTGTACACTTAAGGTGAAAATGTCAAAATCTTAAAATTGAGCATTAGCACAATGAAATGAATGCTGGAATCCTCTTCAGGATGTTAGAATACACAAAATACAGCAACAATTTTGAGTCTACAACGTTTAATTTAGGTGTGAGAGCCAAAATGAACTTTTTATTGCTTTTAATGCGTTTTCAGCCTGATTGTGCACTTTAGGTGAAAATGTCAAAATCTTCAAAATGAGCATAATAAGCACAATGAAATTAATGCTGGAATCATCTTCAGGATGCTAGAATACACTAAATACATTAAAATTTTTGAGTGTACAACGTTTAGTTTAGGTGTGAGAGCCAAAATGAACTTTTTATTGCTTTAAATGCGTTTTCAGCCCCTGATTGCACACTTAAGGTGAAAATGTCAAAATCTTAAAATTGAGCATTAGCACAATGACATTAATGCTGGAATCATCTTCAGGATGCTAGAATACACTAAATACAGCAAGAATTTTGAGTCTACAACATTTAGTTTAGGTATGAGAGCCAAAATGAACTTTTTATGGCTTTAAATGCGTTTTCAGCCTGATTGTGCACTTTAGGCGAAAATGTCAAAATCTTAAAAATGAGCATTAGCACAATGAAATGAATGCTGGAATCCTCTTCAGGATGCTAGAATAAACTAAATACAGCAAAAATTTTGAGTCTACAACGTTTAGTTTAGGTGTGAGAGCCAAAATGAACTTTTTATGGCTTTAAATGCGTTTCAGCCTGATTGTGCACTTTAGGTGAAAATGTCAAAATCTTAAAAATGAGCATTAGGACAATGAAATTAATGCTGGAATCATCTTCCGAATACTAGAATACACTAAATACAGCAAAAAATAGGAGTCTACAACGTTTAGTTTAGGTGTGAGAGCCAAAATGAACTTTTTATTGCTTTTAATGCGTTTTCAGCCCCTGATTGTACACTTAAGGTGAAAATGTCAAAATCTTAAAATTGAGCATTAGCACAATGAAATGAATGCTGGAATCCTCTTCAGGATGTTAGAATACACAAAATACAGCAACAATTTTGAGTCTACAACGTTTAATTTAGGTGTGAGAGCCAAAATGAACTTTTTTTTGCATTTAATGCGTTTTCAGCCTGATTGTGCACTTTAGGTGAAAATGTCAAAATCTTCAAAATGAGCATAATAAGCACAATGAAATTAATGCTGGAATCATCTTCAGGATGCTAGAATACACTAAATACATTAAAATTTTTGAGTCTACAACGTTTAGTTTAGGTGTGAGAGCCAAAATGAACTTTTTATTGCTTTAAATGCGTTTTCAGCCCCTGATTGCACACTTAAGGTGAAAATGTCAAAATCTTTAAATTGAGCATTAGCACAATGACATTAATGCTGGAATCATCTTCAGGATGCTAGAATACACTAAATACAGCAAGAATTTTGAGTCTTCAACATTTAGTTTAGGTATGAGAGCCAAAATGAACTTTTTATGGCTTTAAATGCGTTTTCAGCCTGATTGTGCACTTTAGGCGAAAATGTCAAAATCTTAAAAATGAGCATTAGCACAATGAAATGAATGCTGGAATCCTCTTCAGGATGCTAGAATAAACTAAATACAGCAAAAATTTTGAGTCTACAACGTTTAGTTTAGGTGTGAGAGCCAAAATGAACTTTTTATGCCTTTAAATGCATTTTCAGCCTGATTGTGCACTTTAGGTGAAAATGTCAAAATCTTAAAAATGAGCATGAGCACAATGAAGCCTAAGTGTGAGAGCCAAAATGAACTCTTTATTGCTTTAAAAGCGTTTTCAGCGGCTGATTGTACACTTAAGGTGAAAATGTCAAAATCTTAAAATTGAGCAATAGCACAATAAAATGAATGCTGGAATCATCTTCAGGATGCTAGAATACACTAAATAAAGCAAAAATTTTGAGTCTACAACGTTTAGTTTAGGTGTGAGAGCCAAAATGAACTTTTTATGGCTTTAAATGCGTTTCAGCCTGATTGTGCACTTTAGGTGAAAATGTCAAAATCTTAAAAATGAGCATTAGGACAATGAAATTAATGCTGGAATCATCTTCCGAATACTAGAATACACTAAATACAGCAAAAAATAGGAGTCTACAACGTTTAGTTTAGGTGTGAGAGCCAAAATGAACTTTTTATTGCTTTTAATGCGTTTTCAGCCCCTGATTGTACACTTAAGGTGAAAATGTCAAAATCTTAAAATTGAGCATTAGCACAATGAAATGAATGCTGGAATCATCTTCAGGATGTTAGAATACACAAAATACAGCAAAAATTTTGAGTCTACAACGTTTAATATAGGTGTGAGAGCCAAAACTAACTTTTTATTGCTTTTAATGCGTTTTCAGCCTGATTGTGCACTTTAGGTGAAAATGTCAAAATCTCTTCAAAATTAGCATAATAAGCAGAATGAAATTAATGCTGGAATCATCTTCAGGATGCTAGAATACACTAAATACAGCAAGAATTTTGAGTCTACAACGTTTAGTTTAGGTGTGAGAGCCAAAATGAACTTTTAATGGCTTTAAATGCGTTTTCAGCCTGATTGTGCACTTTAGGTGAAAATGTCAAAATCTTAAAAATGAGCATTAGCACAATGAAATTAATGCTGGAATAGTCTTCAGGATGCTAGAATACACTAAATACAGCAAAAATTTTGAGTCTACAATGTTTAGTTTATGTGTGAGAGCCAAAATGAACTTTTTATTGCTTTAAATGCGTTTTCAGCCCCTGATTGTACACTTAAGGTGAAAATGTCAAAATCTTAAAATTGAGACTTAACACAATGAAATGAATTCTGGAATCATCTTCAGGATGTTAGAATACACAAAATACAGCAAAAATTTTGAGTCTACAACGTTTAATTTAGGTGTGAGAGCCAAAATGAACTTTTTATTGCTTTTAATGCGTTTTCAGCCTGATTGTGCACTTTAGGTGAAAATGTCAAAATCTTCAAAATGAGCATAATAAGCACAATGAAATTAATGCTGGAATCATCTTCAGGATGCTAGAATACACTAAATACATTAAAATTTTTGAGTCTACAACGTTTAGTTTAGGTGTGAGAGCCAAAATGAACTTTTTATTGCTTTAAATGCGTTTTCAGCCCCTGATTGCACACTTAAGGTGAAAATGTCAAAATCTTAAAATTTAGCATTAGCACAATGACATTAATGCTGGAATCATCTTCAGGATGCTAGAATACACTAAATACAGCAAGAATTTTGAGTCTACAACGTTTAGTTTAGGTGTGAGAGCCAAAATGAATTTTTTATTGCTTTAAATGCTATTTCAGCCCCTGATTGCACACTTAAGGTGAAAATGTCAAAATCTTAAAATTGAGCATTAGCACAATGAAATTAATGCTGGAATCATCTTCAGGATGCTAGAATACACTAAATACAGCAAGAATTTTGAGTCTATAACGTTTAGTTTAGGTGTGAGAGCCAAAATGAACTTTTTATGGCTTTAAATGCGTTTTCAGCCTGATTGTGCACTTTAGGTGAAAATGTCAAAATCTTCAAAATGAGAAGCACAAAATGAAATGTATACTGGAATAATCTTCAGGAAGCTAAAATACACTAAATACAGCAACATTTTTGAGTCTACAACGTTAAGTTTAAGTTTGAGAGCCAAGATTCACTTTTTATTGCTTCAAATCCTTTTTCAGCCCCTTTTTGTACACTTCATGTGAACTGTCAAAATCTACAAAATGAGCATGCGCACAATGACATGCATACTGGAATAATCTTCAGGATAATAAAATACACTAAATACAGCAAGAATTTTGATTCTACAACGTTTAGTTTAGGTGTGAGAGCCAAAATGAACTTTTTATTGCTTTAAACACGTTTTCAGCCCCTGATTGTACACTTAAGGTGAAAATGTCAAAATCTTCAAAATGAGCATAAGCACAATGAAATTATTGGTGGAATCATCTTCAGGATGCTAGAATACACTAAATACAGCAAAAGTTTTGAGTCTACAACGTTTAGTTTAGGTGTGAGAGCCAAAATGAACTTTTTATGGCTTTAAATGCGTTTTCAGCCTGATTGTGCACTTTAGGTGAAAATGTCAAAATCTTAAAATTGAGCATTAGCACAATGAAATGAATGCTGGAATCATCTTCATGATGCTAGAATACACTAAATACAGCAAAAAATTTGAGTTTACAACGTTCAGTTTAGGTGTGAGAGCCAAAATGAACTTTTTATTGCTTTAAATGCGTTTTCAGCCCCTGATTGTACACTTAAGGTGAAAATGTCAAAATCTTAAAATTGAGCATTAGCACAATGAAATGAATGCTGGAATCATCTTCAGGATGCTAGAATAAACTAAATACAGCAAAAATTTTGAGTCTACAACGTTTAGTTTAGGTGTGAGAGCTGTTGAGGAATGAAAATAAATTTCCTCTTTGCGTGTTCCAAAATTTGAAGATAGATTTAATGTAAGAAAAAACACCTTTGCAAAAATGACATAACAGAGATCTCTGGACATCATAACAGCCTCTAATTCATCACTTAAACAGGTGGGATTCAGAGCGTCGAATGTAGTTCTTCCGCGTGTAGAATGGCTTCTTATAGTTAAAAGACTTCCTCTCTTTTATTTGTAGACAAAACATATCTCTGGGTACTTTTCCATAAGCAGTAGCGAAAACAAGGTCAGGTGGGTGTGTGTTCGAGACAAATTCTGTTCAAGGACTAAATGTGTTTTCGCACAAAACGCTGAGAAGGAACTTTTTTAGACTAAATAGTATGTCCCAGCTTAAGGTCAGATTATACCGAAATCAACATCACCTGCTCTGCACAGGACACAAAACATTTTGATAATGTTAATATAAAGAATTAAAATGTTAATAATGTGTAACAATGGTTAATATATGAAATGAAGAATTAAAAATGTTATGTCTATCACAGCCAAAATGAAATTTTTATTGCTTTAAATGCGTTTTCAGCCCCTGATTGTACACTTAAGGTGAAAATGTCAAAATCTTCAAAATGAGCATAAGCACAATGAAATTAATGCTTGAATCATCTTCAGGATGCTAGAATACACTAAATACAGCAAAAAAATTGAGTCTACAACGTTTAGTTTAGGTTTGAGAGCCAAAATGAACTTTTTATTGCTTTAAATATGTTTTCAGCCCCTGATTGTACACTTAAGGTGAAAATGTCAAAATCTTAAATTTGAGCATTAGCACAATGAAATGAATGCTGGAATCATCTTCAGGATGCTAGAATACAATAAAAACAGCAAAAATTTGGAGTCTATAACGTTTAGTTTAGATGTGAGAGCCAAAATGATCTTTTTATGGCTTTAAATGCGTTTTCAGCCTGATTTTGCACTTCAAGTGAAAATGTCAAAATCTTAAAAATGAGCATGAGCACAATGAAATTAATGCTGGAATCATCTTCAGGATGCTAGAATACACTAAATACAGCAAATATTTTGAGTCTACGTTTAGTTTAGGTGTGAGAACCAAAATGAACTTTTTATTGCTTTAAAAGCGTTTTCAGCCCCTGATTGTACACTTAAGGTGAAAATGTCAAAATCTTAAAATTGAGCATTAGCACTATGAAATGAATGCTGGAATCATCTTCAGAATGCTAGAATACACTAAATACAGCAAACAATTTGAGTCTACAACGTTTAGTTTAGGTGTGAGAGCCAAAATGAACTTTTTATTGCTTTAAACGTGTTTTCAGCCTGAATGTGCACTTTAGGTGAAAATGTCAAAATCTTCAAAATGAGCTTTAGCACAATGAAATTAATGCTGGAATCATCTTCAGGATGCTAGAATACACTAAATACAGCAAAAATTTTGAGTCTACGTTTAGTTTAGGTGTGAGAACCAAAATGAACTTTTTATTGCTTTAAAAGCGTTTTCAGCCCCTGATTGTACACTTAAGGTGAAAATGTCAAAATCTTAAAATTGAGCATTAGCACAATGGAATGAATGCTGGAATCATCTTCATGATGCTAGAATACACTAAATACAGCAAAAAATTTGAGTTTACAACGTTTAGTTTATGTGTGAAAGCCAAAATGAACTTTTTATTGCTTTAAATGCGTTTTCAGCCCCTGATTGTACACTTTAGGTGAAAATGTCAAAATCTTAAAAATGAGCATGAGCACAATGAAATGAATGCTGGAATAATCTTCAGGATGCTAGAATGCACTAAATACAGCAAAAAAATTAAGTCTACAACGTTTAGTTTAGGTTTGAGAGCCAAAATGAACTTTTTATTGCTTTAAACGCGTTTTCAGCCCCTGATTGTACACTTAAGGTGAAAATGTCAAAATCTTAAATTTGAGCATTAGCACAATGAAATGAATGCTGGAATCATCTTCAGGATGCTAGAATACACTAAATACAGCAAAAATTTGGAGTCTATAACGTTTAGTTTAGATGTGAGAGCCAAAATGAACTTTTTATGGCTTCAAATGCGTTTTCAGCCTGATTGTGCACTTCAAGTGAAAATGTCAAAATCTTAAAAATGAGCATGAGTACAATGAAATTAATGCTGGAATCATCTTCAGGATGCTAGAATACACTAAATACAGCAAATATTTTGTGTCTACAACGTTTAGTTTAGGTATTAAAGCCAAAATGAATTTTTTTTTGCTTTAAACGTGTTTTCAGCCCCTGATTGTACACTTAAGGTGAAAATGTCAAAATCTTCAAAATGAGCATAAGCACAATGAAATTAATGCTGGAATCATCTTCAGGATGCTAGAATACACTAAATACAGCAAATATTTTGAGTCTACAACGTTTAGTTTAGGTATTAAAGACAAAATGAACTTTTTATGGCTTTAAATGCGTTTTCAGCCTGATTGTGCACTTTAGGTGAAAATGTCAAAATCTTAAAAATGAGCATTAGCACAATGAAATTGAAACTGTGAGGATCTGCTGGGAACGTCTGGCACCAGGTGGACACCAGCGGTAAGGGATGCCGTCAAGCTGAAGAAGGAGTCCTATCGGACTTTTTTGGCCTGTGGGACTCCGTAGGCTGCTTACGGGTACCGGCTGGCCAAGCGGAATGCGGCTTTGGCGGTCGCTGAGGCAAAAACTCGGACATGGGAGGAGTTCGGTGAGGCCATGGAAAACGACTTCCGGACGGCTTCGAGGAAATTCTGGTCCACCATCCGGCGTCTCAGGAGAGGAAAGCAGTGCACCGTTAACACTGTGTATAGTGGAGACGGGGTGCTGTTGACCTCGACTCGGGACGTCGTGAACCGGTGGGGAGAGTACTTTGAAGACCTCCTCAATTCCACCAACACGCCTTCCTTTGAGGAAGCAGGGTCCGGGGACTCTGAGGTGGGCTCCCCTATCTCAGGGGTCGAAGTCGCCGAGGTGGTTGGAAAGCTTCTCGGTGGCAGGGCCTCGGGGGTGGATGAGATCCGCCCGGAGTTCCTAAAGGCTCTGGATGTTGTGGGGCTGTCGTGGTTGACACGTCTCTGCAGCATCGCGTGGACACCGGGGACGGTGCCTCTGGATTGACAGACCGGGGTGGTGGTTCCCCTTTTTAAGAAGGGGGACCGGAGGTTGTGTTCCAACTTTAGAGGGATCACACTCCTCAGCCTCCCGGGTAAGGTCTATTGAGGGGTGCTGGAGAGGAGGGTCCGTCGGGAGGTCGAATCTCGGATCCAGGAGGAGCAGTGTGGTTTTCGTCCCGGCCGTGGAACAGTGGACCAGCTCTACACCCTCAGCAGGGTCCTCGAGGGTGCGTGACACAAAGCACATGTGGACTGGTTGGGCGAATAACCAGTCCACATGTGCTTTGTGGACTTGGAGAAGGCGTTTGACCGTGTCCCTCGGGGAGTTCTGTGGGGGGTGCTTCGGGAGTATGGGTTACCGAGCCCCCTGATACGGGCTATTCGGTCCCTGTACGACCGATGTCAGAGTCTGGTCCGCATTGCCGGCAGTAAGTCGAATTTGTTTCCTGTGAGGGTTGGACTCCGCCTAGGTTGCCCTTTGTCACCGATTCTGTTCATAACTTTTATGGACAGAATTTTTCGGCGTAGCCGAGGCGTTGAGGGGGTTCGGTTTGGTGGCCTCAGCATTGCATCTCTGCTTTTTGCAGATGATGTGGTGCTGTTGGCTTCTTCAAGCCGTGACCTCCAGCTCTCACTGGAGCGGTTCGCAGCCGAGTGTAAAGCGGTTGGGATGAGGATCAGCACCTCCAAATCCGAGACCATGGTCCTCAGTTGGAAAAGGGTGGAGTGTCCTCTCCGGGTCGGGGAGGAGGTCCTGCCCCAAGTGGAGGAGTTCAAGTATCTTGGGGTCTTGTTCACGAGTGAGGGTAGGTTAGAGCGGGAGATCGACAGGCGGATCGGTGCAGCGTCTGCAGTGATGCGGACGCTGTATCGGTCCGTTGTGGTGAAGAAGGAGCTGAGCCGAAAGGCAAAGCTCTTGATTTACCGGTCGAGCTACGTTCCTGCCCTCACCTATGGTCACGAGCTGTGGGTCGTGACCGAAAGAACAAGATCCCGGATACAAGCGGCCGAAATGAGTTTCCTCCGCAGGGTAGCCGGGCTCTCCCTTAGAGATAGGGTGAGAAGCTCGGTCATCCGAGAGGGACTCAGCGTCGAGTCGCTGCTCCTCCACGTTGAGAGGAACCAGTTGAGGTAGCTGAGGCATCTGGTTCGGATGCATCCTGGACGCCTCCCAGGGGAGGTGTTCCGGGCATGTCCTACCGTCAGTAGGCCCCGGGGACGACCCAGGACACGCTGGAGAGACTATGTCTCTCGGCTGTCCTGGGAACGCCTTGGGGTCCCGTCGGATGAGCTGGCTGAAGTGGCTGGGGAGAGGGAAATCCGGGCTTCCCTGCTAAAACTGCTGCCCCCGCGACCCGACCCCAGGTAAGCGGAAGAAGACGGACGGACGGACGGACCTAAACTAAACGTTGTAGACTCAAAATTTTTGCTGTATTTAGTGTATTCTAGCATCCTGAAGATGATTCCAGCATTAATTTCATTGTGCTTATGCTCATTTTGAAGATTTTGACATTTTCACCTTAACTCTTTTACTGCCAAAGACGTTAAATGACGTTCTGCAAAAACCTACGGAGGAGCGCCAAAGACGTTAAAAGACGTCCTCCCATTTATTTTATTTTATTTTTTTGAAACGGGTGCTGGGAAGGCTTGCGGAGCTCTCCTGAAAGTTTTAAGCAGGTTTTTTGAGCCTAATGACTATTTTTGGCCCCTAGAGGGCAGCGATGACTCTCTTTTGACAAGATCGGGTGGGCGTCAGTAGAGGCGGAGCTAGAGCGTTGAGCAGGAGATCAGAATGGAAAACAAAGGAAAAATGGCGGCCGGTCGCGAGGATCTAACGCCAGAGCCGTTTTTTTCAAAGACCAAAAGCATCGCTGAAAAAGCACATTGTTGACGACGATGATCATCATCGATGATGAAGATGAGGGTGGTGACTCTGTGGTTGAGAAGCAGTGACGCGGCAGTAGAAGACGTAAGATGGAGCTAGATCGAGGAGGGAACGGGCAATGGCGAGCGTTTGCAAGCAGCTCTACACTTACAAGATGAAAGGCATCGACCAACGCTAAAATAGTACATTGATGACGACGGTGATCATCCTCGATGATGATGAAGGTGAATCCGAGTTTGACGGCGAAATTGGAACCGCTGACGCGGCGGCTATGACGGTGTCGTAACGCGGAACACAACCGAGCACGCACAGGCGGACGTTCGATCGGACGACGGAGAGTGCCCCGAGTCCAATGCATGTTCATCGGAGGAAGTGTGTACAGTCTGCTACTTGCTTTTTATTCCCCGGAAAAAAAGGCCGTCAAGAAAGTGTAACGTTTGCACGCAAAACGGACCAATGTGAAAGTGAAAGTAAACTGTTGTGCGAGTCCTGGCGTCTCCTTGCACGCAGGAGAGCGTTCCAAAAGGAAAAACTGTATTTGAAACATCCACATAATTGTAAGTAGTACCACAGTTGCACACATTTGTAAATAGTTTGCGAAATTGTTTTGTCAAATTGTTACACTGTTGAATGGAAATAAACGTATTTTGCAATCAAAAAACACTTTTTCATTGTTGGTGAAAGCGTTTTACAGAAGTAAAGCACTATTTAGGTGTTTGTGGCATCATTCATGGACAAAAAGAAGTGTACAATTCACTAGAGTGCATGAAATAACATCGTTTCACAAAAAGCTCTTTTTCTCCGTTATTTTGTTTCAAAAGAGAGAATTTCGGTGAAAGTAACCATTTTCTATTGTTGATTACTGAAGAACGGAATAAGGTAGAAACTTTCTGATGAAAGCTGAGAGTCCAATCTTTCATTTGGTAATATGTGTGTTTCCATAGTCCAAACACAACATTTTCTGTGGACCTTGAAAGATCACTCAAAATGCTTAAATCGGCTGGCACTGGCGACAACCCATTTTTGAAAACGTCTGGCAGTCAAAGAGTTAAGTGTACAATCAGGGGCTGAAAACGCGTTGAAAGCAATAAAAAGTTCATTTTGGCTCTCACACCTAAACTTAACGTTGTAGACTCAAACTTTTTGCTGTATTTAGTGTATTCTAGCAACCTGAAGATGATTCCAGCATTAATTTCATTGTGCTTATGTTCATTTTGAAGATTTTGACATTTTCACCAAAAGTGCACAATCAGGCTGAAAACGCATTTAAAGCAATAAAAAGTTAATTTTGGCTCTCACACCTAAACTACACGTTGAAGACTCAAATTGTTGCTGTATTTAGTGTATTCTAGCATCCTGAAGATGATTCAAGCATTAATTTTATTGTGCTTATGCTCATTTTTAAGATTTTGACATTTTCACCTTAAGTGTACAATCAGGAGCTCAAAACGCGTTTAAAGCAATAAAAAGTTCATTTTGGCTCTCACACCTAAACTAAACGTTGTAGACTCAAAATTTATGCTGTATTTAGTGTATTCTAGCATCCTGAAGATGATTCCAGCATTAACTTCATTGTGCTTATGCTCATTTTGAAGATTTTGACATTTTCACCTTAAGTGTACAATCAGGGGCTAAAAAAGCGTTTAAAGCAATAAAAAGTTCATTTTGGCTCTCACACCTGAACTAAACGTTGTAGACTCAAAATTGTTGCTTTATTTAGTGTATTCTAGCATCCTGAAGATGATTCCAGCATTAATTTCATTGTGCGAATGGCGGGCGCCCAGGGGTCGAAATCCCCCAATGAAATGAATGGCGGGCTACCAGGTGTCGAAATCCTCCATTGAAATTAATGGCGGGCGCCCAGGAGTCAAAATCCCCCAATGAAATGAATGGCAGGCTACCAGGGGTCGAAATCCCCCATTGAAATGAATGGCGGGCGCCTAGGGGTCGAAATCCCCCATTGAAATGAATGGCTGGCTCCCAGTGGTCGAAATCCCCCATTGAAATGAATGGTGGGCTACCATGGACTGTAATCCCCAATTGAAATGAATGGCGAGCTTCCAGGGGTCGAATTCCCTCATTGAAATGAATGGCGGGCTACCAAGGGTCGAAATCCCCTATTGAAATGTATGGTGGTCTACCAGGGGTCGAATTCCCCTATTGAAATGAATGGCGGGCGCCCAGTGGTCGAAATCCCCCATTGAAATGAATGGCGGCCTACCAGGTTTCGAAATCCCCGATTGAAATGAATGGCGGGCTACCAGGGGTCGAATTCCCCCATTGAAAAGAATGGCGGGCCCCCAGGGGTCGAAATCCACCATTGAAATGAATGGCAGGCTACCAGGGGTCGAAATCCCCCATTGAAATGAATGGCGGGCTACCATGGGCTGAAATCCCCAATTGAAATGAATGGCGAGCTTCCAGGGGTCGAATTCACTCATTGAAATGAATGGCGGGCTACCAGGGGTCGAGACGCCCATTGAAATGTATGGTGGTCTACCAGGGGTCGAATTCTCCTATTGTAATGAATGGCGGGCGGCCAGGGGTCAAAATCCCCCAATGAAATGAATGGCGGGCACCCAGGGGTCGAAATTCCCCATTGAAATCAATGGCGGGCGCCCAGTGGTCGAAATCCCCCATTGAAATGAATGGCGGGCTACCAGGGGTCGTATTCCCCCATTGAAATGAATGGCGGGCGCCCAGGGGTCAAATCCCCCATTGAAATGAATGGCGGGCTCACAGGGTTCGAATTCCCCCATTGAAATGAATGGCGGACGCCCAGCGGTCAAAATCCCCCAATGAAGTGAATGGCGGACAACCAGGGGTCGAAAACCCCCATTGAAATGAATGATGGACGCCCAGGGGTCGAAATCCCCCATTGAAATGAATGGCGGGCGCCCAGGGGTCGAAATCCCCCAATGAAATGAATGGCAGGCTACCAGGGGTCGAAATCACCCATTGAAATGAATGGCGGGCGCCTAGGGGTCGAACTCCCCCATTGAAATGAATGGCTGGCTCCCAGTGGTCGAAATCCCGCATTGAAATGAATGGCGGGCTACCATGGGCTGAAATCCCCAATTGAAATGAATGGCGAGCTTCCAGGGGTCGAATTCCCTCATTGAAATGAATGGCTGGCTACCAGGGGTCGAATGGCGGGCTCACAGGGGTCGAATTCCCCCATTTGAAATGAATGGCCTGCGCCCAGAGGACAAAATCCCCAAATGAAATGAATGGCGGGCTACCAGGGGTCGAAATCCCCCATTGAAAAGAATGGCGGGCTACCAGGGGTCGAATTCCCCCATTGAAATGAATGGCGGGCGCCCAGGGGTCGAAATCCACCATTGAAATGAATGGCGGGCTACCAGGGGTCGAAATCCCCCATTGAAATGAATGGCGGGCTCCCAGGGGTCGAAATCCCCCATTGAAATGAATGGCCGTGCTACCAGGGGTCGATATCCCCCATTGAAATGAATGGCGGGCTCACAGGGGTCGAATTCCCCCATTGAAATGAATGGCGGGCGCCCAGCGGTCAAAATCCCCCATTGAAATGAATGGCGGGCGCCCAGGAGTCAAAATCCCCCATTGAAATGAATGGCGGGCGCCCAGGAGTCAAAATCCCCCAATGAAATGAATGGCAGGCTACCAGGGGTCGAAATCCCCCATTGAAATGAATGGCGGGCGCCTAGGGGTCGAAATCCCCCATTGAAATGAATGGCTGGCTCCCAGTGGTCGAAATCCCCCATTGAAATGAATGGTGGGCTACCATGGGCTGTAATCCCCAATTGAAATGAATGGCGAGCTTCCAGGGGTCGAATTCCCTCATTGAAATGAATGGCGGGCTACCAAGGGTCGAAATCCCCTATTGAAATGAATGGCGGGCGCCCAGTGGTCGAAATCCCCCATTGAAATGAATGGCGGGCTACCAGGGGTCGTATTCCCCCAATGAAGTGAATGGCGGGCAACCAGGGGTCCAAAACCCCCATTGAAATTAATGGCGGGCGCCCAGGAGTCAAAATCCCCCAATGAAATGAATGGCAGGCTACCAGGGGTCGAAATCCCCCATTGAAATGAATGGCGGGCGCCTAGGGTTCGAAATCCCCCATTGAAATGAATGGCTGGCTCCCAGTTGTCGAAATCCCCCATTGAAATGAATGGCGGGCTCCCATGGGCTGTAATCCCCAATTGAAATGAATGGCGAGCTTCCAGGGGTCGAATTCCCTCATTGAAATGAATGGCGGCCTACCAGGGGTCGAAATCCCTCATTGAAATGAATGGCGGGCTACCAAGGGTCGAAATCCCCTATTGAAATGTATGGTGGTCTACCAGGGGTCGAATTCCCCTATTGAAATGAATGGCGGGCGCCCAGTGGTCGAAATCCCCCATTGAAATGAATGGCGGGCTACCAGGGGTCGTATTCCCCCATTGAAATGAATGGCGGGCGCCCAGGGGTCAAAACCTCCCATTGAAATGAATGGCGGGCTACCAGTTGTCGAAATCCCCCATTGAAATGAATGGCGGGCTCACAGGGTTCGAATTCCCCCATTGAAATGAATGGCGGGCGCCCAGCGGTCAAAATCCCCCAATGAAATGAATGGCGGGCTACCATGGGCTGAAATCCCCAATTGAAATGAATGGCGAGCTTCCAGGGGTCGAATTCCCTCATTGAAATGAATGGCTGGCTACCAGGGGTCGAATGGCGGGCTCACAGGGGTCGAATTCCCCCATTTGAAATGAATGGCGGGCGCCCAGAGGACAAAATCCTAAAATGAAATGAATGGCGGGCTACCAGGGGTCGAAATCCCCCATTGAAATGAATGGCGGGCTCCCAGTGGTCGAAATCCCCCATTGAAATGAATGGCCGTGCTACCAGGGGTCGATATCCCCCATTGAAATGAATGGCGGGCTCACAGGGGTCGAATTCCCCCATTGAAATGAATGGCGGGCGCCCAGCGGTCAAAATCCCCTAATGAAATGAATGGCAGGCTACCAGGGGTCGAAATCCCCCATTGAAATGAATGGCGGGCGCCTAGGGGTCGAAATCCCCCATTGAAATGAATGACTGGCTCCCAGTGGTCGAAATCCCCCATTGAAATTAATGGCGGGCTACCATGGGCTGTAATCCCCAATTGAAATGAATGGCGAGCTTCCAGGGGTCGAATTCCATCATTGAAATGAATGGCGGGCTACCAGGGGTCGAAATCCCCCATTGAAATGTATGGTGGTCTACCAGGGGTCGAATTCCCCTATTGAAATGAATGGCGGGCGCCCAGGGGTCGAAATCCCCCATTGAAATGAATGGCGGTCGCCCAGGAGTCAAAATCCCCCAATGAAATGAAAGACAGGCTACCAGGGGTCGAAATCCCCCATTGAAATGAATGGCGGGCGCCTAGGGGTCGAACTCCCCCATTGAAATGAATGGCTGGCTCCCAGTGGTCGAAATCCCGCATTGAAATGAATGGCGGGCTACCATGGGCTGAAATCCCCAATTGAAATGAATGGCGAGCTTCCAGGGGTCGAATTCCCTCATTGAAATGAATGGCTGGCTACCAGGGGTCGAATGGCGGGCTCACAGGGGTCGAATTCCCCCATTTGAAATGAATGGCGGGCGCCCAGAGGACAAAATCCTAAAATGAAATGAATGGCGGGCTACCAGGGGTCGAAATCCCCCATTGAAATGAATGGCGGGCTCCCAGTGGTCGAAATCCCCCATTGAAATGAATGGCCGTGCAACCAGGGGTCGATATCCCCCATTGAAATGAATGGCGGGCTCACAGGGGTCAAATTCCCCCATTGAAATGAATGGCGGGCGCCCAGCGGTCAAAATCCCGCATTGAAATGAATGGCGGGCTACCATGGGCTGAAATCCCCAATTGAAATGAATGGCGAGCTTCCAGGGGTCGAATTCCCTCATTGAAATGAATGGCTGGCTACCAGGGGTCGAATGGCGGGCTCACAGGGGTCGAATTCCCCCATTTGAAATGAATGGCGGGCGCCCAGAGGACAAAATCCTAAAATGAAATGAATGGCGGGCTACCAGGGGTCGAAATCCCCCATTGAAATGAATGGCGGGCTCCCAGTGGTCGAAATCCCCCATTGAAATGAATGGCCGTGCTACCAGGGGTCGATATCCCCCATTGAAATGAATGGCGGGCTCACAGGGGTCAAATTCCCCCATTGAAATGAATGGCCGTGCTACCAGGGGTCGATATCCCCCATTGAAATGAATGGCGGGCTCACAGGGGTCAAATTCCCCCATTGAAATGAATGGCGGGCGCCCAGCGGTCAAAATCCCCCATTGAAATGAATGGCGGGCGACCAGGAGTCAAAATCCCCTAATGAAATGAATGGCAGGCTACCAGGGGTCGAAATCCCCCATTGAAATGAATGGCGGGCGCCTAGGGGTCGAAATCCCCCATTGAAATGAATGACTGGCTCCCAGTGGTCAAAATCCCCCATTGAAATGAATGGCGGGCTACCATGGGCTGAAATCCCCAATTGAAATGAATGGCGAGCTTCCAGGGGTCGAATTCCCTCATTGAAATGAATGGCTGGCTACCAGGGGTCGAATGGCGGGCTCACAGGGGTCGAATTCCCCCATTTGAAATGAATGGCGGGCGCCCAGAGGACAAAATCCCCAAATGAAATGAATGGCGGGCTACCAGGGGTCGAAATCCCCCATTGAAATGAATGGCGGCCTACCAGGTTTCGAAATCCCCCATTGAAATGAATGGCGCGCTACCAGGGGTCGAATTCCCCCATTGAAATGAATGGCGGGCGCCCAGGGGTCGAAATCCACCATTGAAATGAAGGGCGGGCTAACAGGGGTCGAAATCCCCCATTGAAATGAATGGCGGGCTCCCAGGGGTCGAAATCCCCCATTGAAATGAATGGCTGGCTACCAGGGGTCGAATGGTGGGCTCACAGGGGTCGAATTCCCCCATTTGAAATGAATGGCGGGCGCCCAGAGGACAAAATCCTAAAATGAAATGAATGGCGGGCTACCAGGGGTCGAAATCCCCCATTGAAATGAATGGCGGGCTCCCAGTGGTCGAAATCCCCCATTGAAATGAATGGCCGTGCTACCAGGGGTCGATATCCCCCATTGAAATGAATGGCGGGCTCACAGGGGTCAAATTCCCCCATTGAAATGAATGGCGGGCGCCCAGCGGTCAAAATCCCCCATTGAAATGAATGGCGGGCGACCAGGAGTCAAAATCCCCTAATGAAATGAATGGCAGGCTACCAGGGGTCGAAATCCCCCATTGAAATGAATGGCGGGCGCCTAGGGGTCGAAATCCCCCATTGAAATGAATGACTGGCTCCCAGTGGTCAAAATCCCCCATTGAAATGAATGGCGGGCTACCATGGGCTGAAATCCCCAATTGAAATGAATGGCGAGCTTCCAGGGGTCGAATTCCCTCATTGAAATGAATGGCTGGCTACCAGGGGTCGAATGGCGGGCTCACAGGGGTCGAATTCCCCCATTTGAAATGAATGGCGGGCGCCCAGAGGACAAAATCCCCAAATGAAATGAATGGCGGGCTACCAGGGGTCGAAATCCCCCATTGAAATGAATGGCGGCCTACCAGGTTTCGAAATCCCCCATTGAAATGAATGGCGCGCTACCAGGGGTCGAATTCCCCCATTGAAATGAATGGCGGGCGCCCAGGGGTCGAAATCCACCATTGAAATGAAGGGCGGGCTAACAGGGGTCGAAATCCCCCATTGAAATGAATGGCGGGCTCCCAGGGGTCGAAATCCCCCATTGAAATGAATGGCCGTGCTACCAGGGGTCGATATCCCCCATTGAAATGAATGGCGGGCTCACAGGGGTCGAATTCCCCCATTGAAATGAATGGCGGGCGCCCAGCGGTCAAAATCCCCCAATGAAGTGAATGGCGGGCAACCAGGGGTCCAAAACCCCCATTGAAATTAATGGCGGGCGCCCAGGAGTCAAAATCCCCCAATGAAATGAATGGCAGGCTACCAGGGGTCGAAATCCCCCATTGAAATGAATGGCGGGCGCCTAGGGTTCGAAATCCCCCATTGAAATGAATGGCTGGCTCCCAGTTGTCGAAATCCCCCATTGAAATGAATGGCGGGCTCCCATGGGCTGTAATCCCCAATTGAAATGAATGGCGAGCTTCCAGGGGTCGAATTCCCTCATTGAAATGAATGGCGGCCTACCAGGGGTCGAAATCCCTCATTGAAATGAATGGCGGGCTACCAAGGGTCGAAATCCCCTATTGAAATGTATGGTGGTCTACCAGGGGTCGAATTCCCCTATTGAAATGAATGGCGGGCGCCCAGTGGTCGAAATCCCCCATTGAAATGAATGGCGGGCTACCAGGGGTCGTATTCCCCCATTGAAATGAATGGCGGGCGCCCAGGGGTCAAAACCTCCCATTGAAATGAATGGCGGGCTACCAGGGGTCGAAATCCCCCATTGAAATGAATGGCGGGCGCCCAGGAGTCAAAATCCCCCAATGAAATGAATGACAGGCTACCAGGGGTCGAAATCCCCCATTGAAATGAATGGCGGGCGCCTAGGGGTCGAACTCCCCCATTGAAATGAATGGCTGGCTCCCAGTGGTCGAAATCCCGCATTGAAATGAATGGCGGGCTACCATGGGCTGAAATCCCCAATTGAAATGAATGGCGAGCTTCCAGGGGTCGAATTCCCTCATTGAAATGAATGGCTGGCTACCAGGGGTCGAATGGCGGGCTCACAGGGGTCGAATTCCCCCATTTGAAATGAATGGCGGGCGCCCAGAGGACAAAATCCTAAAATGAAATGAATGCCGGGCTACCAGGGGTCGAAATCCCCCATTGAAATGAATGGCGGGCTCCCAGGGGTCGAATTCCCCCATTGAAATGAATGGCGGGCGCCCAGCGGTCAAAATCCCCTAATGAAATGAATGGCAGGCTACCAGGGGTCGAAATCCACCATTGAAATGAATGGCAGGCTACCAGGGGTCGAAATCCCCCATTGAAATGAATGGCGGGCTACCATGGGCTGAAATCCCCAATTGAAATGAATGGCGAGCTTCCAGGGGTCGAATTCACTCATTGAAATGAATGGCGGGCTACCAGGGGTCGAAATCCCCCATTGAAATGTATGGTGGTCTACCAGGGGTCGAATTCCCCTATTGTAATGAATGGCGGGCGGCCAGGGGTCAAAATCCCCCAATGAAATGAATGGCGGGCGCCCAGAGGTCGAAATTCCCCATTGAAATGAATGGCGGGCGCCCAGTGGTCGAAATCCCCCATTGAAATGAATGGCGGGCTACCAGGGGTCGTATTCCCCCATTGAAATGAATGGCGGGCGCCCAGGGGTCAAAACCTCCAATTGAAATGAATGGCGGGCTACCAGTTGTCGAAATCCCCCATTGAAATGAATGGCGGGCTCACAGGGTTCGAATTCCCCCATTGAAATGAATAGCGGACGCCCAGCGGTCAAAATCCCCCAATGAAGTGAATGGCGGACAACCAGGGGTCGAAAACCCCCATTGAAATGAATGATGGACGCCCAGGGGTCGAAATCCCCCATTGAAATGAATGGCGGGCGCCCAGGGGTCGAAATCCCCCAATGAAATGAATGGCAGGCTACCAGGGGTCGAAATCACCCATTGAAATGAATGGCGGGCGCCTAGGGGTCGAACTCCCCCATTGAAATGAATGGCTGGCTCCCAGTGGTCGAAATCCCGCATTGAAATGAATGGCGGGCTACCATGGGCTGAAATCCCCAATTGAAATGAATGGCGAGCTTCCAGGGGTCGAATTCCCTCATTGAAATGAATGGCTGGCTACCAGGGGTCGAATGGCGGGCTCACAGGGGTCGAATTCCCCCATTTGAAATGAATGGCCTGCGCCCAGAGGACAAAATCCCCAAATGAAATGAATGGCGGGCTACCAGGGGTCGAAATCCCCCATTTAAAAGAATGGCGGGCTACCAGGGGTCGAATTCCCCCATTGAAATGAATGGCGGGCGCCCAGGGGTCGAAATCCACCATTGAAATGAATGGCGGGCTACCAGGGGTCGAAATCCCCCATTGAAATGAATGGCGGAATCCCAGGGGTCGAAATCCCCCATTGAAATGAATGGCCGTGCTACCAGGGGTCGATATCCCCCATTGAAATGAATGGCGGGCTCACAGGGGTCGAATTCCCCCATTGAAATGAATGGCGGGCGCCCAGCGGTCAAAATCCCCCATTGAAATGAATGGCGGGCGCCCAGGAGTCAAAATCCCCCAATGAAATGAATGGCGGGCTACCAAGGGTCGAAATCCCCTATTGAAATGTATGGTGGTCTACCAGGGGTCGTATTCCCCCATTGAAATGAATGGCGGGCGCCCAGGGGTCAAAACCTCCCATTGAAATG
The DNA here is from genome assembly GCF_051991255.1 of Vanacampus margaritifer. Classification (NCBI taxonomy): domain Eukaryota; kingdom Metazoa; phylum Chordata; class Actinopteri; order Syngnathiformes; family Syngnathidae; genus Vanacampus; species Vanacampus margaritifer. Next base: position 2,734,486 of record NC_135448.1, on the reverse strand, counting down.
AATGGCGGGCTACCAGGGGTCGAAATCCCCCATTGAAATGAATGGCGGGCGCCCAGGAGTCAAAATCCCCCAATGAAATGAATGACAGGCTACCAGGGGTCGAAATCCCCCATTGAAATGAATGGCGGGCGCCTAGGGGTCGAACTCCCCCATTGAAATGAATGGCTGGCTCCCAGTGGTCGAAATCCCGCATTGAAATGAATGGCGGGCTACCATGGGCTGAAATCCCCAATTGAAATGAATGGCGAGCTTCCAGGGGTCGAATTCCCTCATTGAAATGAATGGCTGGCTACCAGGGGTCGAATGGCGGGCTCACAGGGGTCGAATTCCCCCATTTGAAATGAATGGCGGGCGCCCAGAGGACAAAATCCTAAAATGAAATGAATGCCGGGCTACCAGGGGTCGAAATCCCCCATTGAAATGAATGGCGGGCTCCCAGGGGTCGAATTCCCCCATTGAAATGAATGGCGGGCGCCCAGCGGTCAAAATCCCCTAATGAAATGAATGGCAGGCTACCAGGGGTCGAAATCCCCCATTGAAATGAATGGCGGGCGCCTAGGGGTCGAAATCCCCCATTGAAATGAATGACTGGCTCCCAGTGGTCGAAATCCCCCATTGAAATGAATGGCGGGCTACCATGGGCTGTAATCCCCAATTGAAATGAATGGCGAGCTTCCAGGGGTCGAATTCCCTCATTGAAATGAATGGCGGGCTACCAGGGGTCGAAATCCCCCATTGAAATGTATGGTGGTCTACCAGGGGTCGAATTCCCCTATTGAAATGAATGGCGGGCGCCCAGGGGTCGAAATCCCCCATTGAAATGAATGGCGGGCGCCCAGGAGTCAAAATCCCCCAATGAAATGAATGACAGGCTACCAGGGGTCGAAATCCCCCATTGAAATGAATGGCGGGCGCCTAGGGGTCGAACTCCCCCATTGAAATGAATGGCTGGCTCCCAGTGGTCGAAATCCCGCATTGAAATGAATGGCGGGCTACCATGGGCTGAAATCCCCAATTGAAATGAATGGCGAGCTTCCAGGGGTCGAATTCCCTCATTGAAATGAATGGCTGGCTACCAGGGGTCGAATGGCGGGCTCACAGGGGTCGAATTCCCCCATTTGAAATGAATGGCGGGCGCCCAGAGGACAAAATCCTAAAATGAAATGAATGGCGGGCTACCAGGGGTCGAAATCCCCCATTGAAATGAATGGCGGGCTCCCAGTGGTCGAAATCCCCCATTGAAATGAATGGCCGTGCTACCAGGGGTCGATATCCCCCATTGAAATGAATGGCGTGCTCACAGGGGTCAAATTCCCCCATTGAAATGAATGGCGGGCGCCCAGCGGTCAAAAACCCCCATTGAAATGAATGGCGGGCGCCCAGGAGTCAAAATCCCCTAATGAAATGAATGGCAGGCTACCAGGGGTCGAAATCCCCCATTGAAATGAATGGCGGGCGCCTAGGGGTCGAAATCCCCCATTGAAATGAATGACTGGCTCCCAGTGGTCAAAATCCCCCATTGAAATGAATGGCGGGCTACCATGGGCTGAAATCCCCAATTGAAATGAATGGCGAGCTTCCAGGGGTCGAATTCCCTCATTGAAATGAATGGCTGGCTACCAGGGGTCGAATGGTGGGCTCACAGGGGTCGAATTCCCCCATTTGAAATGAATGGCGGGCGCCCAGAGGACAAAATCCCCAAATGAAATGAATGGCGGGCTACCAGGGGTCGAAATCCCCCATTGAAATGAATGGCGGCCTACCAGGTTTCGAAATCCCCCATTGAAATGAATGGCGCGCTACCAGGGGTCGAATTCCCCCATTGAAATGAATGGCGGGCGCCCAGGGGTCGAAATCCACCATTGAAATGAAGGGCGGGCTAACAGGGGTCGAAATCCCCCATTGAAATGAATGGCGGGCTCCCAGGGGTCGAAATCCCCCATTGAAATGAATGGCCGTGCTACCAGGGGTCGATATCCCCCATTGAAAAGAATGGCGGGCTCACAGGGGTCGAATTCCCCCATTGAAATGAATGGCGGGCGCCCAGCGGTCAAAATCCCCCAATGAAGTGAATGGCGGGCAACCAGCGGTCCAAAACCCCCATTGAAATTAATGGCGGGCGCCCAGGAGTCAAAATCCCCCAATGAAATGAATGGCAGGCTACCAGGGGTCGAAATCCCCCATTGAAATGAATGGCGGGCGCCTAGGGTTCGAAATCCCCCATTGAAATGAATGGCTGGCTCCCAGTTGTCGAAATCCCCCATTGAAATGATTGGCGGGCTCCCATGGGCTATAATCCCCAATTGAAATGAATGGCGAGCTTCCAGGGGTCGAATTCCCTCATTGAAATGAATGGCGGCCTACCAGGGGTCGAAATCCCCCATTGAAATGTATGGTGGTATACCAGGGGTCGAATTCCCCTATTGAAATGAATGGCGGGCGCCCAGTGGTTGAAATCCCCCATTGAAATGAATGGCGGGCTACCAGGGGTCGTATTCCCCCATTGAAATGAATGGCGGGCGCCCAGGGGTCAAAACCTCCCATTGAAATGAATGGCGGGCTACCAGTTGTCGAAATCCCCCATTGAAATGAATGGCGGGCTCACAGGGTTCGAATTCCCCCATTGAAATGAATGGCGGGCGCCCAGCGGTCAAAATCCCCCAATGAAGTGAATGGCGGGCAACCAGGGGTCCAAAACCCCCATTGAAATTAATGGCGGGCGCCCAGGGGTCGAAATCCCCCAATGAAATGAATGGCGGGCGCCTAGGGGTCGAAATCCCCCATTGAAATGAATGGCTGGCTCCCAGTGGTCGAAATCCCCAATTGAAATGAATGGCGGGCTACCATGGGCAGAAATCCCCAATTGAAATGAATGGCGAGCTTCCAGGGGTCGAATTCCCTCATTGAAATGAATGGCGGGCTACCAGGGGTCGAAATCCCCCATTGAAATGTATGGTGGTCTACCAGGGGTCGAAAACCCCCATTGAAATGAATGGCGGACGACCAGGGGTCGAAATCCCCCATTGAAATGAATGGCGGGCGCCGAGGAGTCAAAATCCCCAAATGAAATGAATGGCAGGCTACCAGGGGTCGAAATCACCCATTGAAATGAATGGCGGGCGCCTAGGGGTCGAACTCCCCCATTGAAATGAATGGCTGGCTCCCAGTGGTCGAAATCCCGCATTGAAATGAATGGCGGGCTACCATGGGCTGAAATCCCCAATTGAAATGAATGGCGAGCTTCCAGGGGTCGAATTCACTCATTGAAATGAATGGCTGGCTACCAGGGGTCGAATGGCGGGCTCACAGGGGTCGAATTCCCCCATTTGAAATGAATGGCGGGCGCCCAGAGGACAAAATCCCCAAATGAAATGAATGGCGGGCTACCAGGGGTCGAAATCCCCCATTGAAATGAATGGCGGCCTACCAGGTTTCGAAATCCCCCATTGAAATGAATGGCGCGCTACCAGGGGTCGAATTCCCCCATTGAAATGAATGGCGGGCGCCCAGGGGTCGAAATCCACCATTGAAATGAAGGGCGGGCTAACAGGGGTCGAAATCCCCCATTGAAATGAATGGCGGGCTCCCAGGGGTCGAAATCCCCCATTGAAATGAATGGCGGGCTACCAGTTGTCGAAATCCCCCATTGAAATGAATGGCGGGCTCACAGGGTTCGAATTCCCCCATTGAAATGAATGGCGGGCGCCCAGCGGTCAAAATCCCCCAATGAAGTGAATGGCGGGCAACCAGGGGTCCAAAACCCCCATTGAAATTAATGGCGGGCGCCCAGGGGTCGAAATCCCCCAATGAAATGAATGGCGGGCGCCTAGGGGTCGAAATCCCCCATTGAAATGAATGGCTGGCTCCCAGTGGTCGAAATCCCCAATTGAAATGAATGGCGGGCTACCATGGGCAGAAATCCCCAATTGAAATGAATGGCGAGCTTCCAGGGGTCGAATTCCCTCATTGAAATGAATGGCGGGCTACCAGGGGTCGAAATCCCCCATTGAAATGTATGGTGGTCTACCAGGGGTCGAAAACCCCCATTGAAATGAATGGCGGACGACCAGGGGTCGAAATCCCCCATTGAAATGAATGGCGGGCGCCGAGGAGTCAAAATCCCCAAATGAAATGAATGGCAGGCTACCAGGGGTCGAAATCACCCATTGAAATGAATGGCGGGCGCCTAGGGGTCGAACTCCCCCATTGAAATGAATGGCTGGCTCCCAGTGGTCGAAATCCCGCATTGAAATGAATGGCGGGCTACCATGGGCTGAAATCCCCAATTGAAATGAATGGCGAGCTTCCAGGGGTCGAATTCCCTCATTGAAATGAATGGCTGGCTACCAGGGGTCGAATGGCGGGCTCACAGGGGTCGAATTCCCCCATTTGAAATGAATGGCGGGCGCCCAGAGGACAAAATCCCCAAATGAAATGAATGGCGGGCTACCAGGGGTCGAAATCCCCCATTGAAATGAATGGCGGCCTACCAGGTTTCGAAATCCCCCATTGAAATGAATGGCGCGCTACCAGGGGTCGAATTCCCCCTTTGAAATGAATGGCGGGCGCCCAGGGGTCGAAATCCACCATTGAAATGAAGGGCGGGCTAACAGGGGTCGAAATCCCCCATTGAAATGAATGGCGGGCTCCCAGGGGTCGAAATCCCCCATTGAAATGAATGGCCGTGCTACCAGGGGTCGATATCCCCCATTGAAATGAATGGCGGGCTCACAGGGGTCGAATTCCCCCATTGAAATGAATGGCGGGCGCCCAGCGGTCAAAATCCCCCAATGAAGTGAATGGCGGGCAACCAGGGGTCCAAAACCCCCATTGAAATTAATGGCGGGCGCCCAGGAGTCAAAATCCCCCAATGAAATGAATGGCAGGCTACCAGGGGTCGAAATCCCCCATTGAAATGAATGGCGGGCGCCTAGGGTTCGAAATCCCCCATTGAAATGAATGGCTGGCTCCCAGTTGTCGAAATCCCCCATTGAAATGAATGGCGGGCTCCCATGGGCTGTAATCCCCAATTGAAATGAATGGCGAGCTTCCAGGGGTCGAATTCCCTCATTGAAATGAATGGCGGCCTACCAGGGGTCGAAATCCCCCATTGAAATGTATGGTGGTATACCAGGGGTCGAATTCCCCTATTGAAATGAATGGCGGGCGCCCAGTGGTCGAAATCCCCCATTGAAATGAATGGCGGGCTACCAGGGGTCGTATTCCCCCATTGAAATGAATGGCGGGCGCCCAGGGGTCAAAACCTCCCATTGAAATGAATGGCGGGCTACCAGTTGTCGAAATCCCCCATTGAAATGAATGGCGGGCTCACAGGGTTCGAATTCCCCCATTGAAATGAATGGCGGGCGCCCAGCGGTCAAAATCCCCCAATGAAGTGAATGGCGGGCAACCAGGGGTCCAAAACCCCCATTGAAATGAATGGCGGGCGCCCAGGGGTCGAAATCCCCCAATGAAATGAATGGCGGGCGCCTAGGGGTCGAAATCCCCCATTGAAATGAATGGCTGGCTCCCAGTGGTCGAAATCCCCAATTGAAATGAATGGCGGGCTACCATGGGCAGAAATCCCCAATTGAAATGAATGGCGAGCTTCCAGGGGTCGAATTCCCTCATTGAAATGAATGGCTGGCTACCAGGGGTCGAATGGCGGGCTCACAGGGGTCAAATTCCCCCATTTGAAATGAATGGCGGGCGCCCATGGGACAAAATCCCCAAATGAAATGAATGGCGGGCTACCAGGGGTCGAAATCCCCCATTGAAATGAATGGCGGCCTACCAGGTTTCGAAATCCCCGATTGAAATGAATGGCGGGCTACCAGGGGTCGAATTCCCCCATTGAAAAGAATGGCGGGCGCCCAGGGGTCGAAATCCACCATTGAAATGAATGGCAGGCTACCAGGGGTCGAAATCCCCCATTGAAATGAATGGCGGGCTACCATGGGCTGAAATCCCCAATTGAAATGAATGGCGAGCTTCCAGGGGTCGAATTCACTCATTGAAATGAATGGCGGGCTACCAGGGGTCGAAATCCCCCATTGAAATGTATGGTGGTCTACCAGGGGTCGAATTCCCCTATTGTAATGAATGGCGGGCGGCCAGGGGTCAAAATCCCCCAATGAAATGAATGGCGGGCGCCCAGGGGTCGAAATTCCCCATTGAAATGAATGGCGGGCGCCCAGTGGTCGAAATCCCCCATTGAAATGAATGGCGGGCTACCAGGGGTCGTATTCCCCCATTGAAATGAATGGCGGGCGCCCAGGGGTCAAAACCTCCAATTGAAATGAATGGCGGGCTACCAGTTGTCGAAATCCCCCATTGAAATGAATGGCGGGCTCACAGGGTTCGAATTCCCCCATTGAAATGAATAGCGGACGCCCAGCGGTCAAAATCCCCCAATGAAGTGAATGGCGGACAACCAGGGGTCGAAAACCCCCATTGAAATGAATGATGGACGCCCAGGGGTCGAAATCCCCCATTGAAATGAATAGCGGGCGCCCAGGGGTCGAAATCCCCCAATGAAATGAATGGCAGGCTACCAGGGGTCGAAATCACCCATTGAAATGAATGGCGGGCGCCTAGGGGTCGAACTCCCCCATTGAAATGAATGGCTGGCTCCCAGTGGTCGAAATCCCGCATTGAAATGAATGGCGGGCTACCATGGGCTGAAATCCCCAATTGAAATGAATGGCGAGCTTCCAGGGGTCGAATTCCCTCATTGAAATGAATGGCTGGCTACCAGGGGTCGAATGGCGGGCTCACAGGGGTCGAATTCCCCCATTTGAAATGAATGGCCTGCGCCCAGAGGACAAAATCCCCAAATGAAATGAATGGCGGGCTACCAGGGGTCGAAATCCCCCATTGAAAAGAATGGCGGGCTACCAGGGGTCGAATTCCCCCATTGAAATGAATGGCGGGCGCCCAGGGGTCGAAATCCACCATTGAAATGAATGGCGGGCTACCAGGGGTCGAAATCCCCCATTGAAATGAATGGCGGGCTCCCAGGGGTCGAAATCCCCCATTGAAATGAATGGCCGTGCTACCAGGGGTCGATATCCCCCATTGAAATGAATGGCGGTCTCACAGGGGTCGAATTCCCCCATTGAAATGAATGGCGGGCGCCCAGCGGTCAAAATCCCCCATTGAAATGAATGGCGGGCGCCCAGGAGTCAAAATCCCCCATTGAAATGAATGGCGGGCGCCCAGGAGTCAAAATCCCCCAATGAAATGAATGGCGGGCTACCAAGGGTCGAAATCCCCTATTGAAATGTATGGTGGTCTACCAGGGGTCGAATTCCCCTATTGAAATGAATGGCGGGCGCCCAGTGGTCGAAATCCCCCATTGAAATGAATGGCGGGCTACCAGGGGTCGTATTCCCCCATTGAAATGAATGGCGGGCGCCCAGGGGTCAAAACCTCCCATTGAAATGAATGGCGGGCTACCAGGGGTCGAAATCCCCCATTGAAATGAATGGCGGGCGCCCAGGAGTCAAAATCCCCCAATGAAATGAATGACAGGCTACCAGGGGTCGAAATCCCCCATTGAAATGAATGGCGGGCGCCTAGGGGTCGAACTCCCCCATTGAAATGAATGGCTGGCTCCCAGTGGTCGAAATCCCGCATTGAAATGAATGGCGGGCTACCATGGGCTGAAATCCCCAATTGAAATGAATGGCGAGCTTCCAGGGGTCGAATTCCCTCATTGAAATGAATGGCTGGCTACCAGGGGTCGAATGGCGGGCTCACAGGGGTCGAATTCCCCCATTTGAAATGAATGGCGGGCGCCCAGAGGACAAAATCCTAAAATGAAATGAATGCCGGGCTACCAGGGGTCGAAATCCCCCATTGAAATGAATGGCGGGCTCCCAGGGGTCGAATTCCCCCATTGAAATGAATGGCGGGCGCCCAGCGGTCAAAATCCCCGAATGAAATGAATGGCAGGCTACCAGGGGTCGAAATCCCCCATTGAAATGAATGGCGGGCGCCTAGGGGTCGAAATCCCCCATTGAAATGAATGACTGGCTCCCAGTGGTCGAAATCCCCCATTGAAATGAATGGCGGGCTACCATGGGCTGTAATCCCCAATTGAAATGAATGGCGAGCTTCCAGGGGTCGAATTCCCTCATTGAAATGAATGGCGGGCTACCAGGGGTCGAAATCCCCCATTGAAATGTATGGTGGTCTACCAGGGGTCGAATTCCCCTATTGAAATGAATGGCGGGCGCCCAGGGGTCGAAATCCCCCATTGAAATGAATGGCGGGCGCCCAGGAGTCAAAATCCCCCAATGAAATGAATGACAGGCTACCAGGGGTCGAAATCCCCCATTGAAATGAATGGCGGGCGCCTAGGGGTCGAACTCCCCCATTGAAATGAATGGCTGGCTCCCAGTGGTCGAAATCCCGCATTGAAATGAATGGCGGGCTACCATGGGCTGAAATCCCCAATTGAAATGAATGGCGAGCTTCCAGGGGTCGAATTCCCTCATTGAAATGAATGGCTGGCTACCAGGGGTCGAATGGCGGGCTCACAGGGGTCGAATTCCCCCATTTGAAATGAATGGCGGGCGCCCAGAGGACAAAATCCTAAAATGAAATGAATGGCGGGCTACCAGGGGTCGAAATCCCCCATTGAAATGAATGGCGGGCTCCCAGTGGTCGAAATCCCCCATTGAAATGAATGGCCGTGCTACCAGGGGTCGATATCCCCCATTGAAATGAATGGCGGGCTCACAGGGGTCAAATTCCCCCATTGAAATGAATGGCGGGCGCCCAGCGGTCAAAATCCCCCATTGAAATGAATGGCGGGCGCCCAGGAGTCAAAATCCCCTAATGAAATGAATGGCAGGCTACCAGGGGTCGAAATCCCCCATTGAAATGAATGGCGGGCGCCTAGGGGTCGAAATCCCCCATTGAAATGAATGACTGGCTCCCAGTGGTCAAAATCCCCCATTGAAATGAATGGCGGGCTACCATGGGCTGAAATCCCCAATTGAAATGAATGGCGAGCTTCCAGGGGTCGAATTCCCTAATTGAAATGAATGGCTGGCTACCAGGGGTCGAATGGTGGGCTCACAGGGGTCGAATTCCCCCATTTGAAATGAATGGCGGGCGCCCAGAGGACAAAATCCCCAAATGAAATGAATGGCGGGCTACCAGGGGTCGAAATCCCCCATTGAAATGAATGGCGGCCTACCAGGTTTCGAAATCCCCCATTGAAATGAATGGCGCGCTACCAGCGGTCGAATTCCCCCATTGAAATGAATGGCGGGCGCCCAGGGGTCGAAATCCACCATTGAAATGAAGGGCGGGCTAACAGGGGTAGAAATCCCCCATTGAAATGAATGGCGGGCTCCCAGGGGTCGAAATCCCCCATTGAAATGAATGGCCGTGCTACCAGGGGTCGATATCCCCCATTGAAAAGAATGGCGGGCTCACAGGGGTCGAATTCCCCCATTGAAATGAATGGCGGGCGCCCAGCGGTCAAAATCCCCCAATGAAGTGAATGGCGGGCAACCAGGGGTCCAAAACCCCCATTGAAATTAATGGCGGGCGCCCAGGAGTCAAAATCCCCCAATGAAATGAATGGCAGGCTACCAGGGGTCGAAATCCCCCATTGAAATGAATGGCGGGCGCCTAGGGTTCGAAATCCCCCATTGAAATGAATGGCTGGCTCCCAGTTGTCGAAATCCCCCATTGAAATGATTGGCGGGCTCCCATGGGCTATAATCCCCAATTGAAATGAATGGCGAGCTTCCAGGGGTCGAATTCCCTCATTGAAATGAATGGCGGCCTACCAGGGGTCGAAATCCCCCATTGAAATGTATGGTGGTATACCAGGGGTCGAATTCCCCTATTGAAATGAATGGCGGGCGCCCAGTGGTTGAAATCCCCCATTGAAATGAATGGCGGGCTACCAGGGGTCGTATTCCCCCATTGAAATGAATGGCGGGCGCCCAGGGGTCAAAACCTCCCATTGAAATGAATGGCGGGCTACCAGTTGTCGAAATCCCCCATTGAAATGAATGGCGGGCTCACAGGGTTCGAATTCCCCCATTGAAATGAATGGCGGGCGCCCAGCGGTCAAAATCCCCCAATGAAGTGAATGGCGGGCAACCAGGGGTCCAAAACCCCCATTGAAATTAATGGCGGGCGCCCAGGGGTCGAAATCCCCCAATGAAATGAATGGCGGGCGCCTAGGGGTCGAAATCCCCCATTGAAATGAATGGCTGGCTCCCAGTGGTCGAAATCCCCAATTGAAATGAATGGCGGGCTACCATGGGCAGAAATCCCCAATTGAAATGAATGGCGAGCTTCCAGGGGTCGAATTCCCTCATTGAAATGTATGGTGGTCTACCAGGGGTCGAAAACCCCCATTGAAATGAATGGCGGACGACCAGGGGTCGAAATCCCCCATTGAAATGAATGGCGGGCGCCGAGGAGTCAAAATCCCCAAATGAAATGAATGGCAGGCTACCAGGGGTCGAAATCACCCATTGAAATGAATGGCGGGCGCCTAGGGGTCGAACTCCCCCATTGAAATGAATGGCTGGCTCCCAGTGGTCGAAATCCCGCATTGAAATGAATGGCGGGCTACCATGGGCTGAAATCCCCAATTGAAATGAATGGCGAGCTTCCAGGGGTCGAATTCCCTCATTGAAATGAATGGCTGGCTACCAGGGGTCGAATGGCGGGCTCACAGGGGTCGAATTCCCCCATTTGAAATGAATGGCGGGCGCCCAGAGGACAAAATCCCCAAATGAAATGAATGGCGGGCTACCAGGGGTCGAAATCCCCCATTGAAATGAATGGCGGCCTACCAGGTTTCGAAATCCCCCATTGAAATGAATGGCGCGCTACCAGGGGTCGAATTCCCCCATTGAAATGAATGGCGGGCGCCCAGGGGTCGAAATCCACCATTGAAATGAAGGGCGGGCTAACAGGGGTCGAAATCCCCCATTGAAATGAATGGTGGGCTACCATGGGCTGTAATCCCCAATTGAAATGAATGGCGAGCTTCCAGGGGTCGAATTCCCTCATTGAAATGAATGGCGGGCTACCAAGGGTCGAAATCCCGTATTGAAATGTATGGTGGTCTACCAGGGGTCGAATTCCCCTATTGAAATGAATGGCGGGCGCCCAGTGGTCGAAATCCCCCATTGAAATGAATGGCGGGCTACCAGGGGTCGTATTCCCCCATTGAAATGAATGGCGGGCGCCCAGGGGTCAAAACCTCCCATTGAAATGAATGGCGGGCTACCAGGAGTCGAAATCCCCCATTGAAATGAATGGCGGGCGCCCAGGAGTCAAAATCCCCCAATGAAATGAATGACAGGCTACCAGGGGTCGAAATCCCCCATTGAAATGAATGGCGGGCGCCTAGGGGTCGAACTCCCCCATTGAAATGAATGGCTGGCTCCCAGTGGTCGAAATCCCGCATTGAAATGAATGGCGGGCTACCATGGGCTGAAATCCCCAATTGAAATGAATGGCGAGCTTCCAGGGGTCGAATTCCCTCATTGAAATGAATGGCTGACTACCAGGGGTCGAATGGCGGGCTCACAGGGGTCGAATTCCCCCATTTGAAATGAATGGCGGGCGCCTAGGGGTCGAAATCCCCCATTGAAATGAATGACTGGCTCCCAGTGGTCGAAATCCCCCATTGAAATGAATGGCGGGCTACCATGGGCTGTAATCCCCAATTGAAATGAATGGCGAGCTTCCAGGGGTCGAATTCCCTCATTGAAATGAATGGCGGGCTACCAGGGGTCGAAATCCCCCATTGAAATGTATGGTGGTCTACCAGGGGTCGAATTCCCCTATTGAAATGAATGGCGGGCGCCCAGGGGTCGAAATCCCCCATTGAAATGAATGGCGGGCGCCCAGGAGTCAAAATCCCCCAATGAAATGAATGACAGGCTACCAGGGGTCGAAATCCCCCATTGAAATGAATGGCGGGCGCCTAGGGGTCGAAATCCCCCATTGAAATGAATGGCTGGCTCCCAGTGGTCGAAATCCCGCATTGAAATGAATGGCGGGCTACCATGGGCTGAAATCCCCAATTGAAATGAATGGCGAGCTTCCAGGGGTCGAATTCCCTCATTGAAATGAATGGCTGGCTACCAGGGGTCGAATGGCGGGCTCACAGGGGTCGAATTCCCCCATTTGAAATGAATGGCGGGCGCCCAGAGGACAAAATCCTAAAATGAAATGAATGGCGGGCTACCAGGGGTCGAAATCCCCCATTGAAATGAATGGCGGGCTCCCAGTGGTCGAAATCCCCCATTGAAATGAATGGCCGTGCTACCAGGGGTCGATATCCCCCATTGAAATGAATGGCGGGCTCACAGGGGTCAAATTCCCCCATTGAAATGAATGGCGGGCGCCCAGCGGTCAAAATCCCCCATTGAAATGAATGGCGGGCGCCCAGGAGTCAAAATCCCCTAATGAAATGAATGGCAGGCTACCAGGGGTCGAAATCCCCCATTGAAATGAATGGCGGGCGCCTAGGGGTCGAAATCCCCCATTGAAATGAATGACTTGCTCCCAGTGGTCAAAATCCCCCATTGAAATGAATGGCGGGCTACCATGGGCTGAAATCCCCAATTGAAATGAATGGCGAGCTTCCAGGGGTCGAATTCCCTCATTGAAATGAATGGCTGGCTACCAGGGGTCGAATGGTGGGCTCACAGGGGTCGAATTCCCCCATTTGAAATGAATGGCGGGCGCCCAGAGGACAAAATCCCCAAATGAAATGAATGGCGGGCTACCAGGGGTCGAAATCCCCCATTGAAATGAATGGCGGCCTACCAGGTTTCGAAATCCCCCATTGAAATGAATGGCGCGCTACCAGGGGTCGAATTCCCCCATTGAAATGAATGGCGGGCGCCCAGGGGTCGAAATCCACCATTGAAATGAAGGGCGGGCTAACAGGGGTCGAAATCCCCCATTGAAATGAATGGCGGGCTCCCAGGGGTCGAAATCCCCCATTGAAATGAATGGCCGTGCTACCAGGGGTCGATATCCCCCATTGAAAAGAATGGCGGGCTCACAGGGGTCGAATTCCCCCATTGAAATGAATGGCGGTTGCCCAGCGGTCAAAATCCCCCAATGAAGTGAATGGCGGGCAACCAGGGGTCCAAAACCCCCATTGAAATTAATGGCGGGCGCCCAGGAGTCAAAATCCCCCAATGAAATGAATGGCAGGCTACCAGGGGTCGAAATCCCCCATTGAAATGAATGGCGGGCGCCTAGGGTTCGAAATCCCCCATTGAAATGAATGGCTGGCTCCCAGTTGTCGAAATCCCCCATTGAAATGATTGGCGGGCTCCCATGGGCTATAATCCCCAATTGAAATGAATGGCGAGCTTCCAGGGGTCGAATTCCCTCATTGAAATGAATGGCGGCCTACCAGGGGTCGAAATCCCCCATTGAAATGTATGGTGGTATACCAGGGGTCGAATTCCCCTATTGAAATGAATGGCGGGCGCCCAGTGGTTGAAATCCCCCATTGAAATGAATGGCGGGCTACCAGGGGTCGTATTCCCCCATTGAAATGAATGGCGGGCGCCCAGGGGTCAAAACCTCCCATTGAAATGAATGGCGGGCTACCAGTTGTCGAAATCCCCCATTGAAATGAATGGCGGGCTCACAGGGTTCGAATTCCCCCATTGAAATGAATGGCGGGCGCCCAGCGGTCAAAATCCCCCAATGAAGTGAATGGCGGGCAACCAGGGGTCCAAAACCCCCATTGAAATTAATGGCGGGCGCCCAGGGGTCGAATACCCCCAATGAAATGAATGGCGGGCGCCTAGGGGTCGAAATCCCCCATTGAAATGAATGGCTGGCTCCCAGTGGTCAAAATCCCCAATTGAAATGAATGGCGGGCTACCATGGGCAGAAATCCCCAATTGAAATGAATGGCGAGCTTCCAGGGGTCGAATTCCCTCATTGAAATGAATGGCGGGCTACCAGGGGTCGAAATCCCCCATTGAAATGTATGGTGGTCTACCAGGGGTCGAAAACCCCCATTGAAATGAATGGCGGACGACCAGGGGTCGAAATCCCCCATTGAAATGAATGGCGGGCGCCGAGGTGTCAAAATCCCCAAATGAAATGAATGGCAGGCTACCAGGGGTCGAAATCACCCATTGAAATGAATGGCGGGCGCCTAGGGGTCGAACTCCCCCATTGAAATGAATGGCTGGCTCCCAGTGGTCGAAATCCCGCATTGAAATGAATGGCGGGCTACCATGGGCTGAAATCCCCAATTGAAATGAATGGCGAGCTTCCAGGGGTCGAATTCCCTCATTGAAATGAATGGCTGGCTACCAGGGGTCGAATGGCGGGCTCACAGGGGTCGAATTCCCCCATTTGAAATGAATGGCGGGCGCCCAGAGGACAAAATCCCCAAATGAAATGAATGGCGGGCTACCAGGGGTCGAAATCCCCCATTGAAATGAATGGCGGCCTACCAGGTTTCGAAATCCCCCATTGAAATGAATGGCGCGCTACCAGGGGTCGAATTCCCCCATTGAAATGAATGGCGGGCGCCCAGGGGTCGAAATCCACCATTGAAATGAAGGGCGGGCTAACAGGGGTCGAAATCCCCCATTGAAATGAATGGCGGGCTCCCAGGGGTCGAAATCCCCCATTGAAATGAATGGCCGTGCTACCAGGGGTCGATATCCCCCATTGAAATGAATGGCGGGCTCACAGGGGTCGAATTCCCCCATTGAAATGAATGGCGGGCGCCCAGCGGTCAAAATCCCCCAATGAAGTGAATGGCGGGCAACCAGGGGTCCAAAACCCCCATTGAAATTAATGGCGGGCGCCCAGGAGTCAAAATCCCCCAATGAAATGAATGGCAGGCTACCAGGGGTCGAAATCCCCCATTGAAATGAATGGCGGGCGCCTAGGGTTCGAAATCCCCCATTGAAATGAATGGCTGGCTCCCAGTTGTCGAAATCCCCCATTGAAATGAATGGCGGGCTCCCATGGGCTGTAATCCCCAATTGAAATGAATGGCGAGCTTCCAGGGGTCGAATTCCCTCATTGAAATGAATGGCGGCCTACCAGGGGTCGAAATCCCCCATTGAAATGTATGGTGGTATACCAGGGGTCGAATTCCCCTATTGAAATGAATGGCGGGCGCCCAGTGGTCGAAATCCCCCATTGAAATGAATGCCGGGCTACCAGGGGTCGTATTCCCCCATTGAAATGAATGGCGGGCGCCCAGGGGTCAAAACCTCCCATTGAAATGAATGGCGGGCTACCAGTTGTCGAAATCCCCCATTGAAATGAATGGCAGGCTCACAGGGTTCGAATTCCCCCATTGAAATGAATGGCGGGCGCCCAGCGGTCAAAATCCCCCAATGAAGTGAATGGCGGGCAACCAGGGGTCCAAAACCCCCATTGAAATGAATGGCGGGCGCCCAGGGGTCGAAATCCCCCAATGAAATGAATGGCGGGCGCCTAGGGGTCGAAATCCCCCATTGAAATGAATGGCTGGCTCCCAGTGGTCGAAATCCCCAATTGAAATGAATGGCGGGCTACCATGGGCAGAAATCCCCAATTGAAATGAATGGCGAGCTTCCAGGGGTCGAATTCCCTCATTGAAATGAATGGCTGGCTACCAGGGGTCGAATGGCGGGCTCACAGGGGTCAAATTCCCCCATTTGAAATGAATGGCGGGCGCCCAGGGGACAAAATCCCCAAATGAAATGAATGGCGGGCTACCAGGGGTCGAAATCCCCCATTGAAATGAATGGCGGCCTACCAGGTTTCGAAATCCCCGATTGAAATGAATGGCGGGCTACCAGGGGTCGAATTCCCCCATTGAAAAGAATGGCGGGCGCCCAGGGGTCGAAATCCACCATTGAAATGAATGGCAGGCTACCAGGGGTCGAAATCCCCCATTGAAATGAATGGCGGGCAACCATGGGCTGAAATCCCCAATTGAAATGAATGGCGAGCTTCCAGGGGTCGAATTCACTCATTGAAATGAATGGCGGGCTACCAGGGGTCGAAATCCCCCATTGAAATGTATGGTGGTCTACCAGGGGTCGAATTCCCCTATTGTAATGAATGGCGGGCGGCCAGGGGTCAAAATCCCCCAATGAAATGAATGGCGGGCGCCGAGGAGTCAAAATCCCCAAATGAAATGAATGGCAGGCTACCAGGGGTCGAAATCACCCATTGAAATGAATGGCGGGCGCCTAGGGGTCGAACTCCCCCATTGAAATGAATGGCTGGCTCCCAGTGGTCGAAATCCCGCATTGAAATGAATGGCGGGCTACCATGGGCTGAAATCCCCAATTGAAATGAATGGCGAGCTTCCAGGGGTCGAATTCCCTCATTGAAATTAATGGCTGGCTACCAGGGGTCGAATGGCGGGCTCACAGGGGTCGAATTCCCCCATTTGAAATGAATGGCGGGCGCCCAGAGGACAAAATCCCCAAATGAAATGAATGGCGGGCTACCAGGGGTCGAAATCCCCCATTGAAATGAATGGCGGCCTACCAGGTTTCGAAATCCCCCATTGAAATGAATGGCGCGCTACCAGGGGTCGAATTCCCCCATTGAAATGAATGGCGGGCGCCCAGGGGTCGAAATCCACCATTGAAATGAAGGGCGGGCTAACAGGGGTCGAAATCCCCCATTGAAATGAATGGCGGGCTCCCAGGGGTCGAAATCCCCCATTGAAATGAATGGCCGTGCTACCAGGGGTCGATATCCCCCATTGAAATGAATGGCGGGCTCACAGGGGTCGAATTCCCCCATTGAAATGAATGGCGGGCGCCCAGCGGTCAAAATCCCCCAATGAAGTGAATGGCGGGCAACCAGGGGTCCAAAACCCCCATTGAAATTAATGGCGGGCGCCCAGGAGTCAAAATCCCCCAATGAAATGAATGGCAGGCTACCAGGGGTCGAAATCCCCCATTGAAATGAATGGCGGGCGCCTAGGGTTCGAAATCCCCCATTGAAATGAATGGCTGGCTCCCAGTTGTCGAAATCCCCCATTGAAATGAATGGCGGGCTCCCATGGGCTGTAATCCCCAATTGAAATGAATGGCGAGCTTCCAGGGGTCGAATTCCCTCATTGAAATGAATGGCGGCCTACCAGGGGTCGAAATCCCCCATTGAAATGTATGGTGGTATACCAGGGGTCGAATTCCCCTATTGAAATGAATGGCGGGCGCCCAGTGGTCGAAATCCCCCATTGAAATGAATGGCGGGCTACCAGGGGTCGTATTCCCCCATTGAAATGAATGGCGGGCGCCCAGGGGTCAAAACCTCCCATTGAAATGAATGGCGGGCTACCAGTTGTCGAAATCCCCCATTGAAATGAATGGCGGGCTCACAGGGTTCGAATTCCCCCATTGAAATGAATGGCGGGCGCCCAGCGGTCAAAATCCCCCAATGAAGTGAATGGCGGGCAACCAGGGGTCCAAAACCCCCATTGAAATGAATGGCGGGCGCCCAGGGGTCGAAATCCCCCAATGAAATGAATGGCGGGCGCCTAGGGGTCGAAATCCCCCATTGAAATGAATGGCTGGCTCCCAGTGGTCGAAATCCCCAATTGAAATGAATGGCGGGCTACCATGGGCAGAAATCCCCAATTGAAATGAATGGCGAGCTTCCAGGGGTCGAATTCCCTCATTGAAATGAATGGCTGGCTACCAGGGGTCGAATGGCGGGCTCACAGGGGTCAAATTCCCCCATTTGAAATGAATGGCGGGCGCCCATGGGACAAAATCCCCAAATGAAATGAATGGCGGGCTACCAGGGGTCGAAATCCCCCATTGAAATGAATGGCGGCCTACCAGGTTTCGAAATCCCCGATTGAAATGAATGGCGGGCTACCAGGGGTCGAATTCCCCCATTGAAAAGAATGGCGGGCGCCCAGGGGTCGAAATCCACCATTGAAATGAATGGCAGGCTACCAGGGGTCGAAATCCCCCATTGAAATGAATGGCGGGCTACCATGGGCTGAAATCCCCAATTGAAATGAATGGCGAGCTTCCAGGGGTCGAATTCACTCATTGAAATGAATGGCGGGCTACCAGGGGTCGAAATCCCCCATTGAAATGTATGGTGGTCTACCAGGGGTCGAATTCCCCTATTGTAATGAATGGCGGGCGGCCAGGGGTCAAAATCCCCCAATGAAATGAATGGCGGGCGCCCAGGGGTCGAAATTCCCCATTGAAATGAATGGCGGGCGCCCAGTGGTCGAAATCCCCCATTGAAATGAATGGCGGGCTACCAGGGGTCGTATTCCCCCATTGAAATGAATGGCGGGCGCCCAGGGGTCAAAACCTCCAATTGAAATGAATGGCGGGCTACCAGTTGTCGAAATCCCCCATTGAAATGAATGGCGGGCTCACAGGGTTCGAATTCCCCCATTGAAATGAATAGCGGACGCCCAGCGGTCAAAATCCCCCAATGAAGTGAATGGCGGACAACCAGGGGTCAAAAACCCCCATTGAAATGAATGATGGACGCCCAAGGGTCGAAATCCCCCATTGAAATGAATGGCGGGCGCCCAGGGGTCGAAATCCCCCAATGAAATGAATGGCAGGCTACCAGGGGTCGAAATCACCCATTGAAATGAATGGCGGGCGCCTAGGGGTCGAACTCCCCCATTGAAATGAATGGCTGGCTCCCAGTGGTCGAAATCCCGCATTGAAATGAATGGCGGTCTACCATGGGTTGAAAGCCCCAATTGAAATGAATGGCGAGCTTCCAGGGGTCGAATTCCCTCATTGAAATGAATGGCTGGCTACCAGGGGTCGAATGGCGGGCTCACAGGGGTCGAATTCCCCCATTTGAAATGAATGGCCTGCGCCCAGAGGACAAAATCCCCAAATGAAATGAATGGCGGGCTACCAGGGGTCGAAATCCCCCATTGAAAAGAATGGCGGGCTACCAGGGGTCGAATTCCCCCATTGAAATGAATGGCGGGCGCCCAGGGGTCGAAATCCACCATTGAAATGAATGGCGGGCTACCAGGGGTCGAAATCCCCCATTGAAATGAATGGCGGGCTCCCAGGGGTCGAAATCCCCCATTGAAATGAATGGCCGTGCTACCAGGGGTCGATATCCCCCTTTGAAATGAATGGCGGGCTCACAGGGGTCGAATTCCCCCATTGAAATGAATGGCGGGCGCCCAGCGGTCAAAATCCCCCATTGAAATGAATGGCGGGCGCCTAGGGGTCGAACTCCCCCATTGAAATGAATGGCTGGCTCCCAGTGGTCGAAATCCCGCATTGAAATGAATGGCGGGCTACCATGGGCTGAAATCCCCAATTGAAATGAATGGCGAGCTTCCAGGTGTCGAATTCCCTCATTGAAATGAATGGCTGGCTACCAGGGGTCGAATGGCGGGCTCACAGGGGTCGAATTCCCCCATTTGAAATGAATGGCGGGCGCCCAGAGGACAAAATCCTAAAATGAAATGAATGCCGGGCTACCAGGGGTCGAAATCCCCCATTGAAATGAATGGCGGGCTCCCAGGGGTCGAATTCCCCCATTGAAATGAATGGCGGGCGCCCAGCGGTCAAAATCCCCTAATGAAATGAATGGCAGGCTACCAGGGGTCGAAATCCCCCATTGAAATGAATGGCGGGCGCCTAGGGGTCGAAATCCCCCATTGAAATGAATGGCGGGCTCCCAGGGGTCGAATTCCCCCATTGAAATGAATGGCGGGCGCCCAGCGGTCAAAATCCCCTAATGAAATGAATGACTGGCTCCCAGTGGTCGAAATCCCCCATTGAAATGAATGGCGGGCTACCATGGGCTGTAATCCCCAATTGAAATGAATGGCGAGCTTCCAGGGGTCGAATTCCCTCATTGAAATGAATGGCGGGCTACCAGGGGTCGAAATCCCCCATTGAAATGTATGGTGGTCTACCAGGGGTCGAATTCCCCTATTGAAATGAATGGCGGGCGCCCAGGGGTCGAAATCCCCCATTGAAATGAATGGCGGGCGCCCAGGAGTCAAAATCCCCCAATGAAATGAATGACAGGCTACCAGGGGTCGAAATCCCCCATTGAAATGAATGGCGGGCGCCTAGGGGTCGAACTCCCCCATTGAAATGAATGGCTGGCTCCCAGTGGTCGAAATCCCGCATTGAAATGAATGGCGGGCTACCATGGGCTGAAATCCCCAATTGAAATGAATGGCGAGCTTCCAGGGGTCGAATTCCCTCATTGAAATGAATGGCTGGCTACCAGGGGTCGAATGGCGGGCTCACAGGGGTCGAATTCCCCCATTTGAAATGAATGGCGGGCGCCCAGAGGACAAAATCCTAAAATGAAATGAATGGCGGGCTACCAGGGGTCGAAATCCCCCATTGAAATGAATGGCGGGCTCCCAGTGGTCGAAATCCCCCATTGAAATGAATGGCCGTGCTACCAGGGGTCGATATCCCCCATTGAAATGAATGGCGGGCTCACAGGGGTCAAATTCCCCCATTGAAATGAATGGCGGGCGCCCAGCGGTCAAAATCCCCCATTGAAATGAATGGCGGGCGCCCAGGAGTCAAAATCCCCTAATGAAATGAATGGCAGGCTACCAGGGGTCGAAATCCCCCATTGAAATGAATGGCGGGCGCCTAGGGGTCGAAATCCCCCATTGAAATGAATGACTGGCTCCCAGTGGTCAAAATCCCCCATTGAAATGAATGGCGGGCTACCATGGGCTGAAATCCCCAATTGAAATGAATGGCGAGCTTCCAGGGGTCGAATTCCCTCATTGAAATGAATGGCTGGCTACCAGGGGTCGAATGGTGGGCTCACAGGGGTCGAATTCCCCCATTTGAAATGAATGGCGGGCGCCCAGAGGACAAAATCCCCAAATGAAATGAATGGCGGGCTACCAGGGGTCGAAATCCCCCATTGAAATGAATGGCGGCCTACCAGGTTTCGAAATCCCCCATTGAAATGAATGGCGCGCTACCAGGGGTCGAATTCCCCCATTGAAATGAATGGCGGGCGCCCAGGGGTCGAAATCCACCATTGAAATGAAGGGCGGGCTAACAGGGGTCGAAATCCCCCATTGAAATGAATGGCGGGCTCCCAGGGGTCGAAATCCCCCATTGAAATGAATGGCCGTGCTACCAGGGGTCGATATCCCCCATTGAAAAGAATGGCGGGCTCACAGGGGTCGAATTCCCCCATTGAAATGAATGGCGGGCGCCCAGCGGTCAAAATCCCCCAATGAAGTGAATGGCGGGCAACCAGGGGTCCAAAACCCCCATTGAAATTAATGGCGGGCGCCCAGGAGTCAAAATCCCCCAATGAAATGAATGGCAGGCTACCAGGGGTCGAAATCCCCCATTGAAATGAATGGCGGGCGCCTAGGGTTCGAAATCCCCCATTGAAATGAATGGCTGGCTCCCAGTTGTCGAAATCCCCCATTGAAATGATTGGCGGGCTCCCATGGGCTATAATCCCCAATTGAAATGAATGGCGAGCTTCCAGGGGTCGAATTCCCTCATTGAAATGAATGGCGGCCTACCAGGGGTCGAAATCCCCCATTGAAATGTATGGTGGTATACCAGGGGTCGAATTCCCCTATTGAAATGAATGGCGGGCGCCCAGTGGTTGAAATCCCCCATTGAAATGAATGGCGGGCTACCAGGGGTCGTATTCCCCCATTGAAATGAATGGCGGGCGCCCAGGGGTCAAAACCTCCCATTGAAATGAATGGCGGGCTACCAGTTGTCGAAATCCCCCATTGAAATGAATGGCGGGCTCACAGGGTTCGAATTCCCCCATTGAAATGAATGGCGGGCGCCCAGCGGTCAAAATCCCCCAATGAAGTGAATGGCGGGCAACCAGGGGTCCAAAACCCCCATTGAAATTAATGGCGGGCGCCCAGGGGTCGAAATCCCTCAATGAAATGAATGGCGGGCGCCTAGGGGTCGAAATCCCCCATTGAAATGAATGGCTGGCTCCCAGTGGTCGAAATCCCCAATTGAAATGAATGGCGGGCTACCATGGGCAGAAATCCCCAATTGAAATGAATGGCGAGCTTCCAGGGGTCGAATTCCCTCATTGAAATGAATGGCGGGCTACCAGGGGTCGAAATCCCCCATTGAAATGTATGGTGGTCTACCAGGGGTCGAAAACCCCCATTGAAATGAATGGCGGACGACCAGGGGTCGAAATCCCCCATTGAAATGAATGGCGGGCGCCGAGGTGTCAAAATCCCCAAATGAAATGAATGGCAGGCTACCAGGGGTCGAAAACCACCCATTGAAATGAATGGCGGGCGCCTAGGGGTCGAACTCCCCCATTGAAATGAATGGCTGGCTCCCAGTGGTCGAAATCCCGCATTGAAATGAATGGCGGGCTACCATGGGCTGAAATCCCCAATTGAAATGAATGGCGAGCTTCCAGGGGTCGAATTCCCTCATTGAAATGAATGGCTGGCTACCAGGGGTCGAATGGCGGGCTCACAGGGGTCGAATTCCCCCATTTGAAATGAATGGCGGGCGCCCAGAGGACAAAATCCCCAAATGAAATGAATGGCGGGCTACCAGGGGTCGAAATCCCCCATTGAAATGAATGGCGGCCTACCAGGTTTCGAAATCCCCCATTGAAATGAATGGCGCGCTACCAGGGGTCGAATTCCCCCATTGAAATGAATGGCGGGCGCCCAGGGGTCGAAATCCACCATTGAAATGAAGGGCGGGCTAACAGGGGTCGAAATCCCCCATTGAAATGAATGGCGGGCTCCCAGGGGTCGAAATCCCCCATTGAAATGAATGGCCGTGCTACCAGGGGTCGATATCCCCCATTGAAATGAATGGCGGGCTCACAGGGGTCGAATTCCCCCATTGAAATGAATGGCGGGCGCCCAGCGGTCAAAATCCCCCAATGAAGTGAATGGCGGGCAACCAGGGGTCCAAAACCCCCATTGAAATTAATGGCGGGCGCCCAGGAGTCAAAATCCCCCAATGAAATGAATGGCAGGCTACCAGGGGTCGAAATCCCCCATTGAAATGAATGGCGGGCGCCTAGGGTTCGAAATCTCCCATTGAAATGAATGGCTGGCTCCCAGTTGTCGAAATCCCCCATTGAAATGAATGGCGGGCTCCCATGGGCTGTAATCCCCAATTGAAATGAATGGCGAGCTTCCAGGGGTCGAATTCCCTCATTGAAATGAATGGCGGCCTACCAGGGGTCGAAATCCCCCATTGAAATGTATGGTGGTATACCAGGGGTCGAATTCCCCTATTGAAATGAATGGCGGGCGCCCAGTGGTCGAAATCCCCCATTGAAATGAATGGCGGGCTACCAGGGGTCGTATTCCCCCATTGAAATGAATGGCGGGCGCCCAGGGGTCAAAACCTCCCATTGAAATGAATGGCGGGCTACCAGTTGTCGAAATCCCCCATTGAAATGAATGGCGGGCTCACAGGGTTCGAATTCCCCCATTGAAATGAATGGCGGGCGCCCAGCGGTCAAAATCCCCCAATGAAGTGAATGGCGGGCAACCAGGGGTCCAAAACCCCCATTGAAATGAATGGCGGGCGCCCAGGGGTCGAAATCCCCCAATGAAATGAATGGCGGGCGCCTAGGGGTCGAAATCCCCCATTGAAATGAATGGCTGGCTCCCAGTGGTCGAAATCCCCAATTGAAATGAATGGCGGGCTACCATGGGCAGAAATCCCCAATTGAAATGAATGGCGAGCTTCCAGGGGTCGAATTCCCTCATTGAAATGAATGGCTGGCTACCAGGGGTCGAATGGCGGGCTCACAGGGGTCAAATTCCCCCATTTGAAATGAATGGCGGGCGCCCAGGGGACAAAATCCCCAAATGAAATGAATGGCGGGCTACCAGGGGTCGAAATCCCCCATTGAAATGAATGGCGGCCTACCAGGTTTCGAAATCCCCGATTGAAATGAATGGCGGGCTACCAGGGGTCGAATTCCCCCATTGAAAAGAATGGCGGGCGCCCAGGGGTCGAAATCCACCATTGAAATGAATGGCAGGCGACCAGGGGTCGAAATCCCCCATTGAAATGAATGGCGGGCAACCATGGGCTGAAATCCCCAATTGAAATGAATGGCGAGCTTCCAGGGGTCGAATTCACACATTGAAATGAATGGCGGGCTACCAGGGGTCGAAATCCCCCATTGAAATGTATGGTGGTCTACCAGGGGTCGAATTCCCCTATTGTAATGAATGGCGGGCGGCCAGGGGTCAAAATCCCCCAATGAAATGAATGGCGGGCGCCCAGGGGTCGAAATTCCCCATTGAAATGAATGGCGGGCGCCCAGTGGTCGAAATCCCCCATTGAAATGAATGGCGGGCTACCAGGGGTCGTATTCCCCCATTGAAATGAATGGCGGGCGCCCAGGGGTCAAAACCTCCAATTGAAATGAATGGCGGGCTACCAGTTGTCGAAATCCCCCATTGAAATGAATGGCGGGCTCACAGGGTTCGAATTCCCCCATTGAAATGAATAGCGGACGCCCAGCGGTCGAAATCCCCCAATGAAGTGAATGGCGGACAACCAGGGGTCGAAAACCCCCATTGAAATGAATGATGGACGCCCAGGGGTCGAAATCCCCCATTGAAATGAATGGCGGGCGCCCAGGGGTCGAAATCCCCCAATGAAATGAATGGCAGGCTACCAGGGGTCGAAATCACCCATTGAAATGAATGGCGGGCGCCTAGGGGTCGAACTCCCCCATTGAAATGAATGGCTGGCTCCCAGTGGTCGAAATCCCGCATTGAAATGAATGGCGGGCTACCATGGGCTGAAATCCCCAATTGAAATGAATGGCGAGCTTCCAGGGGTCGAATTCCCTCATTGAAATGAATGGCTGGCTACCAGGGGTCGAATGGCGGGCTCACAGGGGTCGAATTCCCCCATTTGAAATGAATGGCCTGCGCCCAGAGGACAAAATCCCCAAATGAAATGAATGGCGGGCTACCAGGGGTCGAAATCCCCCATTGAAAAGAATGGCGGGCTACCAGGGGTCGAATTCCCCCATTGAAATGAATGGCGGGCGCCCAGGGGTCGAAATCCACCATTGAAATGAATGGCGGGCTACCAGGGGTCGAAATCCCCCATTGAAATGAATGGCGGGCTCCCAGGGGTCGAAATCCCCCATTGAAATGAATGGCCGTGCTACCAGGGGTCGATATCCCCCATTGAAATGAATGGCGGGCTCACAGGGGTCGAATTCCCCCATTGAAATGAATGGCGGGCGCCCAGCGGTCAAAATCCCCCATTGAAATGAATGGCGGGCGCCCAGGAGTCAAAATCCCCCATTGAAATGAATGGCGGGCGCCCAGGAGTCAAAATCCCCCAATGAAATGAATGGCAGGCTACCAGGGGTCGAAATCCCCCATTGAAATGAATGGCGGGCGCCTAGGGGTCGAAATCCCCCATTGAAATGAATGGCTGGCTCCCAGTGGTCGAAATCCCCCATTGAAATGAATGGTGGGCTACCATGGGCTGTAATCCCCAATTGAAATGAATGGCGAGCTTCCAGGGGTCGAATTCCCTCATTGAAATGAATGGCGGGCTACCAAGGGTCGAAATCCCCTATTGAAATGTATGGTGGTCTACCAGGAGTCGAATTCCCCTATTGAAATGAATGGCGGGCGCCCAGTGGTCGAAATCCCCCATTGAAATGAATGGCGGGCTACCAGGAGTCGTATTCCCCCATTGAAATGAATGGCGGGCGCCCAGGGGTCAAAACCTCCCATTGAAATGAATGGCGGGCTACCAGGGGTCGAAATCCCCCATTGAAATGAATGGCGGGCGCCCAGGAGTCAAAATCCCCCAATGAAATGAATGACAGGCTACCAGGGGTCGAAATCCCCCATTGAAATGAATGGCGGGCGCCTAGGGGTCGAACTCCCCCATTGAAATGAATGGCAGGCTCCCAGTGGTCGAAATCCCGCATTGAAATGAATGGCGGGCTACCATGGGCTGAAATCCCCAATTGAAATGAATGGCGAGCTTCCAGGGGTCGAATTCCCTCATTGAAATGAATGGCTGGCTACCAGGGGTCGAATGGCGGGCTCACAGGGGTCGAATTCCCCCATTTGAAATGAATGGCGGGCGCCCAGAGGACAAAATCCTAAAATGAAATGAATGGCGGGCTACCAGGGGTCGAAATCCCCCATTGAAATGAATGGCGCGCTCCCAGTGGTCGAAATCCCCCATTGAAATGAATGGCAGTGCTACCAGGGGTCGATATCCCCCATTGAAATGAATGGCGGGCTCACAGGGGTCGAATTCCCCCATTGAAATGAATGGCGGGCGCCCAGCGGTCAAAATCCCCTAATGAAATGAATGGCAGGCTACCAGGGGTCGAAATCCCCCATTGAAATGAATGGCGGGCGCCTAGGGGTCGAAATCCCCCATTAAAATGAATGACTGGCTCCCAGTGGTCGAAATCCCCCATTGAAATGAATGGCGGGCTACCATGGGCTGTAATCCCCAATTGAAATGAATGGCGAGCTTCCAGGGGTCGAATTCCCTCATTGAAATGAATGGCGGGCTACCAGGGGTCGAAATCCCCCATTGAAATGTATGGTGGTCTACCAGGGGTCGAATTCCCCTATTGAAATGAATGGCGGGCGCCCAGGGGTCGAAATCCCCCATTGAAATGAATGGCGGGCGCCCAGGAGTCAAAATCCCCCAATGAAATGAATGACAGGCTACCAGGGGTCGAAATCCCCCATTGAAATGAATGGCGGGCGCCTAGGGGTCGAACTCCCCCATTGAAATGAATGGCTGGCTCCCAGTGGTCGAAATCCCGCATTGAAATGAATGGCGGGCTACCATGGGCTGAAATCCCCAATTGAAATGAATGGCGAGCTTCCAGGGGTCGAATTCCCTCATTGAAATGAATGGCTGGCTACCAGGGGTCGAATGGCGGGCTCACAGGGGTCGAATTCCCCCATTTGAAATGAATGGCGGGCGCCCAGAGGACAAAATCCTAAAATGAAATGAATGGCGGGCTACCAGGGGTCGAAATCCCCCATTGAAATGAATGGCGGGCTCCCAGTGGTCGAAATCCCCCATTGAAATGAATGGCCGTGCTACCAGGGGTCGATATCCCCCATTGAAATGAATGGCGGGCTCACAGGGGTCAAATTCCCCCATTGAAATGAATGGCGGGCGCCCAGCGGTCAAAATCCCCCATTGAAATGAATGGCGGGCGACCAGGAGTCAAAATCCCCTAATGAAATGAATGGCAGGCTACCAGGGGTCGAAATCCCCCATTGAAATGAATGGCGGGCGCCTAGGGGTCGAAATCCCCCATTGAAATGAATGACTGGCTCCCAGTTGTCAAAATCCCCCATTGAAATGAATGGCGGGCTACCATGGGCTGAAATCCCCAATTGAAATGAATGGCGAGCTTCCAGGGGTCGAATTCCCTCATTGAAATGAATGGCTGGCTACCAGGGGTCGAATGGCGGGCTCACAGGGGTCGAATTCCCCCATTTAAAATGAATGGCGGGCGCCCAGAGGACAAAATCCCCAAATGAAATGAATGGCGGGCTACCAGGGGTCGAAATCCCCCATTGAAATGAATGGCGGCCTACCAGGTTTCGAAATCCCCCATTGAAATGAATGGCGCGCTACCAGGGGTCGAATTCCCCCATTGAAATGAATGGCGGGCGCCCAGGGGTCGAAATCCACCATTGAAATGAAGGGCGAGCTAACAGGGGTCGAAATCCCCCATTGAAATGAATGGCGGGCTCCCAGGGGTCGAAATCCCCCATTGAAATGAATGGCCGTGCTACCAGGGGTCGATATCCCCCATTGAAATGAATGGCGGGCTCACAGGGGTCGAATTCCCCCATTGAAATGAATGGCGGGCGCCCAGCGGTCAAAATCCCCCAATGAAGTGAATGGCGGGCAACCAGGGGTCCAAAACCCCCATTGAAATTAATGGCGGGCGCCCAGGAGTCAAAATCCCCCAATGAAATGAATGGCAGGCTACCAGGGGTCGAAATCCCCCATTGAAATGAATGGCGGGCGCCTCGGGTTCGAAATCCCCCATTGAAATGAATGGCTGGCTCCCAGTTGTCGAAATCCCCCATTGAAATGAATGGCGGGCTCCCATGGGCTGTAATCCCCAATTGAAATGAATGGCGAGCTTCCAGGGGTCGAATTCCCTCATTGAAATGAATGGCGGCCTACCAGGGGTCGAAATCCCCCATTGAAATGTATGGTGGTATACCAGGAGTCGAATTCCCCTATTGAAATGAATGGCGGGCGCCCAGTGGTCGAAATCCCCCATTGAAATGAATGGCGGGCTACCAGGGGTCGTATTCCCCCATTGAAATGAATGGCGGGCTCCCAGGGGTCAAAACCTCCCATTGAAATGAATGGCGGGCTACCAGTTGTCGAAATCCCCCATTGAAATGAATGGCGGGCTCACAGGGTTCGAATTCCCCCATTGAAATGAATGGCGGGCGCCCAGCGGTCAAAATCCCCCAATGAAGTGAATGGCGGGCAACCAGGGGTCCAAAACCCCCATTGAAATTAATGGCGGGCGCCCAGGGGTCGAAATCCCCCAATGAAATGAATGGCGGGCGCCTAGGGGTCGAAATCCCCCATTGAAATGAATGGCTGGCTCCCATTGGTCGAAATCCCCAATTGAAATGAATGGCGGGCTACCATGGGCAGAAATCCCCAATTGAAATGAATGGCGGGCTACCAGGGGTCGAATTCCCCCATTGAAAAGAATGGCGGGCGCCCAGGGGTCGAAATCCACCATTAAAATGAATGGCAGGCTACCAGGGGTCGAAATCCCCCATTGAAATGAATGGCGGGCTACCATGGGCTGAAATCCCCAATTGAAATGAATGGCGAGCTTCCAGGGGTCGAAATCCCCCATTGAAATGTATGGTGGTCTACCAGGGGTCGAATTCCCCTATTGTAATGAATGGCGGGCGGCCAGGGGTCGAAATCCCCCATTGAAATGTATGGTGGTCTACCAGGGGTCGAATTCCCCTATTGTAATGAATGGCGGGCGGCCAGGGGTCAAAATCCCCCAATGAAATGAATGGCGGGCGCCCAGGGGTCGAAATTCCCCATTGAAATGTATGGTGGTCTACCAGGGGTCAAATTCCCCTATTGTAATGAATGGCGGGCGGCCAGGGGTCAAAATCCCCCAATGAAATGAATGGCGGGCGCCCAGGGTTCGAAATTCCCCATTGAAATGAATGGCGGGCGCCCAGTGGTCGAAATCCCCCATTGAAATGAATGGCGGGCTACCAGGGGTCGTATTCCCCCATTGAAATGAATGGCGGGCGCCCAGGGGTCAAAACCTCCAATTGAAATGAATGGTGGTCTACCAGGGGTCGAATTCACTCATTGAAATGAATGGCGGGCTACCAGGGGTCGAAATCCCCCATTGAAATGTATGGTGGTCTACCAGGGGTCGAATTCCCCTATTGTAATGAATGGCGGGCGGCCAGGGGTCAAAATCCCCCAATGAAATGAATGGCGGGCGCCCAGGGGTCGAAATTCCCCATTGAAATGAATGGCGGGCGCCCAGTGGTCGAAATCCCCCATTGAAATGAATGGCGGGCTACCAGGGGTCGTATTCCCCCATTGAAATGAATGGCGGGCGCCCAGGGGTCAAAACCTCCAATTGAAATGAATGGCGGGCTACCAGTTGTCGAAATCCCCCATTGAAATGAATGGCGGGCTCACAGGGTTCGAATTCCCCCATTGAAATGAATGGCGGACGCCCAGCGGTCAAAATCCCCCAATGAAGTGAATGGCGGACAACCAGGGGTCGAAAACCCCCATTGAAATGAATGATGGACGCCCAGGGGTCGAAATCCCCCATTGAAATGAATGGCGGGCGCCCAGGGGTCGAAATCCCCAAATGAAATGAATGGCGGGCTACCAGGGGTCGAAATCCCCCATTGAAATGAATGGCGGCCTACCAGGTTTCGAAATCCCCGATTGAAATGAAGGGCGGGCTACCAGGGGTCGAATTCCCCCATTGAAAAGAATGGCGGGCGCCCAGGGGTCGAAATCCACCATTGAAATGAATGGCAGGCTACCAGGGGTCGAAATCCCCCATTGAAATGAATGGCGGGCTACCATGGGCTGAAATCCCCAATTGAAATGAATGGCGAGCTTCCAGGGGTCGAAATCCCCCATTGAAATGTATGGTGATCTACCAGGGGTCGAATTCCCCTATTGTAATGAATGGCGGGCGGCCAGGGGTCGAAATCCCCCATTGAAATGTATGGTGGTCTACCAGGGGTCGAATTCCCCTATTGTAATGAATGGCGGGCGGCCAGGGGTCAAAATCCCCCAATGAAATGAATGGCGGGTTCCCAGGGGTCGAAATTCCCCATTGAAATGTATGGTGGTCTACCAGGGGTCGAATTCCCCTATTGTAATGAATGGCGGGCGGCCAGGGGTCAAAATCCCCCAATGAAATGAATGGCGGGCGCCCAGGGTTCGAAATTCCCCATTGAAATGAATGGCGGGCGCCCAGTGGTCGAAATCCCCCATTGAAATGAATGGCGGGCTACCAGGGGTCGTATTCCCCCATTGAAATGAATGGCGGGCGCCCAGGGGTCAAAACCTCCAATTGAAATGAATGGTGGTCTACCAGGGGTCGAATTCACCCATTGAAATGAATGGCGGGCTACCAGGGGTCGAAATCCCCCATTGAAATGTATGGTGGTCTACCAGGGGTCGAATTCCCCTATTGTAATGAATGGCGGGCGGCCAGGGGTCAAAATCCCCCAATGAAATGAATGGCGGGCGCCCAGGGGTCGAAATTCCCCATTGAAATGAATGGCGGGCGCCCAGTGGTCGAAATCCCCCATTGAAATGAATGGCGGGCTACCAGGGGTCGTATTCCCCCATTGAAATGAATGGCGGGCGCCCAGGGGTCAAAACCTCCAATTGAAATGAATGGCGGGCTACCAGTTGTCGAAATCCCCCATTGAAATGAATGGCGGGCTCACAGGGTTCGAATTCCCCCATTGAAATGAATGGCGGACGCCCAGCGGTCAAAATCCCCCAATGAAGTGAATGGCGGACAACCAGGGATCGAAAACCCCCATTGAAAAGAATGATGGACGCCCAGGGGTCGAAATCCCCCATTGAAATGAATGGCGGGCGCCCAGGGGTCGAAATCCCCCAATGAAATGAATGGCAGGCTACCAGGGGTCGAAATCACCCATTGAAATGAATGGCGGGCGCCTAGGGGTCGAACTCCCCCATTGAAATGAATGGCTGGCTCCCAGTGGTCGAAATCCCGCATTGAAATGAATGGCGGGCTACCATGGGCTGAAATCCCCAATTGAAATGAATGGCGAGCTTCCAGGGGTCGAATTCCCTCATTGAAATGAATGGCTGGCTACCAGGGGTCGAATGGCGGGCTCACAGGGGTCGAATTCCCCCATTTGAAATGAATGGCCTGCGCCCAGAGGACAAAATCCCCAAATGAAATGAATGGCGGGCTACCAGGGGTCGAAATCCCCCATTGAAATGAATGGCGGCCTACCAGGTTTCGAAATCCCCCATTGAAAAGAATGGCGGGCTACCAGGGGTCGAATTCCCCCATTGAAATGAATGGCGGGCGCCCAGGGGTCGAAATCCACCATTGAAATGAATGGCGGGCTACCAGGGGTCGAAATCCCCCATTGAAATGAATGGCGGGCTCCCAGGGGTCGAAATCCCCCATTGAAATGAATGGCCGTGCTACCAGGGGTCGATATCCCCCATTGAAATGAATGGCGGGCTCACAGGGGTCGAATTCCCCCATTGAAATGAATGGCGGGCGCCCAGCGGTCAAAATCCCCCATTGAAATGAATGGCGGGCGCCCAGGAGTCAAAATCCCCCATTGAAATGAATGGCGGGCGCCCAGGAGTCAAAATCCCCCAATGAAATGAATGGCAGGATACCAGGGGTCGAAATCCCCCATTGAAATGAATGGCGGGCGCCTAGGGGTCGTAATCCCCCATTGAAATGAATGGCTGGCTCCCAGTGGTCGAAATCCCCCATTGAAATGAATGGTGGGCTACCATGGGCTGTAATCCCCAATTGAAATGAATGGCGAGCTTCCAGGGGTCGAATTCCCTCATTGAAATGAATGGCGGGCTACCAAGGGTCGAAATCCCCTATTGAAATGTATGGTGGTCTACCAGGGGTCGAATTCCCCTATTGAAATGAATGGCGGGCGCCCAGTGGTCGAAATCCCCCATTGAAATGAATGGCGGGCTACCAGGGGTCGTATTCCCCCATTGAAATGAATGGCGGGCGCCCAGGGGTCAAAACCTCCCATTGAAATGAATGGCGGGCTCCCAGTGGTCGAAATCCCGCATTGAAATGAATGGCGGGCTACCATGGGCTGAAATCCCCAATTGAAATGAATGGCGAGCTTCCAGGGGTCGAATTCCCTCATTGAAATGAATGGCTGGCTACCAGGGGTCGAATGGCGGGCTCACAGGGGTCTAATTCCCCCATTTGAAATGAATGGCGGGCGCCCAGAGGACAAAATCCTAAAATGAAATGAATGGCGGGCTACCAGGGGTCGAAATCCCCCATTGAAATGAATGGCGGGCTCCCAGTGGTCGAAATCCCCCATTGAAATGAATGGCCGTGCTACCAGGGGTCGATATCCCCCATTGAAATGAATGGCGGGCTCACAGGGGTCGAATTCCCCCATTGAAATGAATGGCGGGCGCCCAGCGGTCAAAATCCCCTAATGAAATGAATGGCAGGCTACCAGGGGTCGAAATCCCCCATTGAAATGAATGGCGGGCGCCTAGGGGTCGAAATCCCCCATTGAAATGAATGACTGGCTCCCAGTGGTCGAAATCCCCCATTGAAATGAATGGCGGGCTACCATGGGCTGTAATCCCCAATTGAAATGAATGGCGAGCTTCCAGGGGTCGAATTCCCTCATTGAAATGAATGGCGGGCTACCAGGGGTCGAAATCCCCCATTGAAATGTATGGTGGTCTACCAGGGGTCGAATTCCCCTATTGAAATGAATGGCGGGCGCCCAGGGGTCGAAATCCCCCATTGAAATGAATGGCGGTCGCCCAGGAGTCAAAATCCCCCAATGAAATGAAAGACAGGCTACCAGGGGTCGAAATCCCCCATTGAAATGAATGGCGGGCGCCTAGGGGTCGAACTCCCCCATTGAAATGAATGGCTGGCTCCCAGTGGTCGAAATCCCGCATTGAAATGAATGGCGGGCTACCATGGGCTGAAATCCCCAATTGAAATGAATGGCGAGCTTCCAGGGGTCGAATTCCCTCATTGAAATGAATGGCTGGCTACCAGGGGTCGAATGGCGGGCTCACAGGGGTCGAATTCCCCCATTTGAAATGAATGGCGGGCGCCCAGAGGACAAAATCCTAAAATGAAATGAATGGCGGGCTACCAGGGGTCGAAATCCCCCATTGAAATGAATGGCGGGCTCCCAGTGGTCGAAATCCCCCATTGAAATGAATGGCCGTGCAACCAGGGGTCGATATCCCCCATTGAAATGAATGGCGGGCTCACAGGGGTCAAATTCCCACATTGAAATGAATGGCGGGCGCCCAGCGGTCAAAATCCCCCATTGAAATGAATGGCGGGCGCCCAGGAGTCAAAATCCCCTAATGAAATGAATGGCAGGCTACCAGGGGTCGAAATCCCCCATTGAAATGAATGGCGGGCGCCTAGGGGTCGAAATCCCCCATTGAAATGAATGACTGGCTCCCAGTGGTCAAAATCCCCCATTGAAATGAATGGCGGGCTACCATGGGCTGTAATCCCCAATTGAAATGAATGGCGAGCTTCCAGGGGTCGAATTCCCTCATTGAAATGAATGGCGGGCTACCAGGGGTCGAAATCCCCCATTGAAATGTATGGTGGTCTACCAGGGGTCGAATTCCCCTATTGAAATGAATGGTGGGCGGCCAGGGGTCAAAATCCCCCAAAGAAATGAATGGCGGGCGCCCAGGGGTCGAAATTCCCCATTGAAATGAATGGCGGGCGCCCAGTTGTCGAAATCCCCCATTGAAATGAATGGCGGGCTACCAGGGGTCGTATTCCCCCATTGAAATGAATGGCGGGCGCCCAGGGGTCAAAACCTCCCATTGAAATGAATGGCGGGCTACCAGTTGTCGAAATTCCCCATTGAAATGAATGGCGGGCGCCCAGTTGTCGAAATCCCCCATTGAAATGAATGGCGGGCTACCAGGGATCGTATTCCCCCATTGAAATGAATGGCGGGCGCCCAGGGGTCAAAACCTCCCATTGAAATGAATGGCGGGCTACCAGTTGTCGAAATCCCCCATTGAAATGAATGGCGGGCTCACAGGGTTCGAATTCCCCCATTGAAATGAATGGCGGGCGCCCAGCGGTCAAAATTCCCCAATGAAGTGAATGGCGGGCAACCAGGGGTCGAAAACCCCCATTGAAATTAATAGCGGGCGCCCAGGAGTCAAAATCCCCCAATGAAATGAATGGCAGGCTAACAGGTGTCGAAATCCCCCATTGAAATGAATGGCGGGCGCCTTGGTGTCGAAATCCCCCATTGAAATGAATGGCTGGCTCCCAGTGGTCTAAATCCCCAATTGAAATGAATGGCAGGCTACCATGGGCAGAAATCCCCAATTGAAATGAATGGCGAGCTTCCAGGGGTCGAATTCCCTCATTGAAATGAATGGCTGGCTACCAGGGGTCGAATGGCGGGCTCACAGGGGTCGAATTCCCCCATTTGAAATGAATGGCGGGCGCCCAGAGGACAAAATCCTAAAATGAAATGAATGGCGGGCTACCAGGGGTCGAAATCCCCCATTGAAATGAATGGCGGGCTCCCAGTGGTCGAAATCCCCCATTGAAATGAATGGCCGTGCTACCAGGGGTCGATATCCCCCATTGAAATGAATGGCGGGCTCACAGGGGTCGAATTCCCCCATTGAAATGAATGGCGGGCGCCCAGCGGTCAAAATCCCCTAATGAAATGAATGGCAGGCTACCAGGGGTCGAAATCCCCCATTGAAATGAATGGCGGGCGCCTAGGGGTCGAAATCCCCCATTGAAATGAATGACTGGCTCCCAGTGGTCGAAATCCCCCATTGAAATGAATGGCGGGCTACCATGGGCTGTAATCCCCAATTGAAATGAATGGCGAGCTTCCAGGGGTCGAATTCCCTCATTGAAATGAATGGCGGGCTACCAGGGGTCGAAATCCCCCATTGAAATGTATGGTGGTCTACCAGGGGTCGAATTCCCCTATTGAAATGAATGGCGGGCGCCCAGGGGTCGAAATCCCCCATTGAAATGAATGGCGGTCGCCCAGGAGTCAAAATCCCCCAATGAAATGAAAGACAGGCTACCAGGGGTCGAAATCCCCCATTGAAATGAATGGCGGGCGCCTAGGGGTCGAACTCCCCCATTGAAATGAATGGCTGGCTCCCAGTGGTCGAAATCCCGCATTGAAATGAATGGCGGGCTACCATGGGCTGAAATCCCCAATTGAAATGAATGGCGAGCTTCCAGGGGTCGAATTCCCTCATTGAAATGAATGGCTGGCTACCAGGGGTCGAATGGCGGGCTCACAGGGGTCGAATTCCCCCATTTGAAATGAATGGCGGGCGCCCAGAGGACAAAATCCTAAAATGAAATGAATGGCGGGCTACCAGGGGTCGAAATCCCCCATTGAAATGAATGGCGGGCTCCCAGTGGTCGAAATCCCCCATTGAAATGAATGGCCGTGCAACCAGGGGTCGATATCCCCCATTGAAATGAATGGCGGGCTCACAGGGGTCAAATTCCCCCATTGAAATGAATGGCGGGCGCCCAGCGGTCAAAATCCCCCATTGAAATGAATGGCGGGCGCCCAGGAGTCAAAATCCCCTAATGAAATGAATGGCAGGCTACCAGGGGTCGAAATCCCCCATTGAAATGAATGGCGGGCGCCTAGGGGTCGAAATCCCCCATTGAAATGAATGACTGGCTCCCAGTGGTCAAAATCCCCCATTGAAATGAATGGCGGGCTACCATGGGCTGTAATCCCCAATTGAAATGAATGGCGAGCTTCCAGGGGTCGAATTCCCTCATTGAAATGAATGGCGGGCTACCAGGGGTCGAAATCCCCCATTGAAATGTATGGTGGTCTACCAGGGGTCGAATTCCCCTATTGAAATGAATGGTGGGCGGCCAGGGGTCAAAATCCCCCAAAGAAATGAATGGCGGGCGCCCAGGGGTCGAAATTCCCCATTGAAATGAATGGCGGGCGCCCAGTTGTCGAAATCCCCCATTGAAATGAATGGCGGGCTACCAGGGGTCGAAATCCCCCATTGAAATGAATGACTGGCTCCCAGTGGTCAAAATCCCCCATTGAAATGAATGGCGGGCTACCATGGGCTGTAATCCCCAATTGAAATGAATGGCGAGCTTCCAGGGGTCGAATTCCCTCATTGAAATGAATGGTGGGCTACCAGGGGTCGAAATCCCCCATTGAAATGTATGGTGGTCTACCAGGGGTCGAATTCCCCTATTGAAATGAATGGTGGGCGGCCAGGGGTCAAAATCCCCCAAAGAAATGAATGGCGGGCGCCCAGGGGTCGAAATTCCCCATTGAAATGAATGGCGGGCGCCCAGGTGTCGAAATCCCCCATTGAAATGAATGGCGGGCGCCTTGGTGTCGAAATCCCCCATTGAAATGAATGGCTGGCTCCCAGTGGTCTAAATCCCCAATTGAAATGAATGGCAGGCTACCATGGGCAGAAATCCCAAATTGAAATGAATGGCGAGCTTCCAGGGGTCGAATTCCCTCATTGAAATGAATGGCTTGCTACCAGGGGTCGAATGGCGGGCTCACAGGGGTCAAATTCCCCCATTGAAATGAATGGCGGGCTACCAGGGGTCGAAATCCCCCATTGAAATAAATGGCGGGCGCCCAGGTGTCGAAATCCCCCATCGAAATGAATGGCGGGCTCCCAGGGATCAAATTCCACAATTGAAATGAATGGCGGGCTACCAGGGGTCGAAATCCCCCATTGAAATGAATGACGGGCTCCAAGGGGTGGAAATCCCCCATTGAAATGAATGGCCGGCTCAAAGGGGTCGAATTCCCCCATTGAAATGAATGGCTGGCGCCCAGGGGTCAAAATCCCCCAATGAAATGAATGGCGGGCTACCAGGTGTCGAAATCCCCCATTGAATTGAATGGCTGGCTACCAGGGGTCGAATGGCGGGCTCACAGGGGTCGAATTCCCCCATTGAAATGAATGGCAGGCGCCCAGGCGTCAAAATCCCCAAATGAAATCACCCATTGAAATGAATGGCGGGCTCCCAATGGTCGAATTCCCCCATTGAAATGAATGGCGGGCGCCCAGTGGTCGAAATCCCCCATTGAAATGAATGGCGGGCTACCAGGGGTCGTATTCCCCCATTGAAATGAATGGCGGGCGCCCAGTTGTCAAAATCCCCAAATGAAATGAATGGCGGGCTGCCAGGGGTCGAAATCCCCCATTGAAATAAATGGCGTCCTACCAGGTTTCGAAATCCCCCATTGAAAAGAATGGAGGGCTACCAGGGGTCGAACTCCCCCATTTAAATGAATGGCGGGCGCCCAGGAGTCAAAATCCCCCATTGAAATGAATGGCGGGCGCCCAGGAGTCAAAATCCCCCAATGAAATGAATGGCAGGCTACCAGGGGTCGAAATCCCCCATTGAAATGAATGGCGGGCGCCTAGGGGTCGTAATCCCCCATTGAAATGAATGGCTGGCTCCCAGTGGTCGAAATCCCCCATTGAAATGAATGGTGGGCTACCATGGGCTGTAATCCCCAATTGAAATGAATGGCGAGCTTCCAGGGGTCGAATTCCCTCATTGAAATGAATGGCGGGCTACCAAGGGTCGAAATCCCCTATTGAAATGTATGGTGGTCTACCAGGGGTCGAATTCCCCTATTGAAATGAATGGCGGGCGCCCAGTGGTCGAAATCCCCCATTGAAATGAATGGCGGGCTACCAGGGGTCGTATTCCCCCATTGAAATGAATGGCGGGCGCCCAGGGGTCAAAACCTCCCATTGAAATGAATGGCGGGCTCCCAGTGGTCGAAATCCCGCATTGAAATGAATGGCGGGCTACCATGGGCTGAAATCCCCAATTGAAATGAATGGCGAGCTTCCAGGGGTCGAATTCCCTCATTGAAATGAATGGCTGGCTACCAGGGGTCGAATGGCGGGCTCACAGGGGTCGAATTCCCCCATTTGAAATGAATGGCGGGCGCCCAGAGGACAAAATCCTAAAATGAAATGAATGGCGGGCTACCAGGGGTCGAAATCCCCCATTGAAATGAATGGCGGGCTCCCAGTGGTCGAAATCCCCCATTGAAATGAATGGCCGTGCTACCAGGGGTCGATATCCCCCATTGAAATGAATGGCGGGCTCACAGGGGTCGAATTCCCCCATTGAAATGAATGGCGGGCGCCCAGCGGTCAAAATCCCCTAATGAAATGAATGGCAGGCTACCAGGGGTCGAAATCCCCCATTGAAATGAATGGCGGGCGCCTAGGGGTCGAAATCCCCCATTGAAATGAATGACTGGCTCCCAGTGGTCGAAATCCCCCATTGAAATGAATGGCGGGCTACCATGGGCTGTAATCCCCAATTGAAATGAATGGCGAGCTTCCAGGGGTCGAATTCCCTCATTGAAATGAATGGCGGGCTACCAGGGGTCGAAATCACCCATTGAAATGTATGGTGGTCTACCAGGGGTCGAATTCCCCAATTGAAATGAATGGCGGGCGCCCAGGGGTCGAAATCCCCCATTGAAATGAATGGCGGGCGCCCAGGAGTCAAAATCCCCCAATGAAATGAATGACAGGCTACCAGGGGTCGAAATCCCCCATTGAAATGAATGGCGGGCGCCTAGGGGTCGAACTCCCCCATTGAAATGAATGGCTGGCTCCCAGTGGTCGAAATCCCGCATTGAAATGAATGGCGGGCTACCATGGGCTGAAATCCCCAATTGAAATGAATGGCGAGCTTCCAGGGGTCGAATTCCCTCATTGAAATGAATGGCTGGCTACCAGGGGTCGAATGGCGGGCTCACAGGGGTCGAATTCCCCCATTTGAAATGAATGGCGGGCGCCCAGAGGACAAAATCCTAAAATGAAATGAATGGCGGGCTACCAGGGGTCGAAATCCCCCATTGAAATGAATGGCGGGCTCCCAGTGGTCGAAATCCCCCATTGAAATGAATGGCCGTGCTACCAGGGGTCGATATCCCCCATTGAAATGAATGGCGGGCTACAAGTTGTCGAAATCCCCCATTGAAATGAATGGCGGGCTCACAGGGTTCGAATTCCCCCATTGAAATGAATGGCGGACGCCCAGCGGTCAAAATCCCCCAATGAAGTGAATGGCGGACAACCAGGGGTCGAAAACCCCCATTGAAATGAATGATGGACGCCCAGGGGTCGAAATCCCCCATTGAAATGAATGGCGGGCGCCCAGGGGTCGAAATCCCCCAATGAAATGAATGGCAGGCTACCAGGGGTCGAAATCACCCATTGAAATGAATGGCGGGCGCCTAGGGGTCGAACTCCCCCATTGAAAAGAATGGCTGGCTCCCAGTGGTCGAAATCCCGCATTGAAATGAATGGCGGGCTACCATGGTCTGAAATCCCCAATTGAAATGAATGGCGAGCTTCCAGGGGTCGAATTCCCTCATTGAAATGAATGGCTGGCTACCAGGGGTCGAATGGCGGGCTCACAGGGGTCGAATTCCCCCATTTGAAATGAATGGCCTGCGCCCAGAGGACAAAATCCCCAAATGAAATGAATGGCGGGCTACCAGGGGTCGAAATCCCCCATTGAAATGAATGGCGGCCTACCAGGTTTCGAAATCCCCCATTGAAAAGAATGGCGGGCTACCAGGGGTCGAATTCCCCCATTGAAATGAATGGCGGGCGCCCAGGGGTCGAAATCCACCATTGAAATGAATGGCGGGCTACCAGGGGTCGAAATCCCCCATTGAAATGAATGGCGGGTTCCCAGGGGTCGAAATCCCCCATTGAAATGAATGGCCGTGCTTCCAGGGGTCGAATTCCCTCATTGAAATGAATGGCGGGCTACCAAGGGTCGAAATCCCCTATTGAAATGTATGGTGGTCTACCAGGGGTCGAATTCCCCTATTGAAATGAATGGCGGGCGCCCAGTGGTCGAAATCCCCCATTGAAATGAATGGCGGGCTAACAGGGGTCGTATTCCCCCATTGAAATGAATGGCGGGCGCCCAGGGGTCAAAACCTCCCATTGAAATGAATGGCGGGCTCCCAGTGGTCGAAATCCCGCATTGAAATGAATGGCGGGCTACCATGGGCTGAAATCCCCAATTGAAATGAATGGCGAGCTTCCAGGGGTCGAATTCCCTCATTCAAATGAATGGCTGGCTACCAGGGGTCGAATGGCGGGCTCACAGGGGTCGAATTCCCCCATTTGAAATGAATGGCGGGCGCCCAGAGGACAAAATCCTAAAATGAAATGAATGGCGGGCTACCAGGGGTCGAAATCCCCCATTGAAATGAATGGCGGGCTCCCAGTGGTCGAAATCCCCCATTGAAATGAATGGCCGTGCTACCAGGGGTCGATATCCCCCATTGAAATGAATGGCGGGCTCACAGGGGTCGAATTCCCCCATTGAAATGAATGGCGGGCGCCCAGCGGTCAAAATCCCCTAATGAAATGAATGGCAGGCTACCAGGGGTCGAAATCCCCCATTGAAATGAATGGCGGGCGCCTAGGGGTCGAAATCCCCCATTGAAATGAATGACTGGCTCCCAGTGGTCGAAATCCCCCATTGAAATGAATGGCGGGCTACCATGGGCTGTAATCCCCAATTGAAATGAATGACGAGCTTCCAGGGGTCGAATTCCCTCATTGAAATGAATGGCGGGCTACCAGGGGTCGAAATCCCCCATTGAAATGTATGGTGGTCTACCAGGGGTCGAATTCCCCTATTGAAATGAATGGCGGGCGCCCAGGGGTCGAAATCCCCCATTGAAATGAATGGCGGGCGCCCAGGAGTCAAAATCCCCCAATGAAATGAATGACAGGCTACCAGGGGTCGAAATCCCCCATTGAAATGAATGGCGGGCGCCTAGGGGTCGAACTCCCCCATTGAAATGAATGGCTGGCTCCCAGTGGTCGAAATCCCGCATTGAAATGAATGGCGGGCTACCATGGGCTGAAATCCCCAATTGAAATGAATGGCGAGCTTCCAGGGGTCGAATTCCCTCATTGAAATGAATGGCTGGCTACCAGGGGTCGAATGGCGGGCTCACAGGGGTCGAATTCCCCCATTTGAAATGAATGGCGGGCGCCCAGAGGACAAAATCCTAAAATGAAATGAATGGCGGGCTACCAGGGGTCGAAATCCCCCATTGAAATGAATGGCGGGCTCCCAGTGGTCGAAATCCCCCATTGAAATGAATGGCCGTGCTACCAGGGGTCGATATCCCCCATTGAAATGAATGGCGGGCTCACAGGGGTCAAATTCCCCCATTGAAATGAATGGCGGGCGCCCAGCGGTCAAAATCCCCCATTGAAATGAATGGCGGGCGCCCAGGAGTCAAAATCCCCTAATGAAATGAATGGCAGGCTACCAGGCGTCGAAATCCCCCATTGAAATGAATGGCGGGCGCCTAGGGGTCGAAATCCCCCATTGAAATGAATGACTGGCTCCCAGTGGTCAAAATCCCCCATTGAAATGAATGGCGGGCTACCATGGGCTGTAATCCCCAATTGAAATGAATGGCGAGCTTCCAGGGGTCGAATTCCCTCATTGAAATGAATGGCGGGCTACCAGGGGTCGAAATCCCCCATTGAAATGTATGGTGGTCTACCAGGGGTCGAATTCCCCTATTGAAATGAATGGTGGGCGGCCAGGGGTCAAAATCCCCCAAAGAAATGAATGGCGGGCGCCCAGGGGTCGAAATTCCCCATTGAAA
Source organism: Vanacampus margaritifer (assembly GCF_051991255.1). Taxonomy (NCBI): domain Eukaryota; kingdom Metazoa; phylum Chordata; class Actinopteri; order Syngnathiformes; family Syngnathidae; genus Vanacampus; species Vanacampus margaritifer. Next base: position 2,692,488 of record NC_135448.1, on the reverse strand, counting down.
TGAATGGCGGGCGCCCAGTTGTCGAAATCCCCCATTGAAATGAATGGCGGGCTACCAGGGGTCGTATTCCCCCATTGAAATGAATGGCGGGCGCCCAGGGGTCAAAACCTCCCATTGAAATGAATGGCGGGCTACCAGTTGTCGAAATTCCCCATTGAAATGAATGGCGGGCGCCCAGTTGTCGAAATCCCCCATTGAAATGAATGGCGGGCTACCAGGGATCGTATTCCCCCATTGAAATGAATGGCGGGCGCCCAGTTGTCGAAATCCCCCATTGAAATGAATGGCGGGCTACCAGGGATCGTATTCCCCCATTGAAATGAATGGCGGGCGCCCAGGGGTCAAAACCTCCCATTGAAATGAATGGCGGGCTACCAGTTGTTGAAATCCCCCATTGAAATGAATGGCGGGCTCACAGGGTTCGAATTCCCCCATTGAAATGAATGGCGGGCGCCCAGCGGTCAAAATTCCCCAATGAAGTGAATGGCGGGCAACCAGGGGTCGAAAACCCCCATTGAAATTAATAGCGGGCGCCCAGGGGTCGAAATCCCCCATTGAAATGAATGGCGGGCGCCCAGGAGTCAAAATCCCCCAATGAAATGAATGGCAGGCTAACAGGTGTCGAAATCCCCCATTGAAATGAATGGCGGGCGCCTTGGTGTCGAAATCCCCCATTGAAATGAATGGCTGGCTCCCAGTGGTCGAAATCCCCAATTGAAATGAATGGCGGAATACCATGGGCAGAAATCCCAAATTGAAATGAATGGCGAGCTTCCAGGGGTCGAATTCCCTCATTGAAATGAATGGCTTGCTACCAGGGGTCGAATGGCGGGCTCACAGGGGTCAAATTCCCCCATTGAAATGAATGGCGGGCTACCAGGGGTCGAAATCCCACATTGAAATAAATGGCGGGCGCCCAGGTGTCGAAATCCCCCATCGAAATGAATGAAGGGCTCCCAGGGATCAAATTCCACAATTGAAATGAATGGCGGGCTACCAGTTGTCGAAATCCCCCATTGAAATGAATGGCGGGCTCACAGGGTTCGAATTCCCCCATTGAAATGAATGGCGGGCGCCCAGCGGTCAAAATCCCCCAATGAAGTGAATGGCGGGCAACCAGGGGTCCAAAACCCCCATTGAAATTAATGGCGGGCGCCCAGGGGTCGAAATCCCCCAATGAAATGAATGGCGGGCGCTTAGGGGTCGAAATCCCCCATTGAAATGAATGGCTGGATCCCAGTGGTCGAAATCCCCAATTGAAATGAATGGCGGGCTACCATGGGCAGAAATCCCCAATTGAAATGAATGGCGAGCTTCCAGGGGTCGAATTCCCTCATTGAAATGAATGGCTGGCTACCAGGGGTCGAATGGCAGGCTCACAGGGGTCAATTTCCCCCATTTGAAATGAATGGCGGGCGCCCAGGGGACAAAATCCCCAAATGAAATGAATGGCGGGCTACCAGGGGTCGAAATCCCCCATTGAAATGAATGGCGGCCTACCAGGTTTCGAAATCCCCAATTGAAATGAATGGCGGGCTACCAGGGGTCGAATTCCCCCATTGAAAAGAATGGCGGGCGCCCAGGGGTCGAAATCCACCATTGAAATGAATGGCAGGCTACCAGGGGTCGAAATCCCCCATTGAAATGAATGGCGGGCTACCATGGGCTGAAATCCCCAATTGAAATGAATGGCGAGCTTCCAGGGGTCGAATTCACTCATTGAAATGAATGGCGGGCTACCAGGGGTCGAAATCCCCCATTGAAATGTATGGTGGTCTACCAGGGGTCGAATTCCCCTATTGTAATGAATGGCGGGCGGCCAGGGGTCAAAATCCCCCAATGAAATGAATGGCGGGCGCCCAGGGGTCGAAATTCCCCATTGAAATGAATGGCGGGCGCCCAGTGGTCGAAATCCCCCATTGAAATGAATGGCGGGCTACCAGGGGTCGTATTCCCCCATTGAAATGAATGGCGGGCGCCCAGGGGTCAAAACCTCCAATTGAAATGAATGGCGGGCTACAAGTTGTCGAAATCCCCCATTGAAATGAATGGCGGGCTCACAGGGTTCGAATTCCCCCATTGAAATGAATGGCGGACGCCCAGCGGTCAAAATCCCCCAATGAAGTGAATGGCGGGCGCCCAGTGGTCGAAATCCCCCATTGAAATGAATGGCGGGCTACCAGGGGTCGTATTCCCCCATTGTAATGAATGGCGGGCGGCCAGGGGTCAAAATCCCCCAATGAAATGAATGGCGGGCGCCCAGCGGTCAAAATCCCCTAATGAAATGAATGGCAGGCTACCAGGGGTCGAAATCCCCCATTGAAATGAATGGCGGGCGCCTAGGGGTCGAAATCCCCCATTGAAATGAATGACTGGCTCCCAGTGGTCGAAATCCCCCATTGAAATGAATGGCGGGCTACCATGGGCTGTAATCCCCAATTGAAATGAATGGCGAGCTTCCAGGGGTCGAATTCCCTCATTGAAATGAATGGCGGGCTACCAGGGGTCGAAATCACCCATTGAAATGTATGGTGGTCTACCAGGGGTCGAATTCCCCTATTGAAATGAATGGCGGGCGCCCAGGGGTCGAAATACCCCATTGAAATGAATGGCGGGCGCCCAGGAGTCAAAATCCCCCAATGAAATGAATGACAGGCTACCAGGGGTCGAAATCCCCCATTGAAATGAATGGCGGGCGCCTAGGGGTCGAACTCCCCCATTGAAATGAATGGCTGGCTCCCAGTGGTCGAAATCCCGCATTGAAATGAATGGCGGGCTACCATGGGCTGAAATCCCCAATTGAAATGAATGGCGAGCTTCCAGGGGTCGAATTCCCTCATTGAAATGAATGGCTGGCTACCAGGGGTCGAATGGCGGGCTCACAGGGGTCGAATTCCCCCATTTGAAATGAATGGCGGGCGCCCAGAGGACAAAATCCTAAAATGAAATGAATGGCGGGCTACCAGGGGTCGAAATCCCCCATTGAAATGAATGGCGGGCTCCCAGTGGTCGAAATCCCCCATTGAAATGAATGGCCGTGCTACCAGGGGTCGATATCCCCCATTGAAATGAATGGCGGGCTACAAGTTGTCGAAATCCCCCATTGAAATGAATGGCGGGCTCACAGGGTTCGAATTCCCCCATTGAAATGAATGGCGGACGCCCAGCGGTCAAAATCCCCCAATGAAGTGAATGGCGGACAACCAGGGGTCGAAAACCCCCATTGAAATGAATGATGGACGCCCAGGGGTCGAAATCCCCCATTGAAATGAATGGCGGGCGCCCAGGGGTCGAAATCCCCCAATGAAATGAATGGCAGGCTACCAGGGGTCGAAATCACCCATTGAAATGAATGGCGGGCGCCTAGGGGTCGAAATCCCCCATTGAAATGAATGACTGGCTCCCAGTGGTCGAAATCCCCCATTGAAATGAATGGCGGGCTACCATGGGCTGTAATCCCCAATTGAAATGAATGGCGAGCTTCCAGGGGTCGAATTCCCTCATTGAAATGAATGGCGGGCTACCAGGGGTCGAAATCACCCATTGAAATGTATGGTGGTCTACCAGGGGTCGAATTCCCCTATTGAAATGAATGGCGGGCGCCCAGGGGTCGAAATACCCCATTGAAATGAATGGCGGGCGCCCAGGAGTCAAAATCCCCCAATGAAATGAATGACAGGCTACCAGGGGTCGAAATCCCCCATTGAAATGAATGGCGGGCGCCTAGGGGTCGAACTCCCCCATTGAAATGAATGGCTGGCTCCCAGTGGTCGAAATCCCGCATTGAAATGAATGGCGGGCTACCATGGGCTGAAATCCCCAATTGAAATGAATGGCGAGCTTCCAGGGGTCGAATTCCCTCATTGAAATGAATGGCTGGCTACCAGGGGTCGAATGGCGGGCTCACAGGGGTCGAATTCCCCCATTTGAAATGAATGGCGGGCGCCCAGAGGACAAAATCCTAAAATGAAATGAATGGCGGGCTACCAGGGGTCGAAATCCCCCATTGAAATGAATGGCGGGCTCCCAGTGGTCGAAATCCCCCATTGAAATGAATGGCCGTGCTACCAGGGGTCGATATCCCCCATTGAAATGAATGGCGGGCTACAAGTTGTCGAAATCCCCCATTGAAATGAATGGCGGGCTCACAGGGTTCGAATTCCCCCATTGAAATGAATGGCGGACGCCCAGCGGTCAAAATCCCCCAATGAAGTGAATGGCGGACAACCAGGGGTCGAAAACCCCCATTGAAATGAATGATGGACGCCCAGGGGTCGAAATCCCCCATTGAAATGAATGGCGGGCGCCCAGGGGTCGAAATCCCCCAATGAAATGAATGGCAGGCTACCAGGGGTCGAAATCACCCATTGAAATGAATGGCGGGCGCCTAGGGGTCGAACTCCCCCATTGAAAAGAATGGCTGGCTCCCAGTGGTCGAAATCCCGCATTGAAATGAATGGCGGGCTACCATGGTCTGAAATCCCCAATTGAAATGAATGGCGAGCTTCCAGGGGTCGAATTCCCTCATTGAAATGAATGGCTGGCTACCAGGGGTCGAATGGCGGGCTCACAGGGGTCGAATTCCCCCATTTGAAATGAATGGCCTGCGCCCAGAGGACAAAATCCCCAAATGAAATGAATGGCGGGCTACCAGGGGTCGAAATCCCCCATTGAAATGAATGGCGGCCTACCAGGTTTCGAAATCCCCCATTGAAAAGAATGGCGGGCTACCAGGGGTCGAATTCCCCCATTGAAATGAATGGCGGGCGCCCAGGGGTCGAAATCCACCATTGAAATGAATGGCGGGCTACCAGGGGTCGAAATCCCCCATTGAAATGAATGGCGGGTTCCCAGGGGTCGAAATCCCCCATTGAAATGAATGGCCGTGCTTCCAGGGGTCGAATTCCCTCATTGAAATGAATGGCGGGCTACCAAGGGTCGAAATCCCCTATTGAAATGTATGGTGGTCTACCAGGGGTCGAATTCCCCTATTGAAATGAATGGCGGTCGCCCAGTGGTCGAAATCCCCCATTGAAATGAATGGCGGGCTACCAGGGGTCGTATTCCCCCATTGAAATGAATGGCGGGCGCCCAGGGGTCAAAACCTCCCATTGAAATGAATGGCGGGCTCCCAGTGGTCGAAATCCCGCATTGAAATGAATGGCGGGCTACCATGGGCTGAAATCCCCAATTGAAATGAATGGCGAGCTTCCAGGGGTCGAATTCCCTCATTGAAATGAATGGCTGGCTACCAGGGGTCGAATGGCGGGCTCACAGGGGTCGAATTCCCCCATTTGAAATGAATGGCGGGCGCCCAGAGGACAAAATCCTAAAATGAAATGAATGGCGGGCTACCAGGCGTCGAAATCCCCCATTGAAATGAATGGCGGGCTCCCAGTGGTCGAAATCCCCCATTGAAATGAATGGCCGTGCTACCAGGGGTCGATATCCCCCATTGAAATGAATGGCGGGCTCACAGGGGTCGAATTCCCCCATTGAAATGAATGGCGGGCGCCCAGCGGTCAAAATCCCCTAATGAAATGAATGGCAGGCTACCAGGGGTCGAAATCCCCCATTGAAATGAATGGCGGGCGCCTAGGGGTCGAAATCCCCCATTGAAATGAATGGCGGGCTCCCAGTGGTCGAAATCCCCCATTGAAATGAATGGCCGTGCTACCAGGGGTCGATATCCCCCATTGAAATGAATGGCGGGCTCACAGGGGTCGAATTCCCCCATTGAAATGAATGGCGGGCGCCCAGCGGTCAAAATCCCCTAATGAAATGAATGGCAGGCTACCAGGGGTCGAAATCCCCCATTGAAATGAATGGCGGGCGCCTAGGGGTCGAAATCCCCCATTGAAATGAATGACTGGCTCTCAGTGGTCGAAATCCCCCATTGAAATGAATGGCGGGCTACCATGGGCTGTAATCCCCAATTGAAATGAATGACGAGCTTCCAGGGGTCGAATTCCCTCATTGAAATGAATGGCGGGCTACCAGGGGTCGAAATCCCCCATTGAAATGTATGGTGGTCTACCAGGGGTCGAATTCCCCTATTGAAATGAATGGCGGGCGCCCAGGGGTCGAAATCCCCCATTGAAATGAATGGCGGGCGCCCAGGAGTCAAAATCCCCCAATGAAATGAATGACAGGCTACCAGGGGTCGAAATCCCCCATTGAAATGAATGGCGGGCGCCTAGGGGTCGAACTCCCCCATTGAAATGAATGGCTGGCTCCCAGTGGTCGAAATCCCGCATTGAAATGAATGGCGGGCTACCATGGGCTGAAATCCCCAATTGAAATGAATGGCGAGCTTCCAGGGGTCGAATTCCCTCATTGAAATGAATGGCTGGCTACCAGGGGTCGAATGGCGGGCTCACAGGGGTCGAATTCCCCCATTTGAAATGAATGGCGGGCGCCCAGAGGACAAAATCCTAAAATGAAATGAATGGCGGGCTACCAGGGGTCGAAATCCCCCATTGAAATGAATGGCGGGCTCCCAGTGGTCGAAATCCCCCATTGAAATGAATGGCCGTGCTACCAGGGGTCGATATCCCCCATTGAAATGAATGGCGGGCTCACAGGGGTCAAATTCCCCCATTGAAATGAATGGCGGGCGCCCAGCGGTCAAAATCCCCCATTGAAATGAATGGCGGGCGCCCAGGAGTCAAAATCCCCTAATGAAATGAATGGCAGGCTACCAGGCGTCGAAATCCCCCATTGAAATGAATGGCGGGCGCCTAGGGGTCGAAATCCCCCATTGAAATGAATGACTGGCTCCCAGTGGTCAAAATCCCCCATTGAAATGAATGGCGGGCTACCATGGGCTGTAATCCCCAATTGAAATGAATGGCGAGCTTCCAGGGGTCGAATTCCCTCATTGAAATGAATGGCGGGCTACCAGGGGTCGAAATCCCCCATTGAAATGTATGGTGGTCTACCAGGGGTCGAATTCCCCTATTGAAATGAATGGTGGGCGGCCAGGGGTCAAAATCCCCCAAAGAAATGAATGGCGGGCGCCCAGGGGTCGAAATTCCCCATTGAAATGAATGGCGGGCGCCCAGTTGTCGAAATCCCCCATTGAAATGAATGGCGGGCTACCAGGGGTCGTATTCCCCCATTGAAATGAATGGCGGGCGCCCAGGGGTCAAAACCTCCCATTGAAATGAATGGCGGGCTACCAGTTGTCGAAATTCCCCATTGAAATGAATGGCGGGCGCCCAGTTGTCGAAATCCCCCATTGAAATGAATGGCGGGCTACCAGGGATCGTATTCCCCCATTGAAATGAATGGCGGGCGCCCAGTTGTCGAAATCCCCCATTGAAATGAATGGCGGGCTACCAGGGATCGTATTCCCCCATTGAAATGAATGGCGGGCGCCCAGGGGTCAAAACCTCCCATTGAAATGAATGGCGGGCTACCAGTTGTTGAAATCCCCCATTGAAATGAATGGCGGGCTCACAGGGTTCGAATTCCCCCATTGAAATGAATGGCGGGCGCCCAGCGGTCAAAATTCCCCAATGAAGTGAATGGCGGGCAACCAGGGGTCGAAAACCCCCATTGAAATTAATAGCGGGCGCCCAGGGGTCGAAATCCCCCATTGAAATGAATGGCGGGCGCCCAGGAGTCAAAATCCCCCAATGAAATGAATGGCAGGCTAACAGGTGTCGAAATCCCCCATTGAAATGAATGGCGGGCGCCTTGGTGTCGAAATCCCCCATTGAAATGAATGGCTGGCTCCCAGTGGTCGAAATCCCCAATTGAAATGAATGGCGGAATACCATGGGCAGAAATCCCAAATTGAAATGAATGGCGAGCTTCCAGGGGTCGAATTCCCTCATTGAAATGAATGGCTTGCTACCAGGGGTCGAATGGCGGGCTCACAGGGGTCAAATTCCCCCATTGAAATGAATGGCGGGCTACCAGGGGTCGAAATCCCACATTGAAATAAATGGCGGGCGCCCAGGTGTCGAAATCCCCCATCGAAATGAATGAAGGGCTCCCAGGGATCAAATTCCACAATTGAAATGAATGGCGGGCTACCAGTTGTCGAAATCCCCCATTGAAATGAATGGCGGGCTCACAGGGTTCGAATTCCCCCATTGAAATGAATGGCGGGCGCCCAGCGGTCAAAATCCCCCAATGAAGTGAATGGCGGGCAACCAGGGGTCCAAAACCCCCATTGAAATTAATGGCGGGCGCCCAGGGGTCGAAATCCCCCAATGAAATGAATGGCGGGCGCCTAGGGGTCGAAATTCCCCATTGAAATGAATGGCTGGATCCCAGTGGTCGAAATCCCCAATTGAAATGAATGGCGGGCTACCATGGGCAGAAATCCCCAATTGAAATGAATGGCGAGCTTCCAGGGGTCGAATTCCCTCATTGAAATGAATGGCTGGCTACCAGGGGTCGAATGGCAGGCTCACAGGGGTCAATTTCCCCCATTTGAAATGAATGGCGGGCGCCCAGGGGACAAAATCCCCAAATGAAATGAATGGCGGGCTACCAGGGGTCGAAATCCCCCATTGAAATGAATGGCGGCCTACCAGGTTTCGAAATCCCCAATTTAAATGAATGGCGGGCTACCAGGGGTCGAATTCCCCCATTGAAAAGAATGGCGGGCGCCCAGGGGTCGAAATCCACCATTGAAATGAATGGCAGGCTACCAGGGGTCGAAATCCCCCATTGAAATGAATGGCGGGCTACCATGGGCTGAAATCCCCAATTGAAATGAATGGCGAGCTTCCAGGGGTCGAATTCACTCATTGAAATGAATGGCGGGCTACCAGGGGTCGAAATCCCCCATTGAAATGTATGGTGGTCTACCAGGGGTCGAATTCCCCTATTGTAATGAATGGCGGGCGGCCAGGGGTCGAAATCCCCCAATGAAATGAATGGCGGGCGCCCAGGGGTCGAAATTCCCCATTGAAATGAATGGCGGGCGCCCAGTGGTCGAAATCCCCCATTGAAATGAATGGCGGGCTACCAGGGGTCGTATTCCCCCATTGAAATGAATGGCGGGCGCCCAGGGGTCAAAACCTCCAATTGAAATGAATGGCGGGCTACAAGTTGTCGAAATCCCCCATTGAAATGAATGGCGGGCTCACAGGGTTCGAATTCCCCCATTGAAATGAATGGCGGACGCCCAGCGGTCAAAATCCCCCAATGAAGTGAATGGCGGACAACCAGGGGTCGAAAACCCCCATTGAAATGAATGATGGACGCCCAGGGGTCGAAATCCCCCATTGAAATGAATGGCGGGCGCCCAGGGGTCGAAATCCCCCAATGAAATGAATGGCAGGCTACCAGGTGTCGAAATCACCCATTGAAATGAATGGCGGGCGCCTAGGGGTCGAACTCCCCCATTGAAAAGAATGGCTGGCTCCCAGTGGTCGAAATCCCGCATTGAAATGAATGGCGGGCTACCATGGTCTGAAATCCCCAATTGAAATGAATGGCGAGCTTCCAGGGGTCGAATTCCCTCATTGAAATGAATGGCTGGCTACCAGGGGTCGAATGGCGGGCTCACAGGGGTCGAATTCCCCCATTTGAAATGAATGGCCTGCGCCCAGAGGACAAAATCCCCAAATGAAATGAATGGCGGGCTACCAGGGGTCGAAATCCCCCATTGAAATGAATGGCGGCCTACCAGGTTTCGAAATCCCCCATTGAAAAGAATGGCGGGCTACCAGGGGTCGAATTCCCCCATTGAAATGAATGGCGGGCGCCCAGGGGTCGAAATCCACCATTGAAATGAATGGCGGGCTACCAGGGGTCGAAATCCCCCATTGAAATGAATGGCGGGTTCCCAGGGGTCGAAATCCCCCATTGAAATGAATGGCCGTGCTACCAGGGGTCGATATCCCCCATTGAAATGAATGGCGGGCTCACAGGGGTCGAATTCCCCCATTGAAAGGAATGGCGGGCGCCCAGCGGTCAAAATCCCCCATTGAAATGAATGGCGGGCGCCCAGGAGTCAAAATCCCCCATTGAAATGAATGGCGGGCGCCCAGGAGTCAAAATCCCCCAATGAAATGAATGGCAGGCTACCAGGGGTCGAAATCCCCCATTGAAATGAATGGCGGGCGCCTAGGGGTCGTAATCCCCCATTGAAATGAATGGCTGGCTCCCAGTGATCGAAATCCCCCATTGAAATGAATGGTGGGCTACCATGGGCAGTAATCCCCAATTGAAATGAATGGCGAGCTTCCAGGGGTCGAATTCCCTCATTGAAATGAATGGCGGGCTACCAAGGGTCGAAATCCCCTATTGAAATGTATGGTGGTCTACATGGGGGCGAATTCCCCTATTGAAATGAATGGCGGGCGCCCAGTGGTCGAAATCCCCCATTGAAATGAATGGCGGGCTACCAGGGGTCGTATTCCCCCATTGAAATGAATGGCGGGCGCCCAGGGGTCAAAACCTCCCATTGAAATGAATGGCGGGCTCCCAGTGGTCGAAATCCCGCATTGAAATGAATGGCGGGCTACCATGGGCTGAAATCCCCAATTGAAATGAATGGCGAGCTTCCAGGGGTCGAATTCCCTCATTGAAATGAATGGCTGGCTACCAGGGGTCGAATGGCGGGCTCACAGGGGTCAAATTCCCCCATTTGAAATGAATGGCGGGCGCCCAGAGGACAAAATCCTAAAATGAAATGAATGGCGGGCTACCAGGGGTCGAAATCCCCCATTGAAATGAATGGCGGGCTCCCAGTGGTCGAAATCCCCCATTGAAATGAATGGCCGTGCTACCAGGGGTCGATATCCCCCATTGAAATGAATGTCGGGCTCACAGGGGTCGAATTCCCCCATTGAAATGAATGGCGGGCGCCCAGCGGTCAAAATCCCCTAATGAAATGAATGGCAGGCTACCAGGGGTCGAAATCCCCCATTGAAATGAATGGCGGGCGCCTAGGGGTCGAAATCCCCCATTGAAATGAATGACTGGCTCCCAGTGGTCGAAATCCCCCATTGAAATGAATGGCGGGCTACCATGGGCTGTAATCCCCAATTGAAATGAATGGCGAGCTTCCAGGGGTCGAATTCCCTCATTGAAATGAATGGCGGGCTACCAGGGGTCGAAATCCCCCATTGAAATGTATGGTGGTCTACCAGGGGTCGAATTCCCCTATTGAAATGAATGGCGGGCGCCCAGGGGTCGAAATCCCCCATTGAAATGAATGGCGGGCGCCCAGGAGTCAAAATCCCCCAATGAAATGAATGACAGGCTACCAGGGGTCGAAATCCCCCATTGAAATGAATGGCGGGCGCCTAGGGGTCGAACTCCCCCATTGAAATGAATGGCTGGCTCCCAGTGGTCGAAATCCCGCATTGAAATGAATGGCGGGCTACCATGGGCTGAAATCCCCAATTGAAATGAATGGCGAGCTTCCAGGGGTCGAATTCCCTCATTGAAATGAATGGCTGGCTACCAGGGGTCGAATGGCGGGCTCACAGGGGTCAAATTCCCCCATTTGAAATGAATGGCGGGCGCCCAGAGGACAAAATCCTAAAATGAAATGAATGGCGGGCTACCAGGGGTCGAAATCCCCCATTGAAATGAATGGCGGGCTCCCAGTGGTCGAAATCCCCCATTGAAATGAATGGCCGTGCTACCAGGGGTCGATTTCCCCCATTGAAATGAATGGCGGGCTCACAGGGGTCAAATTCCCCCATTTAAATGAATGGCGGGCGCCCAGCGGTCAAAATCCCCCATTGAAATGAATGGCGGGCGCCCAGGAGTCAAAATCCCCTAATGAAATGAATGGCAGGCTACCAGGGGTCGAAATCCCCCATTGAAATGAATGGCGGGCGCCTAGGGGTTGAAATCCCCCATTGAAATGAATGACTGGCTCCCAGTGGTCAAAATCCCCCATTGAAATGAATGGCGAGCTTCCAGGGGTCGAATTCCCTCATTGAAATGAATGGCGGGCTACCAGGGGTCGAAATCCCCCATTGAAATGTATGGTGGTCTACCAGGGGTCGAATTCCCCTATTGAAATGAATGGTGGGCGGCCAGGGGTCAAAATCCCCCAAAGAAATGAATGGCGGGCGCCCAGGGGTCGAAATTCCCCATTGAAATGAATGGCGGGCGCCCAGTTGTCGAAATCCCCCATTGAAATGAATGGCGGGCTACCAGGGGTCGTATTCCCCCATTGAAATGAATGGCGGGCGCCCAGGGGTCAAAACCTCCCATTGAAATGAATGGCGGGCTACCAGTTGTCGAAATTCCCCATTGAAATGAATGGCGGGCGCCCAGTTGTCGAAATCCCTCATTGAAATTAATGGTGGGCTACCAGGGGTCGTAATCCCCCATTGAAATGAATGGCTGATTACCAGGGGTCAAATGGCGGGCTCCCAGGGGTCGAACTCCCCCATTGAAATTAATGGCGGGCGCCTAGGTGTCGAAATCCCCCATTGAAATGACTGGCTGGCTCCCAGTGGTCGAAATCCCCAATTGAAATGAATGGCGGGCTACCAGGGGTCGTATTCCCCCATTGAAATGAATGGCGGGCGCCAAAGGGTCAAAACCTCCCATTGAAATTAATGGCGGACTACAAGGGGTCAAAATCCCCCATTGAAATGAATGGCGGGCTAACAGAGGTCGAATTCCCCCATTGAAATGAATGGCGGGCTCCCAGCGGTCAAAATCCCCCAATGAAATGAATGGTGGGCTACCAGTGGTTGAAATCCCCCATTGAAATGAATGGCGGGCGCCCAGGGGTCGAAATCCCCCATTGAAATGTATGGCGGGCGCCCAGTAGTCAAAATCCCCCTATGAAATGAATGGCAGGCTACCAGGGATCGAAATCCCCAATTGAAATGAATGGCGGGCGCCCAGGGGTCGAAATCCCCCATTGAAATGAATGGCGGGCGCCTAAGGGTAGAAATCCCGCATTGAAATGAATGGCTGGCTCCCAGTGGTCGAAATCCCCCATTGAAATGAATGGCGGGCTACCAGGGGCTGAAATCCCCCATTGAAATGAATGGCGAGCTTCCAGGGGTCGAATTCCCTCATTGAAATGAATGGCGAGCTTCCAGGGGTCGAAATCCCCCATTGAAATGAATGGCTGTCTCCCAGTGGTCGAAATCCCCCAACGAAATGAATGGCGGGCTACCAGGGGTCAAAATCCCCCATTGAAATGAATGGCGGGCTACCAGGTTTCGAAATCCCCCATTGAAATGAATGGCGGGCGCCTAGGGGTCGAAACCTCCCATTGAAATGAATGGCGGGCTCCAAGGGGTCGAAATCCCCCATTGAAATGAATGGCTGGCTACCAGGGGTCGAATGGCGGGCTCCCAGGGGTCGAATTCCCCTATTGAAATGAATGGCGGGCGCCCAGGGGTCAAAATCCTCCAATGAAATGAAATGCGGGCTACCTGGGGTCGAAATCCCCCATTGAAATGAATGGCGGGCGTCCAGGGGTCGAAATCCCCCATTGAAATGAATGGCGGGCTACCAGGGGTTTAATTCCCCCATTGAAATGAATGGCGGGCGCCCAGGGGTTGAAATCCCCCATTGAAATGAATGGCGGGCGCCCAGGGGTCGAAATCCCCAAATGAAATAAATGGCGGGCTACCAGGGGTCGAAATCCCACATTGAAATGAATGGCGGGCTCCCAGGGGTCCAAATCCCCCATTGAAATTGATGGTAGGCTACCAGGGGTCGAAATCCCCCATTGAAATGAATGGCGGGCGCCCAGGGGTCGAAATCCCCCATTGAAATGAATGGCCGGCTCAAAGGGGTCGAATTCCCCCATTGAAATTAATGGTGGGCGCCCAGGGGTCAAAATCCCCCAATGAAATGAATGGCGGGCTACCAGGGGTCGAAATCCCCCATTGAAATGAAAGGCGGTCGCCCAGTGGTCGAAATCCCCCATTGAAATTAATGGTGGGCTACCAGGGGTCGAAATCCCCCATTGAAAACAATGGCGGGTTACCAGGGGTCGAATTCCCCCATTTAAATGAATGGCTGGCTACCAGGGGTCGAATTCCCCCATTTAAATGAATGGCTGGCTACCAGGGGTCGAATGGCGGAATCCCAGGGTTCGAATTCCTCCATTGAAATGAATGGCCGATGCCAAGGGGTCGAAATCCCCCATTGAAATGAATGGCGGGCGCCCAGGGCTCGAAATCCCCCATTGAAATGAATGGCGGGCGCCCAGGGCTCGAAATCCCCCAATGAAATGAATGGCGGGCTACCAGGGGTCGAAATCCCCCATTGAAATGATTGGCCGTGCTACCAGCGGTCGAAATTTCCCCATTGGAATGAAATGCGGGCGACCAGGGGTCTAAATTTCCCCATAGAAATGAATGGCGGGCTCCCAGGGGTCGAAATCCCCCATTGAAATGAATGGCTGGCTACCAGGGGTGAAAATCCCCCATTGTAATGAATGGCGTTCTACCAGGGGTCGAAATCCCCCATTGAAACGAATGGCGGGCTCCCAGGGGTTGAATTCCCCGATTAAAATGAATGGCGGGTTACCAGGGGTCGAAATCCCCCATTGAAATTAATGGTGGGCTACCAGGGGTCGTAATCCCCCATTGAAATGAATGGCTGATTACCAGGGGTCAAATGGCGGGCTCCCAGGGGTCGAACTCCCCCATTGAAATTAATGGCGGGCGCCTAGGTGTCGAAATCCCCCATTGAAATGACTGGCTGGCTCCCTGTGATCGAAATCCCCAATTGAAATGAATGGCGGGCTACCAGGGGTCGTATTCCCCCATTGAAATGAATGGCGGGCGCCAAAGGGTCAAAACCTCCCATTGAAATTAATGGCGGGCTACAAGGGGTCAAAATCCCCCATTGAAATGAATGGCGGGCTAACAGAGGTCGAATTCCCCCATTGAAATGAATGGCGGGCGCCCAGTTGTCAAAATCCCCCAATGAAATGAATGGTGGGCTACCAGTGGTCGAAATCCCCCATTGAAATGAATGGCGGGCGCCCAGGGGTCGAAATCCCCCATTGAAATGAATGGCGGGCGCCTAGGGGTCGAAATCCCCCATTGAAAACAATGGGGGGTTACCAGGGGTCGAATTCCCCCATTTAAATGAATGGCTGGCTACCAGGGGTCGAATTCCCCCATTTAAATGAATGGCTGGCTACCAGGGGTCGAATGGCGGGATCCCAGGGTTCGAATTCCTCCATTGAAATGAATGGCGGATGCCAAGGGGTCGAAATCCCCCATTGAAATGAATGGCCGTGCTACCAGGGGTCGTAATCCTTCATTGAAATTAATGGCTGATTACCAGGGGTCGAATGGCATGCTCCCAGGGGTCGAAATCCCCCATTGAAATGAATGGCCGGCTCAAAGGGGTCGAATTCCCCCATTGAAATTAATGGCGGGCGCCCAGGGGTCAAAATCCCCCAATGAAATGAATGGCGGGCTACCAGGGGTCGAAATCCCCCATTGAAATGAAAGGCGGTCGCCCAGTGGTCGAAATCCCCCATTGAAATTAATGGTAGGCTACCAGGGGTCGAAATCCCCCATTGAAAACAATGGCGGGTTACCAGGGGTCGAATTCCCCCATTTAAATGAATGGCTGGCTACCAGGGGTCGAATTCCCCCATTTAAATGAATGGCCTGCTACCAGGGGTCGAATGGCGGGATCCCAGGGTTCGAATTCCTCCATTGAAATGAATGGCGGATGCCAAGGGGTCGAAATCCCCCATTGAAATGAATGGCGGGCGCCCAGGGCTCGAAATCCCCCAATGAAATGAATGGCGGGCTACCAGGGGTCGAAATCCCCCATTGAAATGATTGGCCGTGCTACCAGGGGTCGAAATTTCCCCATTGGAATGAAATGCGGGCGACCAGGGGTCTAAATTTCCCCATAGAAATGAATGGCGGGCTCCCAGGGGTCGAAATCCCCCATTGAAATGAATGGCTGGCTACCAGGGGTGGAAATCCCCCATTGAAATGAATGGCGTTCTACCAGGGGTCGAAATCCCCCATTGAAACGAATGGCGGGCTACAAGGGGTCAAAATCCCCCATTGAAATGAATGGCGGGCTAACAGAGGTCGAATTCCCCCATTGAAATGAATGGCGGGCTCCCAGCGGTCAAAATCCCCCAATGAAATGAATGGTGGGCTACCAGTGGTCGAAATCCCCCATTGAAATGAATGGCTGGCGCCCAGGGGTCGAAATCCCCCATTGAAATGTATGGCGGGCGCCCAGTAGTCAAAATCCCCCTATGAAATGAATGGCAGGCTACCAGGGATCGAAATCCCCCATTGAAATGAATGGCGGGCTAACAGAGGTCGAATTCCCCCATTGAAATGAATGGCGGGCTCCCAGCGGTCAAAATCCCCCAATGAAATGAATGGTGGGCTACCAGTGGTCGAAATCCCCCATTGAAATGAATGGCGGGCGCCCAGGGGTCGAAATCCCCCATTGAAATGTATGGCGGGCGCCCAGTAGTCAAAATCCCCCTATGAAATGAATGGCAGGCTACCAGGGATCGAAATCCCCCATTGAAATGAATGGCGGGCGCCTAAGGGTAGAAATCCCCCATTGAAATTAATGGCTGGCTCCCAGTGGTCGAAATCCCCCATTGAAATGAATGGCGGGCTACCAGGGGCTGAAATCCCTCATTGAAATGAATGGCGAGCTTCCAGGGGTCGAATTCCCTCATTGAAATGAATGGCGAGCTTCCAGGGGTCGAAATCCCCCATTGAAATGAATGGCTGTCTCCCAGTGGTCGAAATCCCCCAACGAAATGAATGGCGGGCTACCAGGGGTCGAAATCCCCCATTGAAATGAATGGCGGGCTACCAGGTTTCGAAATCCCCCATTGAAATGAATGGCCGGCGCCCAGGGGTTCAAATCCCCCATTGAAATGAATGGCGGGCGCCTAGGGGTCGAAACCTCCCATTGAAATGAATGGCGGGCTCCAAGGGGTCGAAATCCCTCATTGAAATGAATGGCTGGCTACCAGGGGTCGAATGGCGGGCTCCCAGGGGTCGATTTCCCCTATTGAAATGAATGGCGGGCGCCCAGGGTTCGAATTTCCCCATTGAAATGAATGGCGGGCACCCAGGGGTCGAAATCCCCCATTGAAATGAATGGCGGGCTACCATGGGTCGAAATCCCCCATTGAAATGAATGGCGGGCTACCAGGGTTCGAATTTCCCCATTGAAATGAATGGCGGGCACCCAGGGGTCGAAATCCCCCATTGAAATGAATGGCGGGCGCCCAGGGGTCGAAATCCCCCATTGAAATTAATGGTGGGCTACCAGGGGTCGAAATCCCCCATTGAAATGAAAGGCGGGCTCCCAGGGGTCGAAATCCCACATTGAAATGAATGACGGGCTCCAAGGGGTCGAAATCCCCCAATGAAATGAATGGCGGGCTACCAGGGGTCGAAATCCCCCATTGAAATGAATGGCTGGAGCCCAGGGGTCGAAATCCCCCATTGAAATGAAAGGCGGGCGCCCAGGAGTCAAAATCCCCCAAAGAAATCAATGGCGGGCTACCAGGGGTCGAATTCCCCCATTGAAATGAATGGCGGGCGCCCAGCGGTCAAAATCCCCCAATGAAATGAATGGCGGGCTACCAGGGGTCAAAATCCCCCATTGAAATGAATGGCGGGCTACCAGGGGTTTAATTCCCCCATTGAAATGAATGGCGGGCGCCCAGGGGTTGAAATCCCCCATTGAAATGAATGGCGGGCTCCCAGGGGTCCAAATCCCCCATTGAAATTAATGGTAGGCTACCAGGGGTCGAAATCCCCCATTGAAATGAATGGCGGGCGCCCAGGGGTCGAAATCCCCCATTGAAATGAATGGCCGGCTCAAAGGGGTCGAATTCCCCCATTGAAATTAATGGCGGGCGCCGAGGGGTCAAAATCCCCCAATGAAATGAATGGCGGGCTACCAGGGGTCGAAATCCCCCATTGAAATGAAAGGCGGTCTTCCAGTGGTCGAAATCCCCCATTGAAATTAATGGTGGGCTACCAGGGGTCGAAATCCCCCAATGAAATAAATGGCGGGCTACCAGGGGTCGAAATCCCCCATTGAAATGATTGGCCGTGCTACCAGGGGTCGAAATTTCCCCATTGGAATGAAATGCGGGCGACCAGGGGTCTAAATTTCCCCATAGAAATGAATGGCGGGCTCCCAGGGGTCGAAATCCCCCATTGAAATGAATGGCTGGCTACCAGGGGTGGAAATCCCCCATTGAAATGAATGGCGTTCTACCAGGGGTCGAAATCCCCCATTGAAACCAATGGCGGGCTCCCAGGGGTTGAATTCCCCGATTAAAATGAATGGCGGGTTACCAGGGGTCGAAATCCCCCATTGAAATTAATGGTGGGCTACCAGGGGTCGTAATCCCCCATTGAAATGAATGGCTGATTACCAGGGGTCAAATGGCGGGCTCCCAGGGGTCGAACTCCCCCATTGAAATTAATGGCGGGCGCCTAGGTGTCGAAATCCCCCATTGAAATGACTGGCTGGCTCCCAGTGGTCGAAATCCCCAATTGAAATGAATGGCGGGCTACCAGGGGTCGTATTCCCACATTGAAATGAATGGCGGGCGCCAAAGGGTCAAAACCTCCCATTGAAATTAATGGCGGTCTACAAGGGGTCAAAATCCCCCATTGAAATGAATGGCGGGCTAACAGAGGTCGAATTCCCCCATTGAAATGAATGGCGGGCTCCCAGCGGTCAAAATCCCCCAATGAAATGAATGGTGGGCTACCAGTGGTCGAAATCCCCCATTGAAATGAATGGCGGGCGCCCAGGGGTCGAAATCCCCCATTGAAATGTATGGCGGGCGCCCAGTAGTCAAAATCCCCCTATGAAATGAATGGCAGGCTACCAGGGATCGAAATCCCCCATTGAAATGAATGGCGGGCGCCTAAGGGTAGAAATCCCCCATTGAAATTAATGGCTGGCTCCCAGTGGTCGAAATCCCCCATTGAAATGAATGGCGGGCTAACAAGGGCTGAAATCCCTCATTGAAATGAATGGCGAGCTTCCAGGGGTCGAATTCCCTCATTGAAATGAATGGCGAGCTTCCAGGGGTCGAAATCCCCCATTGAAATGAATGGCTGTCTCCCAGTGGTCGAAATCCCCCAACGAAATGAATGGCGGGCTACCAGGGGTCGAAATCCCCCATTGAAATGAATGGCGGGCTACCAGGTTTCGAAATCCCCCATTGAAATGAATGGCCGGCGCCCAGGGGTTCAAATCCCCCATTGAAATGAATGGCGGGCGCCCAGGGGTCGAAATCCCCCATTGAAATGAATGGCGGGCGCCTAGGGGTCGAAACCTCCCATTGAAATGAATGGCGGGCTCCAAGGGGTCGAAATCCCTCATTGAAATGAATGGCTGGCTACCAGGGGTCGAATGGCGGGCTCCCAGGGGTCGATTTCCCCTATTGAAATGAATGGCGGGCGCCCAGGGGTCAAAATCCTCCAATGAAATGAAATG
The DNA here is from genome assembly GCF_051991255.1 of Vanacampus margaritifer. Lineage (NCBI taxonomy): Eukaryota > Metazoa > Chordata > Actinopteri > Syngnathiformes > Syngnathidae > Vanacampus > Vanacampus margaritifer. The sequence continues at coordinate 2,673,048 of NC_135448.1, read as the reverse complement.
CGGGCTACCTGGGGTCGAAATCCCCCATTGAAATGAATGGCGGGCGCCCAGGTGTCGAAATCCCCCATTGAAATGAATGGCAGGCGCCTAGGGGTCGAAACCTCCCATTGAAATGAATGGCGGGCTACCATGGGTCGAAATCCCCCATTGAAATGAATGGCGGGCTACCAGGGTTCGAATTTCCCCATTGAAATGAATGGCGGGCACCCAGGGGTCGAAATCCCCCATTGAAATGAATGGCGGGCGCCCAGGGGTCGAAATCCCCCATTGAAATTAATGGTGGGCTACCAGGGGTCGAAATCCCCCATTGAAATGAAAGGCGGGCTCCCAGGGGTCAAAATCCCACATTGAAATGAATGACGGGCTCCAAGGGGTTGAAATCCCCCAATGAAATGAATGGCGGGCTACCAGGGGTCGAAATCCCCCATTGAAATGAATGGCTGGCTACCAGGGGTGGAAATCCCCCATTGAAATGAATGGCGTTCTACCAGGGGTCGAAATCCCCCATTGAAACCAATGGCGGGCTCCCAGGGGTTGAATTCCCCGATTAAAATGAATGGCGGGTTACCAGGGGTCGAAATCCCCCATTGAAATTAATGGTGGGCTACCAGGGGTCGTAATCCCCCATTGAAATGAATGGCTGATTACCAGGGGTCAAATGGCGGGCTCCCAGGGGTCGAACTCCCCCATTGAAATTAATGGCGGGCGCCTAGGTGTCGAAATCCCCCATTGAAATGACTGGCTGGCTCCCAGTGGTCGAAATCCCCAATTGAAATGAATGGCGGGCTACCAGGGGTCGTATTCCCACATTGAAATGAATGGCGGGCGCCAAAGGGTCAAAACCTCCCATTGAAATTAATGGCGGGCTACAAGGGGTCAAAATCCCCCATTGAAATGAATGGCGGGCTAACAGAGGTCGAATTCCCCCATTGAAATGAATGGCGGGCTCCCAGCGGTCAAAATCCCCCAATGAAATGAATGGTGGGCTACCAGTGGTCGAAATCCCCCATTGAAATGAATGGCGGGCGCCCAGGGGTCGAAATCCCCCATTGAAATGTATGGCGGGCGCCCAGTAGTCAAAATCCCCCTATGAAATGAATGGCAGGCTACCAGGGATCGAAATCCCCCATTGAAATGAATGGCGGGCGCCTAAGGGTAGAAATCCCCCATTGAAATTAATGGCTGGCTCCCAGTGGTCGAAATCCCCCATTGAAATGAATGGCGGGCTACCAAGGGCTGAAATCCCTCATTGAAATGAATGGCGAGCTTCCAGGGGTCGAATTCCCTCATTGAAATGAATGGCGAGCTTCCAGGGGTCGAAATCCCCCATTGAAATGAATGGCTGTCTCCCAGTGGTCGAAATCCCCCAACGAAATGAATGGCGGGCTACCAGGGGTCGAAATCCCCCATTGAAATGAATGGCGGGCTACCAGGTTTCGAAATCCCCCATTGAAATGAATGGCCGGCGCCCAGGGGTTCAAATCCCCCATTGAAATGAATGGCGGGCGCCCAGGGGTCGAAATCCCCCATTGAAATGAATGGCGGGCGCCTAGGGGTCGAAACCTCCCATTGAAATGAATGGCGGGCTCCAAGGGGTCGAAATCCCTCATTGAAATGAATGGCTGGCTACCAGGGGTCGAATGGCGGGCTCCCAGGGGTCGATTTCCCCTATTGAAATGAATGGCGGGCGCCCAGGGGTCAAAATCCTCCAATGAAATGAAATGCGGGCTACCTGGGGTCGAAATCCCCCATTGAAATGAATGGCGGGCGCCCAGGTGTCGAAATCCCCCATTGAAATGAATGGCAGGCGCCTAGGGGTCGAAACCTCCCATTGAAATGAATGGCGGGCTACCATGGGTCGAAATCCCCCATTGAAATGAATGGCGGGCTACCAGGGTTCGAATTTCCCCATTGAAATGAATGGCGGGCACCCAGGGGTCGAAATCCCCCATTGAAATGAATGGCGGGCGCCCAGGGGTCGAAATCCCCCATTGAAATTAATGGTGGGCTACCAGGGGTCGAAATCCCCCATTGAAATGAAAGGCGGGCTCCCAGGGGTCAAAATCCCACATTGAAATGAATGACGGGCTCCAAGGGGTTGAAATCCCCCAATGAAATGAATGGCGGGCTACCAGGGGTCGAAATCCCCCATTGAAATGAATGGCTGGCTACCAGGGGTGGAAATCCCCCATTGAAATGAATGGCGTTCTACCAGGGGTCGAAATCCCCCATTGAAACCAATGGCGGGCTCCCAGGGGTTGAATTCCCCGATTAAAATGAATGGCGGGTTACCAGGGGTCGAAATCCCCCATTGAAATTAATGGTGGGCTACCAGGGGTCGTAATCCCCCATTGAAATGAATGGCTGATTACCAGGGGTCAAATGGCGGGCTCCCAGGGGTCGAACTCCCCCATTGAAATTAATGGCGGGCGCCTAGGTGTCGAAATCCCCCATTGAAATGACTGGCTGGCTCCCAGTGGTCGAAATCCCCAATTGAAATGAATGGCGGGCTACCAGGGGTCGTATTCCCACATTGAAATGAATGGCGGGCGCCAAAGGGTCAAAACCTCCCATTGAAATTAATGGCGGGCTACAAGGGGTCAAAATCCCCCATTGAAATGAATGGCGGGCTAACAGAGGTCGAATTCCCCCATTGAAATGAATGGCGGGCTCCCAGCGGTCAAAATCCCCCAATGAAATGAATGGTGGGCTACCAGTGGTCGAAATCCCCCATTGAAATGAATGGCGGGCGCCCAGGGGTCGAAATCCCCCATTGAAATGTATGGCGGGCGCCTAAGGGTAGAAATCCCCCATTGAAATTAATGGCTGGCTCCCAGTGGTCGAAATCCCCCATTGAAATGAATGGCGGGCTACCAAGGGCTGAAATCCCTCATTGAAATGAATGGCGAGCTTCCAGGGGTCGAATTCCCTCATTGAAATGAATGGCGAGCTTCCAGGGGTCGAAATCCCCCATTGAAATGAATGGCTGTCTCCCAGTGGTCGAAATCCCCCAACGAAATGAATGGCGGGCTACCAGGGGTCGAAATCCCCCATTGAAATGAATGGCGGGCTACCAGGTTTCGAAATCCCCCATTGAAATGAATGGCCGGCGCCCAGGGGTTCAAATCCCCCATTGAAATGAATGGCGGGCGCCCAGGGGTCGAAATCCCCCATTGAAATGAATGGCGGGCGCCTAGGGGTCGAAACCTCCCATTGAAATGAATGGCGGGCTCCAAGGGGTCGAAATCCCTCATTGAAATGAATGGCTGGCTACCAGGGGTCGAATGGCGGGCTCCCAGGGGTCGATTTCCCCTATTGAAATGAATGGCGGGCGCCCAGGGGTCAAAATCCTCCAATGAAATGAAATGCGGGCTACCTGGGGTCGAAATCCCCCATTGAAATGAATGGCGGGCGCCCAGGTGTCGAAATCCCCCATTGAAATGAATGGCAGGCGCCTAGGGGTCGAAACCTCCCATTGAAATGAATGGCGGGCTACCATGGGTCGAAATCCCCCATTGAAATGAATGGCGGGCTACCAGGGTTCGAATTTCCCCATTGAAATGAATGGCGGGCACCCAGGGGTCGAAATCCCCCATTGAAATGAATGGCGGGCGCCCAGGGGTCGAAATCCCCCATTGAAATTAATGGTGGGCTACCAGGGATCGAAATCCCCCATTGAAATGAAAGGCGGGCTCCCAGGGGTCAAAATCCCACATTGAAATGAATGACGGGCTCCAAGGAATCGAAATCCCCCAATGAAATGAATGGCGGGCTACCAGGGGTCGAAATCCCCCATTGAAATGAATGGCTGGAGCCCAGGGGTCGAAATCCCCCATTGAAATGAAAGGCGGGCGCCCAGGAGTCAAAATCCCCCAAAGAAATCAATGGCGGGCTACCAGGGGTCGAATTCCCCCATTGAAATGAATGGCGGGCGCCCAGCGGTCAAAATCCCCCAATGAAATGAATGGCGGGCTACCAGGGGTCAAAATCCCCCATTGAAATGAATGGCGGGCTACCAGGGGTTTAATTCCCCCATTGAAATGAATGGCGGGCGCCCAGGGGTTGAAATCCCCCATTGAAATGAATGGCGGGCGCCCAGGGGTCGAAATCCCCAAATGAAATAAATGGCGGGCTACCAGGGGTCGAAATCCCACATTGAAATGAATGGCGGGCTCCCAGGGGTCCAAATCCCCCATTGAAATTAATGGTAGGCTACCAGGGGTCGAAATCCCCCATTGAAATGAAAGGCGGTCTTCCAGTGGTCGAAATCCCCCATTGAAATTAATGGTGGGCTACCAGGGGTCGAAATCCCCCAATGAAATAAATGGCGGGCTACCAGGGGTCGAAATCCCACATTGAAATGAATGGCGGGCTCCCAGGGGTCTAAATTTCCCCATTGGAATGAAATGCGGATGACCAGGGGTCTTAATTTCCCCATAGAAATGAATGGCGGGCTCCCAGGGGTCGAAATCCCCCATTGAAATGAATGGCTGGGTACCAGGGGTGGAAATCCCCCATTGAAATTAATGGCGTTCTACCAGGGGTCGAAATCCCCCATTGAAACGAATGGCAGGCTCCCAGGGGTTGAATTCCCCCATTAAAATGAATGGTGGGTTACCAGGGGTCGAAATCCCCCATTGAAATGAATGGCTGTCTCTCAGTGGTCGAAATCCCCCAACGAAATGAATGGCGGGCTACCAGGGGTCGAAATCCCCCATTGAAATGAATGGCCGGCGCCCAGGGGTTCAAATCCCCCATTGAAATGAATGGCGGTCGCCCAGGGGTTTAATTCCCACATTGAAATGAATGACGGGCGCCCAGGGGTTGAAATCCCCCATTGAAATGAATGGCGGGCGCCCAGGGGTCGAAATCCCCAACTGAAATAAATGGCGGGCTACCAGGGGTCGAAATCCCACATTGAAATGAATGGCGGGCTCCCAGGGGTTGAAATCCCCCATTGAAATTAATGGTAGGCTACCAGGGGTCGAAATCCCCCATTGAAATGAATGGCGGGCGCCCAGGGGTCGAAATCCCCCATTGAAATGAATGGCCGGCTCACAGGGGTCGAATTCCCCCATTGAAATTAATGGCGGGCGCCCAGGGGTCAAAATCCCCCAATGAAATGAATGGCAGGCTACCAGGGGTCGAAATCCCCCATTGAAATGAAAGGCGGTCGCCCAGTGGTCGAAATCCCCCATTGAAATTAATGGTGGGCTACCAGGGGTCGAAATCCCCCATTGAAAACAATGGCGGGTTACCAGGGGTCGAATTCCCCCATTTAAATGAATGGCTGGCTACCAGGGGTCGAATTCCCCCATTTAAATGAATGGCTGGCTACCAGGGGTCGAATGGCGGGATCCCAGGGTTCGAATTCCTCCATTGAAATGAATGGCGGATGCCAAGGGGTCGAAATCCCCCATTGAAATAAATGGCGGGCGCCCAGGGCTCGAAATCCCCCAATGAAATGAATGGCCGGCTGCCATGGGTTTAAATCCCCCATTGAAATGAATGGCCGTGCTACCAGGGGTCGAAATTTCCCCATTGGAATGAAATGCGGGCGACCAGGGGTCTAAATTTCCCCATAGAAATGAATGGCGGGCTCCCAGTGGTCGAAATCCCCCATTGAAATGAATGGCGGGCTACCAGGGGTGGAAATCCCCCACTGAAATGAATGGCGTTCTACCAGGGGTCGAAATCCCCCATTGAAACGAATGGCGGGCTCCCAGGGGTTGAATTCCCCCATTAAAATGAATGGCGGATTACCAGGGGTCGAAATCCCCCATTGAAATTAATGGTGGGCTACCAGGGGTCGTAATCCCCCATTGAAATGAATGGCTGATTACCAGGGGTCGAATGGCGGGCTTCCAGGGGTCGAATTCCCCCATTGAAATTAATGGCGGGCGCCTAGGTGTCGAAATCCCCCATTGAAATGAATGGCGGGCTACCAGGGGTGGAAATCCCCCACTGAAATGAATGGCGTTCTACCAGGGGTCGAAATCCCCCATTGAAACGAATGGCGGGCTCCCAGGGGTTGAATTCCACCATTAAAATGAATGGCGGGCTTCCAGGGGTCGTATTCCCCCATTGAAATAAATGGCGGGCGCAAAGGGGTCGAAATCCCCCATTGAAATGAATGGCCTGCTCCCAGTGGTCGAAATCCCCCATTGAAATGAATGGCGGGCTCCTAGGGATCAAATTCCCCCATTGAAATGAATGGCGGGCTACCAGGAGTTGAAATCCCCCATTGAAATTAATGGTGGGCTACCAGGGGTCAAAATCCCCCATTGAAAACAATGGCGGAATCCCAGGGGTCGATATCCCCTATTGAAATGAATGGCTGGCTTCCAGGGGTCGAAATCCCCCATTAAAATGAATGGCCGTGCTACCAGGGGTCGAAATTTCCCCATTGCAATGAAAGGCGGGCGACCAGGGGTCTAAATTTCCCCATAGAAATGAATGGCGGATGCCCAGGGGTTTAATTCCCCTATTGAAATTAATGGCCGGGCGTCCAGGGGTCGAAATCCCCCATTGAAATGAATGGCTGGCTCCCAGTGGTCAAAATCCCCCATTTAAATGAATGGCGGGCTACCAGGGGTCGTATTCCCCCATTGAAATGAATGGCGGGCGCAAAGGGGTCGAAATCCCCCATTGAAATGAATGGCTGGCTCCCAGTGGTCGAAATCCCCCATTGAAATGAATGGCGGGCTACCAGGGGTTTAATTCCCCCATTGAAATGAATGGCGGGCGCCCAGGGGTTGAAATCCCCCATTGAAATGAATGGCGGGCGCCAAGAAGTCGAAATCCCCCAATGAAATAAATGGTGGGCTACCAGGGGTCGAAATCCCACATTGAAATGAATGGCGGGATCCCAGGGGTTGAATTCCACCATTAAAATTAATGGTAGGCTACCAGGGGTCGAAATCCCCCACTGAAATGAATGGCGGGCGCCCAGGGGTCGAAATCCCCTATTGAAATGAATGGCCGGCTCACAGGGGTCGAATTCCCCCATTGAAATGAATGGACGTGCTACCAGGGGTCGAATTCCCCCATTTAAATGAATGGCTGGCTACCAGGGGTCGAATGGCGGGATCCCAGGGTTCGAATTCCTCCATTGAAATGAATGGCGGATGCCAAGGGGTCGAAATCCCCCATTGAAATGAATGGCGGGCGCCCAGGGCTCGAAATCCCCCAATGAAATGAATGGCGGGCTACCAGGGGTCGAAATCCCCCATTGAAATGATTGGCCGTGCTACCAGGGGTCGAAATTTCCCCATTGGAATGAAATGCGGGCGACCAGGGGTCTAAATTTCCCCATAGAAATGAATGGCGGGCACCCAGGGGTCGAAATCCCCCATTGAAATGAATGGCTGGCTACCAGGGGTGGAAATCCCCCATTGAAATGAATGGCGTTCTACCAGGGGTCGAAATCCCCCATTGAAACGAATGGCGGGCTCCCAGGGGTTGAATTCCCCGATTAAAATGAATGGCGGGTTACCAGGGGTCGAAATCCCCCATTGAAATTAATGGTGGGCTACCAGGGGTCGTAATCCCCCATTGAAATGAATGGCTGATTACCAGGGGTCAAATGGCGGGCTCCCAGGGGTCGAACTCCCCCATTGAAATTAATGGCGGGCGCCTAGGTGTCGAAATCCCCCATTGAAATGACTGGCTGGCTCCCAGTGGTCGAAATCCCCAATTGAAATGAATGGCGGGCTACCAGGGGTCGTATTCCCCCATTGAAATGAATGGCGGGCGCCAAAGGGTAAAAACCTCCCATTGAAATTAATGGCGGGCTACAAGGGGTCAAAATCCCCCATTGAAATGAATGGCGGGCTAACAGAGGTCGAATTCCCCCATTGAAATGAATGGCGGGCTCCCAGCGGTCAAAATCCCCCAATGAAATGAATGGTGGGCTACCAGTGGTCGAAATCCCCCATTGAAATGAATGGCGGGCGCCCAGGGGTCGAAATCCCCCATTGAAATGTATGGCGGGCGCCCAGTAGTCAAAATCCCCCTATGAAATGAATGGCAGGCTACCAGGGATCGAAATCCCCCATTGAAATGAATGGCGGGCGCCTAAGGGTAGAAATCCCACATTGAAATTAATGGCTGGCTCCCAGTGGTCGAAATCCCCCATTGAAATGAATGGCGGGCTACCAGGGGCTGAAATCCCTCATTGAAATGAATGGCGAGCTTCCAGGGGTCGAATTCCCTCATTGAAATGAATGGCGAGCTTCCAGGGGTCGAAATCCCCCATTGAAATGAATGGCTGTCTCCCAGTGGTCGAAATCCCCCAACGAAATGAATGGCGGGCTACCAGGGGTCGAAATCCCCCATTGAAATGAATGGCGGGCTACCAGGTTTCGAAATCCCCCATTGAAATGAATGGCCGGCGCCCAGGGGTTCAAATCCCCCATTGAAATGAATGGCGGGCGCCCAGGGGTCGAAATCCCCCATTGAAATGAATGGCGGGCGCTTAGGGGTCGAAACCTCCCATTGAAATGAATGGCGGGCTCCAAGGGGTCGAAATCCCTCATTGAAATGAATGGCTGGCTACCAGGGGTCGAATGGCGGGCTCCCAGGGGTCGAATTCCCCTATTGAAATGAATGGCGGGCGCCCAGGGGTCAAAATCCTCCAATGAAATGAAATGCGGGCTACCTGGGGTCGAAATCCCCCATTGAAATGAATGGCGGGCGCCCAGGTGTCGAAATCCCCCATTGAAATGAATGGCGGGCGCCTAGGGGTCGAAACCTCCCATTGAAATGAATGGCGGGCTACCATGGGTCGAAATCCCCCATTGAAATGAATGGCGGGCTACCAGGGTTCGAATTTCCCCATTGAAATGAATGGCGGGCACCCAGGGGTCGAAATCCCCCATTGAAATGAATGGCGGGCGCCCAGGGGTCGAAATTCCCCATTGAAATTAATGGTGGGCTACCAGGGGTCGAAATCCCCCATTGAAATGAAAGGCGGGCTCCCAGGGGTCAAAATCCCACATTGAAATGAATGACGGGCTCCAAGGGGTCGAATACCCCCAATGAAATGTATGGCTGGCTACCAGGGGTCAAAATCCCCCATTGAAATGAATGGCTGGAGCCCAGGGGTCGAAATCCCCCATTGAAATGAAAGGCGGGCGCCCAGGAGTCAAAATCCACCAATGAAATGAATGGCGGGCTACCAGGGGTCAAAATCCCCCATTGAAATGAATGGCGGGCTACCAGGGGTTTAATTCCCCCATTGAAATGAATGGCGGGCGCCCAGGGGTTGAAATCCCCCATTGAAATGAATGGCGGGCGCCCAGGGGTCGAAATCCCCAAATGAAATAAATGGCGGGCTACCAGGGGTCGAAATCCCACATTGAAATGAATGGCGGGCTCCCAGGGGTCCAAATCCCCCATTGAAATTAATGGTAGGCTACCAGGGGTCGAAATCCCCCATTGAAATGAATGGCGGGCGCCCAGGGGTCGAAATCCCCCATTGAAATGAATGGCCGGCTCAAAGGGGTCGAATTCCCCCATTGAAATTAATGGCGGGCGCCCAGGGGTCAAAATCCCCCAATGAAATGAATGGCTGGCTACCAGGGGTCGAAATCCCCCATTGAAATGAAAGGCGGTCGCCCAGTGGTCGAAATCCCCCATTGAAATTAATGGTGGGCTACCAGGGGTCGAAATCCCCCAATGAAATAAATGGCGGGCTACCAGGGGTCGAAATCCCACATTGAAATGAATGGCGGGCTCCCAGGGGTCTAAATTTCCCCATTGGAATGAAATGCGGGCGACCAGGGGTCTTAATTTCCCCATAGAAATGAATGGGGGGCTCCCAGGGGTCGAAATCCCCCATTGAAATGAATGGCTGGCTACCAGGGGTGGAAATCCCCCATTGAAATTAATGGCGTTCTACCAGGGGTCGAAATCCCCCATTGAAACGAATGGCGGTCTCCCAGGGGTTGAATTCCCCCATTAAAATGAATGGTGGGTTACCAGGGGTCGAAATCCCCCATTGAAATGAATGGCTGTCTCTCAGTGGTCGAAATCCCCCAACGAAATGAATGGCGGGCTACCAGGGGTCGAAATCCCCCATTGAAATGAATGGCCGGCGCCCAGGGGTTCAAATCCCCCATTGAAATGAATGGCGGTCGCCCAGGGGTTTAATTCCCCCATTGAAATGAATGACGGGCGCCCAGGGGTTGAAATCCCCCATTGAAATGAATGGCGGGCGCCCAGGGTTCGAAATCCCCAAATGAAATAAATGGCGGGCTACCAGGGGTCGAAATCCCACATTGAAATGAATGGCGGGCTCCCAGGGGTCGAAATCCCCCATTGAAATTAATGGTAGGCTACCAGGGGTCGAAATCCCCCATTGAAATTAATGGCGGGCGCCTAGGTGTCGAAATCCCCCATTGAAATGACTGGCTGGCTCCCAGTGGTCGAAATCCCCAATTGAAATGAATGGCGGGCTACCAGGGGTCGTATTCCCCCATTGAAATGAATATTGGGCGCCAAAGGGTCAAAACCTCCCATTGAAATTAATGGCGGGCTACAAGGGGTCAAAATCCCCCATTGAAATGAATGGCGGGCTAACAGAGGTCGAATTCCCCCATTGAAATGAATGGCGGGCGCCCAGTTGTCAAAATCCCCCAATGAAATGAATGGTGGGCTACCAGTGGTCGAAATCCCCCATTGAAATGAATGGCGGGCGCCCAGGGGTCGAAATCCCCCATTGAAATGAATGGCGGGCGCCTAGTGGTCGAAACCTCCCATTGAAATGAATGGCGGGCTACCATGGGTCGAAATCCCCCATTGAAAACAATGGCGGGTTACCAGGGGTCGAATTCCCCCATTTAAATGAATGGCGGGCTACCATGGGTCGAAATCCCCCATTGAAAACAATGGCGGGTTACCAAGGGTCGAATTCCCCCATTTAAATGAATGGCTGGCTACCAGGGGTCGAATGGCGGGATCCCAGTGTTCGAATTCCTCCATTGAAATGAATGGCGGATGCCAAGGGGTCGAAATCCCCCATTGAAATGAATGGCCGTGCTACCAGGGTTCAAAATTTCCCCATTGGAATGAAATGCGGGCGACCAGGGGTCTAAATTTCCCCATAGAAATGAATGGCGGGCTCCCAGGGGTCAAAATCCCCCATTGAAATGAATGGCGGGCTACCAGGGGTGGAAATCCCCCACTGAAATGAATGGCGTTCTACCAGGGGTCGAAATCCCCCATTGAAACGAATGGCGGGCTCCCAGGGGTTGATTTCCCCCATTAAAATGAATGGCGGGTTACCAGGTGTCGAAATCCCCCATTGAAATTAATGGTGGGCTACCAGGGGTCGTAATCCCCCATTGAAATTAATGGCTGATTACCAGGGGACGAATGGCGGGCTCCCAGGGGTCGAATTCCCCCATTAAAATTAATGGCGGGCGCCTAGGTGTCGAAATCCCCCATTGAAATGACATGGTTGGCTCCCAGTGGTCGAAATCCCCAATTGAAATGAATGGCGGGCTACCAGGGGTCGTATTCTCCCATTGAAATGAATGGCGGGCGCCCAAGGGTCAAAACCTCCCATTGAAATTAATGGCGGGCTACCAGGGGTCGAAATCCCCCATTGAAATGAATGGCAGGCTAACAGGGGTCTAATTCCCCCATTGAAATGAATGGCGGGCGCCCAGCGGTCAAAATCCCCCAATGAAATGAATGGTGGGCTACAAGGGGTCGAAATCCCCCATTGAAATGAATGGCGGGCGCCCAGGGGTCGAAATCCCCCATTGAAATGTATGGCGGGCGCCCAGTAGTCAAAATCCCCCTATGAAATGAATGGCAGGCTACCAGTTGTCGAAATCCCCCATTGAAATGAATGGCGGGCGCCTAAGGGTCGAAATCCCCCATTGAAATGAATGGTTGGCTCCCAGTGGTCGAAATCCCCCATTGAAATGAATGGCGGGCTACCAGGGGCTGAAATCCCCAATTGAAATGAATGGTCAGCTTCCAGGGGTCGAATTCCCTCATTGAAATGAATGGCGAGCTTCCAGGGGTCGAAATCCCCCATTGAAATGAATGGCTGTCTCCCAGTGGTCGAAATCCCTCAATGAAATGAATGGCGGCCTACCAGGGGTCAAAATCCCCCATTGAAAAGAATGGCGGGCTACCAGGTTTCGAAATCCCCCATTGAAATGAATGGCCGGCGCCCAGGGGTTCAAATCCCCCATTGAAATGAATGGCGGGCGCCCAGGGGTCGAAATCCCCCATTGAAATGAATGGCGGGCGCCCAGCGGTCAAAACCTCCAATTGAAATGAATGCCGGGCTACCAGGGGTCGAAATCCTCCATTGAAATGAATTGCGGGCTCACAGGGGTCGAATTCCCCCATTGAAATGAATGGCGGGCGCCCAGCGGTCAAAATCCCCCAATTAAATGAATGGCGGGCTACCAGGGGTCAAAATCCCCCATTGAAATGAATGGCGGGCTACCAGGGGTTTAATTCCCCCATTGAAATGAATGGCGGGCGCCCAGGGGTTGAAATCCCCCATTGAAATGAATGGCGGGCTACCAGGGGTCGAAATCCCACATTGAAATGAATGGCGGGCTCCCAGGGGTCCAAATCCCCCATTGAAATTAATGGTAGGCTACCAGGGGTCGAAATCCCCCATTGAAATGAATGGCGGGCGCCCAGGGGTCGAAATCCCAAAATGAAATGAATGGCGGGCTACCAGGGGTCGAAATCCCCCATTGAAAAGAATGGCGGGCTACCAGGTTTCGAAATCCCCCATTGAAATGAATGGCCGGCGCCCAGGGGTTCAAATCCCCCATTGAAATGAATGGCGGGATCCCAGGGTTCGAATTCCTCTATTGAAATGAATGGCGGATGCCAAGGGGTCGAAATCCCCCATTGAAATGAATGGCCGTGCTACCAGGGGTCAAAATTTCCCCATTGGAATGAAATGCGGGCGACCAGGGGTCTAAATTTCCCCATAGAAATGAATGGCGGGCTCCCAGGGGTCGAAATCCCCCATTGAAATGAATGGCTGGCTACCAGGGGTGGAAATCCCCCATTGAAATGAATGGCGGGCACCCAAGGGTCAAAACCTTCCATTGAAATTAATGGCGGGCTACCAGGGGTCGAATTCCCCCATTGAAATGAATGGCGGGCGCCCAGCGGTCAAAATCCCCCAATGAAATGAATGGTGGGCTACCAGGGGTCGAAATCCCCCATTGAAATGAATGGCGGGCGCCCAGGGGTCGAAATCCCCCATTGAAATGTATGGCGGGCCCCCAGTAGTCAAAATCCCCCTATGAAATGAATGGCAGGCTACCAGTTGTCGAAATCCCCCATTGAAATGAATGGCGGGCGCCTAAGGGTCGAAATCCCCCATTGAAATGAATGGCGGGCTACCAGGGGCTGAAATCCCCCATTGAAATGAATATCCAGCTTCCAGGGGTCGAATACCCTCATTGAAATGAATGGCGAGCTTCCAGGGGTCGAAATCCCCCATTGAAATGAATGGCTGTCTCCCAGTGGTCGAAATCCCTCAATGAAATTAATGGCGGGCTACCAGGGGTCAAAATCCCCCATTGAAATGAATGGCGGGCTACCAGGTTTCAAAATCCCCCATTGAAATGAATGGCCGGCGCCCAGGGGTTCAAATCCCCCATTGAAATGAATGGCGGGCGCCCAGGGGTCGAAATCCCCGATTGAAATGAATAGCGGGCTACCAGGGGTCGAAAACCTCCAATTGAAATGAATGCCGGGCTACCAGGGGTCGAAATCCTCCATTGAAATGAATTGCGGGCTCACAGGGGTCGAATTCCCCCATTGAAATGAATGGCGGGCGCCCAGCGGTCAAAATCCCCCAATTAAATGAATGGCGGGCTACCAGGGGTCAAAATCCCCCATTGAAATGAATGGCGGGCTACCAGGGGTTTAATTCCCCCATTGAAATGAATGGCGGGCGCCCAGGGGTTGAAATCCCCCATTGAAATGAATGGCGGGCTACCAGGGGTCGAAATCCCACATTGAAATGAATGGCGGGCTCCCAGGGGTCCAAATCCCCCATTGAAATTAATGGTAGGCTACCAGGGGTCGAAATCCCCCATTGAAATGAATGGCGGGCGCCCAGGGGTCGAAATCCCAAAATGAAATGAATGGCGGGCTACCAGGGGTCGAAATCCCCCATTGAAAAGAATGGCGGGCTACCAGGTTTCGAAATCCCCCATTGAAATGAATGGCCGGCGCCCAGGGGTTCAAATCCCCCATTGAAATGAATGGCGGGATCCCAGGGTTCGAATTCCTCTATTGAAATGAATGGCGGATGCCAAGGGGTCGAAATCCCCCATTGAAATGAATGGCCGTGCTACCAGGGGTCAAAATTTCCCCATTGGAATGAAATGCGGGCGACCAGGGGTCTAAATTTCCCCATAGAAATGAATGGCGGGCTCCCAGGGGTCGAAATCCCCCATTGAAATGAATGGCTGGCTACCAGGGGTGGAAATCCCCCATTGAAATGAATGGCGGGCACCCAAGGGTCAAAACCTTCCATTGAAATTAATGGCGGGCTACCAGGGGTCGAATTCCCCCATTGAAATGAATGGCGGGCGCCCAGCGGTCAAAATCCCCCAATGAAATGAATGGTGGGCTACCAGGGGTCGAAATCCCCCATTGAAATGAATGGCGGGCGCCCAGGGGTCGAAATCCCCCATTGAAATGTATGGCGGGCCCCCAGTAGTCAAAATCCCCCTATGAAATGAATGGCAGGCTACCAGTTGTCGAAATCCCCCATTGAAATGAATGGCGGGCGCCTAAGGGTCGAAATCCCCCATTGAAATGAATGGCGGGCTACCAGGGGCTGAAATCCCCCATTGAAATGAATATCCAGCTTCCAGGGGTCGAATACCCTCATTGAAATGAATGGCGAGCTTCCAGGGGTCGAAATCCCCCATTGAAATGAATGGCTGTCTCCCAGTGGTCGAAATCCCTCAATGATATTAATGGCGGGCTACCAGGGGTCAAAATCCCCCATTGAAATGAATGGCGGGCTACCAGGTTTCGAAATCCCCCATTGAAATGAATGGCCGGCGCCCAGGGGTTCAAATCCCCCATTGAAATGAATGGCGGGCGCCCAGGGGTCGAAATCCCCGATTGAAATGAATAGCGGGCTACCAGGGGTCGAAATCCTCCATTGAAATGAATGGCGGGCTCACAGGGGTCGAATTCCCCCATTGAAATGAATGGCGGGCTACCAGGGGCTGAAATCCCCCATTGAAATGAATGGTCAGCTTCCAGGGGTCGAATTCCCTCATTGAAATGAATGGCGAGCTTCCAGGGGTCGAAATCCCCCATTGAAATGAATGGCTGTCTCCCAGTGGTCGAAATCCCTCAATGAAATGAATGGCGGCCTACCAGGGGTCAAAATCCCCCATTGAAAAGAATGGCGGGCTACCAGGTTTCGAAATCCCCCATTGAAATGAATGGCCGGCGCCCAGGGGTTCAAATCCCCCATTGAAATGAATGGCGGGCGCCCAGGGGTCGAAATCCCCCATTGAAATGAATGGCGGGCGCCCAGCGATCAAAACCTCCAATTGAAATGAATGCCGGGCTACCAGGGGTCGAAATCCTCCATTGAAATGAATTGCGGGCTCACAGGGGTCGAATTCCCCCATTGAAATGAATGGCGGGCGCCCAGCGGTCAAAATCCCCCAATTAAATGAATGGCGGGCTACCAGGGGTCAAAATCCCCCATTGAAATGAATGGCGGGCTACCAGGGGTTTAATTCCCCCATTGAAATGAATGGCGGGCGCCCAGGGGTTGAAATCCCCCATTGAAATGAATGGCGGGCTACCAGGGGTCGAAATCCCACATTGAAATGAATGGCGGGCTCCCAGGGGTCCAAATCCCCCATTGAAATTAATGGTAGGCTACCAGGGGTCGAAATCCCCCATTGAAATGAATGGCGGGCGCCCAGGGGTCGAAAACCCAAAATGAAATGAATGGCGGGCTACCAGGGGTCGAAATCCCCCATTGAAAAGAATGGCGGGCTACCAGGTTTCGAAATCCCCCATTGAAATGAATGGCCGGCGCCCAGGGGTTCAAATCCCCCATTGAAATGAATGGCGGGATCCCAGGGTTCGAATTCCTCTATTGAAATGAATGGCGGATGCCAAGGGGTCGAAATCCCCCATTGAAATGAATGGCCGTGCTACCAGGGGTCAAAATTTCCCCATTGGAATGAAATGCGGGCGACCAGGGGTCTAAATTTCCCCATAGAAATGAATGGCGGGCTCCCAGGGGTCGAAATCCCCCATTGAAATGAATGGCTGGCTACCAGGGGTGGAAATCCCCCATTGAAATGAATGGCGGGCACCCAAGGGTCAAAACCTTCCATTGAAATTAATGGCGGGCTACCAGGGGTCGAATTCCCCCATTGAAATGAATGGCGGGCTCCCAGGGGTCAAAATCCCCCATTGAAATGAATGGCGGGCTACCAGGGGTGGAAATCCCCCACTGAAATGAATGGCGTTCTACCAGGGGTCGAAATCCCCCATTGAAACGAATGGCGGGCTCCCAGGGGTTGATTTCCCCCATTAAAATGAATGGCGGGTTACCAGGTGTCGAAATCCCCCATTGAAATTAATGGTGGGCTACCAGGGGTCGTAATCCCCCATTGAAATTAATGGCTGATTACCAGGGGACGAATGGCGGGCTCCCAGGGGTCGAATTCCCCCATTAAAATTAATGGCGGGCGCCTAGGTGTCGAAATCCCCCATTGAAATGACATGGTTGGCTCCCAGTGGTCGAAATCCCCAATTGAAATGAATGGCGGGCTACCAGGGGTCGTATTCTCCCATTGAAATGAATGGCGGGCGCCCAAGGGTCAAAACCTCCCATTGAAATTAATGGCGGGCTACCAGGGGTCGAAATCCCCCATTGAAATGAATGGCAGGCTAACAGGGGTCTAATTCCCCCATTGAAATGAATGGCGGGCGCCCAGCGGTCAAAATCCCCCAATGAAATGAATGGTGGGCTACAAGGGGTCGAAATCCCCCATTGAAATGAATGGCGGGCGCCCAGGGGTCGAAATCCCCCATTGAAATGTATGGCGGGCGCCCAGTAGTCAAAATCCCCCTATGAAATGAATGGCAGGCTACCAGTTGTCGAAATCCCCCATTGAAATGAATGGCGGGCGCCTAAGGGTCGAAATCCCCCATTGAAATGAATGGTTGGCTCCCAGTGGTCGAAATCCCCCATTGAAATGAATGGCGGGCTACCAGGGGCTGAAATCCCCCATTGAAATGAATGGTCAGCTTCCAGGGGTCGAATTCCCTCATTGAAATGAATGGCGAGCTTCCAGGGGTCGAAATCCCCCATTGAAATGAATGGCTGTCTCCCAGTGGTCGAAATCCCTCAATGAAATGAATGGCGGCCTACCAGGGGTCAAAATCCCCCATTGAAAAGAATGGCGGGCTACCAGGTTTCGAAATCCCCCATTGAAATGAATGGCCGGCGCCCAGGGGTTCAAATCCCCCATTGAAATGAATGGCGGGCGCCCAGGGGTCGAAATCCCCCATTGAAATGAATGGCGGGCGCCCAGCGGTCAAAACCTCCAATTGAAATGAATGCCGGGCTACCAGGGGTCGAAATCCTCCATTGAAATGAATTGCGGGCTCACAGGGGTCGAATTCCCCCATTGAAATGAATGGCGGGCGCCCAGCGGTCAAAATCCCCCAATTAAATGAATGGCGGGCTACCAGGGGTCAAAATCCCCCATTGAAATGAATGGCGGGCTACCAGGGGTTTAATTCCCCCATTGAAATGAATGGCGGGCGCCCAGGGGTTGAAATCCCCCATTGAAATGAATGGCGGGCTACCAGGGGTCGAAATCCCACATTGAAATGAATGGCGGGCTCCCAGGGGTCCAAATCCCCCATTGAAATTAATGGTAGGCTACCAGGGGTCGAAATCCCCCATTGAAATGAATGGCGGGCGCCCAGGGGTCGAAATCCCAAAATGAAATGAATGGCGGGCTACCAGGGATCGAAATCCCCCATTGAAAAGAATGGCGGGCTACCAGGTTTCGAAATCCCCCATTGAAATGAATGGCCGGCGCCCAGGGGTTCAAATCCCCCATTGAAATGAATGGCGGGATCCCAGGGTTCGAATTCCTCTATTGAAATGAATGGCGGATGCCAAGGGGTCGAAATCCCCCATTGAAATGAATGGCCGTGCTACCAGGGGTCAAAATTTCCCCATTGGAATGAAATGCGGGCGACCAGGGGTCTAAATTTCCCCATAGAAATGAATGGCGGGCTCCCAGGGGTCGAAATCCCAAAATGAAATGAATGGCGGGCTACCAGGGGTCGAAATCCCCCATTGAAAAGAATGGCGGGCTACCAGGTTTCGAAATCCCCCATTGAAATGAATGGCCGGCGCCCAGGGGTTCAAATCCCCCATTGAAATGAATGGCGGGATCCCAGGGTTCGAATTCCTCTATTGAAATGAATGGCGGATGCCAAGGGGTCGAAATCCCCCATTGAAATGAATGGCCGTGCTACCAGGGGTCAAAATTTCCCCATTGGAATGAAATGCGGGCGACCAGGGGTCTAAATTTCCCCATAGAAATGAATGGCGGGCTCCCAGGGGTCGAAATCCCCCATTGAAATGAATGGCTGGCTACCAGGGGTGGAAATCCCCCATTGAAATGAATGGCGGGCACCCAAGGGTCAAAACCTTCCATTGAAATTAATGGCGGGCTACCAGGGGTCGAATTCCCCCATTGAAATGAATGGCGGGCTCCCAGGGGTCAAAATCCCCCATTGAAATGAATGGCGGGCTACCAGGGGTGGAAATCCCCCACTGAAATGAATGGCGTTCTACCAGGGGTCGAAATCCCCCATTGAAACGAATGGCGGGCTCCCAGGGGTTGATTTCCCCCATTAAAATGAATGGCGGGTTACCAGGTGTCGAAATCCCCCATTGAAATTAATGGTGGGCTACCAGGGGTCGTAATCCCCCATTGAAATTAATGGCTGATTACCAGGGGACGAATGGCGGGCTCCCAGGGGTCGAATTCCCCCATTAAAATTAATGGCGGGCGCCTAGGTGTCGAAATCCCCCATTGAAATGACATGGTTGGCTCCCAGTGGTCGAAATCCCCAATTGAAATGAATGGCGGGCTACCAGGGGTCGTATTCTCCCATTGAAATGAATGGCGGGCGCCCAAGGGTCAAAACCTCCCATTGAAATTAATGGCGGGCTACCAGGGGTCGAAATCCCCCATTGAAATGAATGGCAGGCTAACAGGGGTCTAATTCCCCCATTGAAATGAATGGCGGGCGCCCAGCGGTCAAAATCCCCCAATGAAATGAATGGTGGGCTACAAGGGGTCGAAATCCCCCATTGAAATGAATGGCGGGCGCCCAGGGGTCGAAATCCCCCATTGAAATGTATGGCGGGCGCCCAGTAGTCAAAATCCCCCTATGAAATGAATGGCAGGCTACCAGTTGTCGAAATCCCCCATTGAAATGAATGGCGGGCGCCTAAGGGTCGAAATCCCCCATTGAAATGAATGGTTGGCTCCCAGTGGTCGAAATCCCCCATTGAAATGAATGGCGGGCTACCAGGGGCTGAAATCCCCCATTGAAATGAATGGTCAGCTTCCAGGGGTCGAATTCCCTCATTGAAATGAATGGCGAGCTTCCAGGGGTCGAAATCCCCCATTGAAATGAATGGCTGTCTCCCAGTGGTCGAAATCCCTCAATGAAATGAATGGCGGCCTACCAGGGGTCAAAATCCCCCATTGAAAAGAATGGCGGGCTACCAGGTTTCGAAATCCCCCATTGAAATGAATGGCCGGCGCCCAGGGGTTCAAATCCCCCATTGAAATGAATGGCGGGCGCCCAGGGGTCGAAATCCCCCATTGAAATGAATGGCGGGCGCCCAGCGGTCAAAACCTCCAATTGAAATGAATGCCGGGCTACCAGGGGTCGAAATCCTCCATTGAAATGAATTGCGGGCTCACAGGGGTCGAATTCCCCCATTGAAATGAATGGCGGGCGCCCAGCGGTCAAAATCCCCCAATTAAATGAATGGCGGGCTACCAGGGGTCAAAATCCCCCATTGAAATGAATGGCGGGCTACCAGGGGTTTAATTCCCCCATTGAAATGAATGGCGGGCGCCCAGGGGTTGAAATCCCCCATTGAAATGAATGGCGGGCTACCAGGGGTCGAAATCCCACATTGAAATGAATGGCGGGCTCCCAGGGGTCCAAATCCCCCATTGAAATTAATGGTAGGCTACCAGGGGTCGAAATCCCCCATTGAAATGAATGGCGGGCGCCCAGGGGTCGAAATCCCAAAATGAAATGAATGGCGGGCTACCAGGGATCGAAATCCCCCATTGAAAAGAATGGCGGGCTACCAGGTTTCGAAATCCCCCATTGAAATGAATGGCCGGCGCCCAGGGGTTCAAATCCCCCATTGAAATGAATGGCGGGATCCCAGGGTTCGAATTCCTCTATTGAAATGAATGGCGGATGCCAAGGGGTCGAAATCCCCCATTGAAATGAATGGCCGTGCTACCAGGGGTCAAAATTTCCCCATTGGAATGAAATGCGGGCGACCAGGGGTCTAAATTTCCCCATAGAAATGAATGGCGGGCTCCCAGGGGTCGAAATCCCCCATTGAAATGAATGGCTGGCTACCAGGGGTGGAAATCCCCCATTGAAATGAATGGCGGGCACCCAAGGGTCAAAACCTTCCATTGAAATTAATGGCGGGCTACCAGGGGTCGAATTCCCCCATTGAAATGAATGGCGGGCGCCCAGCGGTCAAAATCCCCCAATGAAATGAATGGTGGGCTACCAGGGGTCGAAATCCCCCATTGAAATGAATGGCGGGCGCCCAGGGGTCGAAATCCCCCATTGAAATGTATGGCGGGCCCCCAGTAGTCAAAATCCCCCTATGAAATGAATGGCAGGCTACCAGTTGTCGAAATCCCCCATTGAAATGAATGGCGGGCGCCTAAGGGTCGAAATCCCCCATTGAAATGAATGGCGGGCTACCAGGGGCTGAAATCCCCCATTGAAATGAATATCCAGCTTCCAGGGGTCGAATACCCTCATTGAAATGAATGGCGAGCTTCCAGGGGTCGAAATCCCCCATTGAAATGAATGGCTGTCTCCCAGTGGTCGAAATCCCTCAATGAAATTAATGGCGGGCTACCAGGGGTCAAAATCCCCCATTGAAATGAATGGCGGGCTACCAGGTTTCGAAATCCCCCATTGAAATGAATGGCCGGCGCCCAGGGGTTCAAATCCCCCATTGAAATGAATGGCGGGCGCCCAGGGGTCGAAATCCCCGATTGAAATGAATAGCGGGCTACCAGGGGTCGAAATCCTCCATTGAAATGAATGGCGGGCTCACAGGGGTCGAATTCCCCCATTGAAATGAATGGCGGGCTACCAGGGGCTGAAATCCCCCATTGAAATGAATGGTCAGCTTCCAGGGGTCGAATTCCCTCATTGAAATGAATGGCGAGCTTCCAGGGGTCGAAATCCCCCATTGAAATGAATGGCTGTCTCCCAGTGGTCGAAATCCCTCAATGAAATGAATGGCGGCCTACCAGGGGTCAAAATCCCCCATTGAAAAGAATGGCGGGCTACCAGGTTTCGAAATCCCCCATTGAAATGAATGGCCGGCGCCCAGGGGTTCAAATCCCCCATTGAAATGAATGGCGGGCGCCCAGGGGTCGAAATCCCCCATTGAAATGAATGGCGGGCGCCCAGCGGTCAAAACCTCCAATTGAAATGAATGCCGGGCTACCAGGGGTCGAAATCCTCCATTGAAATGAATTGCGGGCTCACAGGGGTCGAATTCCCCCATTGAAATGAATGGCGGGCGCCCAGCGGTCAAAATCCCCCAATTAAATGAATGGCGGGCTACCAGGGGTCAAAATCCCCCATTGAAATGAATGGCGGGCTACCAGGGGTTTAATTCCCCCATTGAAATGAATGGCGGGCGCCCAGGGGTTGAAATCCCCCATTGAAATGAATGGCGGGCTACCAGGGGTCGAAATCCCACATTGAAATGAATGGCGGGCTCCCAGGGGTCCAAATCCCCCATTGAAATTAATGGTAGGCTACCAGGGGTCGAAATCCCCCATTGAAATGAATGGCGGGCGCCCAGGGGTCGAAATCCCAAAATGAAATGAATGGCGGGCTACCAGGGGTCGAAATCCCCCATTGAAAAGAATGGCGGGCTACCAGGTTTCGAAATCCCCCATTGAAATGAATGGCCGGCGCCCAGGGGTTCAAATCCCCCATTGAAATGAATGGCGGGATCCCAGGGTTCGAATTCCTCTATTGAAATGAATGGTGGATGCCAAGGGGTCGAAATCCCCCATTGAAATGAATGGCCGTGCTACCAGGGGTCAAAATTTCCCCATTGGAATGAAATGCGGGCGACCAGGGGTCTAAATTTCCCCATAGAAATGAATGGCGGGCTCCCAGGGGTCGAAATCCCCCATTGAAATGAATGGCTGGCTACCAGGGGTGGAAATCCCCCATTGAAATGAATGGCGGGCACCCAAGGGTCAAAACCTTCCATTGAAATTAATGGCGGGCTACCAGGGGTCGAATTCCCCCATTGAAATGAATGGCGGGCGCCCAGCGGTCAAAATCCCCCAATGAAATGAATGGTGGGCTACCAGGGGTCGAAATCCCCCATTGAAATGAATGGCGGGCGCCCAGGGGTCGAAATCCCCCATTGAAATGTATGGCGGGCCCCCAGTAGTCAAAATCCCCCTATGAAATGAATGGCAGGCTACCAGTTGTCGAAATCCCCCATTGAAATGAATGGCGGGCGCCTAAGGGTCGAAATCCCCCATTGAAATGAATGGCGGGCTACCAGGGGCTGAAATCCCCCATTGAAATGAATATCCAGCTTCCAGGGGTCGAATACCCTCATTGAAATGAATGGCGAGCTTCCAGGGGTCGAAATCCCCCATTGAAATGAATGGCTGTCTCCCAGTGGTCGAAATCCCTCAATGAAATTAATGGCGGGCTACCAGGGGTCAAAATCCCCCATTGAAATGAATGGCGGGCTACCAGGTTTCGAAATCCCCCATTGAAATGAATGGCCGGCGCCCAGGGGTTCAAATCCCCCATTGAAATGAATGGCGGGCGCCCAGGTGTCGAAATCCCCGATTGAAATGAATAGCGGGCTACCAGGGGTCGAAATCCTCCATTGAAATGAATGGCGGGCTCACAGGGGTCGAATTCCCCCATTGAAATGAATGGCGGGCGCCCAGCGGTCAAAATCCCCCAATGAAATGAATGGCGGGCTACCAGGGGTCAAAATCCCCCATTGAAATGAATGGCGGGCTACCAGGGGTTTAATTCCCCCATTGAAATGAACGGCGGGTGCCCAGGGGTTGAAATCCTCCATTGAAATGAATGGCGGGCGCCCAGGGGTCGAAATTCCCAAATGAAATAAATGGCGGGCTACCAGGGGTCGAAATCCCACATTGAAATGAATGGCGGGCTCCCAGGGGTCCAAATCCCCCATTGAAATTAATGGTAGGCTACCAGGGGTCGAAATCCCCCATTGAAATGAATAGCGGGCGCCCAGGGGTCGAAATCCCCCATTGAAATGAATGGCCGGCTCAAAGGGGTCGAATTCCCCCATTGAAATTAATGGCGGGCGCCCAGGGGTCAAAATCCCCCAATGAAATGAATGGCGGGCTACCAGGGGTCGAAATCCCCCATTGAAATGAAAGGCGGTCGCCCAGTTGTCGAAATACCCCATTAAAATTAATGGTAGGCTACCAGGGGTCGAAATCCCCCATTGAAAACATTGGCGGGTTACCAGGGGTCGAATTCCCCCATTTAAATGAATGGCTGGCTACCAGGGGTCGAATTCCCCCATTTAAATGAATGGCTGGCTACCAGGGGTCGAATGGCGGGATCCCAGGGTTCGAATTCCTCCATTGAAATGAATGGCGGATGCCAAGGGGTCGAAATCCCCCATTGAAATGAATGGCGGGCGCCCAGGGCTCGAAATCCCCCAATGAAATGAATGGCGGGCTACCAGGGGTCGAAATCCCCCATTGAAATGATTGGCCGTGCTACCAGGGGTCGAAATTTCCCCATTGGAATGAAATGCGGGCGACCAGGGGTCTAAATTTCCCCATAGAAATGAATGGCGGGCTCCCAGGGGTCGAAATCCCCCATTGAAATGAATGGCTGGCTACCAGGGGTGGAAATCCCCCATTGAAATGAATGGCGTTCTACCAGGGGTCGAAATCCCCCATTGAAACCAATGGCGGGCTCCCAGGGGTTGAATTCCCCGATTAAAATGAATGGCGGGTTACCAGGGGTCGAAATCCCCCATTGAAATTAATGGTGGGCTACCAGGGGTCGTAATCCCCCATTGAAATGAATGGCTGATTACCAGGGGTCGAATGGCGGGCTCCCAGGGGTCGAACTCCCCCATTGAAATTAATGGCGGGCGCCTAGGTGTCGAAATCCCCCATTGAAATGACTGGCTGGCTCCCAGTGGTCGAAATCCCCAATTGAAATGAATGGCGGGCTACCAGGGGTCGTATTCCCCCATTGAAATAAATGGCGGGCTCCAAAGGGTCAAAACCTCCCATTGAAATTAATGGCGGGCTACAAGGGGTCAAAATCCCCCATTGAAATGAATGGCGGACTAACAGAGGTCGAATTCCCCCATTGAAATGAATGGCGGGCTCCCAGCGGTCAAAATCCCCCAATGAAATGAATGGTGGGCTACCAGTGGTCGAAATCCCCCATTGAAATGAATGGCGGGCGCCCAGGGGTCGAAATCCCCCATTGAAATGTATGGCGGGCGCCCAGTAGTCAAAATCCCCCTATGAAATGAATGGCAGGCTACCAGGGATCGAAATCCCCCATTGAAATGAATGGCGGGCGCCTAAGGGTAGAAATCCCCCATTGAAATTAATGGCTGGCTCCCAGTGGTCGAAATCCCCCATTGAAATGAATGGCGGGCTACCAGGGGCTGAAATCCCTCATTGAAATGAATGGCGAGCTTCCAGGGGTCGAATTCCCTCATTGAAATGAATGGCGAGCTTCCAGGGGTCGAAATCCCCCATTGAAATGAATGGCTGTCTCCCAGTGGTCGAAATCCCCCAACGAAATGAATGGCGGGCTACCAGGGGTCGAAATCCCCCATTGAAATGAATGGCGGGCTACCAGGTTTCGAAATCCCCCATTGAAATGAATGGCCGGCGCCCAGGGGTTCAAATCCCCCATTGAAATGAATGGCGGGCGCCCAGGGGTCGAAATCCCCCATTGAAATGAATGGCGGGCGCCTAGGGGTCGAAACCTCCCATTGAAATGAATGGCGGGCTCCAAGGGGTCGAAATCCCTCATTGAAATGAATGGCTGGCTACCAGGGGTCGAATGGCGGGCTCCCAGGGGTCGATTTCCCCTATTGAAATGAATGGCGGGCGCCCAGGGGTCAAAATCCTCCAATGAAATGAAATGCGGGCTACCTGGGGTCGAAATCCCCCATTGAAATGAATGGCGGGCTACCAGGGGCTGAAATCCCCCATTGAAATGAATATCCAGCTTCCAGGGGTCGAATTCCCTCATTGAAATGAATGGCGAGCTTCCAGGGGTCGAAATCCCCCATTGAAATGAATGGCTGTCTCCCAGTGGTCGAAATCCCTCAATGAAATTAATGGCGGTCTACCAGGGGTCAAAATCCCCCATTGAAATGAATGGCGGGCTACCAGGTTTCGAAATCCCCCATTGAAATGAATGGCCGGCGCCCAGGGGTTCAAATCTCCCATTGAAATGAATGGCGGGCGCCCAGGGGTCGAAATCCCCGATTGAAATGAATAGCGGGCTACCAGGGGTCAAAATCCTCCATTGAAATGAATGGCGGGCTCACAGGGGTCGAATTCCCCCATTGAAATGAATGGCGGGCGCCCAGCGGTCAAAATCCCCCAATGAAATGAATGGCGGGCTACCAGGGGTCAAAATCCCCCATTGAAATGAATGGCGGGCTACCAGGGGTTTAATTCCCCCATTGAAATGAATGGCGGGTGCCCAGGGGTTGAAATCCTCCATTGAAATGAATGGCGGGCGCCCAGGGGTCGAAATTCCCAAATGAAATAAATGGCGGGCTACCAGGGGTCGAAATCCCACATTGAAATGAATGGCGGGCTCCCAGGGGTCCAAATCCCCCATTGAAATTAATGGTAGGCTACCAGGGGTCGAAATCCCCCATTGAAATGAATAGCGGGCGCCCAGGGGTCGAAATCCCCCATTGAAATGAATGGCCGGCTCAAAGGGGTCGAATTCCCCCATTGAAATTAATGGCGGGCGCCCAGGGGTCAAAATCCCCCAATGAAATGAATGGCGGGCTACCAGGGGTCGAAATCCCCCATTGAAATGAAAGGCGGTCGCCCAGTGGTCGAAATCCCCCATTGAAATTAATGGTAGGCTACCAGGGGTCGAAATCCCCCATTGAAAACATTGGCGGGTTACCAGGGGTCGAATTCCCCCATTTAAATGAATGGCTGGCTACCAGGGGTCGAATTCCCCCATTTAAATGAATGGCTGGCTACCAGGGGTCGAAATCCTCCATTGAAATGAATGGCGGGCTCACAGGGGTCGAATTCCCCCATTGAAATGAATGGCGGGCGCCCAGCGGTCAAAATCCCCCAATGAAATGAATGGCGGGCTACCAGGGGTCAAAATCCCCCATTGAAATGAATGGCGGGATCCCAGGGTTCGAATTCCTCCATTGAAATGAATGGCGGATGCCAAGGGGTCGAAATCCCCCATTGAAATGAATGGCGGGCGCCCAGGGCTCGAAATCCCCCAATGAAATGAATGGCGGGCTACCAGGGGTCGAAATTTCCCCATTGGAATGAAATGCGGGCGACCAGGGGTCTAAATTTCCCCATAGAAATGAATGGCGGGCTCCCAGGGGTCGAAATCCCCCATTGAAATGAATGGCTGGCTACCAGGGGTGGAAATCCCCCATTGAAATGAATGGCGTTCTACCAGGGGTCGAAATCCCCCATTGAAACCAATGGCGGGCTCCCAGGGGTTGAATTCCCCGATTAAAATGAATGGCGGGTTACCAGGGGTCGAAATCCCCCATTGAAATTAATGGTGGGCTACCAGGGGTCGTAATCCCCCATTGAAATGAATGGCTGATTACCAGGGGTCAAATGGCGGGCTCCCAGGGGTCGAACTCCCCCATTGAAATTAATGGCGGGCGCCTAGGGGTCGAAATCCCCCATTGAAATGAATGGCCGGCTCACAGGGGTCGAATTCCCCCATTGAAATTAATGGCGGGCGCCCAGGGGTCAAAAACCCCCAATGAAATGAATGGCAGGCTACCAGGGGTCGAAATCCCCCATTGAAATGAAAGGCGGTCGCCCAGTGGTCGAAATCCCCCATTGAAATTAATGGTGGGCTACCAGGGGTCGAAATCCCCCATTGAAAACAATGGCGGGTTACCAGGGGTCGAATTCCCCCATTTAAATGAATGGCTGGCTACCAGGGGTCGAATTCCCCCATTTAAATGAATGGCTGGCTACCAGGGGTCGAATGGCGGGATCCCAGGGTTCGAATTCCTCCATTGAAATGAATGGCGGATGCCAAGGGGTCGAAATCCCCCATTGAAATAAATGGCGGGCGCCCAGGGCTCGAAATCCCCCAATGAAATGAATGGCCGGGTGCCATGGGTTTAAATCCCCCATTGAAATGAATGGCCGTGCTACCAGGGGTCGAAATTTCCCCATTGGAATGAAATGCGGGCGACCAGGGGTCTAAATTTCCCCATAGAAATGAATGGCGGGCTCCCAGTGGTCGAAATCCCCCATTGAAATGAATGGCGGGCTACCAGGGGTGGAAATCCCCCACTGAAATGAATGGCGTACTACCAGGGGTCGAAATCCCCCATTGAAACGAATGGCGGGCTCCCAGGGGTTGAATTCCCCCATTAAAATGAATGGCGGATTACCAGGGGTCGAAATCCCCCATTGAAATTAATGGTGGGCTACCAGGGGTCGTAATCCCCCATTGAAATGAATGGCTGATTACCAGGGGTCGAATGGCGGGCTTCCAGGGGTCGAATTCCCCCATTGAAATTAATGGCGGGCGCCTAGGTGTCGAAATCCCCCATTGAAATGAATGGCGGGCTACCAGGGGTGGAAATCCCCCACTGAAATGAATGGCGTTCTACCAGGGGTCAAAATCCCCCATTGAAACGAATGGCGGGCTCCCAGGGGTTGAATTCCACCATTAAAATGAATGGCGGGCTTCCAGGGGTCGTATTCCCCCATTGAAATGAATGGCGGGCGCAAAGGGGTCGAAATCCCCCATTGAAATGAATGGCCTGCTCCCAGTGGTCGAAATCCCCCATTGAAATGAATGGCGGGCTCCCAGGGATCAAATTCCCCCATTGAAATGAATGGCGGGCTACCAGGAGTTGAAATCCCCCATTGAAATTAATGGTGGGCTACCAGGGGTCGAAATCCCCCATTGAAAACAATGGCGGAATCCCAGGGGTCGATATCCCCTATTGAAATGAATGGCTGGCTTCCAGGGGTCGAAATCCCCCATTAAAATGAATGGCCGTGCTACCAGGGGTCGAAATTTCCCCATTGCAATGAAAGGCGGGCGACCAGGGGTCTAAATTTCCCCATAGAAATGAATGGCGGATGCCCAGGGGTTTAATTCCCCTATTGAAATTAATGGCCGGGCGTCCAGGGGTCGAAATCCCCCATTGAAATGAATGGCTGGCTCCCAGTGGTCAAAATCCCCCATTTAAATGAATGGCGGGCTACCAGGGGTCGTATTCCCCCATTGAAATGAATGGCGGGCGCAAAGGGGTCGAAATCCCCCATTGAAATGAATGGCTGGCTCCCAGTGGTCGAAATCCCCCATTGAAATGAATGGCGGGCTACCAGGGGTTTAATTCCCCCATTGAAATGAATGGCGGGCGCCCAGGGGTTGAAATCCCCCATTGAAATGAATGGCGGGCGCCAAGAAGTCGAAATCCCCCAATGAAATAAATGGTGGGCTACCAGGGGTCGAAATCCCACATTGAAATGAATGGCGGGCTCCCAGGGGTTGAATTCCACCATTAAAATTAATGGTAGGCTACCAGGGGTCGAAATCCCCCATTGAAATGAATGGCGGGCGCCCAGGGGTCGAAATCCCCTATTGAAATGAATGGCCGGCTCACAGGGGTCGAATTCCCCCATTGAAATGAATGGCCGTGCTACCAGGGGTCGAATTCCCCCATTTAAATGAATGGCTGGCTACCAGGGGTCGAATGGCGGGATCCCAGGGTTCGAATTCCTCCATTGAAATGAATGGCGGATGCCAACGGGTCGAAATCCCCCATTGAAATGAATGGCGGGCGCCCAGGGCTCGAAATCCCCCAATGAAATGAATGGCGGGCTACCAGGGGTCGAAATCCCCCATTGAAATGATTGGCCGTGCTACCAGGGGTCGAAATTTCCCCATTGGAATGAAATGCGGGCGACCAGGGGTCTAAATTTCCCCATAGAAATGAATGGCGGGCTCCCAGGGGTCGAAATCCCCCATTGAAATGAATGGCTGGCTACCAGGGGTGGAAATCCCCCATTGAAATGAATGGCGTTCTACCAGGGGTCGAAATACCCCATTGAAACCAATGGCGGGCTCCCAGGGGTTGAATTCCCCGATTAAAATGAATGGCGGGTTACCAGGGGTCGAAATCCCCCATTGAAATTAATGGTGGGCTACCAGGGGTCGTAATCCCCCATTAAAATGAATGGCTGATTACCAGGGGTCAAATGGCGGGCTCCCAGGGGTCGAACTCCCCCATTGAAATTAATGGCGGGCGCCTAGGTGTCGAAATCCCCCATTGAAATGACTGGCTGGCTCCCAGTGGTCGAAATCCCCAATTGAAATGAATGGCGGGCTACCAGGGGTCGTATTCCCCCATTGAAATGAATGGCGGGCGCCAAAGGGTCAAAACCTCCCATTGAAATTAATGGCGGGCTACAAGGAGTCAAAATCCCCCATTGAAATGAATGGCGGGCTAACAGAGGTCGAATTCCCCCATTGAAATGAATGGCGGGCTCCCAGCGGTCAAAATCCCCCAATGAAATGAATGGTGGGCTACCAGTGGTCGAAATCCCCCATTGAAATGAATGGCGGGCGCCCAGGGGTCGAAATCCCCCATTGAAATGTATGGCGGGCGCCCAGTAGTCAAAATCCCCCTATGAAATGAATGGCAGGCTACCAGGGATCGAAATCCCCCATTGAAATGAATGGCGGGCGCCTAAGGGTAGAAATCCCCCATTGAAATTAATGGCTGGCTCCCAGTGGTCGAAATCCCCCATTGAAATGAATGGCGGGCTACCAGGGGCTGAAATCCCTCATTGAAATGAATGGCGAGCTTCCAGGGGTCGAATTCCCTCATTGAAATGAATGGCGAGCTTCCAGGGGTCGAAATCCCCCATTGAAATGAATGGCTGTCTCCCAGTGGTCGAAATCCCCCAACGAAATGAATGGCGGGCTACCAGGGGTCGAAATTCCCCATTGAAATGAATGGCGGGCTACCAGGTTTCGAAATCCCCCATTGAAATGAATGGCCGGCGCCCAGGGGTTCAAATCCCCCATTGAAATGAATGGCGGGCGCCCAGGGGTCGAAATCCCCCATTGAAATGAATGGCGGGCGCCTAGGTGTCGAAACCTCCCATTGAAATAAATGGCGGGCTCCAAGGGGTCGAAATCCCTCATTGAAATGAATGGCTGGCTACCAGGGGTCGAATGGCGGGCTCCCAGGGGTCGAATTCCCCTATTGAAATGAATGGCGGGCGCCCAGGGGTCAAAATCCTCCAATGAAATGAAATGCGGGCTACCTGGGGTCGAAATCCCCCATTGAAATGAATGTCGGGCGTTTAGGTGTCGAAATCCCCCATTGAAATGAATGGCGGGCGCTTAGGGGTCGAAACCTCCCATTGAAATGAATGGCGGGCTACCATGGGTCGAAATCCCCCATTGAAATGAATGGCGGGCTACCAGGGTTCGAATTTCCCCATTGAAATGAATGGCGGGCACCCAGGGGTCGAAATCCCCCATTGAAATGAATGGCGGGCGCCCAGGGGTCGAAATCCCCCATTGAAATTAATGGTGGGCTACCAGGGGTCGAAATCCCCCATTGAAATGAAAGGCGGGCTCCCAGGGGTCAAAATCCCACATTGAAATGAATGACGGGCTCCAAGGGGTCGAAATCCCCCAATGAAATGAATGGCGGGCTACCAGGGGTCGAAATCCCCCATTGAAATGAATGGCTGGAGCCCAGGGGTCGAAATCCCCCATTGAAATGAAAGGCGGGCGCCCAGGAGTCAAAATCCCCCATTGAAACGAATGGCGGGCTCCCAGGGGTTTAATTCCCCCATTAAAATGAATGGCGGATTACCAGGGGTCGAAATCCCCCATTGAAATTAATGGTGGGCTACCAGGGGTCGTAATCCCCCATTGAAATGAATGGCTGATTACCAGGGGTCGAATGGCGGGCTTCCAGGGGTCGAATTCCCCCATTGAAATTAATGGCGGGCGCCTAGGTGTCGAAATCCCCCATTGAAATGAATGGCGGGCTACCAGGGGTGGAAATCCCCCACTGAAATGAATGGCGTTCTACCAGGGTTCGAAATCCCCCATTGAAACGAATGGCGGGCTCCCAGGGGTTGAATTCCACCATTAAAATTAATGGTAGGCTACCAGGGGTCGAAATCCCCCATTGAAATGAATGGCGGGCGCCCAGGGGTCGAAATCCCCTATTGAAATGAATGGCCGGCTCACAGGGGTCGAATTCCCCCATTGAAATTAATGGCGGGCGCCCAGGGGTCAAAATCCCCCAATGAAATGAATGGCGGGCTACCAGGGGTCAAAATCCCCCATTGAAATGAATGGCCGTGCTACCAGGGGTCGAAATTTCCCCATTGGAATGAAATGCGGGCGACCAGGGGTCTAAATTTCCCCATAGAAATGAATGGCGGGCTCCCAGTGGTCGAAATCCCCCATTGAAATGAATGGCGGGCTACCAGGGGTGGAAATCCCCCACTGAAATGAATGGCGTTCTACCAGGGGTCCAAATCCCCCATTGAAACGAATGGCGGGCTCCCAGGGGTTGAATTCCCCCATTAAAATGAATGGCGGATTACCAGGGGTCGAAATCCCCCATTGAAATTAATGGTGGGCTACCAGGGGTCGTAATCCCCCATTGAAATGAATGGCTGATTACCAGGGGTCGAATGGCGGGCTTCCAGGGGTCGAATTCCCCCATTGAAATTAATGGCGGGCGCCTAGGTGTCGAAATCCCCCATTGAAATGAATGGCGGGCTACCAGGGGTGGAAATCCCCCACTGAAATGAATGGCGTTCTACCAGGGGTCAAAATCCCCCATTGAAACGAATGGCGGGCTCCCAGGGGTTGAATTCCACCATTAAAATGAATGGCGGGCTTCCAGGGGTCGAATTCCCCCATTGAAATGAATGGCGGGCGCAAAGGGGTCGAAATCCCCCATTGAAATGAATGGCCTGCTCCCAGTGGTCGAAATCCCCCATTGAAATGAATGGCGGGCTCCCAGGGATCAAATTCCCCCATTGAAATGAATGGCGGGCTACCAGGAGTTGAAATCCCCCATTGAAATTAATGGTGGGCTACCAGGGGTCGAAATCCCCCATTGAAAACAATGGCGGAATCCCAGGGGTCGATATCCCCTATTGAAATGAATGGCTGGCTTCCAGGGGTCGAAATCCCCCATTAAAATGAATGGCCGTGCTACCAGGGGTCGAAATTTCCCCATTGCAATGAAAGGCGGGCGACCAGGGGTCTAAATTTCCCCATAGAAATGAATGGCGGATGCCCAGGGGTTTAATTCCCCTATTGAAATTAATGGCCGGGCGTCCAGGGGTCGAAATCCCCCATTGAAATGAATGGCTGGCTCCCAGTGGTCAAAATCCCCCATTTAAATGAATGGCGGGCTACCAGGGGTCGTATTCCCCCATTGAAATGAATGGCGGGCGCAAAGGGGTCGAAATCCCCCATTGAAATGAATGGCTGGCTCCCAGTGGTCGAAATCCCCCATTGAAATGAATGGCGGGCTACCAGGGGTGGAAATCCCCCACTGAAATGAATGGCGTTCTACCAGGAGTTGAAATCCCCCATTGAAATTAATGGTGGGCTACCAGGGGTCGAAATCCCCCATTGAAAACAATGGCGGAATCCCAGGGGTCGAAATCCCCCATTGAAATTAATGGTGGGCTACCAGGGGTCGTAATCCCCCATTGAAATGAATGGCTGATTACCAGGGGTCGAATGGCGGGCTTCCAGGGGTCGAATTCCCCCATTGAAATTAATGGCGGGCGCCTAGGTGTCGAAATCCCCCATTGAAATGAATGGCGGGCTACCAGGGGTGGAAATCCCCCACTGAAATGAATGGCGTTCTACCAGGGGTCAAAATCCCCCATTGAAACGAATGGCGGGCTCCCAGGGGTTGAATTCCACCATTAAAATGAATGGCGGGCTTCCAGGGGTCGAATTCCCCCATTGAAATGAATGGCGGGCGCAAAGGGGTCGAAATCCCCCATTGAAATGAATGGCCTGCTCCCAGTGGTCGAAATCCCCCATTGAAATGAATGGCGGGCTCCCAGGGATCAAATTCCCCCATTGAAATGAATGGCGGGCTACCAGGAGTTGAAATCCCCCATTGAAATTAATGGTGGGCTACCAGGGGTCGAAATCCCCCATTGAAAACAATGGCGGAATCCCAGGGGTCGATATCCCCTATTGAAATGAATGGCTGGCTTCCAGGGGTCGAAATCCCCCATTAAAATGAATGGCCGTGCTACCAGGGGTCGAAATTTCCCCATTGCAATGAAAGGCGGGCGACCAGGGGTCTAAATTTCCCCATAGAAATGAATGGCGGATGCCCAGGGGTTTAATTCCCCTATTGAAATTAATGGCCGGGCGTCCAGGGGTCGAAATCCCCCATTGAAATGAATGGCTGGCTCCCAGTGGTCAAAATCCCCCATTTAAATGAATGGCGGGCTACCAGGGGTCGTATTCCCCCATTGAAATGAATGGCGGGCGCAAAGGGGTCGAAATCCCCCATTGAAATGAATGGCTGGCTCCCAGTGGTCGAAATCCCCCATTGAAATGAATGGCGGGCTACCAGGGGTGGAAATCCCCCACTGAAATGAATGGCGTTCTACCAGGGGTCCAAATCCCCCATTGAAACGAATGGCGGGCTCCCAGGGGTTGAATTCCCCCATTAAAATGAATGGCGGATTACCAGGGGTCGAAATCCCCCATTGAAATTAATGGTGGGCTACCAGGGGTCGTAATCCCCCATTGAAATGAATGGCTGATTACCAGGGGTCGAATGGCGGGCTTCCAGGGGTCGAATTCCCCCATTGAAATTAATGGCGGGCGCCTAGGTGTCGAAATCCCCCATTGAAATGAATGGCGGGCTACCAGGGGTGGAAATCCCCCACTGAAATGAATGGCGTTCTACCAGGGGTCGAAATCCCCCATTGAAATGAATGGCTGGCTCCCAGTGGTCAAAATCCCCCATTTAAATGAATGGCGGGCTACCAGGGGTCGTATTCCCCCATTGAAATGAATGGCGGGCGCAAAGGGGTCGAAATCCCCCATTGAAATGAATGGCTGGCTCCCAGTGGTCGAAATCCCCCATTGAAATGAATGGCGGGCTACCAGGGGTGGAAATCCCCCACTGAAATGAATGGCGTTCTACCAGGGGTCCAAATCCCCCATTGAAACGAATGGCGGGCTCCCAGGGGTTGAATTCCCCCATTAAAATGAATGGCGGATTACCAGGGGTCGAAATCCCCCATTGAAATTAATGGTGGGCTACCAGGGGTCGTAATCCCCCATTGAAATGAATGGCTGATTACCAGGGGTCGAATGGCGGGCTTCCAGGGGTCGAATTCCCCCATTGAAATTAATGGCGGGCGCCTAGGTGTCGAAATCCCCCATTGAAATGAATGGCGGGCTACCAGGGGTGGAAATCCCCCACTGAAATGAATGGCGTTCTACCAGGGGTCGAAATCCCCCATTGAAACGAATGGCGGGCTCCCAGGGGTTGAATTCCACCATTAAAATGAATGGCGGGCTTCCAGGGGTCGTATTCCCCCATTGAAATGAATGGCGGGCGCAAAGGGGTCGAAATCCCCCATTGAAATGAATGGCCTGCTCCCAGTGGTCGAAATCCCCCATTGAAATGAATGGCGGGCTCCCAGGGATCAAATTCCCCCATTGAAATGAATGGCGGGCTACCAGGAGTTGAAATCCCCCATTGAAATTAATGGTGGGCTACCAGGGGTCGAAATCCCCCATTGAAAACAATGGCGGAATCCCAGGGGTCGATATCCCCTATTGAAATGAATGGCTGGCTTCCAGGGGTCGAAATCCCCCATTAAAATGAATGGCCGTGCTACCAGGGGTCGAAATTTCCCCATTGCAATGAAAGGCGGGCGACCAGGGGTCTAAATTTCCCCATAGAAATGAATGGCGGATGCCCAGGGGTTTAATTCCCCTATTGAAATTAATGGCCGGGCGTCCAGGGGTCGAAATCCCCCATTGAAATGAATGGCTGGCTTACAGTGGTCAAAATCCCCCATTTAAATGAATGGCGGGCTACCAGGGGTCGTATTCCCCCATTGAAATGAATGGCGGGCGCAAAGGGGTCGAAATCCCCCATTGAAATGAATGGCTGGCTCCCAGTGGTCGAAATCCCCCATTGAAATGAATGGCGGGCTACCAGGGGTTTAATTCCCCCATTGAAATGAATGGCGGGCGCCCAGGGGTTGAAATCCCCCATTGAAATGAATGGCGGGCGCCAAGAGGTCGAAATCCCCCAATGAAATAAATGGCGGGCTACCAGGGGTCGAAATCCCACATTGAAATGAATGGCGGGCTCCCAGGGGTCGAAATCCCCCATTGAAATTAATGGTAGGCTACCAGGGGTCGAAATCCCCCATTGAAATGAATGGCGGGTGCCCAGGGGTCGAAATCCCCTATTGAAATGAATGGCCGGCTCACAGGGGTCGAATTCCCCCATTGAAATTAATGGCGGGCGCCCAGGGGTCAAAATCCCCCAATGAAATGAATGGCGGGCTACCAGGGGTCAAAATCCCCCATTGAAATGAATGGCGGGCGCCCAGGGGTCGAAATCCCCCATTGAAATGAATGGCGGTCGCCCAGTGGTCGAAATCCCCCATTGAAATTAATGGTGGGCTACCAGGGGTCGAAATCCCCCATTGAAAACAATGGCGGGCTACCAGGGGTCGAATTCCCCCATTTAAATGAATGGACGGCTACCAGGGGTCGAATTCCCCCATTTAAATGAATGGCTGGCTACCAGGGGTCGAATGGCGGGATCCCAGGGTTCGAATTCCTCCATTGAAATGAATGGCGGGCGCAAAGGGGTCGAAATCCCCAATTGAAATGAATGGCTGGCTCCCAATGGTCGAAATCCCCCATTGAAATGAATGGCGGGCTCCCAGGGATCAAATTCCCCCATTGAAATGAATGGCGGGCTACCAGGAGTTGAAATCCCCCATTGAAATTAATGGTGGGCTACCAGGGGTCGAAATCCCCCATTGAAAACAATGGCGGAATCCCAGGGGTCGATATCCCCTATTGAAATGAATGGCTGGCTTCCAGGGGTCGAAATCCCCCATTGAAATGAATGGCCGTGCTACCGGGGTTCGAAATTTCCCCATTGCAATGAAAGGCGGGCGACCAGGGGTCTAAATTTCCCCATAGAAATGAATGGCGGATAACCAGGGGTTTAATTCCCATATTGAAATTAATGGCCGGGCGTCCAGGGGTCGAAATCCCCCATTGAAATGAATGGCTGGCTCCCAGTGGTCAAAATCCCCCATTTAAATGAATGGCGGGCTACCAGGGGTCGTATTCCCCCATTGAAATGAATGGCGGGCGGCCAGGGGTCAAAATCTCCAATTGAAATGAATGGCGGGCTACCAGGGGTCGAAATCCCCCATTGAAATAAATGGCGGGCTCAAAGGAGTCGAATTCCCCCTTTGAATGAATGGCGGGCGCCCAGCGGTCAAAATCCCCCAATGAAATGAATGGCGGGCTCACAGGGGTCGAATTCCCCCATTGAAATGAATGGCGGGCGCCCAGCGGTCAAAATCCCCCAATGAAATGAATGGCGGGCTACCAGGGGTCAAAATCCCCCATTGAAATGAATGGCGGGCTACCAGGGGTTTAATTCCCCCATTGAAATGAATGGCGGGCGCCCAGGGGTTGAAATCCCCCATTGAAATGAATGGAAGGCGCCCAGGGGTCGAAATCCCCAAATGAAATAAATGGCGGGCTACCAGGGGTCGAAATCCCACATTGAAATGAATGGCGGGCTCCCAGGGGTCC
Source organism: Vanacampus margaritifer (assembly GCF_051991255.1). Lineage (NCBI taxonomy): Eukaryota > Metazoa > Chordata > Actinopteri > Syngnathiformes > Syngnathidae > Vanacampus > Vanacampus margaritifer. The sequence goes on along the minus strand of NC_135448.1, from coordinate 2,635,578 downwards.
AAATCCCCCATTGAAATTAATGTTAGGCTACCAGGGGTCGAAATTCCCCATTGAAATGAATGGTGGGCGCCCAGGGGTCGAAATCCCCCATTGAAATGAATGGCCGGCTCAAAGGGGTCGAATTCCCCCATTGAAATTAATGGCGGGCGCCCAGGGGTCAAAATCCCCCATTGAAATGAATGGCGGGCTCCCAGGGATCAAATTCCCCCATTGAAATGAATGGCGGGCTACCAGGAGTTGAAATCCCCCATTGAAATTAATGGTGGGCTACCAGGGGTCGAAATCCCCCATTGAAAAAAATGGCGGAATCCCAGGGGTCGATATCCCCTATTGAAATGAATGGCTGGCTTCCAGGGGTCGAAATCCCCCATTGAAATGAATGGCCGTGCTACCGGGGGTCGAAATTTCCCCATTACAATGAAAGGCGGGCGACCAGGGGTCTAAATTTCCCCATAGAAATGAATGGCGGATAACCAGGGGTTTAATTCCCATATTGAAATTAATGGCCGGGCGTCCAGGGGTCGAAATCCCCCATTGAAATGAATGGCTGGCTCCCAGTGGTCAAAATCCCCCATTTAAATGAATGGCGGGCTACCAGGGGTCGTATTCCCCCATTGAAATGAATGGCGGGCGGCCAGGGGTCAAAACCTCCAATTGAAATGAATGGCGGGCTACCAGGGGTCGAAATCCCCCATTGAAATAAATGGCGGGCTCAAAGGAGTCGAATTCCCCCATTGAAATGAATGGCGGGCGCACAGCGGTCAAAATCCCCCAATGAAATGAATGGCGGGCTCACAGGGGTCGAATTCCCCCATTGAAATGAATGGCGGGCGCCCAGCGGTCAAAATCCCCCAATGAAATGAATGGCGGGCTACCAGGGGTCAAAATCCCCCATTGAAATGAATGGCGGGCTACCAGGGGTTTAATACCCCCATTGAAATGAATGGCGGGCGCCCAGGGGTTGAAATCCCCCATTGAAATGAATGGCGGGCGCCCAGGGGTCGAAATCCCCAAATGAAATAAATGGCGGGCTACCAGGGGTCGAAATCCCACATTGAAATGAATGGCGGGCTCCCAGGGGTCCAAATCCCCCATTGAAATTAATGTTAGGCTACCAGGGGTCGAAATTCCCCATTGAAATGAATGGTGGGCGCCCAGGGGTCGAAATCCCCCATTGAAATGAATGGCCGGCTCAAAGGGGTCGAATTCCCCCATTGAAATTAATGGCGGGCGCCCAGGGGTCAAAATCCCCCAATGAAATGAATGGCGGGCTACCAGGGGTCGAAATCCCCCATTGAAATGAAAGGCGGTCGCCCAGTGGTCGAAATCCCCCATTGAAAACAATGGCGGGTTACCAGGGGTCGAATTCCCCCATTTAAATGAATGGCTGGCTACCAGGGGTCGAATTCCCCAATTTAAATGAATGGCTGGCTACCAGGGGTCGAATGGCGGGATCCCAGGGTTCGAATTCCTCCATTGAAATGAATGGCGGATGCCAAGGGGTCAAAATCCCCCATTGAAATGAATGGCGGGCGCCCAGGGCTCGAAATCCCAAAATGAAATGAATGGCGGGCTACCAGGGGTCGAAATCCCCCATTGAAATGATTGGCCGTGCTACCAGGGGTCGAAATTTCCCCATTGGAATGAAATGCGGGCGACCAGGGGTCTAAATTTCCCCATAGGAATGAATGGCGGGCTCCCAGGGGTCGAAATCCCCCATTGAAATGAATGGCTGGCTACCAGGGGTGGAAATCCCCCATTGAAATGAATGGCGTTCTACCAGGGGTCGAAATCCCCCATTGAAACGAATGGCGGGCTCCCAGGGGTTGAATTCCCCCAATAAAATGAATGGCGGGTTACCAGGGGTCGAAATCCCCCATTGAAATTAATGGTGGGCTACCAGGGGTCGTAATCCCCCATTGAAATGAATGGCTGATTACCAGGGGTCGAATGGCGGTTTCCCAGGGGTCGAATTCCCCCATTGAAATTAATGGCGGGCGCCTAGGTGTCGAAATCCCCCATTGAAATGACTGGCTGGCTCCCAGTGGTCGAAATCCCCAATTGAAATGAATGGCGGGCTACCAGGGGTCGTATTCTCCCATTGAAATGAATGGCGGGCGCCCAAGGGTCAAAACCTCCCATTGAAATTAATGGCGGGCTACCAGGGGTCGAAATCCCCCATTGAAATGAGTGGCGGGCTAACAGGGGTCGAATTCCCCCATTGAAATGAATGGCGGGCGCCCAGCGGTCAAAATACCCCAATGAAATGAATGGTGGGCTACCAGGGGTCGAAATCCCCCATTGAAATGAATGGCGGGCGCCCAGGGGTCGAAATCCCCCATTGAAATGTATGGCGGGCGCCCAGTAGTCAAAATCTCCCTATGAAATGAATGGCAGGCTACCAGTTGTCGAAATCCCCCATTGAAATGGATGGCGGGCGCCTAAGGGTCGAAATCCCCCATTGAAATGAATGGCTGGCTCCCAGTGGTCGAAATCCCCCATTGAAATGAATGGCGGGCTACCAGGGGCTGAAATCCCCCATTGAAATGAATGGCCAGCTTCCAGGGGTCGAATTCCCTCATTGGAATGAATGGCGAGCTTCCAGGTGTCAAAATCCCCCATTGAAATGAATGGCGGGCTACCAGGGGTCAAAATCCCCCATTGAAATGAATGGCGGGCTACCAGGTTTCGAAATCCCCCATTGAAATGAATGGCCAGGGCCCAGGTGTTCAAATCCCCCATTGAAATGAATGGCGGGCGCCCAGGGGTCGAAATCCCCCATTGAAATGAATGGCGGGCGCCCAGCGGTCAAAACCTCCAATTGAAATGAATGGCGGGCTACCAGGGGTCGAAATCCTCCATTGAAATGAATGGCGGGCTCACAGGGGTCGAATTCCCCGATTGAAATTAATGGCGGGCGCCCAGCGGTCAAAATCCCCCAATGAAATGAATGGCGGGCTACCAGGGGTCAAAATCCCCCATTGAAATGAATGGCGGGCTACCAGGGGTTTAATTCCCCCATTGAAATGAATGGCGGGCACCCAGGGGTTGAAATCCCCCATTGAAATGAATGGCGGGCGCCCAGGGGTCAAAATCCCCAAATGAAATAAATGGCGGGCTACCAGGGGTCGAAATCCCACATTGAAATGAATGGCGGGCTCCCAGGGGTCCAAATCCTCCATTGAAATTAATGGTAGGCTACCAGGGGTCGAAATTTCCCCATTGGAATGAAATGCGGGCGCCCAGGGGTCGAAATCCCCCATTGAAATGAATGGCCGGCTCAAAGGGGTCGAATTCCCCCATTGAAATTAATGGCGGGCGCCCAGGGGTCAAAATCCCCCAATGAAATGAATGGCGGGCTACCAGGGGTCGAAATCCCCCATTGAAATGAAAGGCGGTCGCCCAGTGGTCGAAATCCCTCAATGAAATTAATGGTGGGCTACCAGGGGTCGAAATCCCCCATTGAAAACAATGGCGGGTTACCAGGGGTCGAATTCCCCCATTTAAATGAATGGCTGGCTAACAGGGGTCGAATGGCGGGATCTCAGGGTTCGAATTCCTCCATTGAAATGAATGGCGGATGCCCAGGGCTCGAAATCCCCCATTGAAATGATTGGCCGTGCTACCAGGGGTCGAAATTTCCCCATTGGAATGAAATGCGGGCAACCAGGGGTCTAAATTTCCCCATAGAAATGAATGGCGGGCTCCCAGGGGTCGAAATCCCGCATTGAAATGAATGGCTGGCTACCAGGGGTGGAAATCCCCCATTGAAATGAATGGCGTTCTACCAGGGGTCGAAATCCCCCATTGAAACGAATGGCGGGCTCCCAGGGGTTGAATTCCCCCATTAAAATGAATGGCGGGTTACCAGGGGTCGAAATCCCCCATTGAAATTAATGGTGGGCTACCAGGGGTCGTAATCCCCCATTGAAATGAATGGCTGATTACCAGGGGTCGAATGGCGGGCTCCCAGGGGTCGAACTCCCCCATTGAAATTAATGGCGGGCGCCTAGGTGTCGAAATCCCCCTTTGAAATGACTGGCTGGCTCCCAGTGGTCGAAATCCCCAATTGAAATGAATGGCGGGCTACCAGGGGTCGTATTCCCCCATTGAAATGAATGGCGGGTGCCAAAGGGTCAAAACCTCCCATTGAAATTAATGGCGGGCTACCAGGGGTCAAAATCCCCCATTGAAATGAATGGCGGGCTAACAGAGGTCGAATTCCCCCATTGTAATGAATGGCGGGCGCCCAGCGGTCAAAATCCCCCAATGAAATGAATGGTGGGCTACCAGTGGTCGAAATCCCCCATTGAAATGAATGGCGGGCGCCCAGGGGTCGAAATTCCCCATTGAAATGTATGGCGGGCGCCCAGTAGTCAAAATCCCCCTATGAAATGAATGGCAGGCTACCAGGGATCGAAATCCCCCATTGAAATGAATGGCGGGCGCCTAAGGGTAGAAATCCCCCATTGAAATGAATGGCTGGCTCCCAGTGGTCGAAATCCCCCATTGAAATGAATGGCGGGCTACCAGGGGCTGAAATCCCCCATTGAAATGAATGGCGAGCTTCCAGGGGTCGAATTCCCTCATTGAAATGAATGGCGAGCTTCCAGGGGTCGAAATCCCCCATTGAAATGAATGGCTGTCTCCCAGTGGTCGAAATCCCCCAACGAAATAAATGGCGGGCTACCAGGGGTCGAAATCCCCCATTGAAATGAATGGCGGGCTACCAGGTTTCGAAATCCCCCATTGAAATGAATGGCCGGCGCCCAGGGGTTCAAATCCCCCATTGAAATGAATGGCGGGCGCCCAGGGGTCGAAATCCCCCATTGAAATGAATGGCGGGCGCCTAGGGGTCGAAACCTCCCATTGAAATGAATGGCGGGCTCCAAGGGGTCGAAATCCCCCATTGAAATGAATGGCTGGCTACCAGGGGTCGAATGGCGGGCTCCCAGGGGTCGAATTCCCCTATTGAAATGAATGGCGGGCGCCCAGGGGTCAAAATCCTCCAATGAAGTGAATGGCGGGCTACCAGGGGTCGAAATCCCCCATTGAAATGAATGGCGGGCGCCCAGGTGTCGAAATCCCCCATTGAAATGATTGGCGAGCGCCTAGGGGTCGAAACCTCCCATTGAAATGAATGGCGGGCTACCATGGGTCGAAATCCCCCATTGAAATGAATGGCGTGCACCCAGGGGTCGAAATCCCCCATTGAAATGAATGGCAGGCGCCCAGGGGTCGAAATCCCCCATTGAAATTAATGGTGGGCTACCAGGGGTTTAAATCCCCCATTGAAATGAAAGGCGGGCTCCCAGGTGTCAAAATCCCCCATTGAAATGAATGACGGGCTCCAAGGGGTCGAAATCCCCCAATGAAATGAATGGCGGGCTACCAGGGGTCGAAATCCCCCATTGAAATAAATGGCGGGCTCAAAGGAGTCGAATTCCCCCTTTGAATGAATGGCGGGCGCCCAGCGGTCAAAATCCCCCAATGAAATGAATGGCGGGCTCACAGGGGTCGAATTCCCCCATTGAAATGAATGGCGGGCGCCCAGCGGTCAAAATCCCCCAATGAAATGAATGGCGGGCTACCAGGGGTCAAAATCCCCCATTGAAATGAATGGCGGGCTACCAGGGGTTTAATTCCCCCATTGAAATGAATGGCGGGCGCCCAGGGGTTGAAATCCCCCATTGAAATGAATGGCGGGCGCCCAGGGGTCGAAATCCCCAAATGAAATAAATGGCGGGCTACCAGGGGTCGAAATCCCACATTGAAATGAATGGCGGGCTCCCAGGGGTCCAAATCCCCCATTGAAATTAATGTTAGGCTACCAGGGGTCGAAATTCCCCATTGAAATGAATGGTGGGCGCCCAGGGGTCGAAATCCCCCATTGAAATGAATGGCCGGCTCAAAGGGGTCGAATTCCCCCATTGAAATTAATGGCGGGCGCCCAGGGGTCAAAATCCCCCATTGAAATGAATGGCGGGCTCCCAGGGATCAAATTCCCCCATTGAAATGAATGGCGGGCTACCAGGAGTTGAAATCCCCCATTGAAATTAATGGTGGGCTACCAGGGGTCGAAATCCCCCATTGAAAAAAATGGCGGAATCCCAGGGGTCGATATCCCCTATTGAAATGAATGGCTGGCTTCCAGGGGTCGAAATCCCCCATTGAAATGAATGGCCGTGCTACCGGGGGTCGAAATTTCCCCATTGCAATGAAAGGCGGGCGACCAGGGGTCTAAATTTCCCCATAGAAATGAATGGCGGATAACCAGGGGTTTAATTCCCATATTGAAATTAATGGCCGGGCGTCCAGGGGTCGAAATCCCCCATTGAAATGAATGGCTGGCTCCCAGTGGTCAAAATCCCCCATTTAAATGAATGGCGGGCTACCAGGGGTCGTATTCCCCCATTGAAATGAATGGCGGGCGGCCAGGGGTCAAAACCTCCAATTGAAATGAATGGCGGGCTACCAGGGGTCGAAATCCCCCATTGAAATAAATGGCGGGCTCAAAGGAGTCGAATTCCCCCATTGAAATGAATGGCGGGCGCCCAGCGGTCAAAATCCCCCAATGAAATGAATGGCGGGCTCACAGGGGTCGAATTCCCCCATTGAAATGAATGGCGGGCGCCCAGCGGTCAAAATCCCCCAATGAAATGAATGGCGGGCTACCAGGGGTCAAAATCCCCCATTGAAATGAATGGCGGGCTACCAGGGGTTTAATACCCCCATTGAAATGAATGGCGGGCGCCCAGGGGTTGAAATCCCCCATTGAAATGAATGGCGGGCGCCCAGGGGTCGAAATCCCCAAATGAAATAAATGGCGGGCTACCAGGGGTCGAAATCCCACATTGAAATGAATGGCGGGCTCCCAGGGGTCCAAATCCCCCATTGAAATTAATGTTAGGCTACCAGGGGTCGAAATTCCCCATTGAAATGAATGGTGGGCGCCCAGGGGTCGAAATCCCCCATTGAAATGAATGGCCGGCTCAAAGGGGTCGAATTCCCCCATTGAAATTAATGGCGGGCGCCCAGGGGTCAAAATCCCCCAATGAAATGAATGGCGGGCTACCAGGGGTCGAAATCCCCCATTGAAATGAAAGGCGGTCGCCCAGTGGTCGAAATCCCCCATTGAAAACAATGGCAGGTTACCAGGGGTCGAATTCCCCCATTTAAATGAATGGCTGGCTACCAGGGGTCGAATTCCCCCATTTAAATGAATGGCTGGCTACCAGGGGTCGAATGGCGGGATCCCAGGGTTCGAATTCCTCCATTGAAATGAATGGCGGATGCCAAGGGGTCAAAATCCCCCATTGAAATGAATGGCGGGCGCCCAGGGCTCGAAATCCCAAAATGAAATGAATGGCGGGCTACCAGGGGTCGAAATCCCCCATTGAAATGATTGGCCGTGCTACCAGGGGTCGAAATTTCCCCATTGGAATGAAATGCGGGCGACCAGGGGTCTAAATTTCCCCATAGGAATGAATGGCGGGCTCCCAGGGGTCGAAATCCCCCATTGAAATGAATGGCTGGCTACCAGGGGTGGAAATCCCCCATTGAAATGAATGGCGTTCTACCAGGGGTCGAAATCCCCCATTGAAACGAATGGCGGGCTCCCAGGGGTTGAATTCCCCCAATAAAATGAATGGCGGGTTACCAGGGGTCGAAATCCCCCATTGAAATTAATGGTGGGCTACCAGGGGTCGTAATCCCCCATTGAAATGAATGGCTGATTACCAGGGGTCGAATGGCGGTTTCCCAGGGGTCGAATTCCCCCATTGAAATTAATGGCGGGCGCCTAGGTGTCGAAATCCCCCATTGAAATGACTGGCTGGCTCCCAGTGGTCGAAATCCCCAATTGAAATGAATGGCGGGCTACCAGGGGTCGTATTCTCCCATTGAAATGAATGGCGGGCGCCCAAGGGTCAAAACCTCCCATTGAAATTAATGGCGGGCAACCAGGGGTCGAAATCCCCCATTGAAATGAGTGGCGGGCTAACAGGGGTCGAATTCCCCCATTGAAATGAATGGCGGGCGCCCAGCGGTCAAAATACCCCAATGAAATGAATGGTGGGCTACCAGGGGTCGAAATCCCCCATTGAAATGAATGGCGGGCGCCCAGGGGTCGAAATCCCCCATTGAAATGTATGGCGGGCGCCCAGTAGTCAAAATCTCCCTATGAAATGAATGGCAGGCTACCAGTTGTCGAAATCCCCCATTGAAATGGATGGCGGGCGCCTAAGGGTCGAAATCCCCCATTGAAATGAATGGCTGGCTCCCAGTGGTCGAAATCCCCCATTGAAATGAATGGCGGGCTACCAGGGGCTGAAATCCCCCATTGAAATGAATGGCCAGCTTCCAGGGGTCGAATTCCCTCATTGGAATGAATGGCGAGCTTCCAGGGGTCAAAATCCCCCATTGAAATGAATGGCGGGCTACCAGGGGTCAAAATCCCCCATTGAAATGAATGGCGGGCTACCAGGTTTCGAAATCCCCCATTGAAATGAATGGCCAGGGCCCAGGTGTTCAAATCCCCCATTGAAATGAATGGCGGGCGCCCAGGGGTCGAAATCCCCCATTGAAATGAATGGCGGGCGCCCAGCGGTCAAAACCTCCAATTGAAATGAATGGCGGGCTACCAGGGGTCGAAATCCTCCATTGAAATGAATGGCGGGCTCACAGGGGTCGAATTCCCCGATTGAAATTAATGGCGGGCGCCCAGCGGTCAAAATCCCCCAATGAAATGAATGGCGGGCTACCAGGGGTCAAAATCCCCCATTGAAATGAATGGCGGGCTACCAGGGGTTTAATTCCCCCATTGAAATGAATGGCGGGCACCCAGGGGTTGAAATCCCCCATTGAAATGAATGGCGGGCGCCCAGGGGTCAAAATCCCCAAATGAAATAAATGGCGGGCTACCAGGGGTCGAAATCCCACATTGAAATGAATGGCGGGCTCCCAGGGGTCCAAATCCTCCATTGAAATTAATGGTAGGCTACCAGGGGTCGAAATTTCCCCATTGGAATGAAATGCGGGCGCCCAGGGGTCGAAATCCCCCATTGAAATGAATGGCCGGCTCAAAGGGGTCGAATTCCCCCATTGAAATTAATGGCGGGCGCCCAGGGGTCAAAATCCCCCAATGAAATGAATGGCGGGCTACCAGGGGTCGAAATCCCCCATTGAAATGAAAGGCGGTCGCCCAGTGGTCGAAATCCCTCAATGAAATTAATGGTGGGCTACCAGGGGTCGAAATCCCCCATTGAAAACAATGGCGGGTTACCAGGGGTCGAATTCCCCCATTTAAATGAATGGCTGGCTACCAGGGGTCGAATTCCCCCATTTAAATGAATGGCTGGCTAACAGGGGTCGAATGGCGGGATCTCAGGGTTCGAATTCCTCCATTGAAATGAATGGCGGATGCCCAGGGCTCGAAATCCCCCATTGAAATGATTGGCCGTGCTACCAGGGGTCGAAATTTCCCCATTGGAATGAAATGCGGGCAACCAGGGGTCTAAATTTCCCCATAGAAATGAATGGCGGGCTCCCAGGGGTCGAAATCCCGCATTGAAATGAATGGCTGGCTACCAGGGGTGGAAATCCCCCATTGAAATGAATGGCGTTCTACCAGGGGTCGAAATCCCCCATTGAAACGAATGGCGGGCTCCCAGGGGTTGAATTCCCCCATTAAAATGAATGGCGGGTTACCAGGGGTCGAAATCCCCCATTGAAATTAATGGTGGGCTACCAGGGGTCGTAATCCCCCATTGAAATGAATGGCTGATTACCAGGGGTCGAATGGCGGGCTCCCAGGGGTCGAACTCCCCCATTGAAATTAATGGCGGGCGCCTAGGTGTCGAAATCCCCCATTGAAATGACTGGCTGGCTCCCAGTGGTCGAAATCCCCAATTGAAATGAATGGCGGGCTACCAGGGGTCGTATTCCCCCATTGAAATGAATGGCGGGTGCCAAAGGGTCAAAACCTCCCATTGAAATTAATGGCGGGCTACCAGGGGTCAAAATCCCCCATTGAAATGAATGGCGGGCTAACAGAGGTCGAATTCCCCCATTGTAATGAATGGCGGGCGCCCAGCGGTCAAAATCCCCCAATGAAATGAATGGTGGGCTACCAGTGGTCGAAATCCCCCATTGAAATGAATGGCGGGCGCCCAGGGGTCGAAATTCCCCATTGAAATGTATGGCGGGCGCCCAGTAGTCAAAATCCCCCTATGAAATGAATGGCAGGCTACCAGGGATCGAAATCCCCCATTGAAATGAATGGCGGGCGCCTAAGTGTAGAAATCCCCCATTGAAATGAATGGCCGGCTCCCAGTGGTCGAAATCCCCCATTGAAATGAATGGCGGGCTACCAGGGGCTGAAATCCCCCATTGAAATGAATGGCGAGCTTCCAGGGGTCGAATTCCCTCATTGAAATGAATGGCGAGCTTCCAGGGGTCGAAATCCCCCATTGAAATGAATGGCTGTCTCCCAGTGGTCGAAATCCCCCAACGAAATAAATGGCGGGCTACCAGGGGTCGAAATCCCCCATTGAAATGAATGGCGGGCTACCAGGTTTCGAAATCCCCCATTGAAATGAATGGCCGGCGCACAGGGGTTCAAATCCCCCATTGAAATGAATGGCGGGCGCCCAGGGGTCGAAATCCCCCATTGAAATGAATGGCGGGCGCCTAGGGGTCGAAACCTCCCATTGAAATGAATGGCGGGCTCCAAGGGGTCGAAATCCCCCATTGAAATGAATGGCTGGCTACCAGGGGTCGAATGGCGGGCTCCCAGGGGTCGAATTCCCCTATTGAAATGAATGGCGGGCGCCCAGGGGTCAAAATCCTCCAATGAAGTGAATGGCGGGCTACCAGGGGTCGAAATCCCCCATTGAAATGAATGGCGGGCGCCCAGGTGTCGAAATCCCCCATTGAAATGAATGGCGAGCGCCTAGGGGTCGAAACCTCCCATTGAAATGAATGGCGGGCTACCATGGGTCGAAATCCCCCATTGAAATGAATGGCGGGCTACCAGGGTTCGAATTCCCCCATTGAAATGAATGGCGTGCACCCAGGGGTCGAAATCCCCCATTGAAATGAATGGCAGGCGCCCAGGGGTCGAAATCCCCCATTGAAATTAATGGTGGGCTACCAGGGGTCGAAATCCCCCATTGAAATGAAAGGCGGGCTCCCAGGTGTCAAAATCCCCCATTGAAATGAATGACGGGCTCCAAGGGGTCGAAATCCCCCAATGAAATGAATGGCGGGCTACCAGGGGTCGAAATCCCCCATTGAAATGAATGGCTGGAGCCCAGGGGTCGAAATCCCCCATTGAAATGAAAGGCGGGCGCCCAGGAGTCAAAATCCCCCAAAGAAATAAATGGCGGGCTACCAGGGGTCGAAATCCCACATTGAAATGAATGGCGGGCTCCCAGGGGTCCAAATCCTCCATTGAAATTAATGGTAGGCTACCAGGGGCCGAAATCCCCCATTGAAATGAATGGCGGGCGCCCAGGGGTCGAAATCCCCCATTGAAATGAATGGCCGGCTCAAAGGGGTCGAATTCCCCCATTGAAATTAATGGCGGGCGCCCAGGGGTCAAAATCCCCCAATGAAATGAATGGCGGGCTACCAGGGGTCAAAATCCCCCATTGAAATGAAAGGCAGTCGCCCAGTGGTCGAAATCCCCCATTGAAATTAATGGTGGGCTACCAGGGGTCGAAATCCCCCATTGAAAACAATGGCGGGTTACCAGGGGTCGAATTCCCCCATTTAAATGAATGGCTGGCTACCAGGAGTCGAATTCCCCCATTTAAATGAATGGCTGGCTAACAGGGGTCGAATGGCGGGATCTCAGGGTTCGAAATCCTCCATTGAAATGAATGGCGGATGCCAAGGGGTCGAAATCCCCCATTGAAATGAATGGCGGGCGCCCAGGGCTCGAAATCCCCCAATGAAATGAATGGCGGGCTACCAGGGGTCGAAATCCCCCATTGAAATGATTGGCCGTGCTACCAGGGGTCGAAATTTCCCCATTGGAATGAAATGCGGGCGACCAGGGGTCGAAATCCCCCATTGAAATGATTGGCCGTGCTACCAGGGGTCGAAATTTCCCCATTGGAATGAAATGCGGGCAACCAGGGTTCTAAATTTCCCCATAGAAATGAATGGCGGGCTCCCAGGGGTCGAAATCCCGCATTGAAATGAATGGCTGGCTACCAGGGGTGGAAATCCCCCATTGAAATGAATGGCGTTCTACCAGGGGTCGAAATCCCCCATTGAAACGAATGGCGGGCTCCCAGGGGTTGAATTCCCCCATTAAAATGAATGGCGGGTTACCAGGGGTCGAAATCCCCCATTGAAATTAATGGTGGGCTACCAGGGGTCGTAATCCCCCATTGAAATGAATGGCTGATTACCAGGGGTCGAATGGTGGGCTCCCAGGGGTCGAACTCCCCCATTGAAATTAATGGCGGGCGCCTAGGTGTCGAAATCCCCCATTGAATAGACTGGCTGGCTCCCAGTGGTCGAAATCCCCAATTGAAATGAATGGCGGGGAACCAGGGGTCGTATTCCCCCATTGAAATGAATGGCGGGTGCCAAAGGGTCAAAACCTCCCATTGAAATTAATATCGGGCTACCAGGGGTCAAAATCCCCCATTGAAATGAATGGCGGGCTAACAGAGGTCGAATTCCCCCATTGTAATGAATGGCGGGCGCCCAGCGGTCAAAATCCCCCAATGAAATGAATGGTGGGCTACCAGTGGTCGAAATCCCCCATTGAAATGAATGGCGGGCGCCCAGGGGTCGAAATTCCCCATTGAAATGTATGGCGGGCGCCCAGTAGTCAAAATCCCCCTATGAAATGAATGGCAGGCTACCAGGGATCGAAATCCCCCATTGAAATGAATGGCGAGCGCCTAAGGGTAGAAATCCCCCATTGAAATGAATGGCTGGCTCCCAGTGGTCGAAATCCCCCATTGAAATGAATGGCGGGCTACCAGGGGCTGAAATCCCCCATTGAAATGAATGGCGAGCTTCCAGGGGTCGAATTCCCTCATTGAAATGAATGGCGAGCTTCCAGGGGTCGAAATCCCCCATTGAAATGAATGGCTGTCTCCCAGTGGTCGAAATCCCCCAACGAAATGAATGGCGGGCTACCAGGGGTCGAAATCCCCCATTGAAATGAATGGCGGGTTACCAGGGGTCGAAATCCCCCATTGAAATGAATGGCTGTCTCTCAGTGGTCGAAATCCCCCAACGAAATGAATGGCGGGCTACCAGGGGTCGAAATCCCCCATTGAAATGAATGGCGGGCTACCAGGTTTCGAAATCCCCCATTGAAATGAATGGCCGGCGCCCAGGGGTTCAAATCCCCCATTGAAATGAATGGCGGGCGCCCAGGGGTTTAATTCCCCCATTGAAATGAATGGCGGGCGCCCAGGGGTTGAAATCCCCCATTGAAATGAATGGCGGGCGCCCAGGGGTCGAAATCCCCAAATGAAATAAATGGCGGGCTACCAGGTGTCCAAATCCTCCATTGAAATTAATGGTAGGCTACCAGGGGTCGAAATCCCCCATTGAAATGAATGGCGGGCGCCCAGGGGTCGAAATCCCCCATTGAAATGAATGGCCGGCTCAAAGGGGTCGAATTCCCCCATTGAAATTAATGGCGGGCTACCAGGGGTCGAAATCCCCCATTGAAATGAAAGGCGGTCGCCCAGTGGTCGAAATCCCCCATTGAAATTAATGGTGGGCTACCAGGGGTCGAAATCCCCCATTGAAAACAATGGCGGGTTACCAGGGGTCGAATTCCCCCATTTAAATGAATGGCTGGCTACCAGGAGTCGAATTCCCCCATTTAAATGAATGGCTGGCTAACAGGGGTCGAATGGCGGGATCTCAGGGTTCGAATTCCTCCATTGAAATGAATGGCGGATGCCAAGGGGTCGAAATCCCCCATTGAAATGAATGGCGGGCGCCCAGGGCTCGAAATCCCCCAATGAAATGAATGGCGGGCTACCAGGGGTCGAAATCCCCCATTGAAATGATTGGCCGTGCTACCAGGGGTCGAAATTTCCCTATTGGAATGAAATGCGGGCAACCAGGGTTCTAAATTTCCCCATAGAAATGAATGGCGGGCTCCCAGGGGTCGAAATCCCGCATTGAAATGAATGGCTGGCTACCAGGGGTGGAAATCCCCCATTGAAATGAATTGCGTTCTACCAGGGGTCGAAATCCCCCATTGAAACGAATGGCGGGCTTTCAGGGGTTGAATTCCCCCATTAAAATGAATGGCGGGTTACCAGGGGTCGAAATCCCCCATTGAAATTAATGGTGGGCTACCAGGGGTCGTAATCCCCCATTGAAATGAATGGCTGATTACCAGGGGTCGAATGGCGGGCTCCCAGGGGTCGAACTCCCCCATTGAAAGTAATGGCGGGCGCCTAGGTGTCGAAATCCCCCATTGAATAGACTGGCTGGCTCCCAGTGGTCGAAATCCCCAATTGAAATGAATGGCGGGGAACCAGGGGTCGTATTCCCCCATTGAAATGAATGGCGGGTGCCAAAGGGTCAAAACCTCCCATTGAAATTAATATCGGGCTACCAGGGGTCAAAATCCCCCATTGAAATGAATGGCGGGCTAACAGAGGTCGAATTCCCCCATTGTAATGAATGGCGGGCGCCCAGTGGTCGAAATCCCCCATCGAAATGAATGGCGGGCGCCCAGGGGTCGAAATTCCCCATTGAAATGTATGGCGGGCGCCCAGTAGTCAAAATCCCCCTATGAAATGAATGGCAGGCTACCAGGGATCGAAATCCCCCATTGAAATGAATGGCGGGCGCCTAAGGGTAGAAATCCCTCATTGAAATGAATGGCTGGCTCCCAGTGGTCGAAATCCCCCATTGAAATGAATGGCGGGCTACCAGGGGCTGAAATCCCCCATTGAAATGAATGGCGAGCTTCCAGGGGTCGAATTCCCTCATTGAAATGAATGGCGAGCTTCCAGGAGTCGAAATCCCCCATTGAAATGAATGGCTGTCTCCCAGTGGTCGAAATCCCCCAACGAAATGAATGGCGGGCTACCAGGTGTTGAAATCCCCCATTTAAATGAATGGCGGGCTACCAGGTTTCGAAATCCCCCATTGAAATGAATGGCCGGCGCCCAGGGGTTCAAATCCCCCATTGAAATGAATGGCGGGCTACCAGGGGTCAAAATCCCCCATTGAAATGAATGGCGGGCGCCCAGCGGTCAAAATCCCCCAATGAAATGAATGGCGGGCTACCAGGGGTCAAAATCCCCCATTGAAATGAATGGCGGGCTACCAGGGGTTTAATTCCCCCATTGAAATGAATGGCGGGCACCCAGGGGTTGAAATCCCCCATTGAAATGAATGGCGGGCGCCCAGGGGTCAAAATCCCCAAATGAAATAAATGGCGGGCTACCAGGGGTCGAAATCCCACATTGAAATGAATGGCGGGCTCCCAGGGGTCCAAATCCTCCATTGAAATTAATGGTAGGCTACCAGGGGTCGAAATTTCCCCATTGGAATGAAATGCGGGCGCCCAGGGGTCGAAATCCCCCATTGAAATGAATGGCCGGCTCAAAGGGGTCGAATTCCCCCATTGAAATTAATGGCGGGCGCCCAGGGGTCAAAATCCCCCAATGAAATGAATGGCGGGCTACCAGGGGTCGAAATCCCCCATTGAAATGAAAGGCGGTCGCCCAGTGGTCGAAATCCCTCAATGAAATTAATGGTGGGCTACCAGGGGTCGAAATCCCCCATTGAAAACAATGGCGGGTTACCAGGGGTCGAATTCCCCCATTTAAATGAATGGCTGGCTACCAGGGGTCGAATTCCCCCATTTAAATGAATGGCTGGCTAACAGGGGTCGAATGGCGGGATCTCAGGGTTCGAATTCCTCCATTGAAATGAATGGCGGATGCCCAGGGCTCGAAATCCCCCATTGAAATGATTGGCCGTGCTACCAGGGGTCGAAATTTCCCCATTGGAATGAAATGCGGGCAACCAGGGGTCTAAATTTCCCCATAGAAATGAATGGCGGGCTCCCAGGGGTCGAAATCCCGCATTGAAATGAATGGCTGGCTACCAGGGGTGGAAATCCCCCATTGAAATGAATGGCGTTCTACCAGGGGTCGAAATCCCCCATTGAAACGAATGGCGGGCTCCCAGGGGTTGAATTCCCCCATTAAAATGAATGGCGGGTTACCAGGGGTCGAAATCCCCCATTGAAATTAATGGTGGGCTACCAGGGGTCGTAATCCCCCATTGAAATGAATGGCTGATTACCAGGGGTCGAATGGCGGGCTCCCAGGGGTCGAACTCCCCCATTGAAATTAATGGCGGGCGCCTAGGTGTCGAAATCCCCCATTGAAATGACTGGCTGGCTCCCAGTGGTCGAAATCCCCAATTGAAATGAATGGCGGGCTACCAGGGGTCGTATTCCCCCATTGAAATGAATGGCGGGTGCCAAAGGGTCAAAACCTCCCATTGAAATTAATGGCGGGCTACCAGGGGTCAAAATCCCCCATTGAAATGAATGGCGGGCTAACAGAGGTCGAATTCCCCCATTGTAATGAATGGCGGGCGCCCAGCGGTCAAAATCCCCCAATGAAATGAATGGTGGGCTACCAGTGGTCGAAATCCCCCATTGAAATGAATGGCGGGCGCCCAGGGGTCGAAATTCCCCATTGAAATGTATGGCGGGCGCCCAGTAGTCAAAATCCCCCTATGAAATGAATGGCAGGCTACCAGGGATCGAAATCCCCCATTGAAATGAATGGCGGGCGCCTAAGGGTAGAAATCCCCCATTGAAATGAATGGCCGGCTCCCAGTGGTCGAAATTGTTGGGTCTGATATTACAGATCCCCTTAGTTACTGACCGTGCACCAAGGAAAAAGGAGGCAGAAGCTGTTGCTTTGTTTTATTGCAACCGCGGCTGGGAGAGGAGAGGAGGCGCGAGACCTTAACTCACGCTCGGCTCCTTCCGACTCTCTCCCCTCCCCCGGCCACCTCGTCGCTTTTATTACAGTTAAGTTTCAGTTTCGTTTCATACGTCATGGAAAAATACAAAACATTAGAGAAAGTTGAGCGGCGCCTCTAAACGACAGTTGATAATATAAAAACACAAAAATATATACAGGATATTCTTTAAAATACACATAATGTTAAGACTACTGTTTTAAGCAACTTCACATTCCCTCCTGTTGTGGATTTAAAAGGATATCAGTAAATACTAAAACAATTAAGTTTTCTCAGTATTACTTCATTAATAGATTCACAACATTTGAACCATTCTCAGGAAATGGCGAAAACCCTTAACTTAAAGGGAAAAATTCCATAACTCCCCCACCGCACGGTGACGAGAACCTCTTGGTCTGAGAATGGAACTGGATTTGAAGTTAGGAAAACACAATAAGATGAGGGTCACACTTTTGTGTCGGTCTCCACAGTGTCAACATAATCCTCTACGCGTAGTAAGTTATATTGACACATCTGGGCCACGAACATACGGGCGACTAATCTCTTAGACATTGGGACAATACAGCAGGAACAAATAACACATAAGATAAACATTATAATGATCAAAGTCCAAACAATGTCTGAAAAAGGGTCATCTTCTCCTTTGTTCTTCTTCTTTTTGACAAGAATCAGGGGGTAATCCCTTATCTGAGTTCGGTGACCTTTTTGCAGTGACTCTGGTGGATCCACGTCTCTCTCTCAGCGATTTTGAGAGCGGTGGGTGTGGTCAGGAGAACAACGAATGGGCCGTCCCAGCGTGGGCTCGACCATGTTTTCCTTTTTATCACCTTCACCAACACCAGGTCACCCGGGGTCACCGTTTCCTGTGCAGGAGGAAGAGAGGTAGAGGGCAGATCATTTGCTCTTGACACAGTCCGTTCTTTAAACAAGTCACATAACCATTTAGTCAGTGGATCTGCCTCTCCTGTTTTGTCTGACCATGGCTGATTTTAAATGGATGGCCATATTGTCAACGATGGTATTTACAAAATGGCTACCGTTATCACTCCACAAGACTCGTGGAATGCCATGTTCTGGTATTATGTGTTTACAAATAGCTTTAGCTACTGTGAGGGCGTTTGGATGTTTTGAAGGAACAAGTTCAACCCATTTAGTTAGTGAGTCTACTAACACTAAACAGTACTTGTGCTGACCACTTTTGTGTAGTTCAATAAAGTCCATGTGTAAAACTTCAAATGGGTAGGAGCCCACTGGGCATTTCCCTCTCTGTGGTCTTAAGTTTCCCTGAGCATTGTGACGACAACACACCATACATGACCTACAAAAAGTTTTAAAATAGGTTTGTAAGCCCTGTGGTATTGTCATTGTCTGTTCTACCATAGATACCATCCCTCCTGTTGAGACATGGGACTTGCCATGACTCAATGTGGCTACTGCGTGGAACAGACTGCGGGGGATGACTGGTCGGTCTTCTTTGTGGTAGAGGCCTTCTGGGGTGAGTTTAATGTTCATCATTTTCCATAGTGTTTTTTCTTTGTCTGGAGCGTTGTTTTGCATGTCAATTAGTACTTGTTTTGGAATGTTGTTGTGTTGTTGTGTTTCTTTGTGGTTGGCGAGCATGACGATCTTTGTTTTGTCTTGGCCTGCTTGCTTGGCTGCCAAATCTGCTTTTGCATTTCCTACAGAAACGGCGTCTTTTGCTGAGGTGTGAGCTTTGCATTTGCATACTGCTATTTTGGAGGGTAGCAGTACAGCGGCCAAAAGGTCAGTGAGTAATTTGGCGTGTTGAACAGGTTTTCCTGTTGATGTTTTCATTCCTCGTCGAGCCCACATGGCGGCAAAGATGTGCAATGTCGAGTGGGCATATTGGCTGTCGGTCCAAATTGTTACTGCTTTGTCTTTGAATAATTTACATGCTTCTGTTAGCGCGATGAGTTCTGCTGCTTGTGCTGACAGATTTCCTATTAATCGTCCGCTCTTCAGTGTCTTTTGTTGTGTGACCACTGCATAGCCTGTGTTGGTGTTGCCTAGTTCATCTTTGCTTGAGGAACCATCTACAAACACTGCTTCTCCTTCTTGTAAGGGTGTGTCTAACAAATCTCTTCTTGGTTTGCAGATTTCCTCGGTGGCTTCTGTGCAACTGTGTGGTGTCCCATCTGTCTCCACTGGGAGGAGACTTGCAGGATTGAGAGTGCTGCATCTCTTGATGGTAAGATGGGGTTGAGACAACAGTACAGCTGTTAGGCCAAGATGTCTTGCTGGTGAGAGAAATGACATCTTTGTTTGAGTCAAAAGAACATCTACTGAGTGTGTTACTAGTAGAGTGGTGGGATGGAACAACACCAATTCGGCGGATGCTTGGACAGCCATTGCTGCGGCACACACTGCTTGGACACACTGGGGCAGGGCTCTGGCGACAGCATCAAGTTTCTTTGAGTAGTAGGCCACTGGTCGCATTTGTGTACCATGTTGTTGGAGTAGGACGGATGTCATGAATCCGTCTTTGCAGTCCACTGTTTGGGTAAACAGTTTCTTGTAGTCGGGTAGGCCCAAAGGGCCTGTGCTTGTGATGGTCTGTTTTATCTGATTGAACTTGTCATTAGCTATTTTCGTCCATGTGATGGGATCGGCCAGGGCGATGTCTTCTTGGTAAATTAAATCCACCAGTGGTTGCGTTATTTCGGCGAAGTCCAGAACTCATAGACGGCAAAAATTCACTAGGCCTAGGAAGGCCATCATCTGTCTTTTGGTCTTTGGTTTGGGGGCATCAAGGATAGCTTGTTTCCGATCAGAGGTTAGTTTTCTTCCTTCTGCCGATATGATGTGACCTAAGAAAACTACTTCGGTCTGAGTCCACTGTAGTTTGGTCAGTGAGGCTATGTTTCCTGTCTTTGCCAGGTGTTGACACAGTTTCACTGCTTCTTCTTGATTTTCTTCTTTGGTTGGACTGGCGATGAGAATGTCATCTACGTAAATCAAGATTTGAGTGGTTTCCCTGTGTTCATGGAGGCTCAGACAGTTGTTGATTTCTTGAGAGAAAATGGTGGGGCTCTCTGCATAGCCTTGGGGTAGTCTCGTATAGGTGTACTTCTTTTGATTAAAGGTGAAACCAAACCAATGACGGGCAGACTCGTGCAATGGGATGGAAAAGAAGGCGTTGCTTAGATCAATTACTGTGAACCATTTCTGTTCTGGCTTCAGCGCATTGAGTAGAGTGTGGGGGTCGGGGACGCAGGGGGCTCTCTGTTTTACTGCCTGATTTACGGCTCTTAAGTCGTGGACCATTCGCCAGGTCGTGGTGTCTGCTTTCTTTACTGGAAAGATTGGAGTGTTACAAGTTACCTTGGGGGCTTCTATGAGCACTCCAGCTTTTACCATGTTCATAATTACTGGTGTGATTCCTTCTTTGGCATCAGGTTTGAGTGGGTATTGATTGATTCGTGGGCGATAGTTTGTTCTTGGTTCAATTGTTACTTCTGTGGCTGTGGTCATTAGGCCCACATCGGTTTTTGACGCTGACCACAGCTGAGGTGGTATTTGATCCATGGCGTCTTTTAGTGCCAGGATCGTGGTTTCCTCCGGATGTCATGTACTTAGGTGGGTGCTGGGGACAAATGTTGTCACCCAGTTTAGTTTTTTCCTCCAGACCACGTTTCCTGATGACATGATGCGTTTAAATCTTCCATCTTGACATGGAGTCCACGGAAGTCGTTGTTCGGACCATGTTACATCTCTTATTTTTGATCCTATGTCCTTCCATCTCCAGCCTGTTGGTTTTGTCAGTGAAATGTGAAAGGGAATGCCAACGCCTTCATATGTGGTTAATGCATATATGTAATCTGGAAAGATTACTGTGGCTGCCATCCATCCTGCCTGTTCGTCCCAAATTAGGTCCTTTATTTGGGCCCGCATGGTTGTCAATCGGGACCATTGATCAAAGAAGTCTCTGTCCTCTTTGTTCGGGGCGAAGCGGATGGTGGAGTGAAGTGGGTACGTGGTTTGGGGCACCCAATTTGAATTTGGTAGGATTTGTTCTGGCATCTGTTGCAGATTGTTTGTTACTGATGTTGGACCTTTTTGGATCGGATCCAGACTGTAGAATGGGCGTGGTTTGTCTTTTCCTTCTAGTACTAACATCTGCATTGGTGTTTCTTGTCCTCTTTTTGTCACGACCATGCTGGAGCCTTCGACCATTAATACAAGGCTCATGGCTTTTATCAAATCTCGTCCGATGAGGTTTTCAGGACAACGAGGCACGTAAACGAAAGTTTGATCTGGGTATTCTGTTCCGTCTTCATCAATAATGGTCAGTGGTTCGGTAAAGTAATGGATGGCTGGTCTACCTCCCACTCCTATGACCATTATTGTGCTTTTTGACAATTTGACACCTGTTGGTAGATCAGTGATCACGGAGGATTGTGCTCCTGAATCCACAATGAATTTCAATGTTGTAGTAAATGGCCCTAAGCCTAGTTTTCTTACTGCTGGGTCAATAGAGGACATCTGGCTAAACAGGACTGTCAGGTCAAGCACCTCGACGATCGTTCTGGTGTCATCAGGGTTTTCATCACTTGACCTTTCCTGCTCGCGTCATTCGGTTGGATCCCAGTGGTCAGATTTTGGGGTCTCAATTTTTTGTTTGGAGCGGCAATCTCGGGCAAAGTGGCCGTACTTGCCACAATTGTAGCACACATCCTGTCTGGTGGCTGGTCGGCCTCTTCCTCTTCCGCGTCCACGTCCTCTACCCCGATTGGGTTGGTTTTGGTAGTAAATTGGTCCAGAAGGTGGAGGAGAGGCATGTTGAAAAAATGTGTGCATGGCATTGAAGACTGATGATTGCGCTTTTTGTCTTTTTAGGTCTTCAGCGTGTGAGGCCCAAGCTACGAGATCATTCACCGGGGCAGTTCTCCAGGTGTGGTAATGTTTCTTGATAAAATTGACTGTACCGTCCACTAGTCCATCCAGGAATGTTGCCCGCAGTAATGTTTGGTATGTGCTTTGTGCCTCAGTGCTTTCTTCGATGCCACCATGTAGTTTCAGTACGTCTTGGAGGCGGTCCACATATTTTTGTGCGCTTTCTTCAGGTTCTTGGCGGCATTGGCGGACTTTAGTTAAATCAGGTGGTTTCTTGAACACTGCGATGGCTCTTTCTAAAAGAGTATTTAGGGCGTTGTCTAGTTCTTGGCCTGGTTGGTAGACTTGGCCTCGTTGGTTGGCTGGAGCAAAGGCTCCTTGGAATCTTCCAACTCGATGTCCTGCGGTCAGACGTAGGACGCTTAGTAATTCATTGCCATTGAGGTGATAGGATCCATGTAGTTCTCTAATTGCAGCTGCCCATTTTTCAACGTTGTCTTTAATGGGAGGAACTGATGCGCATGCGGCTACTTTTTCTTCTTCGGTCCATGGGCGATAGAGCAGCAAGGTCTGTGGATGAGCAGGTTGACCAGGATTTGGCATTCCATAAGCTGGGTTGGCTACAGCTACCATGGGATATGCTGCCACCTGCTGAATGTCTGGGTATAATTTTGTTGTTGCAGCCAGGACGTCTGCTGTTGGTTTGTTTGATCTTGTACGGCTTCCAATAGGAGGGGAGGCTCCGTCCCCAAAACTCGTGGAGGTGGAATTTGGGGAGGAGGTAGACGGGGTAGGCGGTTCCCGCTGTTGGTTGACGTTTACTTCCTCTTCTGGATCATTTTGCTGTCGCACTTCAGCCGGTGCATTTCCGTTGTCTCTTCGTCTGGCGCCGGTTTCTTCCGTTGGTCTTATCTTCATCTGATACATTTTTCTTTCTGTCTTTTCCTTTTTTCTTTTCTCACTTTCCAAAATGCTTTCTGCCCTCATTTTACACTGTTTTATCCACACTTCAACAGCACGTAGTTGTGCTTCCAATTTTTCTACATTCTTTCCCTTTTTAATCTTCTTTGCTCTTTTCTCCACTAAACTTTTCTTAACTTCCTCTTTGTTCCTGACATCTCTCAAAGACGGGTTAAAATCATACTTGGTCACCCAGGATTCCAGATACTTGCACGCATTAGCGTCAAAGCTTGCAATAAATTTAACATCCTGGTGTTGTTCTATTTCTTTTCTCAATGACTGGCCCATTGTATGTATTCCCGAGCGGGCAGCAGTTACTCCCTTTTTTCCTTATCTCATAAACACACACACACACACACACACAAAAAAAAAACACACGCACACAAACACACACACACAAACACACACACACAAAAACTCACACACAAATACACACACACTTAGTCTTTTCTGTGGTGCACCACTTTCTAATTTAAAACCATGATTTGTGTTTTAGGCGATTATTTTTAATCGCAGTCAGTTCTGTTCTGACCTGATAAATCTTAGTTATATTGAACACAGATATTTTGGTAACCAATGAGTGGGGAGGTGTAAATTATTACGTATTTACGGCAACGTTTAATTTCCTCTACCCGGGCACCCGAAAACGACACTTTTTTTTAACAAGTTAAAAACTAGTCAATAAAAGTATTTTGGATCTCATCTAATAAAACCGTGATCCCTTTGATGCCCGGATCATATATACCATGGGTTTTTTTTTCTCTTCTTCACGGGCCAACGCCCAAGCGCTTCTCTTTTACTCCCCACTTTTCTATTTTACTCTTACTTCTTCAGTATATTTAGTGTTCCTTTTTCAAACTTCTGTGTAAATCGTGATAATTAAACAGCATAATACCTGTTAGTCCTCGGTGCCGGTCTGGTTCGCAGGACCCGGTGTCCGGGCGAACGGCCGAGGCCGGAGCGACGAGACCCGTCACGCAAGGGGAGACGCTGTCGACAGATTCTCGGTGTCCTCGGTTCGGCGGCGGTCGTCCGTCCAGATGCAGGTCCCGGGTTTCGGCACCAATTAAATGTTGGGTCTGATATTACAGATCCCCTTAGTTACTGACCGTGCACCAAGGAAAAAGGAGGCAGAAGCTGTTGCTTTGTTTTATTGCAACCGCGGCTGGGAGAGGAGAGGAGGCGCGAGACCTTAACTCACGCTCGGCTCCTTCCGACTCTCTCCCCTCCCCCGGCCACCTCGTCGCTTTTATTACAGTTAAGTTTCAGTTTCGTTTCATACGTCATGGAAAAATACAAAACATTAGAGAAAGTTGAGCGGCGCCTCTAAACGACAGTTGATAATATAAAAACACAAAAATATATACAGGATATTCTTTAAAATACACATAATGTTAAGACTACTGTTTTAAGCAACTTCACAGAAATCCCCCATTGAAATGAATGGCGGGCTACCAGGGGCTGAAATCCCCCATTGAAATGAATGGCGAGCTTCCAGGGGTCGAATTCCCTCATTGAAATGAATGGCGAGCTTCCAGGGGTCGAAATCCCCCATTGAAATGAATGGCTGTCTCCCAGTGGTCGAAATCCCCCAACGAAATAAATGGCGGGCTACCAGGGGTCGAAATCCCCCATTGAAATGAATGGCGGGCTACCAGGTTTCGAAATCCCCCATTGAAATGAATGGCCGGCGCACAGGGGTTCAAATCCCCCATTGAAATGAATGGCGGGCGCCCAGGGGTCGAAATCCCCCATTGAAATGAATGGCGGGCGCCTAGGGGTCGAAACCTCCCATTGAAATGAATGGCGGGCTCCAAGGGGTCGAAATCCCCCATTGAAATGAATGGCTGGCTACCAGGGGTCGAATGGCGGGCTCCCAGGGGTCGAATTCCCCTATTGAAATGAATGGCGGGCGCCCAGGGGTCAAAATCCTCCAATGAAGTGAATGGCGGGCTACCAGGGGTCGAAATCCCCCATTGAAATGAATGGCGGGCGCCCAGGTGTCGAAATCCCCCATTGAAATGAATGGCGAGCGCCTAGGGGTCGAAACCTCCCATTGAAATGAATGGCGGGCTACCATGGGTCGAAATCCCCCATTGAAATGAATGGCGGGCTACCAGGGTTCGAATTCCCCCATTGAAATGAATGGCGTGCACCCAGGGGTCGAAATCCCCCATTGAAATGAATGGCAGGCGCCCAGGGGTCGAAATCCCCCATTGAAATTAATGGTGGGCTACCAGGGGTCGAAATCCCCCATTGAAATGAAAGGCGGGCTCCCAGGTGTCAAAATCCCCCATTGAAATGAATGACGGGCTCCAAGGGGTCGAAATCCCCCAATGAAATGAATGGCGGGCTACCAGGGGTCGAAATCCCCCATTGAAATGAATGGCTGGAGCCCAGGGGTCGAAATCCCCCATTGAAATGAAAGGCGGGCGCCCAGGAGTCAAAATCCCCCAAAGAAATAAATGGCGGGCTACCAGGGGTCGAAATCCCACATTGAAATGAATGGCGGGCTCCCAGGGGTCCAAATCCTCCATTGAAATTAATGGTAGGCTACCAGGGGCCGAAATCCCCCATTGAAATGAATGGCGGGCGCCCAGGGGTCGAAATCCCCCATTGAAATGAATGGCCGGCTCAAAGGGGTCGAATTCCCCCATTGAAATTAATGGCGGGCGCCCAGGGGTCAAAATCCCCCAATGAAATGAATGGCGGGCTACCAGGGGTCAAATCCCCCATTGAAATGAAAGGCGGTCGCCCAGTGGTCGAAATCCCCCATTGAAATTAATGGTGGGCTACCAGGGGTCGAAATCCCCCATTGAAAACAATGGCGGATTACCAGGGGTCGAATTCCCCCATTTAAATGAATGGCTGGCTACCAGGAGTCGAATTCCCCCATTTAAATGAATGGCTGGCTAACAGGGGTCGAATGGCGGGATCTCAGGGTTCGAAATCCTCCATTGAAATGAATAGCGGATGCCAAGGGGTCGAAATCCCCCATTGAAATGAATGGCGGGCGCCCAGGGCTCGAAATCCCCCAATGAAATGAATGGCGGGCTACCAGGGGTCGAAATCCCCCATTGAAATGATTGGCCGTGCTACCAGGGGTCGAAATTTCCCCATTGGAATGAAATGCGGGCGACCAGGGGTCGAAATCCCCCATTGAAATGATTGGCCGTGCTACCAGGGGTCGAAATTTCCCCATTGGAATGAAATGCGGGCAACCAGGGTTCTAAATTTCCCCATAGAAATGAATGGCGGGCTCCCAGGGGTCGAAATCCCGCATTGAAATGAATGGCTGGCTACCAGGGGTGGAAATCCCCCATTGAAATGAATGGCGTTCTACCAGGGGTCGAAATCCCCCATTGAAACGAATGGCGGGCTCCCAGGGGTTGAATTCCCCCATTAAAATGAATGGCGGGTTACCAGGGGTCGAAATCCCCCATTGAAATTAATGGTGGGCTACCAGGGGTCGTAATCCCCCATTGAAATGAATGGCTGATTACCAGGGGTCGAATGGTGGGCTCCCAGGGGTCGAACTCCCCCATTGAAATTAATGGCGGGCGCCTAGGTGTCGAAATCCCCCATTGAATAGACTGGCTGGCTCCCAGTGGTCGAAATCCCCAATTGAAATGAATGGCGGGGAACCAGGGGTCGTATTCCCCCATTGAAATGAATGGCGGGTGCCAAAGGGTCAAAACCTCCCATTGAAATTAATATCGGGCTACCAGGGGTCAAAATCCCCCATTGAAATGAATGGCGGGCTAACAGAGGTCGAATTCCCCCATTGTAATGAATGGCGGGCGCCCAGCGGTCAAAATCCCCCAATGAAATGAATGGTGGGCTACCAGTGGTCGAAATCCCCCATTGAAATGAATGGCGGGCGCCCAGGGGTCGAAATTCCCCATTGAAATGTATGGCGGGCGCCCAGTAGTCAAAATCCCCCTATGAAATGAATGGCAGGCTACCAGGGATCGAAATCCCCCATTGAAATGAATGGCGAGCGCCTAAGGGTAGAAATCCCCCATTGAAATGAATGGCTGGCTCCCAGTGGTCGAAATCCCCCATTGAAATGAATGGCGGGCTACCAGGGGCTGAAATCCCCCATTGAAATGAATGGCGAGCTTCCAGGGGTCGAATTCCCTCATTGAAATGAATGGCGAGCTTCCAGGGGTCGAAATCCCCCATTGAAATGAATGGCTGTCTCCCAGTGGTCGAAATCCCCCAACGAAATGAATGGCGGGCTACCAGGGGTCGAAATTCCCCATTGAAATGAATGGCGGGTTACCAGGGGTCGAAATCCCCCATTGAAATGAATGGCTGTCTCTCAGTGGTCGAAATCCCCCAACGAAATGAATGGCGGGCTACCAGGGGTCGAAATCCCCCATTGAAATGAATGGCGGGCTACCAGGTTTCGAAATCCCCCATTGAAATGAATGGCCGGCGCCCAGGGGTTCAAATCCCCCATTGAAATGAATGGCGGGCGCCCAGGGGTTTAATTCCCCCAATGAAATAAATGGCGGGCTACCAGGTGTCCAAATCCTCCATTGAAATTAATGGTAGGCTACCAGGGGTCGAAATCCCCCATTGAAATGAATGGCGGGCGCCCAGGGGTCGAAATCCCCCATTGAAATGAATGGCCGGCTCAAAGGGGTCGAATTCCCCCATTGAAATTAATGGCGGGCTACCAGGGGTCGAAATCCCCCATTGAAATGAAAGGCGGTCGCCCAGTGGTCGAAATCCCCCATTGAAATTAATGGTGGGCTACCAGGGGTCGAAATCCCCCATTGAAAACAATGGCGGGTTACCAGGGGTCGAATTCCCCCATTTAAATGAATGGCTGGCTACCAGGAGTCGAATTCCCCCATTTAAATGAATGGCTGGCTAACAGGGGTCGAATGGCGGGATCTCAGGGTTCGAATTCCTCCATTGAAATGAATGGCGGATGCCAAGGGGTCGAAATCCCCCATTGAAATGAATGGCGGGCGCCCAGGGCTCGAAATCCCCCAATGAAATGAATGGCGGGCTACCAGGGGTCGAAATCCCCCATTGAAATGATTGGCCGTGCTACCAGGGGTCGAAATTTCCCTATTGGAATGAAATGCGGGCAACCAGGGTTCTAAATTTCCCCATAGAAATGAATGGCGGGCTCCCAGGGGTCGAAATCCCGCATTGAAATGAATGGCTGGCTACCAGGGGTGGAAATCCCCCATTGAAATGAATTGCGTTCTACCAGGGGTCGAAATCCCCCATTGAAACGAATGGCGGGCTCCCAGGGGTTGAATTCCCCCATTAAAATGAATGGCGGGTTACCAGGGGTCGAAATCCCCCATTGAAATTAATGGTGGGCTACCAGGGGTCGTAATCCCCCATTGAAATGAATGGCTGATTACCAGGGGTCGAATGGCGGGCTCCCAGGGGTCGAACTCCCCCATTGAAAGTAATGGCGGGCGCCTAGGTGTCGAAATCCCCCATTGAATAGACTGGCTGGCTCCCAGTGGTCGAAATCCCCAATTGAAATGAATGGCGGGGAACCAGGGGTCGTATTCCCCCATTGAAATGAATGGCGGGTGCCAAAGGGTCAAAACCTCCCATTGAAATTAATATCGGGCTACCAGGGGTCAAAATCCCCCATTGAAATGAATGGCGGGCTAACAGAGGTCGAATTCCCCCATTGTAATGAATGGCGGGCGCCCAGCGGTCAAAATCCCCCAATGAAATGAATGGTGGGCTACCAGTGGTCGAAATCCCCCATCGAAATGAATGGCGGGCGCCCAGGGGTCGAAATTCCCCATTGAAATGTATGGCGGGCGCCCAGTAGTCAAAATCCCCCTATGAAATGAATGGCAGGCTACCAGGGATCGAAATCCCCCATTGAAATGAATGGCGGGCGCCTAAGGGTAGAAATCCCTCATTGAAATGAATGGCTGGCTCCCAGTGGTCGAAATCCCCCATTGAAATGAATGGCGGGCTACCAGGGGCTGAAATCCCCCATTGAAATGAATGGCGAGCTTCCAGGGGTCGAATTCCCTCATTGAAATGAATGGCGAGCTTCCAGGAGTCGAAATCCCCCATTGAAATGAATGGCTGTCTCCCAGTGGTCGAAATCCCCCAACGAAATGAATGGCGGGCTACCAGGTGTTGAAATCCCCCATTTAAATGAATGGCGGGCTACCAGGTTTCGAAATCCCCCATTGAAATGAATGGCCGGCGCCCAGGGGTTCAAATCCCCCATTGAAATGAATGGCGGGCGCCCAGGGGTCGAAATCCCCCATTGAAATGAATGGCGGGCGCCTAGGTGTCGAAACCTCCCATTGAAATGAATGGCGGGCTACCAGGGGTCGAAATCCCCCATTGAAATGAATGGCGGGCGCCCAGGTGTCGAAATCCCCCATTGAAATGAATGGCGGGCGCCTAGGGGTCGAAACCTCCCATTGAAATGAATGGCGGGCTACCATGGGTCGAAATCCCCCATTGAAATGAATGGCGGGCTACCAGGGTTCGAATTCCCCCATTGAAATGAATGGCGGGCACCCAGGGGTCGAAATCCCCCATTGAAATGAATGGCAGGCGCCCAGGTGTCGAAATCCCCCATTGAAATTAATGGTGGACTACCAGGGGTCGAAATCCCCCATTGAAATGAAAGGCGGGCTCCCAGGGGTCAAAATCCCCCATTGAAATGAATGACGGGCTCCAAGGGGTCGAAATCCCCCAATGAAATGAATGGCGGGCTACCAGGGGTCGAAATCCCCCATTGAAATGAATGGCTGGAGCCCAGGGGTCGAAATCCCCCATTGAAATGAAAGGCGGGCGCCCAGGAGTCAAAATCCCCCAAAGAAATGAATGGCGGGCTACCAGGGGTCGAATTCCCCCATTGAAATGAATGGCGGGCGCCAAGGGGTCGAAATCCCCCAACGAAATGAATGGCGGGCTACCAGGGGTCGAAATCCCCCATTGAAATGAATGGCGGGCTACCAGGTTTCGAAATCCCCCATTGAAATGAATGGCCGGCGCCCAGGGGTTCAAATCCCCCATTGAAATGAATGGCGGGCGCCCAGGGGTTTAATTCCCCCATTGAAATGAATGGCGGGCGCCCAGGGGTTGAAATCCCCCATTGAAATGAATGGCGGGCGCCCAGGGGTCGAAATCCCCAAATGAAATAAATGGCGGGCTACCAGGTGTCCAAATCCTCCATTGAAATTAATGGTAGGCTACCAGGGGTCGAAATCCCCCATTGAAATGAATGGCGGGCGCCCAGGGGTCGAAATCCCCCATTGAAATGAATGGCCGGCTCAAAGGGGTCGAATTCCCCCATTGAAATTAATGGCGGGCGCCCAGGGGTCAAAATCCCCCAATGAAATGAATGGCGGGCTACCAGGGGTCGAAATCCCCCATTGAAATGAAAGGCGGTCGCCCAGTGGTCGAAATCCCCCATTGAAATTAATGGTGGGCTACCAGGGGTCGAAATCCCCCATTGAAAACAATGGCGGGTTACCAGGGGTCGAATTCCCCCATTTAAATGAATGGCTGGCTACCAGGAGTCGAATTCCCCCATTTAAATGAATGGCTGGCTAACAGGGGTCGAATGGCGGGATCTCAGGGTTCGAATTCCTCCATTGAAATGAATGGCGGATGCCAAGGGGTCGAAATCCCCCATTGAAATGAATGGCGGGCGCCCAGGGCTCGAAATCCCCCAATGAAATGAATGGCGGGCTACCAGGGGTCGAAATCCCCCATTGAAATGATTGGCCGTGCTACCAGGGGTCGAAATTTCCCTATTGGAATGAAATGCGGGCAACCAGGGTTCTAAATTTCCCCATAGAAATGAATGGCGGGCTCCCAGGGGTCGAAATCCCGCATTGAAATGAATGGCTGGCTACCAGGGGTGGAAATCGACCATTGAAATGAATTGCGTTCTACCAGGGGTCGAAATCCCCCATTGAAACGAATGGCGGGCTCCCAGGGGTTGAATTCCCCCATTAAAATGAATGGCGGGTTACCAGGGGTCGAAATCCCCCATTGAAATTAATGGTGGGCTACCAGGGGTCGTAATCCCCCATTGAAATGAATGGCTGATTACCAGGGGTCGAATGGCGGGCTCCCAGGGGTCGAACTCCCCCATTGAAATTAATGGCGGGCGCCTAGGTGTCGAAATCCCCCATTGAATAGACTGGCTGGCTCCCAGTGGTCGAAATCCCCAATTGAAATGAATGGCGGGGAACCAGGGGTCGTATTCCCCCATTGAAATGAATGGCGGGTGCCAAAGGGTCAAAACCTCCCATTGAAATTAATATCGGGCTATAAGGGGTCAAAATCCCCCATTGAAATGAATGGCGGGCTAACAGAGGTCGAATTCCCCCATTGTAATGAATGGCGGGCGCCCAGCGGTCAAAATCCCCCAATGAAATGAATGGTGGGCTACCAGTGGTCGAAATCCCCCATCGAAATGAATGGCGGGCGCCCAGGGGTCGAAATTCCCCATTGAAATGTATGGCGGGCGCCCAGTAGTCAAAATCCCCCTATGAAATGAATGGCAGGCTACCAGGGATCGAAATCCCCCATTGAAATGAATGGCGGGCGCCTAAGGGTAGAAATCCCCCATTGAAACGAATGGCGGGCTCCCAGGGGTCGAATTCCCCCATTAAAATGAATGGCGGGTTACCAGGGGTCGAAATACCCCATTGAAATTAATGGCGGGCGCCTAGGTGTCGAAATCCCCCATTGAAATGAACGGCTGGCTCCTAGTGGTCGAAATCCCCCATTGAAATGAATGGCGGGCTCCCAGGGATCAAATTCCCCCATTGAAATGAATGGCTGGCTTCCAGTGGTCGAAATCCCCCATTTAAATTAATGGCGGGCTACCAGGGGTCGAATTCCCCCATTGAAATGAATGGCGGGCGCCCAGCGGTCAAAACCTCCAATTGAAATGAATGGCGGGCTACCAGGGGTCGAAATCCCCCATTGAAATTAATGGCGGGCTACCAGGGATGGAAATCCCCCATTGAAATGAATGGTGTTCTACCAGGGGTCGAAATCCCCCATTGAAACGAATGGCGGGCTCCCAGGGGTCGAATTCCCCCATTAAAATGAATGGCGGGTTACCAGGGGTCGAAATACCCCATTGAAATTAATGGCGGGCGCCTAGGTGTCGAAATCCCCCATTGAAATGAACGGCTGGCTCCTAGTGGTCGAAATCCCCCATTGAAATGAATGGCGGGCTCCCAGGGATCAAATTCCCCCATTGAAATGAATGGCTGGCTTCCAGTGGTCGAAATCCCCCATTTAAATTAATGGCGGGCTACCAGGGGTCGAATTCCCCCATTGAAATGAATGGCGGGCGCCCAGCGGTCAAAACCTCCAATTGAAATGAATGGCGGGCTACCAGGGGTCGAAATCCCCCATTGAAATTAATGGCGGGCTCACAGGGGTCGAATTCCCCCATTGAAATGAATGGCGGGCGCCCAGCGATCAAAAACTCCCAATGAAATGAATGGCGGGCTACCAGGAGTCAAAATCCCCCATTGAAATGAATGGCGGGCTACCAGGGGTTTAATTCCCCCATTGAAATGAATGGCGGGCGCCCAGGGGTTGAAATCCCCCATTGAAATGAATGGTGGGCTACCAGGGGTCGAAATCCCCCATTGAAAACAATGGCGGGCTACCAGGGGTCGAATTCCCCCATTTAAATGAATGGATGGCGACCAGGGGTCGAATTCCCCCATTTAAATGAATGGCTGGCT
Organism: Vanacampus margaritifer; assembly: GCF_051991255.1. Lineage (NCBI taxonomy): Eukaryota > Metazoa > Chordata > Actinopteri > Syngnathiformes > Syngnathidae > Vanacampus > Vanacampus margaritifer. Next base: position 2,603,020 of record NC_135448.1, on the reverse strand, counting down.
ACCAGGGGTCGAATGGCGGGATCCCAGGGTTCGAATTCCTCCATTGAAATGAATGGCGGATGCCAAGGGGTCGAAATCCCCCATTGAAATGAATGGCGGGCGCCCAGGGCTCGAAATCCCCCAATGAAATCAATGGCGGGCTACCAGGGGTCGAAATCACCCATTGAAATGAATGGCCGTGCTACCAGGGGTCGAAATTTCCCCATTGGAATGAAATGCGGGCGACCAGGGGTTTAAATTTCCCCATAGAAATAAATGGCGGGCTCCCAGGGGTCGAAATCCCCCATTGAAATGAATGGCGGGCTACCAGGGGTGGAAATCCCCCATTGAAATGAATGGCGTTCTACCAGGGGTCGAAATCCCCCATTGAAACGAATGGCGGAATCCCAGGGGTCGAATTCCCCCTTTAAAATGAATGGCGGGTTACCAGGGGTCGAAATCCCCCATTGAAATTAATGGTGGGCTACCAGGGCTCGAAATCCCCCATTGAAATGAATGGCTGATTACCAGGGGTCGAATGGCGGGCTCCCAGGGGTCGAATTCCCCCATTGAAATTAATGGTGGGCGCCTAGGTGTCGAAATCCCCCAATGAAATGACTGGCTGGCTCCCAGTGGTCGAAATCCCCCATTGAAATGAATGGTGGGCTACCAGGGGTCGAAATCCCCCATTGAAAACAATGGCGGGCTACCAGGGGTCGATTTCTTCCATTTAAATGAATGGATGGCTACCAGGGGTCAAATTCCCCCATTTAAATGAATGGCTGGCTACCAGGGGTCGAATGGCGGGATCCCAGGGTTCGAATTCCTCCATTGAAATGAATGGTGGATGCCAAGGGGTCGAAATCCCCCATTGAAATGAATGGCGGGCGCCCAGGGCTCGAAATCCCCCAATGAAATGAATGGCGGGCTACCAGGGGTCGAAATCACCCATTGAAATGAATGGCCGTGCTACCAGGGGTCGAAATTTCCCCATTGGAATGAAATGCGGGCGACCAGGGGTTTAAATTTCCCCATAGAAATGAATGGCGGGCTCCCAGGGGTCGAAATCCCCCATTGAAATGAATGGCGGGCTACCAAGGGTGGAAATCCCCCATTGAAATGAATGGCGTTCTACCAGGGGTCGAAATCCCCCATTGAAACGAATGGCAGGCTCCCAGGGGTCGAATTCCCCCATTAAAATGAAAGGCGGGTTACCAGGGGTCGAAATCCCCCATTGAAATTAATGGTGGGCTACCAGGGCTCGAAATCCCCCATTGAAATGAATGGCTGATTACCAGGGGTCGAATGGCGGGCTCCCAGGGGTCGAATTCCCCCATTGAAATTAATGGTGGGCGCCTAGGTGTCGAAATCCCCCATTGAAATGACTGGCTGGCTCCCAGTGGTCGAAATCCCCAATTGAAATGAATGGCGGGCTACCAGGGGTCGTATTCCCCCATTGAAATGAATGGCGGGCGCAAAGGGGTCGAAATCCCCCATTGAAATGAATGGCGGGTTCCCAGGGGTCGAATTCCCCCATTGAAATGAATGGCTGGCGCCTAGGGGTCGAAATCCCCCATTGAAATGAATGGCTGGCTCCCAGAGGTCGAAATCCCCCATTGAAAACAATGGCGGAATCCCAGGGGTCGATATCCCCTATTGAAATGAATGGCTGGCTTCCAGGGGTCGAAATCCCCCATTGAAATGAATGGCCGTGCTACCAGGGGTCGAAATTTCCCCATTGCAATGAAAGGCGGGCGACCAGGGGTCTAAATTTCCCCATAGAAATGAATGGCGCATGCCCAGGGGTTTAATTCCCATATTGAAATTAATGGCCGGGCGCCCAGGGGTCGAAATCCCCCATTGAAATGAATGGCTGGCTCCCAGTGGTCAAAATCCCCCATTTAAATGAATGGCGGGCTACCAGGGGTCGTATTCCCCCATTGAAATGAATGGCGGGCGGCCAGGGGTCAAAACCTCCAATTGAAATGAATGGCGGGCGCCCAGGGGTCAAAATCCCCCAATGAATTCCCCCATTGAAATGAATGGCGGGTTCCCAGGGGTCGAATTCCCCCATTGAAATGAATGGCGGTCGCCTAGGGGTCGAAATCCCCCATTGAAATGAATGGCCGGCTCCCAGTGGTCGAAATCCCCCATTGAAATAATTGGCGGTCTCCCAGGTATCAAATTCCCCCATTGAAATGAAAGGCGGGCGACCAGGAGTCGAAATCCCCCATTGAAATTAATGGTGGGCTACCAGGGGTTGAAATCCCCCATTAAAAACAATGGCGGGCTCCCAGGGGTCAAAATCCCCCATTGAAATGAATGACGGGCTCAAAGGGGTCGAAATCCCCCATTGAAATGAATGGCCGGCTCACAGGGGTCGAATTCCCCCATTGAAATGAATGGTGGGCTACCAGGGGTCGAAATCCCCCATTGAAAACAATGGCGGGCTACCAGGGGTCGAATTCCCCCATTTAAATGATTGGATGGCTACCAGGAGTCGAATTCCCCCATTTAAATGAATGGCTGGCTACCAGGGGTCGAATGGCGGGATCCCAGGGTTCGAATTCCTCCATTGAAATGAATGGCGGATGCCAAGGGTTCGAAATCCCCCATTGAAATGAATGGCGGGCGCCCAGGGCTCGAAATCCCCCAATGAAATGAATGGCGGGCTACCAGGGGTCGAAATCACCCATTGAAATGAATGGCCGTGCTACCAGGGGTCGAAATTTCCCCATTGGAATGAAATGCGGGCGACCAGGGGTTTAAATTTCCCCATAGAAATGAATGGCGGGCTCCCAGGGGTCGAAATCCACCATTGAAATGAATGGCGGGCTACCAGGGGTGGAAATCCCCCATTGAAATGAATGGCGTTCTACCAGGGGTCGAAATCCCCCATTGAAACGAATGGCGGGCTCCCAGGGGTCGAATTCCCCCATTAAAATGAATGGCGGGTTACCAGGGGTCGAAATCCCCCATTGAAATTAATGGTGGGCTACCAGGGCTCGAAATCCCCCATTGAAATGAATGGCTGATTACCAGGGGTCGAATGGCGGGCTCCCAGGGGTCGAATTCCCCCATTGAAATTAATGGTGGGCGCCTAGGTGTCGAAATCCCCCATTGAAATGACTGGCTGGCTCCCAGTGGTCGAAATCCCCAATTGAAATGAATGGCGGGCTAATAGGGGTCGTATTCCCTCATTGAAATGAATGGCGGGCGCAAAGGGGTCGAAATCCCCCATTTAAATGAATGGCGGGTTCCCAGGGGTCGAATTCCCCCATTGAAATGAATGGCGGGCGCCTAGGGGTCGAAGTCCCCCATTGAAATGAATGGCTGGCTCCCAGTGGTCGAAATCCCCCATTGAAAACAATGGCGGAATCCCAGGGGTCGATATCCCCTATTGAAATGAATGGCTGGCTACCAGGGGTCGTATTCCCCCATTGAAATGAATGGCGGGCGCCAAAGGGTCAAAACCTCCCATTGAAATTAATGGCGGGCTACCAGGGGTCAAAATCCCCCATTGAAATGAATGGCGGGCTAACAGAGGTCGAATTCCCGCATTGAAATGAATGGCGGGCGCCCAGCGGTCAAAATCCCCCAATGAAATGAATGGTTGGCTACCAGTGGTCGAAATCCCCCATTGAAATGAATGGCGGGCGCCCAGGGGTCGAAATCCCCTTTGAAATGTATGGCGGGCGCCCAGTAGTCAAAATCCCCCCTATGAAATGAATGGCAGGCTACCAGGGATCGAAATTCCCCATTGAAATGAATGGCGGGCGCCTAAGGGTCGAAATCCCCCATTGAAATGAATGGCTGGCTCCCAGTGGTCGAAATCCCCCATTGAAATGAATGGCGGGCTACCAGGGGCTGAAATCCCCCATTGAAATGAATGGCGAGCTTCCAGGGGTCGAATTCCCTCATTGAAATGAATGGCGAGCTTCCAGGGGTCGAAATCCCCCATTGAAATGAATGGCTGTCTCCCAGTGGTCGAAATCCCCCAACGAAATGAATGGCGGGCTACCAGGGGTCGAAATCCCCCATTGAAATGAATGGCGGGCTACCAGGTTTCGAAATCCCCCATTGAAATGAATGGCCGGCGCCCAGGGGTTCAAATCCCCCATTGAAATGAATGGCGGGCGCCCAGGGGTCGAAATCCCCCATTGAAATGAATGGCGGGCGCCTAGGGGTCGAAACCTCCCATTGAAATGAATGGCGGGCTCCAAGTGGTCGAAATCCCCCATTGAAATGAATGGCTGGCTACCAGGGGTCGAATGGCGGGCTCCCAGGGGTCAAATTCCCCTATTGAAATGAATGGCGGGCGCCCAGGGGTCAAAATCCTCCAATGAAATGAATGGCGGGCTACCAGGGGTCGAAATCCCCCATTGAAACGGAATGGCGGGCACCCATGTGTCGAAATCCCCCATTGAAATGAATGGCGGGCGCCTAGGGGTCGAAACCTCCCATTGAAATGAATGGCGGGCTACCATGGGTCGAAATCCCCCATTGAAATGAATGGCGGGCTACCAGGGTTCGAATTCCCCCATTGAAATGAATGGCGGGCACCCAGGGGTCGAAATCCCCCATTGAAATGAATGGCGGGCGCCCAGGGGTCGAAATCCCCCATTGAAATTAATGGTGGGCTACCAGGGGTCGAAATCCCCCATTGAAATGAATGGCTGGAGCCCAGGGGTCGAAATCCCCCATTGAAATGAAAGGCGGGCGCCCAGGAGTCAAAATCCCCCAAAGAAATGAATGGCGGGCTACCAGGGGTCGAATTCCCCCATTGAAATGAATGGCGGGCCCCTAGGGGTCGAAATCCGCCATTAAAATTATTGGCTGGCTCCCAGTGGTCGAAATCCCCCATTGAAATGAATGGCGGGCTACCAGGGGTTGAATTCCCCCATTGAAATGAATGGCGGGCGCCAAGGGGTCGAAAACGCCCATTAAAATGAATGGCGGGCTCCCAGGGGTCGAAATCCCCCATTGAAATAAATGATGGGTTCCAAGGGGTCGAAATCCCCTGTTGAAATGAAGGACGGGCTCCAAGGGGTCGAAATCCGCCATTGAAATGAATGGCTGGCTCCCAGTGGTCGAAATCCCCCATTGAAATGAATGGCGAGCTTCCAGGGGTCGAATTCCCTCATTGAAATGAATGGCGAGCTTCCAGGGGTCGAAATCCCCCATTGAAATGAATGGCTGTCTCCCAGTGGTCGAAATCCCCCAACGAAATGAATGGCGGGCTACCAGGGGTCGAAATCCCCCATTGAAATGAATGGCGGGCTACCAGGTTTCGAAATCCCCCATTAAAATGAATGGCCGGCGCCCAGGGGTTCAAATCCCCCATTGAAATGAATTGCGGGCGCCCAGGGGTCGAAATCCCCCATTGAAATGAATGGCGGGCGCCTAGGGGTCGAAACCTCCCATTGAAATGAATGGCGGGCTCCAAGGGGTCGAAATCCCCCATTGAAATGAATGGCTGGCTACCAGGGGTCGAATGGCGGGCTCCCAGGAGTCGAATTCCCCTATTGAAATGAATGGCGGGCGCCCAGGGGTCAAAATCCTCCAATGAAATGAATGGCGGGCTACCAGGGGTCGAAATCCCCTATTGAAATGAATGGCGGGCGCCCAGGTGTCGAAATCCCCCATTGAAATGAATGGCGGGCGCCTAGGGGTCGAAACCTCCCATTGAAATGAATGGCGGGCTACCATGGGTCGAAATCCCCCATTGAAATGAATGGCGGGCTACCAGGGTTCGAATTCAACCATTGAAATGAATGGCGGGCACCCAGGGGTCGAAATCCCCCATTGAAATGAATGTCGGGCGCCCAGGGGTCGAAATCCCCCATTGAAATTAATGGTGGGCTACCAGGGGTCGAAATCCCCCATTGAAAGGAAAGGCGGGCTCCCAGGGGTCAAAATCCCCCATTGAAATGAATGACGGGCTCCAAGGGGTCGAAATCCCCCAATGAAATGAATGGCGGGCTCCCAGGGGTCGAAATCCCCCATTGAAATGAATGGCTGGAGCCCAGGGGTCGAATTACCCCATTGAAATGAAAGGCGGGCGCCCAGGAGTCAAAATCCCCCAAAGAAATGAATGGCGGGCTACCAGGGGTCGAATTCCCCCATTGAAATGAATGGCGGGCCCCTAGGGGTCGAAATCCGCCATTAAAATTATTGGCTGGCTCCCAGTGGTCGAAATCCCCCATTGAAATGAATGGCGGGCTACCAGGGGTCGAATTCCCCCATTGAAATGAATTGCGGGCGCCAAGGGGTCGAAAACGCCCATTGAAATGAATGGCGGGCTCCCAGGGGTCGAAATCCCCCATTGAAATGAATGACGGGTTCCAAGTGGTCGAAATCCCCCATTGAAAAGAATGACGGGCTCCAAGGGGTCGAAATCCGCCATTGAAATGAATGGCTGGCTCCCAGTGGTCGAAATCCCCCATTGAAATGAATGGCGGGCTACCAGTGGTCGAATTCCCCCATTGAAATGAATGGCGGGCACCCAGGGGTCAAAATCCCCCAATGAAATGAATGGCGGGCTACCAGGGGTTGAAATCCCCCATTGAAATGAATGGCTGATTACCAGGGGTCGAATGGCTGGCTCCCAGTGGTCGAAATCCCCCATTGAAATGAATGGCGGGCTACCAGTGGTCGAATTCCCCCATTGAAATGACTGGCTGGCTCCCAGTGGTCGAAATCCCCAATTGAAATGAATGGCGGGCTTCCAGGGGTCGTATTCCCCCATTGAAATGAATGGCGGGCGCCCAAGGGTCAAAACCTCCCATTGAAATTAATGGCGGGCTACCAGAGGTCGAAATCCCCCATTGAAATGAATGGTGGGCTAACAGGGGTCGAATTCCCCAATTGAAATGAATGGCGGGCGCCCAGCGGTCAAAATCCCCCAATGAAATGAATGGTGGGCTACCAGGGGTCGAAATCCCCCATTGAAATGAATGGCGGGCGCCCAGGGGTCGAAATCCCCCATTGAAATGTATGGCGGGCGCCCAGTAGTCAAAATCCCCCTATGAAATGAATGGCGGGCTACCAGAGGTCGAAATCCCCCATTGAAATGAATGGTGGGCTAACAGGGGTCGAAATCCCCCATTGAAATGAATGACGGGCGCCTAAGGGTCGAAATCCCCCATTGAAATTAATGGCGGGCTACCAGAGGTCGAAATCCCCAATTGAAATGAATGGTGGGCTAACAGGGGTCGAAATCCCCCATTGAAATGAATGGCGGGCGCCTAAGGGTCGAAATCCCCCATTGAAATGAATGGCTGCCTCCCAGTGGTCGAAATCCCCCATTGAAATGAATGGCGGGCTACCAGGGGCTGAAATCCCCCATTGAAATGAATGGCGAGCTTCCAGGGGTCGAATTCCCTCATTGAAATGAATGGCGAGCTTCCAGCGGTCGAAATCCCCCATTGAAATGAATGGCTGTCTCCCAGTGATCGAAATCCCCCAATGAAATGAATGGCGGGCTACCAGGGGTCAAAATCCCCCATTGAAATGAATGGCGGGCTACCAGGTTTCGAAATCCCCCATTGAAATGAATGGCCGGCGCCCAGGGGTTCAAATCCCCCATTGAAATGAATGGCGGTCGCCCAGGGGTCGAAATCCCCCATTAAAATGAATGGCGGGCGCACAGCGGTCAAAACCTCCAATTGAAATGAATGGCGGGCTACCAGGGGTCGAAATCCTCCATTGAAATGAATGGCGGGCTCACAGGGGTCGAATTCCCCCATTGAAATGAATGGCGGGCACCCAGGGGTCAAAATCCCCCAATGAAATGAATGGCGGGCTACCAGGGGTTGAAATCCCCCATTGAAATGAATGGCTGATTACCAGGGGTCGAATGGCGGGCTCCCAGGGGTCGAACTCCCCCATTGAAATTAATGGCGGGCGCCTAGGTGTGGAAATCCCCCATTGAAATGACTGGCTGGCTCCCAGTGGTCGAAATCCCCAATTGAAATGAATGGCGGGCTTCCAGGGGTCGTATTCCCCCATTGAAATGAATGGCGGGCGCCCAAGGGTCAAAACCTCCCATTGAAATTAATGGCGGGCTACCAGAGGTCGAAATCCCCCATTGAAATGAATGGTGGGCTAACAGGGGTCGAATTCCCCAATTGAAATGAATGGCGGGCGCCCAGCGGTCAAAATCCCCCAATGAAATGAATGGTGGGCTACCAGGGGTCGAAATCCCCCATTGAAATGAATGGCGGGCGCCCAGGGGTCGAAATCCCCCATTGAAATGTATGGCGGGCGCCCAGTAGTCAAAATCCCCCTATGAAATGAATGGCGGGCTACCAGAGGTCGAAATCCCCCATTGAAATGAATGGTGGGCTAACAGGGGTCGAAATCCCCCATTGAAATGAATGGCGGGCGCCTAAGGGTCGAAATGCCCCATTGAAATTAATGGCGGGCTACCAGAGGTCGAAATCCCCCATTGAAATGAATGGTGGGCTAACAGGGGTCGAAATCCCCCATTGAAATGAATGGCGGGCGCCTAAGGGTCGAAATCCCCCATTGAAATGAATGGCTGCCTCCCAGTGGTCGAAATCCCCCATTGAAATGAATGGCGGGCTACCAGGGGCTGAAATCCCCCATTGAAATGAATGGCGAGCTTCCAGGGGTCGAATTCCCTCATTGAAATGAATGGCGAGCTTCCAGCGGTCGAAATCCCCCATTGAAATGAATGGCTGTCTCCCAGTGATCGAAATCCCCCAATGAAATGAATGGCGGGCTACCAGGGGTCAAAATCCCCCATTGAAATGAATGGCGGGCTACCAGGTTTCGAAATCCCCCATTGAAATGAATGGCCGGCGCCCAGGGGTTCAAATCCACCATTGAAATGAATGGCGGGCTACCAGGGGTGGAAATCCCCCATTGAAATGAATGGCGTTCTACCAGGGGTCGAAATCCCCCATTGAAACGAATGGCGGGCTCCCAGGGGTCGAATTCCCCCATTAAAATGAATGGCGGGTTACCAGGGGTCGAAATCCCCCATTGAAATTAATGGTGGGCTACCAGGGCTCGAAATCCCCCATTGAAATGAATGGCTGATTACCAGGGGTCGAATGGCGGGCTCCCAGGGGTCGAATTCCCCCATTGAAATTAATGGTGGGCGCCTAGGTGTCGAAATCCCCCATTGAAATGACTGGCTGGCTCCCAGTGGTCGAAATCCCCAATTGAAATGAATGGCGGGCTAATAGGGGTCGTATTCCCTCATTGAAATGAATGGCGGGCGCAAAGGGGTCGAAATCCCCCATTTAAATGAATGGCGGGTTCCCAGGGGTCGAATTCCCCCATTGAAATGAATGGCGGGCGCCTAGGGGTCGAAGTCCCCCATTGAAATGAATGGCTGGCTCCCAGTGGTCGAAATCCCCCATTGAAAACAATGGCGGAATCCCAGGGGTCGATATCCCCTATTGAAATGAATGGCTGGCTACCAGGGGTCGTATTCCCCCATTGAAATGAATGGCGGGCGCCAAAGGGTCAAAACCTCCCATTGAAATTAATGGCGGGCTACCAGGGGTCAAAATCCCCCATTGAAATGAATGGCGGGCTAACAGAGGTCGAATTCCCGCATTGAAATGAATGGCGGGCGCCCAGCGGTCAAAATCCCCCAATGAAATGAATGGTTGGCTACCAGTGGTCGAAATCCCCCATTGAAATGAATGGCGGGCGCCCAGGGGTCGAAATCCCCTTTGAAATGTATGGCGGGCGCCCAGTAGTCAAAATCCCCCCTATGAAATGAATGGCAGGCTACCAGGGATCGAAATTCCCCATTGAAATGAATGGCGGGCGCCTAAGGGTCGAAATCCCCCATTGAAATGAATGGCTGGCTCCCAGTGGTCGAAATCCCCCATTGAAATGAATGGCGGGCTACCAGGGGCTGAAATCCCCCATTGAAATGAATGGCGAGCTTCCAGGGGTCGAATTCCCTCATTGAAATGAATGGCGAGCTTCCAGGGGTCGAAATCCCCCATTGAAATGAATGGCTGTCTCCCAGTGGTCGAAATCCCCCAACGAAATGAATGGCGGGCTACCAGGGGTCGAAATCCCCCATTGAAATGAATGGCGGGCTACCAGGTTTCGAAATCCCCCATTGAAATGAATGGCCGGCGCCCAGGGGTTCAAATCCCCCATTGAAATGAATGGCGGGCGCCCAGGGGTCGAAATCCCCCATTGAAATGAATGGCGGGCGCCTAGGGGTCGAAACCTCCCATTGAAATGAATGGCGGGCTCCAAGTGGTCGAAATCCCCCATTGAAATGAATGGCTGGCTACCAGGGGTCGAATGGCGGGCTCCCAGGGGTCAAATTCCCCTATTGAAATGAATGGCGGGCGCCCAGGGGTCAAAATCCTCCAATGAAATGAATGGCGGGCTACCAGGGGTCGAAATCCCCCATTGAAACGGAATGGCGGGCACCCATGTGTCGAAATCCCCCATTGAAATGAATGGCGGGCGCCTAGGGGTCGAAACCTCCCATTGAAATGAATGGCGGGCTACCATGGGTCGAAATCCCCCATTGAAATGAATGGCGGGCTACCAGGGTTCGAATTCCCCCATTGAAATGAATGGCGGGCACCCAGGGGTCGAAATCCCCCATTGAAATGAATGGCGGGCGCCCAGGGGTCGAAATCCCCCATTGAAATTAATGGTGGGCTACCAGGGGTCGAAATCCCCCATTGAAATGAATGGCTGGAGCCCAGGGGTCGAAATCCCCCATTGAAATGAAAGGCGGGCGCCCAGGAGTCAAAATCCCCCAAAGAAATGAATGGCGGGCTACCAGGGGTCGAATTCCCCCATTGAAATGAATGGCGGGCCCCTAGGGGTCGAAATCCGCCATTAAAATTATTGGCTGGCTCCCAGTGGTCGAAATCCCCCATTGAAATGAATGGCGGGCTACCAGGGGTTGAATTCCCCCATTGAAATGAATGGCGGGCGCCAAGGGGTCGAAAACGCCCATTAAAATGAATGGCGGGCTCCCAGGGGTCGAAATCCCCCATTGAAATAAATGATGGGTTCCAAGGGGTCGAAATCCCCTGTTGAAATGAAGGACGGGCTCCAAGGGGTCGAAATCCGCCATTGAAATGAATGGCTGGCTCCCAGTGGTCGAAATCCCCCATTGAAATGAATGGCGAGCTTCCAGGGGTCGAATTCCCTCATTGAAATGAATGGCGAGCTTCCAGGGGTCGAAATCCCCCATTGAAATGAATGGCTGTCTCCCAGTGGTCGAAATCCCCCAACGAAATGAATGGCGGGCTACCAGGGGTCGAAATCCCCCATTGAAATGAATGGCGGGCTACCAGGTTTCGAAATCCCCCATTAAAATGAATGGCCGGCGCCCAGGGGTTCAAATCCCCCATTGAAATGAATTGCGGGCGCCCAGGGGTCGAAATCCCCCATTGAAATGAATGGCGGGCGCCTAGGGGTCGAAACCTCCCATTGAAATGAATGGCGGGCTCCAAGGGGTCGAAATCCCCCATTGAAATGAATGGCTGGCTACCAGGGGTCGAATGGCGGGCTCCCAGGAGTCGAATTCCCCTATTGAAATGAATGGCGGGCGCCCAGGGGTCAAAATCCTCCAATGAAATGAATGGCGGGCTACCAGGGGTCGAAATCCCCTATTGAAATGAATGGCGGGCGCCCAGGTGTCGAAATCCCCCATTGAAATGAATGGCGGGCGCCTAGGGGTCGAAACCTCCCATTGAAATGAATGGCGGGCTACCATGGGTCGAAATCCCCCATTGAAATGAATGGCGGGCTACCAGGGTTCGAATTCAACCATTGAAATGAATGGCGGGCACCCAGGGGTCGAAATCCCCCATTGAAATGAATGTCGGGCGCCCAGGGGTCGAAATCCCCCATTGAAATTAATGGTGGGCTACCAGGGGTCGAAATCCCCCATTGAAAGGAAAGGCGGGCTCCCAGGGGTCAAAATCCCCCATTGAAATGAATGACGGGCTCCAAGGGGTCGAAATCCCCCAATGAAATGAATGGCGGGCTCCCAGGGGTCGAAATCCCCCATTGAAATGAATGGCTGGAGCCCAGGGGTCGAATTACCCCATTGAAATGAAAGGCGGGCGCCCAGGAGTCAAAATCCCCCAAAGAAATGAATGGCGGGCTACCAGGGGTCGAATTCCCCCATTGAAATGAATGGCGGGCCCCTAGGGGTCGAAATCCGCCATTAAAATTATTGGCTGGCTCCCAGTGGTCGAAATCCCCCATTGAAATGAATGGCGGGCTACCAGGGGTCGAATTCCCCCATTGAAATGAATTGCGGGCGCCAAGGGGTCGAAAACGCCCATTGAAATGAATGGCGGGCTCCCAGGGGTCGAAATCCCCCATTGAAATGAATGACGGGTTCCAAGTGGTCGAAATCCCCCATTGAAAAGAATGACGGGCTCCAAGGGGTCGAAATCCGCCATTGAAATGAATGGCTGGCTCCCAGTGGTCGAAATCCCCCATTGAAATGAATGGCGGGCTACCAGTGGTCGAATTCCCCCATTGAAATGAATGGCGGGCACCCAGGGGTCAAAATCCCCCAATGAAATGAATGGCGGGCTACCAGGGGTTGAAATCCCCCATTGAAATGAATGGCTGATTACCAGGGGTCGAATGGCTGGCTCCCAGTGGTCGAAATCCCCCATTGAAATGAATGGCGGGCTACCAGTGGTCGAATTCCCCCATTGAAATGACTGGCTGGCTCCCAGTGGTCGAAATCCCCAATTGAAATGAATGGCGGGCTTCCAGGGGTCGTATTCCCCCATTGAAATGAATGGCGGGCGCCCAAGGGTCAAAACCTCCCATTGAAATTAATGGCGGGCTACCAGAGGTCGAAATCCCCCATTGAAATGAATGGTGGGCTAACAGGGGTCGAATTCCCCAATTGAAATGAATGGCGGGCGCCCAGCGGTCAAAATCCCCCAATGAAATGAATGGTGGGCTACCAGGGGTCGAAATCCCCCATTGAAATGAATGGCGGGCGCCCAGGGGTCGAAATCCCCCATTGAAATGTATGGCGGGCGCCCAGTAGTCAAAATCCCCCTATGAAATGAATGGCGGGCTACCAGAGGTCGAAATCCCCCATTGAAATGAATGGTGGGCTAACAGGGGTCGAAATCCCCCATTGAAATGAATGACGGGCGCCTAAGGGTCGAAATCCCCCATTGAAATTAATGGCGGGCTACCAGAGGTCGAAATCCCCAATTGAAATGAATGGTGGGCTAACAGGGGTCGAAATCCCCCATTGAAATGAATGGCGGGCGCCTAAGGGTCGAAATCCCCCATTGAAATGAATGGCTGCCTCCCAGTGGTCGAAATCCCCCATTGAAATGAATGGCGGGCTACCAGGGGCTGAAATCCCCCATTGAAATGAATGGCGAGCTTCCAGGGGTCGAATTCCCTCATTGAAATGAATGGCGAGCTTCCAGCGGTCGAAATCCCCCATTGAAATGAATGGCTGTCTCCCAGTGATCGAAATCCCCCAATGAAATGAATGGCGGGCTACCAGGGGTCAAAATCCCCCATTGAAATGAATGGCGGGCTACCAGGTTTCGAAATCCCCCATTGAAATGAATGGCCGGCGCCCAGGGGTTCAAATCCCCCATTGAAATGAATGGCGGTCGCCCAGGGGTCGAAATCCCCCATTAAAATGAATGGCGGGCGCACAGCGGTCAAAACCTCCAATTGAAATGAATGGCGGGCTACCAGGGGTCGAAATCCTCCATTGAAATGAATGGCGGGCTCACAGGGGTCGAATTCCCCCATTGAAATGAATGGCGGGCACCCAGGGGTCAAAATCCCCCAATGAAATGAATGGCGGGCTACCAGGGGTTGAAATCCCCCATTGAAATGAATGGCTGATTACCAGGGGTCGAATGGCGGGCTCCCAGGGGTCGAACTCCCCCATTGAAATTAATGGCGGGCGCCTAGGTGTGGAAATCCCCCATTGAAATGACTGGCTGGCTCCCAGTGGTCGAAATCCCCAATTGAAATGAATGGCGGGCTTCCAGGGGTCGTATTCCCCCATTGAAATGAATGGCGGGCGCCCAAGGGTCAAAACCTCCCATTGAAATTAATGGCGGGCTACCAGAGGTCGAAATCCCCCATTGAAATGAATGGTGGGCTAACAGGGGTCGAATTCCCCAATTGAAATGAATGGCGGGCGCCCAGCGGTCAAAATCCCCCAATGAAATGAATGGTGGGCTACCAGGGGTCGAAATCCCCCATTGAAATGAATGGCGGGCGCCCAGGGGTCGAAATCCCCCATTGAAATGTATGGCGGGCGCCCAGTAGTCAAAATCCCCCTATGAAATGAATGGCGGGCTACCAGAGGTCGAAATCCCCCATTGAAATGAATGGTGGGCTAACAGGGGTCGAAATCCCCCATTGAAATGAATGGCGGGCGCCTAAGGGTCGAAATGCCCCATTGAAATTAATGGCGGGCTACCAGAGGTCGAAATCCCCCATTGAAATGAATGGTGGGCTAACAGGGGTCGAAATCCCCCATTGAAATGAATGGCGGGCGCCTAAGGGTCGAAATCCCCCATTGAAATGAATGGCTGCCTCCCAGTGGTCGAAATCCCCCATTGAAATGAATGGCGGGCTACCAGGGGCTGAAATCCCCCATTGAAATGAATGGCGAGCTTCCAGGGGTCGAATTCCCTCATTGAAATGAATGGCGAGCTTCCAGCGGTCGAAATCCCCCATTGAAATGAATGGCTGTCTCCCAGTGATCGAAATCCCCCAATGAAATGAATGGCGGGCTACCAGGGGTCAAAATCCCCCATTGAAATGAATGGCGGGCTACCAGGTTTCGAAATCCCCCATTGAAATGAATGGCCGGCGCCCAGGGGTTCAAATCCCCCATTGAAATGAATGGCGGTCGCCCAGGGGTCGAAATCCCCCATTAAAATGAATGGCGGGCGCCCAGCGGTCAAAACCTCCAATTGAAATGAATGGCGGGCTACCAGGGGTCGAAATCCTCCATTGAAATGAATGGCGGGCTCACAGGGGTCGAATTCCCCCATTGAAATGAATGGCGGGCTACCAGGGGTCAAAATCCCCCATTGAAATGAATGGCGGGCTACCAGGGGTTTAATTCCCCCATTGAAATGAATGGCGGGCGCCCAGGGGTCGAAATCCCCAAATGAAATAAATGGCGGGCTACCAGGGGTCGAAATCCCCCATTGAAATGAATGGCTGTGCTACCAGGGGTCGAAATTTCCCCATTGGAATGAAATGCGGGCGACCAGGGGTCTAAATTTCCCCAAAGAAATGAATGGCGGGCTCCCAGGGGTCGAAATCCCCCATTGAAATGAATGGCTGGCTACCAGGGGTGGAAATCCCCCATTGAAATGAATGGCGTTCTACCAGGGGTCGAAATCCCCCATTGAAACGAATGGCGGGCTCCCAGGGGTTGAATTCCCCCATCAAAATGAATGGCGGGTTACCAGGGGTCGAAATCCCCCATTGAAATTAATGGTGGGCTACCAGGGGTCGTAATCCCTTATTGAAATGAATGGCTTATTACCAGGGGTCGAATTGCGGGCTCCCAGGGGTCAAACTCCCCCATTGAAATGACTGGCTGGTTCCCAGTGGTCGAAATCCCCAATTGAAATGAATAGCGGGCTACCAGGGGTCGTATTCCCCCATTGAAATGAATGTCGGGCGCCAAAGGGTCAAAACCTCCCATTGAAATTATTGGCGGGCTACCAGGGGTCAAAATCCCCCATTGAAATGAATGGCGGGCTAACAGAGGTCGAATTCCCCCATTGAAATGAATGGCGGGCGCCCAGCGGTCAAAATCCCCCAATGAAATGAATGGTGGGCTACCAGTGGTCGAAATCCCCCATTGAAATGAATGGCGGGCGCCCAGGGGTCGAAATCCCCCATTGAAATGTATGGCGGGCGCCCAGTAGTCAAAATCCCCCTATGAAATGAATGGCAGGCTACCAGGGATCGAAATCCCCCATTGAAATGAATGGCGGGCGCCTAAGGGTCGAAATACCCCATTGAAATTGAAGGGTGTGGTTATTTATCCATACTTTTGCGTGTCCAATAAACCAACTGGTGAGATGAGAAATGAACAGAGTTTCCTGCGCAGGATAATTCTTAGAGGAGATCTCCTGTTACACCATTGAATCAAACTCCGACAGGTTTTGATCAACAATGCACCCCCTTCTTTCGAAGGGCCAGCCTTTTATTACAATTCAGTCTCCAAGCAGAATATCTCTCCCTTCATGAATGAGCAAATGTGTTATACAGTTGAAGGACATGTCAAACAATAGAACTCTTAGTGCAGTTGCAGCTGTATTCGTCTCTAGCCAAAATATGTATATTTTCAAGGCACTTTTCGTATTCTTCTCCATAACAAAATCTCACTTACAATTTGACCCAAAAGCACCAATGACCGTGACTAATGGAAAAGCAAAGCAAGTTCTGTTCAAGACCACAATGTACGTGTACAAATAAAAACAAGAAATTCTGGACCAATCAGTGTATAGCAAAATCAAGGGCTAAAATATGTTTTCGCACAAAGTGATGAGAAGGAACTTTTTTAGACAAAACATGGTCCCAGCTTTAAACCCAGAGCATACGAGGTCAACATCATGTGCCCTGCGAAGGACACAAGACACTTTGACAAACTTAAAATGAAGAATTAAAATGTTCATGATCAGTAACAATAATTGATATATGAAAATAGGTATTAAAATGTTATAATATCCTTCAGTCCCCCCTTTGGGCTTTTTAAAATAAAGCCCAATAACTAAATATTTAAACATTTTTACCAAAGGAATCCCACGGGATTTTCATCATCGCAATGGCAGGTGCAACATAGGAAGAGGAAAAATGAAAACATTCTTTTTAGCAGGAGAGGAGGTCAGTCATATGTCAAAACAATGTGATTCATTAAAAGATTTTTTGTTTTTTTCTCAGTAAAATAAGCATATCATATATGAAGACAGTGTGTTGTGATTATGTTCAAAATTTGTGTTGAGGGATCCCAGAAATAGCAAATTGGCATGACAGTCAGTATGAGAAAGAGTGTCATTATGTACGTGCAATTGGAGACGCGATTGAAGACTTGTTGTCGTTTGGGCTAGGGAAGTTTTGTTGCTTGCGTTTTGTTTTTGTTTTTTTTGTTTTTTTGGGGTTTTTTCAAACCGAGTCCTTCAGCTTTGCGATTGGCTGGCAACCTGTTCAGGTTGCACCTTGCCTCCTGCCCGAAGCCAGTTGGGATAGGCTCCAGTACCCTCACAATCCTTGTGAGGACAAGTGGTCAAGGGAATGGATGGATGGATGGATTCCTTCAGCTTTTTTAGAACCCACATCAACTGCCAGAGATGATCACCGGGCCCAAGGTGTGACTCATTCTTTGTGGAACGCCCCGGAAAAAGGGACACATTCCTCCTCTCTCCATTGGGTAATCCTCAGCTCGTCTGGTGGAAACTGGAAGCAGTTGAATGGCCTCTCGGCTGCCACGTCTGGTCACTGGAGCAGCTGGCTGGTCTCTCTGTTGATTCCCGGTGGTGGCTGGCTCCTGAAGGTGGGGGTTGAGTAGAAGGCGGACCTCCGGCTGGTCTAATAGGCAAGATGTGGAACCAGGTGCCGCGTGGACTGGACTAGATTGACCTTTTCATCACCTTATCTGGGTGCAAAATATTTTCATTTAGTCACTAATAAACATTTATTCACATCCCTTCTTTTTGAAAGAGCATTTTGGTAGTGTTATATAGTTAGGAGTTAGTAAATGTTAGTAAAGTTCTGTAGGCCTCTCCTGTGGGAAAAAATTCTGTTTGTTGTGACATTCAATTAGGATCCAGCCTTTGGCTGACTTTAATGACCTGAGCACATTCTTAAATGCAAAAAATGAAAATCTTTAGCCAGTTCAAATCTGACGAGGCCAATTTTGTTTACAGAATGTAATAATTATTGGAATGTTTTATTATAATATTTATTGTTATATAGCATGGATGTGCTTCCGGCCATTAAATAAATGCAACTTTCGTCAACAAATAAAATCA
Organism: Vanacampus margaritifer; assembly: GCF_051991255.1. Classification (NCBI taxonomy): domain Eukaryota; kingdom Metazoa; phylum Chordata; class Actinopteri; order Syngnathiformes; family Syngnathidae; genus Vanacampus; species Vanacampus margaritifer. Next base: position 2,585,003 of record NC_135448.1, on the reverse strand, counting down.
AAAAATAACATCTAACCCCAGGGCCCCAGGGGAAAAATAGAAATAGAAATGGAACATATTCACCTTATTTTCGCCGTCTCTGCCAAAACTTACTCTTTCTCCATGGTCAAGGAAATCCCCAATTGTCCTCCTGTAAAATTCATTCTCACGGACTATCTATAATTATCGCATTAAGACTAACTTTTAATTTTAAATTTATTTATTCATCATGGACTGTTTGTGTCCTTCGCGACGATATACCCAGACCGACCAATAATTCCCCCATCTGAAAAAGATCGCTTTAGAGAATTTTTCAGACTAATATATAAAGTTTTGCAGTAAATAAATTTTGCTTGCTTTTTGTTTAGAAAGAGGGGAAAATTTTACATTTAACCAGCAAATTCGACAATGCGTCCCAAGCAACTATTTAAATTTCAAAAGAGAATTCGGGAAAACACTAGAAGACCAAACTTAAAAAAGTAAAATATAATAATTAAGATTGAAATAAATTGTATCTTATCTGTATTCATATTAGCTGTTTTCAATTTCTGAAACCAGACGAAATTTACCTGTATTATCTTTTGTGCTATAAAAATATTGGAGCTTATGCCAATGAATTTTACAAAGAATCTCAGTTTTCAGCCAATTCATCAATTATTATTAATACATAAAGTTGCCCTTAGTTTTAATGTTACCATTAAGCTTGCCAGTCCCCCTTGTTGATGTTTGTCCAAAAAGCTGACTGTTTTTAAAATAGACAGAGATAAACAAATCAGATCAAATCAAAATAGACATCAAACGTTTTTAAAATGTAATAAATCTGTGTGTATATAGTGTTGTCAATCAGTTCATTATATTTACGAAATGTTTTACTGTAAATGATATCACCTTATATCTGTCAAAAATAGAGTGCAGTGTAAACAGTCAGTATCACATCATATGGTCCGGTATCACTAATTCAAGGAAAGCATTGTTTGTGGGGTTGAGTCACCATCGTAGTGGACAGTTCTGGACGCAGGAATGCTTTAAGGACGCTTGTGCAGAGCATATGGAGCAGTTTTTCATAGGACAGTTCGTGCGGAGCATTGTGTGCATTGGGCAGTGGAGCAGTTTTTCTTTTATCACATTTGTATATGATGGCACAGTCATTGTGGCAACAGGTGGCGCCAGGAACCTCCCCTCTCCATCAGGTATTGGCAGGATGTTTTGTGATGATGGCTGCATCACGCCCCTCTGATGGTGGTGGCAGTTGCAGTTTCTTTGTGGGTGGGGGGGTTTTAAAGAGGTCTGTGTCCCGCCAGTTGACTTTGTTCCGAAATAATGACCCCTGACCAATAATCCTCACTCGACTGAAAACATAAAATCTGCCCCAACAGTATTTAGGTTATAACATGTCAGTAAATATTAAAAACAAAAACTTCCTTTATTAAAAAATTTAAAAAAAAAAAAAAAAAAAATTGAGAAAGGGGAAGAAAATAATATTTTTTTAACAAAAAAAAATAAAAATAATAATAATAATAATTAAAACAATGAAAGTTTACAATTTTAAATAATTGCTAATTATATGTCAATATTTGTTATGGTTTACAATATTTAATTTAATATGTTTTGCATACCTTCATAAATAATACTTAGGATAAGATAGGACAGATATACTCTAACGATTTACAAATATAGTTAATTAATAAGTGTGTAGTTTTCAATTAATGTTTTCTCAATGGAGGCCGCAGCCCGTAAAGTCAGCCTTTGGTCAAACGTCAAAGCAGGAATGATTTTTAATTACATAGCACCTCAAATTATGTCAAAAATGTGATTCTTCCAGATAGCTTCCCCAGTCTGTTTGTAATGAGACTTCAAATGTCGAATTCAAAGGTTAAATATATTCAGGAGAGATTAAAATTATTTTCTATTTATAAACATGGGAGAAAAAAAAAAATAAAAAAAACCTCCTTTTAAATTATAATTAACACATTACTTCATCCCCAGGACCGGAATATGGCACTTTGGTGGGACCCCAATTGTCCTTAATGGGTGTGTCTCCTGATTCTGAAAAGATATTTAAAATTTATTAAACAATGTTCTCGCGCACAAACAAAATCATAAGGGAAAAAACAATCATCTATATAAAGAATTATTCCACATTAATTGCCATCCAAGTTATTCGTTTTTAGTTATTATTATTATTATTATTATTATTATTATAAGAGTAGAGACTAAACTACTTAATCCAAAAACAATCCCAGAAAAAACAAACATACATCCTCTCATTAAACTTTAAAAGCAGATTAACAATCACACAATTAACATTACCTTTTATAAAAACATTTTATTTGACCTCATTACAAAGATTGATGGCTGTTGGCATTTTTTAACCCGAGAAAGGGAATGAGTCATAGCAACTACAATCAGTCAAAGCCACCCATGCTCTACAAGCATAAGACATGCATCTAAATTTTATAATATCTTAAAACTATACCTCTCTATGTTATTTGTGTATTAATATTCGTTCGTTTTATAGCAAACATAATTTTAAATATGACGTATTTGCACTCGTGAAGCCAGTTTAAGTATTCAACATTAGTGCTTAAGAAATTTATGTAAGGGGCTTATAAAATCAGTTATGGCAACAATTTATATAATGTCGTTCAATTATTTAACGCAGACAATTGCGGGTTTTAGCGTTAGAAGTTTTATTAGTAATTTTACCGTCTAATTAATTTATCCCGTTTAGCGCTTATTAAACGGCTTAATTTGTTTTATTACATAAATTTGTATTATACAGTTATTTTATTTGCAAAGCAACATTTTAGTATTAATCATTTTTTCAATACACTTTTCTTAAAGATACGTCCGGGACTCTCCTCTATATAAAAATTACATACACTCATAACATTATTAACGGGCGGTCGCCGTGTACGCACATTCAAAGTTAAATTGCCGTCATTAAAACCATCGAACAAATGTCATATCTTATTAGAATAAACTAACCTTTTTCACAATATAATCAAGTCCCGTCGTTCAATATTAATTACATTTTAAGTCATTATTTAAACGGTATGTTTAATCCGGAAGCTTTAATTCCGACTAGCGGAAGTGATATCAGGTTAAATCATTTAGTCTTATATCATTATTTAAAGTTATATAAATGGTTATAACTTCACAAAAATACCTAAAGCTAGTATTCTAGCATTATTCATCATCATCTTATCCAAAAATACACGATTATGTGTCGTTTTTATTCCACTCGTAAACGTGTTCTTTTATCTCGTATTTTTACGTCGAACGCCCGCGGCGCAAGCCTCAACGTCCCCCATCAATAAAATTAACTTACTGTAGCTTATAACGGTGCCATAAGATTTATTCCACCGCAATCGTGCACCCAGTCGTGCAATTATTTTATTTCTCGCCTTATATTTCATAACGATTCTCCGCTGACACCAGCGCATGCGCACACAACTCCCTGTCGCCTCGTGACAACCATTTTTGTAGTTCTCAAACAGTGTTTTCTTTCTATTAATTATTGCCCGTATTTTATAGCTTATTATATTATATTATATTATATTATATTATATTATATTATATTATATTATATTATATTATATTATATTATATTATATTATATTATATTGTAGATTATCATAGTTCAGTTGTATTAATATTTAAAATGAAGTGACGTCTCACTTATAACAGAATTAGTCAACTGTTCTCGTCGCGGTCACTTTAAGATTTTACCGTGACGTCAGAGTTTCTTCACCGACCAGACGGCATACACACACAACGGACAGACAAGACATGTCGCTTTGTACGACATATCAACACATAAATATCCGGATGTCAACTGCGCTACCCCAGCTTAAACAGTTTTGTCTTTGAATTTTAATCACGAATATTCAATAGACCTATTGACTGATCTAAAGCGTCGTATCAAATATGCTTATGTCAGCCCGACTTACACGAGTTGAGTCAATACATCTTATATCTTGTCTAAAAATGTCAATATCCAATTATTCATAGACCTATCGATTAATCTTAAAGCGGCGTATTAAATCCGTTTTATGTCAATCTGACTTCTATAAGTTGAGTCTTTTGTCCCTAGAAAATGAAGCAGTCGATCCTCCCGCAGCTTTAATCGGCAACACTTATTCAAGGATCGTATCTAATTACCCAAGAATCTATTGCTCATAAAAACAAAGTGTTTGTCCCCCAATGAAATAAATGGCGGGCTACCAGGGGTCGAAATCCCACATTGAAATGAATGGCGGGCTAACAGGGGTCGAATTGCCCAATTGAAATGATTGGCGGGCGCCCAGCGGTCAAAATCCCCCAATGAAATGAATGGTGGGCTACCAGGGGTCGAAATCCCCCATTGAAATGAATGCCGGGCGCCCAGGGGTCGAAATCCCCCATTGAAATGTATGGCGAGCTTCCAGGGGTCGAATTACCTCATTGAAATGAATGGCGAGCTTCCAGGGGTCGAAATCCCCCATTGAAATGAATGGCTGTCTCCCAGTGGTCGAAATCCCCCAACGAAATGAATGGCGGGCTACAAGGGGTCGAAATCCCCCATTGAAATGAATGGCGGGCTACCAGGTTTCGAAATCCCATATTGAAATGAATGGCCGGCGCCCAGGGGTCGAAATCCCCCATTGAAATGTATGGCGAGCTTCCAGGGGTCGAATTCCCTCATTGAAATGAATGGCGAGCTTCCAGGGGTCGAAATCCCCCATTGAAATGAATGGCGGGCTACCAGGTTTCGAAATCCCACATTGAAATGAATGGCCGTCGCCCATGGGTTCAAATCCCCCATTGAAATGAATGGCGGGCGCCCAGGGGTCGAAATCCCCCATTGAAATGAATGGCGGGCGCCTAGGGGTCGAAACCTCCCATTGAAATGAATGGCGGGCTCCAAGGGGTCGAAATCCCCCATTGAAATGAATGGCTGGCTACCAGGGGTCGAATGGCGGGCTCCCAGGGGTCGAATTCCCCTATTGAAATGAATGGCGGGCGCCCAGGGGTCAAAATCCTCCAATGAAATGAATGGCGGGCTACCAGGGGTCGAAATCCCCCATTGAAATGAATGGTGGGCGCCCAGGTGTCGAAATCCCCCATTGAAATGAATGGCGGGCGCCTAGGGGTCTTAACCTCCCATTGAAATGAATGGCGGGCTACCATGGGTCGAAATCCCCCATTGAAATGAATGGCGGGCTACCAGGGTTCGAATTCCCCCATTGAAATGAATGGCGGGCACCCAGGGGTCGAAATCCCCCATTGAAATGAATGATGGGCTCCAAGGGGTCGAAATCCCCCAATGAAATGAATGGCGGGCTACCAGGGGTCGAAATCCCCCATTGAAATGAATGGCTGGAGCCCAGGAGTCGAAATCCCCCATTGAAATGAAAGGCGGGCGCCCAGGAGTCAAAATCCCCCAAAGAAATGAATGGCGGGCTACCAGGGGTCGAATTCCCCCATTGAAATGAATGGCGGGCCCCTAGGGGTCGAAATCCGCCATTAAAATTATTGGCTGGCTCCCAGTGGTCGAAATCCCCCATTGAAATGAATGGCGGGCTACCAGGGGTCAAATTCCCCCATTGAACTGAATGGCGGGCGCCAAGGGGTCGAAAACGCCCATTGAAATGAATGGCGGGCTCCCAGGGGTCGAAATCCCCCATTGAAATGAATGACGGGTTCCAAGGGGTCGAAATCCCCCATTGAAATGAATGACGGGCTCCAAGGGGTCGAAATCCGCCATTGAAATGAATGGCTGGCTCCCAGTGGTCGAAATCCCCCATTGAAATGAATGGCGGGCTACCAGTGGTCGAATTCCCCCATTGAAATGAATGGCGGGCGCCCAGGGGTCAAAATCCCCCATTGAAATGAATTGCGGGCGCCCAGGGGTCGAAATCCCGCATTGAAATGAAAGGGCCCGATGGCTCCCAGTGGTCGAAATCCCCCATTGAAATGAAGGGCGGGATACCAGGGGTCGAAATCCCCCAATGAAATAAATGGCGGGCTACCAGGGGTCGAAATCCCACATTGAAATGAATGGCGGGCTCCCAGGTGTCGAAATCCCCCATTGAAATTAATGGTAGGCTACCAGGGGTCGAAATCCCCCATTGAAATGAATGGCCGGCTCACAGGGGTCGAATTCCCCTATGTAAATTAATGGCGGGCGCCCAGGGGTCAAAATCCCCCAATGAAATGAATGGCGGGCTACCAGGGGTCGAAATCCCCCATTGAAATGAATTGCTGGCTACCAGGGGTCGAAATCCCCCATTGAAAACAATGGCGGGTTACCAGGTGTCGAATTCCCCCATTTAAATGAATGGCTGGCTACCAGGGGTCGAATTCCCCCATTTAAATAAATGGCTGGCTACCAGGGGTCGAATGGCGGGATCCAAGGGTTCGAATTCCTCCATTGAAATGAATCGCGGATGCCAAGGGGTCGAAATCCCCCATTGAAATGAATGGCGGGCGCCCAGGGCTCGAAATCCCCCAATGAAATGAATGGCGGGCTACCAGGGGTCGAAATCCCCCATTGAAATGAATGGCCGTGCTACCAGGGGTCGAAATTTCCCATTGGAATGAAATGCGGGCGACCAGGGGTCGAAATTTCCCCATAGAAATGAATGGCAGTTTCCTAGGGGTCGAAATCCCCCATTGAAATGAATGGCGGGCTACCAGGGGTGGAAATCCCCCACTGAAATGAATGGCATTCTACCAGGGGTCGAAATCCCCCATTGAAACAAATGGCGGGCTCCCAGGGGTTGAATTCCACCATTAAAATGAATGGCGGGTTACCAGGGGTCGAAATCCCCCATTGAAATTAATGGTGGGCTACCAGGGGTCGTAATCCCCCATTGAAATTAATGGCTGATTACCAGGGGTCGAATGGCGGGCTCCCATGGGTCGAATTCCCCCATTGAAATTAATGGCGGGCGCCTAGGTGTCGAAATCCCCCATTGAAATGACTGGCTGGCTCCCAGTTGTCGAAATCCCCAATTGAAATAAATGGCGGGCTTCCAGGGGTCGTATTCCCCCATTGAAATGAATGGCGGGCGCCCAAGGGTCAAAACCTCCCATTTAAATTAATGGCGGGCTACCAGGGGTCGAAATCCCCCATTGAAATGAATAACGGGCTAACAGGGGTCGAATTCCCCCATTGAAATGATTGGCGGGCGCCCAGCGGTCGAAATCCCCCAATGAAATGAATGGTGGGCTACCAGGGGTCGAAATCCCCCATTGAAATGAATGGCGGGCGCCCAGGGGTCGAAATCCCCCATTGAAATGTATGGCGGGCGCCCAGTAGTCAAAATCCCCCTATGAAATGAATGGCAGGCTACCAGGGGTTGAAATCCCCCATTGAAATGAATGGCGGGCGCCTAAGGGTCGAAATCCCCCATTGAAATGAATGGCTGGCTCCCAGTGGTCGAAATCCCCCATTGAAATGAATGGCGGGCTACCAGGGGCTGAAATCCCCCATTGAAATGAATGGCGGGCTTCCAGGGGTCGAATTCCCTCATTGAAATGAATGGCGAGCTTCCAGGGGTCGAAATCCCCCATTGAAATGAATGGCTGTCTCCCAGTGGTAGAAATCCCCCAATGAAATGAATGGCGGGCTACCAGGGGTCGAAATCCCCCATTGAAATGAATGGCGGGCTACCAGGTTTCGAAATCCCCCATTGAAATGAATGGCCGGCGCCCAGGGGTTCAAATCCCCCATTGAAATGAATGGCGGGCGCCCAGGGGTCGAAATCCCCCATTGAAATGAATGGCGGGCGCCCAGCGGTCAAAACCTCCAATTGAAATGAATGGCGGGCTACCAGGGGTCGAAATCCTCCATTGAAATGAATGGCGGGCTCACAGGGGTCGAATTCCCCCATTGAAATGAATGGCGGGCGCCCAGCGGTCAAAATCCCCCAATGAAATGAATGGCGGGCTACCAGGGGTCAAAATCCCCCATTGAAATGAATGGCGGGCTACCAGGGGTTTAATTCCCCCATTGAAATGAATGGCGGGCGCCCAGGGGTTTAAATCCCACATTGAAATGAATGGCGGGCGCCCAGGGGTCGAAATCCCCAAATGAAATAAATGGTGGGCTACCAGGGGTCGAAATCCCACATTAAAATGAATGGCGGGCTCCCAGGGGTCGAAATCCCCCATTGAAATTAATGTTAGGCTACCAGGGGTCGAAATCCCCCATTGAAATGAATGGCGGGCGCCCAGGGGTCGAAATCCCCCATTGAAATGAATGGCCGGCTCACAGGGGTCGAATTCCCCCATTGAAATTAATGGCGGGCGCCCAGGGGTCAAAATCCCCCAATGAAATGAATGGCGGGCTACCAGGGGTCGAAATCCCCCATTGAAATGAAAGGCAGTCGCCCAGTGGTGGAAATCCCCCATTGAAATTAATGTTGGGCTACCAGGGGTCGAAATCCCCCATTGAAAACAATGGCGGGTTACCAGGGGTCGAATTCCTCCATTTAAATGAATGGCTGGCTACCAGGGGTCGAATTCCCCCATTTAAATGAATGGCTGGCTACCAGAGGTCGAATGGCGGGATCCCAGGGTTCGAATTCCTCCATTGAAATGAATGGCGGATGCCAAGTGGTCGAAATCCCCCATTGAAATGAATGGCGGGCGCCCAGGGCTCGAAATCCCCCAATGAAATGAATGGCGGGCTACCAGGGGTCGAAATCCCCCATTGAAATGAATGGCCGTGCTACCAGGGGTCGAAATTTCCCCATTGGAATGAAATGCGGGCGACCAGGGTTCTAAATTTCCCCATAGAAATGACTGGCAGTTTCCCAGGGGTCGAAATCCCCCATTGAAATGAATGGCGGGCTACCAGGGGTGGAAATCCCCCACTGAAATGAATGGCATTCTACCAGGGGTCGAAATCCCCCATTGAAACAAATGGCGGGCTCCCAGGGGTCGTAATCCCCCATTGAAATTAATGGCTGATTACCAGGGGTCGAATGGCGGGCTCCCATGGGTCGAATTCCCCCATTGAAATTAATGGCGGGCGCCTAGGTGTCGAAATCCCCCATTGAAATGACTGGCTGGCTCCCGGTTGTCGAAATCCCCAATTGAAATAAATGGCGGGCTTCCAGGGGTCGTATTCCCCCATTGAAATGAATGGCGGGCGCCCAAGGGTCAAAACCTCCCATTTAAATTAATGGCGGGCTACCAGGGGTCGAAATCCCCCATTGAAATGAATAACGGGCTAACAGGGGTCGAATTCCCCCATTGAAATGATTGGCGGGCGCCCAGCGGTCGAAATCCCCAAATGAAATAAATGGCGGGCTACCAGGGGTCGAAATCCAACATTGAAATGAATGGCAGGCTCCCAGGGGTCGAAATCCCCCATTGAAATTAATGGTAGGCTACCAGGGGTCGAAATCCCCCATTGAAATGAATGGCGGGCGCCCAGGGGTCGAAATCCCCCATTGAAATGAATGGCCGGCTCACAGGGGACGAATTCCCCCATTGAAATTAATGGCGGGCGCACAGGGGTCAAAATCCCCCAATGAAATGAATGGCGGGCTACCAGGGGCTGAAATCCCCCATTGAAATGAATGGCGGGCTTCCAGGGGTCGAATTCCCTCATTGAAATGAATGGCGAGCTTCCAGGGGTCGAAATCCCCCATTGAAATGAATGGCTGTCTCCCAGTGGTAGAAATCCCCCATTGAAATGAATGGCGGGCTACCAGGTTTCGAAATCCCCCATTGAAATGAATGGCCGGCGCCCAGGGGTTCAAAAAAATGAATGGCGGGTTACCAGGGGTCGAAATCCCCCATTGAAATTAATGGTGGGCTACCAGGGGTCGTAATCCCCCATTGAAATTAATGGCTGATTACCAGGGGTCGAATGGCGGGCTCCCATGGGTCGAATTCCCCCATTGAAATTAATGGCGGGCGCCTAGGTGTCGAAATCCCCCATTGAAATGACTGGCTGGCTCCCGGTTGTCGAAATCCCCAATTGAAATAAATGGCGGGCTTCCAGGGGTCGTATTCCCCCATTGAAATGAATGGCGGGCGCCCAAGGGTCAAAACCTTCCATTTAAATTAATGGCGGGCTACCAGGGGTCGAAATCCCCCATTGAAATGAATAACGGGCTAACAGGGGTCGAATTCCCCCATTGAAATGATTGGCGGGCGCTCAGCGGTCGAAATCCCCAAATGAAATAAATGGCGGGCTACCAGGGGTCGAAATCCAACATTGAAATGAATGGCAGGCTCCCAGGGGTCGAAATCCCCCATTGAAATTAATGGTAGGCTACCAGGGGTCGAAATCCCCCATTGAAATGAATGGCGGGCGCCCAGGGGTCGAAATCCCCCATTGAAATGAATGGCCGGCTCACAGGGGTCGAATTCCCCCATTGAAATTAATGGCGGGCGCACAGGGGTCAAAATCCCCCAATGAAATGAATGGCGGGCTACCAGGGGCTGAAATCCCCCATTGAAATGAATGGCGGGCTTCCAGGGGTCGAATTCCCTCATTGAAATGAATGGCGAGCTTCCAGGGGTCGAAATCCCCCATTGAAATGAATGGCTGTCTCCCAGTGGTAGAAATCCCCCAATGAAATGAATGGCGGGCTACCAGGGGTCGAAATCCCCCATTGAAATGAATGGCGGGCTACCAGGTTTCGAAATCCCCCATTGAAATGAATGGCCGGCGCCCAGGGGTTCAAATCCCCCATTGAAATGAATGGCGGGCGCCCAGGGGTCGAAATCCCCCATTGAAATGAATGGCGGGCGCCCAGCGGTCAAAACCTCCAATTGAAATGAATGGCGGGCTACCAGGGGTCGAAATCCTCCATTGAAATGAATGGCGGGCTCACAGGGGTCGAATTCCCCCATTGAAATGAATGGCGGGCGCCCAGCGGTCAAAATCCCCCAATGAAATGAATGGCGGGCTACCAGGGGTCAAAATCCCCCATTGAAATGAATGGCGGGCTACCAGGGGTTTAATTCCCCCATTGAAATGAATGGCGGTCGCCCAGTGGTCGAAATCCCCCATTGAAATTAATGGCGGGTTACCAGGGGTCGAATTCCCCCATTTAAATGAATGGCTGGCTACCAGGGGTCGAATTCCCCCATTTAAATGAATGGCTGGCTACCAGGGGTCGAATGGCGGGATCCCAGGGTTCGAATTCCTCCATTGAAATGAATGGCGGATGCCAAGGGGTCGAAATCCCCCATTGAAATGAATGGCGGGCGCCCAGGGCTCGAAATCCCCCAATGAAATGAATGGCGGGCTACCAGGGGTCGAAATCCCCCATTGAAATGAATGGCCGTGCTACCAGGGGTCTAAATTTCCCCATAGAAATGAATGGCGGGCTCCAAGGGGTCGAAATCCCCCATTGAAATGAATGGCGGGCTACCAGGGGTGGAAATCCCCCACTGAAATGAATGGCGTTCTACCAGGGGTCGAAATCCCCCATTGAAACGAATGGCGGGCTCCCAGGGGTTGAATTCCCCCATTAAAATGAATGGCGGGTTACCAGGGGTCGAAATCCCCCATTGAAATTAATGGTGGGCTACCAGGTGACGTAATCCCCCATTTAAATGAATGGCTGATTACCAGGGGTCGAATGGCGGGCTCCCAGGTGTCGAATTCCCCCATTGAAATTAATGGCGGGCGCCTAGGTGTTTAAATCCCCCATTGAAATGACTGGCTGGCTCCCAGTGGTCGAAATCCCCAATTGAAATGAATGGCGGGCTACCAGGGGTCGTATTCCCCCATTGAAATGAATAGCGGGCGCCCAAGGGTCAAAACCTCCCATTGAAATTAATGGCGGGCTACCAGGGGTCGAAATCCCCCATTGAAATGAATGGCGGGCTAACAGGGGTCGAATTCCCCCATTGAAATGAATGGCGGGCGCCCAGTGGTCAAAATCCCCCAATGAAATGAATGGTGGGCTACCAGGGGTCGAAATCCCCTATTGAAATGAATGGCGGGCTACCAGGGGTCGAAATCCCACATTGAAATGAATGGCGGGCTCCCAGGGGTCGAAATCCCCCATTGAAATTAATGTTAGGCTACCAGGGGTCGAAATCCCCCATTGAAATGAATTGCGGGCGCCCAGGGGTCGAAATCCCCCATTGAAATGAATGGCCGGCTCACAGGGGTCGAATTCCCCCATTGAAATTAATGGCGGGCGTCCAGGGGTCAAAATCCCCCAATGAAATGAATGGCGGGCTACCAGGGGTCGAAATCCCCCATTGAAATGAAAGGCAGTCGCCCAGTGGTGGAAATCCCCCATTGAAATTAATGTTGGGCTACCAGGGGTCGAAATCCCCCATTGAAAACAATGGCGGGTTACCAGGGGTCGAATTCCCCCATTTAAATGAATGGCTGGCTACCAGGGGTCGAATTCCCCCATTTAAATGAATGGCTGGCTACCAGGGGTCGAATGGCGGGATCCCAGGGTTCGAATTCCTCCATTGAAATGAATGGCGGATGCCAAGTGGTCGAAATCCCCCATTGAAATGAATGGCGGGCGCCCAGGGCTCGAAATCCCCCAATGAAATGAATGGCGGGCTACCAGGGGTCGAAATCCCCCATTAAAATGAATGGCCGTGCTACCAGGGGTCGAAATTTCCCCATTGGAATGAAATGCAGGCGACCAGGGGTCTAAATTTCCCCATAGAAATGAATGGCGGGCTCCAAGGGGTCGAAATCCCCCATTGAAATAAATGGCGGGCTACCAGGGGTGGAAATCCCCCACTGAAATGAATGGCGTTCTACCAGGGGTCGAAATCCCCCATTAAAACTAATGGCGGGCTCCCAGGGGTTGAATTCCCCCATTAAAATTAATGGCGGGTTACCAGGGGTCGAAATCCCCCATTGAAATTAATGGTGGGCTACCAGGGGTCGTAATCCCCCATTGAAATGAATGGCTGATTACCAGGGGTCGAATGGCGGGCTCCCAGGGGTCGAATTCCCCCATTGAAATTAATGGCGGGCGCCTAGGTGTCGAAATCCCCCATTGAAATGACTGGCTGGCTCCCAGTGGTCGAAATCCCCAATTGAAATGAATGGCGGGCTACCAGGGGTCGTATTCCCCCATTGAAATGAATGGCGGGCGCCCAGGGGTCGAAATCCCCAAATGAAATAAATGGCGGGCTACCAGGGGTCGAAATCCAACATTGAAATGAATGGCAGGCTCCCAGGGGTCGAAATCCCCCATTGAAATTAATGGTAGGCTACCAGGGGTCGAAATCCCCCATTGAAATGAATGGCGGGCGCCCAGGGGTCGAAATCCCCCATTGAAATGAATGGCCGGCTCACAGGGGTCGAATTCCCCCATTGAAATTAATGGCGGGCGCACAGGGGTCAAAATCCCCCAATGAAATGAATGGCGGGCTACCAGGGGTCAAAATCCCCCATTGAAATGAATGGCGGGCTACCAGGGGTGGAAATCCCCCACTGAAATGAATGGCGTTCTACCAGGGGTCGAAATCCCCCATTGAAACGAATGGCGGGCTCCCAGGGGTTGAATTCCCCCATTAAAATGAATGGCGGGTTACCAGGGGTCGAAATCCCCCATTGAAATTAATGGTGGGCTACCAGGTGTCGTAATCCCCCATTTAAATGAATGGCTGATTACCAGGGGTCGAATGGCGGGCTCCCAGGTGTCGAATTCCCCCATTGAAATTAATGGCGGGCGCCTAGGTGTTTAAATCCCCCATTGAAATGACTGGCTGGCTCCCAGTGGTCGAAATCCCCAATTGAAATGAATGGCGGGCTACCAGGGGTCGTATTCCCCCATTGAAATGAATAGCGGGCGCCCAAGGGTCAAAACCTCCCATTGAAATTAATGGCGGGCTACCAGGGGTCGAAATCCCCCATTGAAATGAATGGCGGGCTAACAGGGGTCGAATTCCCCCATTGAAATGAATGGCGGGCGCCCAGTGGTCAAAATCCCCCAATGAAATGAATGGTGGGCTACCAGGGGTCGAAATCCCCTATTGAAATGAATGGCGGGCTACCAGGGGTCGAAATCCCACATTGAAATGAATGGCGGTCTCCCAGGGGTCGAAATCCCCCATTGAAATTAATGTTAGGCTACCAGGGGTCGAAATCCCCCATTGAAATGAATTGCGGGCGCCCAGGGGTCGAAATCCCCCATTGAAATGAATGGCCGGCTCACAGGGGTCGAATTCCCCCATTTAAATGAATGGCTGGCTACCAGGGGTCGAATGGCGGGATCCCAGGGTTCGAATTCCTCCATTGAAATGAATAACGGGCTAACAGGGGTCGAATTCCCCCATTGAAATGATTGGCGGGCGCCCAGCGGTCGAAATCCCCCATTGAAATGAATGGCCGTGCTACCAGGGGTCGAAATTTCCCCATTGGAATGAAATGCGGGCGACCAGGGGTCTAAATTTCCCCATAGAAATGAATGGCAGTTTCCCAGGGGTCGAAATCCCCCATTGAAATGAATGGCGGGCTACCAGGGGTGGAAATCCCCCACTGAAATGAATGGCATTCTACCAGGGGTCGAAATCCCCCATTGAAACAAATGGCGGGCTCCCAGGGGTTGAATTCCACCATTAAAATGAATGGCGGGTTACCAGGGGTCGAAATCCCCCATTGAAATTAATGGTGGGCTACCAGGGGTCGTAATCCCCCATTGAAATTAATGGCTGATTACCAGGGGTCGAATGGCGGGCTCTCATGGGTCGAATTCCCCCATTGAAATTAATGGTGGGCGCCTAGGTGTCGAAATCCCCCATTGAAATGACTGGCTGGCTCCCAGTTGTCGAAATCCCCAATTTAAATAAATGGCGGGCTTCCAGGGGTCTTATTCCCCCATTGAAATGAATGGCGGGCGCCCAAGGGTCAAAACCTCCCATTTAAATTAATGGCGGGCTACCAGGGGTCGAAATCCCCCATTGAAATGAATAACGGGCTAACAGGGGTCGAATTCCCCCATTGAAATGATTGGCGGGCGCCCAGCGGTCGAAATCCCCCAATGAAATGAATGGTGGGCTACCAGGGGTCGAAATCCCCCATTGAAATGAATGGCGGGCGCCCAGGGGTCGAAATCCCCCATTGAAATGTATGGCGGGCGCCCAGTAGTCAAAATCCCCCTATGAAATGAATGGCAAACTACCTGGGGTTGAAATCCCCCATTGAAATGAATGGCGAGCTTCCAGGGGTCGAAATCCCCCATTGAAATGAATGGCTGTCTCCCAGTGGTATAAATCCCCCAATGAAATGAATGGCGGGCTACCAGGGGTCGAAATCCCCCATTGAAATGAATGGCGGGCTACCAGGTTTCGAAATCCCCCATTGAAATGAATGGCCGGCGCCCAGGGGTTCAAATCCCCCATTGAAATGAATGGCTGTCTCCCAGTGGTAGAAATCCCCCAATGAAATGAATGGCGGGCTACCAGGGGTCGAAATCCCCCATTGAAATGAATGGCGGGCTACCAGGGGTGGAAATCCCCCACTGAAATGAATGGCGTTCTACCAGGGGTCGAAATCCCCCATTGAAACTAATGGCGGGCTCCCAGGGGGTTGAATTCCCCCATTAAAATTAATGGCGGGTTACCAGGGGTCCAAATCCCCCATTGAAATTAATGGTGGGCTACCAGGGGTCGTAATCCCCCATTGAAATGAATGGCTGATTACCAGGGGTCGAATGGCGGGCTCCCAGGGGTCGAATTCCCCCATTGAAATTAATGGCGGGCGCCTAGGTGTCGAAATCCCCCATTGAAATGACTGGCTGGCTCCCAGTGGTCGAAATCCCCAATTGAAATGAATGGCGGGCTACCAGGGGTCGTATTCCCCCATTGAAATGAATGGCGGGCGCCCAGGGGTCGAAATCCCCAAATGAAATAAATGGCGGGCTACCAGGGGTCGAAATCCAACATTGAAATGAATGGCAGGCTCCCAGGGGTCGAAATCCCCCATTGAAATTAATGGTAGGCTACCAGGGGTCGAAATCCCCCATTGAAATGAATGGCGGGCGCCCAGGGGTCGAAATCCCCCATTGAAATGAATGGCCGGCTCACAGGGGTCGAATTCCCCCATTGAAATTAATGGCGGGCGCACAGGGGTCAAAATCCCCCAATGAAATGAATGGCGGGCTACCAGGGGTCAAAATCCCCCATTGAAATGAAAGGCGGTCGCCCAGTGGTCGAAATCCCCCATTGAAATTAATGGCGGGTTACCAGGGGTCGAATTCCCCCATTTAAATGAATGGCTGGCTACCAGGGGTCGAATTCCCCCATTTAAATGAATGGCTGGCTACCAGGGGTCGAATGGCGGGATCCCAGGGTTCGAATTCCTCCATTGAAATGAATAACGGGCTAACAGGGGTCGAAATCCCCCATTGAAATGAAAGGCGGTCGCCCAGTGGTCGAAATCCCCCATTGAAATTAATGGCGGGTTACCAGGGGTCGAATTCCCCCATTGAAATGATTGGCGGGCGCCCAGCGGTCGAAATCCCCCATTGAAATGAATGGCCGTGCTACCAGGGGTCGAAATTTCCCCATTGGAATGAAATGCGGGCGACCAGGGGTCTAAATTTCCCCATAGAAATGAATGGCAGTTTCCCAGGGGTCGAAATCCCCCATTGAAATGAATGGCGGGCTACCAGGGGTGGAAATCCCCCACTGAAATGAATGGCATTCTACCAGGGGTCGAAATCCCCCATTGAAACAAATGGCGGGCTCCCAGGGGTTAAATTCCACCATTAAAATGAATGGCGGGTTACCAGGGGTCGAAATCCCCCATTGAAATTAATGGTGGGCTACCAGGGGTCGTAATCCCCCATTGAAATTAATGGCTGATTACCAGGGGTCAAATGGCGGGCTCCCATGGGTCGAATTCCCCCATTGAAATTAATGGCGGGCGCCTAGGTGTCGAAATCCCCCATTGAAATGACTGGCTGGCTCCCAGTTGTCGAAATCCCCAATTTAAATAAATGGCGGGCTTCCAGGGGTCGTATTCCCCCATTGAAATGAATGGCGGGCGCCCAAGGGTCAAAACCTCCCATTTAAATTAATGGTGGGCTACCAGGGGTCGAAATCCCCCATTGAAATGAATAACGGGCTAACAGGGGTCGAATTCCCCCATTGAAATGATTGGCGGGCGCCCAGCGGTCGAAATCCCCCAATGAAATGAATGGTGGGCTACCAGGGGTCGAAATCCCCCATTGAAATGAATGGCGGGCGCCCAGGGGTCGAAATCCCCCATTGAAATGTATGGCGGGCGCCCAGTAGTCAAAATCCCCCTATGAAATGAATGGCAAACTACCAGGGGTTGAAATCCCCCATTGAAATGAATGGCGGGCGCCTAAGGGTCGAAATCCCCCATTGAAATGAATGGCTGGCTCCCAGTGGTCGAAATCCCCCATTGAAATGAATAGCGGGCTACCAGGGGCTGAAATCCCCCATTGAAATGAATGGCAGGCTTACAGGGGTCGAATTCCCTCATTGAAATGAATGGCGAGCTTCCAGGGGTCGAAATCCCCCATTGAAATGAATGGCTGTCTCCCAGTGGTAGAAATCCCCCAATGAAATGAATGGCGGGCTACCAGGGGTCGAAATCCCCCATTGAAATGAATGGCGGGCTACCAGGTTTCGAAATCCCCCATTGAAATGAATGGCCGGCGCCCAGGGGTTCAAATCCCCCATTGAAATGAATGGCTGTCTCCCAGTGGTAGAAATCCCCCAATGAAATGAATGGCGGGCTACCAGGGGTCGAAATCCCCCATTGAAATGAATGGCGGGCTACCAGGTTTCGAAATCCCCCATTGAAATGAATGGCCGGCGCCCAGGGGTTCAAATCCCCCATTGAAATGAATGGCGGGCGCCCAGGGGTCGAAATCCCCCATTGAAATGAATGGCGGGCGCCCAGCGGTCAAAACCTCCAATTGAAATGAATGGCGGGCTACCAGGGGTCGAAATCCTCCATTGAAATGAATGGCGGGCTCACAGGGGTCGAATTCCCCCATTGAAATGAATGGCGGGCGCCCAGCGGTCAAAATCCCCCAATGAAATGAATGGCGGGCTACCAGGGGTCAAAATCCCCCATTGAAATGAATGGCGGGCTACCAGGGGTTTAATTCCCCCATTGAAATGAATGGCGGGCGCCCAGGGGTTTAAATCCCACATTGAAATGAATGGCGGGCGCCCAGGGGTCGAAATCCCCAAATGAAATAAATGGCGGGCTACCAGGGGTCGAAATCCCACATTAAAATGAATGGCGGGCTCCCAGGGGTCGAAATCCCCCATTGAAATTAATGTTAGGCTACCAGGGGTCGAAATCCCCCATTGAAATGAATGGCGGGCGCCCAGGGGTCGAAATCCCCCATTGAAATGAATGTATGGCTCACAGGGGTCGAATTCCCCCATTGAAATGAATGGCGGGCGCCCAGCGGTCAAAATCCCCCAATGAAATGAATGGCGGGCTACCAGGGGTCAAAATCCCCCATTGAAATGAATGGCGGGCTACCAGGGGTTTAATTCCCCCATTGAAATGAATGGCGGGCGCCCAGGGGTTTAAATCCCACATTGAAATGAATGGCGGGCGCCCAGGGGTCGAAATCCCCAAATGAAATAAATGGCGGGCTACCAGGGGTCGAAATCCCACATTAAAATGAATGGCGGGCTCCCAGGGGTCGAAATCCCCCATTGAAATTAATGTTAGGCTACCAGGGGTCGAAATCCCCCATTGAAATGAATGGCGGGCGCCCAGGGGTCAAAATCCCCCAATGAAATGAATGGCGGGCTACCAGGGGTCGAAATCCCCCATTGAAATGAAAGGCAGTCGCCCAGTGGTTGAAATCCCCCATTGAAATTAATGTTGGGCTACCAGGGGTCGAAATCCCCCATTGAAAACAATGGCGGGTTACCAGGGGTCGAATTCCCCCATTTAAATGAATGGCTGGCTACCAGGGGTCGAATTCCCCCATTTAAATGAATGGCTGGCTACCAGGGGTCGAATGGCGGGATCCCAGGGTTCGAATTCCTCCATTGAAATGAATGGCGGATGCCAAGTGGTCTAAATCCCCCATTGAAATGAATGGCGGGCGCCCAGGGCTCGAAATCCCCCAATGAAATGAATGGCGGGCTACCAGGGGTCGAAATCCCCCATTGAAATGAATGGCCGTGCAACCAGGGGTCGAAATTTCCCCATTGGAATGAAATGCAGGCGACCAGGGTTCTAAATTTCCCCATAGAAATGAATGGCGGGCTCCAAGGGGTCGAAATCCCCCATTGAAATGAATGGCGGGCTACCAGGGGTGGAAATCCCCCACTGAAATGAATGGCGTTCTACCAGGGGTCGAAATCCCCCATTGAAACTAATGGCGGGCTCCCAGAGGTTGAATTCCCCCATTAAAATTAATGGCGGGTTACCAGGGGTCGAAATCCCCCATTGAAATTAATGGTGGGCTACCAGGGGTCGTAATCCCCCATTGAAATGAATGGCTGATTACCAGGGGTCGAATGGCGGGCTCCCAGGGGTCGAATTCCCCCATTGAAATTAATGGCGGGCGCCTAGGTGTCGAAATCCCCCATTGAAATGACTGGCTGGCTCCCAGTGGTCGAAATCCCCAATTGAAATGAATGGCGGGCTACCAGGGGTCGTATTCCCCCATTGAAATGAATGGCGGGCGCCCAGGGGTCGAAATCCCCAAATGAAATAAATGGCGGGCTACCAGGGGTCGAAATCCAACATTGAAATGAATGGCAGGCTCCCAGGGGTCGAAATCCCCCATTGAAATTAATGGTAGGCTACCAGGGGTCGAAATCCCCCATTGAAATGAATGGCGGGCGCCCAGGGGTCGAAATCCCCCATTGAAATGAATGGCCGGCTCACAGGGGTCGAATTCCCCCATTGAAATTAATGGCGGGCGCACAGGGGTCAAAATCCCCCAATGAAATGAATGGCGGGCTACCAGGGGCTGAAATCCCCCATTGAAATGAATGGCGGGCTTCCAGGGGTCGAATTCCCTCATTGAAATGAAAGGCGAGCTTCCAGGGGTCGAAATCCCCCATTGAAATGAATGGCTGTCTCCCAGTGGTAGAAATCCCCCAATGAAATGAATGGCGGGCTACCAGGGGTTGAAATCCCCCATTGAAATGAATGGCGGGCTACCAGGTTTCGAAATCCCCCATTGAAATGAATGGCCGGCGCCCAGGGGTTCAAATCCCCCATTGAAATGAATGGCGGGCGCCCAGGGGTCGAAATCCCCCATTGAAATGAATGGCGGGCGCCCAGCGGTCAAAACCTCCAATTGAAATGAATGGCGGGCTACCAGGGGTCGAAATCCTCCATTGAAATGAATGGCGGGCTCACAGGGGTCGAATTCCCCCATTGAAATGAATGGCGGGCGCCCAGCGGTCAAAATCCCCCATTGAAATGAATGGCGGGCTACCAGGGGTTTAATTCCCCCATTGAAATGAATGGCGGTCGCCCAGTGGTCGAAATCCCCCATTGAAATTAATGGCGGGTTACCAGGGGTCGAATTCCCCCATTTAAATGAATGGCTGGCTACCAGGGGTCGAATTCCCCCATTTAAATGAATGGCTGGCTACCAGGGGTCGAATGGCGGGATCCCAGGGTTCGAATTCCTCCATTGAAATGAATGGCGGATGCCAAGGGGTCGAAATCCCCCATTGAAATGAATGGCGGGCGCCCAGGGCTCGAAATCCCCCAATGAAATTAATGGCGGGCTACCAGGGGTCGAAATCCCCCATTGAAATGAATGGCCGTGCTACCAGGGGTCTAAATTTCCCCATAGAAATGAATGGCGGGCTCCAAGGGGTCGAAATCCCCCATTGAAATGAATGGCGGGCTACCAGGGGTGGAAATCCCGCACTGAAATGAATGGCGTTCTACCAGGGGTCGAAATCCCGCACTGAAATGATTAACGGGCTACCAGGGGTCGAAATCCCCCATTGAAATTAATGGTAGGCTACCAGGGGTCGAAATCCCCCATTGAAATGAATAACGGGCTCCCAGGGGTCGAAATCCCCCATTGAAATGAATGACAGGCTGCAAAGGGTCGAAATCCCCCATTGAAATGAATGGCGGGCTACCAGGGGTCCAAATCCCCCATTGAAATGAATGGCGGGCGCCCAGGGGTCGAAATCCCCCATTGAAATGAATGGAGGGCTCACAGGGGTCGAATTCCCCCATTGAAATGAATGGCGTGCGCCCAGGGGTCAAAATCCCCCAATGAAATCAATGGCGGGCTACCAGGGGTCGAAATCCCCCATTGAAATGAATAACGGGCTCCCAGGGGTCGAAATTTCCCATTGAAATGAATGGCGGGCGCCCAGGAGTCAAAATCCCCCAATGAAATGAATGGCGGGCTCCCAGGGGTCGAAATTTCCCATTGAAATTAATGGCAGGCTACCAGGAGTCAAAATCCCCCAATGAAATGAATGGTGGGCGCCCAGGGGTCGAAATCCCCCATTGAAATGAATGGCGGGCTCACAGGGGTCGAATTCCCCCATTGAAATGAATGACGGGCGCCTAGGGGTCGAAATCCCCCATTGAAATGAATAGCGGGCTCACAGGGGTCGAATTCCCCCATTGAAATGAATGACGGGCGCCTAGGGGTCGACATCCCCCATTGAAATGAATGGCGGGCTACCAGGGGTCGAATTCACCCATTGAAATTAATGGCGGGCGCCCAGAGGTCGAAATCCCCCATTGAAATGAATGGCGGGCGCCCAGGAGTCAAAATCCCCCAATGAAATGAATGGCGGGATACCAGGGGTCGAAATCCCCCATTGAAATGAATGGCGGGCGCCTAGGGGTCGAAATCCCCCATTGAAATGAATGGCTGGCTCCCAGTGGTCGAAATCCCGCATTGAAATGAATGGCGGGTTTCCAGGGGTCGAATTCCCCCATTGAAATGAATGACGGGCGCCCAGGGGTCGAAATCCCCCTTTGAAATGAATTGCGGGCTCCCAGGGGTCGAATTCCTTCATTGAAATGAATGGCCGGGCTACCAGGGGTCGAATTTTCCCATTGAAATGAATGGCGGGCTCCCAGGGGTCGAAATTTCCCATTGAAATGAATGGCGGGCGCCCAGATGTCAAAATCTCCCAATGAAATGAATGGCGGGCTCCCAGGGGTCGAATTCCCTCATTGAAATGAATGGCCGGGCTACCAGGGTTCGAATTCCCCCATTGAAATGAATGACAGGCTGCAAAGGGTCGAAATCCCCCATTGAAATGAATGGCGGGCTACCAGGGGTCTAAATCCCCCATTGAAATGAATGGCGGGCGCCCAGGGGTCGAAATCCGCCATTGAAATGAATAGAGGGCTCACAGGGGTCGAATTCCCCCATTGAAATGAATGGCGGGCGCCCAGGGGTCGAAATCCCCCATTGAAATGAATGGCGGGGGCCCAGGAGTCAAAATCCCCCAATGAAATGAATAACGGGCTACCAGGGTTCGAAATCCCCCATTGAAATTAATGGTAGGCTACCAGGGAACGAAATCCCCCATTGAAATGAATAACGGGCTCCCAGGGGTCGAAATCCCCCATTGAAATGAATGACAGGCTGCAAAGGGTTGAAATCCCCCATTGAAATGAATGGCGGGCGCCCAGGGGTCGAAATCCCCCATTGAAATGAATGGCGGGCTACCAGGGGTCGAATTCACCCATTGAAATGAATGGCGGGCGCCTAGGGGTTAAAATCCCCCAATGAAATGAATGGCGGACTACCAGGGGTCGAAATCCCCCAATGAAATGAATGGTGGGCGCCCAGGGGTCGAAATCCCCCATTGAAATGAATGGCGGGCTCACAGGGGTCGAATTCCCCCATTGAAATAATTGACGGGCGCCTAGGGGTTAAAATCCCCCAATGAAATGAATGGCGGACTACCAGGGGTCGAAATCCCCCATTGAAATGAATGGCGGGAAACCATGGGTCGAAATCCTCCATTGAAATGAATGGTTGGCGCCTAGGGGTCGAAATCCTCCATTGAAATGAATGGCGGGCTCCCAGGTGTCGAATTCCCCCATTGAAATGAATGGCGGGCGCCCAGGGGTCGAAATCCCCCATTAAATTTAATGGTAGGCTACCAGGGGTCGAAGTCCCCCATTGAAATGAATTGCGGGCTCCCAGGGGTCGAATTCCCCCATTGAAATGAATGGCGGGGGCCCAGGGGTCGAAATCCCACATTGAAATTAATGGTAGGCTACCAGGGGTCGAAATCCCCCATTGAAATGAATGGCGGGCTACCAGGGGTCGAATTCACCCATTGAAATGAATGGCGGGCGCCTAGGGGTTAAAATCCCCCAATGAAATGAATGGCGGACTACCAGGGGTCGAAATCCCCCATTGAAATGAATGGCGGGTGCCCAGGAGTCAAAATCCCCCAATGAAATGAAGGCGGGCTACCAGGTGTCGAAATCCACCATTGAAATTAATGGCTGGCGCCTAGGGGTCGAAATCCTCCATTGAAATGTATGGCGGGGTCCCAGGTGTCGAATTCCCCCATTGAAATGAATGGCGGGCGCCCAGGGGTCGAAATCCCCCATTGAATTTAATGGTAGGCTACCAGGGGTCGAAGTCCCCCATTGAAATGAATGGCGGGCGCCCAGGGGTCGAAATCCCCCATTGAAAATAATGGTAGGCTACCAGGGGTCGAAGTCCCCCATTGAAATGAATTGCGGGCTCCCAGGGGTCGAAATTTCCCACTGAAATGAATGGCGGGCTCCCAGGGTTCGAATTCCCCCATTGAAATGAATGGCGGGCTCCCAGGGGTCGAATTCCCACATTGAAATGAATGGCCGGGCTACCAGGGATCGAATTCCCCCATTGAAATGAATGGCGGGCTCCCAGGAGTCGAAATTTCCCATTGAAATGAATGGCGGGCGCCCAGGACTCAAAATCCCCCAATGAAATGAATGGCGGGCTCACAGGGGTCGAAATTTCCCATTGAAATTAATGGCAGGCTACCAGGAGTCAAAATCCCCCAATGAAATGAATGGCGGGCTCCCAGGGGTCGAAATTTCCCATTGAAATTAATGGCAGGCTACCAGGGGTCGAAATCCCCCATTGAAATGAATGGTGGGCGCCCAGGGGTCGAAATCCCCCATTGAAATGAATGGCGGGCTCACAGAGGTCGAATTCCCCCATTGAAATGAATGACGGGCGCCTAGGGGTCGAAATCCCCCATTGAAATGAATGGCGGGCTACCAGGGGTCGAAATCCCCCATTGAAATGAATGGCGGGCGCCCAGGGGTCAAAATCCCCCATTGAAATGAATGGCTGGCGCCTAGGGGTCGAAATCCTCCATTGAAATGAATGGCGGGCTCCCAGGTGTCGAATTCCCCCATTGAAATGAATGGCGGGCGCCCAGGGGTCGAAATCCCCCATTGAATTTAATGGTAGGCTACCAGGGGTCGAAGTCCCCCATTGAAATGAATTGCGGGCTCCCAGGGGTCGAATTCCCCCAATGAAATTAATGGCGGGCGCCCAGGGGTCGAAATCCCCCATTGAAAATAATGGTAGGCTACCAGGGGTCGAAATCCCCCATTGAAATGAATTGCGGGCTCCCAGGGGTCAAAATCCCCCATTGAAATGAATGACAGGCTGCAAGTGGTCGAAATCCCCCATTGAAATGAATGGCGAGCGCCCAGAGGTCAAAATCCCCCAATGAAATGAATGGCGGGAAACCATGGGTCGAAATCCTCCATTGAAATGAATGGCGGGCGCCCAGGGGTCGAAATCCCCCATTGAAATGAATGGCGGGCGCCCAGGTGTCAAAATCCCCCAATGAAATGAATGGCGAGCGCCTAGGGGTCGAAATCCCCCATTGAAATGAATGACAGGCTGCAAAGGGTCGAAATCCCCCATTTAAATGAATGGCGGGCTACCAGGGTTCGAAATCCCCCATTGAAATGAATGGCGGGCGCCCAGGGGTCGAAATCCCCCATTGAAATGAATGGAGGGCTCACAGGGGTCGAATTCCCCCATTGAAATGAATGGCGGGCGCCCAGGGGTCAAAATCCCCCAATGAAATCAATGGCGGGCTACCAGGGGTCGAAATCCCCCATTGAAATGAATAACGGGCTCCCAGGGGTCGAAATTTCCCATTGAAATGAATGGCGGGCGCCCAGGAGTCAAAATCCCCCAATGAAATGAATGGCGGGCTCCCAGGGGTCGAAATTTCCCATTGAAATTAATGGCAGGCTACCAGGAGTCAAAATCCCCCAATGAAATGAATGGTGGGCGCCCAGGGGTCGAAATCCCCCATTGAAATGAATGGCGGGCTCACAGGCGTCGAATTCCCCCATTGAAATGAATGACGGGCGCCTAGGGTTCGAAATCCCCCATTGAAATGAATGGCGGGCTCACAGGGGTCGAATTCCCCCATTGAAATGAATGACGGGCGCCTAGGGGTCGAAATCCCCCATTGAAATGAATGGCGGGCTACCAGGGGTCGAATTCACCCATTGAAATGAATGGCGGGCGCCTAGGGGTTAAAATCCCCCAATGAAATGAATGGCGGACTACCAGGGGTCGAAATCCCCCATTGAAATGAATGGCGGGAAACCATGGGTCGAAATCCTCCATTGAAATGAATGGTTGGCGCCTAGGGGTCGAAATCCTCCATTGAAATGAATGGCGGGCTCCCAGGTGTCGAATTCCCCCATTGAAATAAATGGCGGGCGCCCAGGGGTCAAAATCCCCCATTGAATTTAATGGTAGGCTACCAGGGGTCGAAGTCCCCCATTGAAATGAATTGCGGGCTCCCAGGGGTCGAATTCCCCCATTGAAATGAATGGCGGGGGCCCAGGGGTCGAAATCCCACATTGAAATTAATGGTAGGCTACCAGGGGTCGAAATCCCCCATTGAAATGAATGGCGGGCTACCAGGGGTCGAATTCACCCATTGAAATGAATGGCGGGCGCCTAGGGGTTAAAATCCCCCAATGAAATGAATGGCGGACTACCAGGGGTCGAAATCCCCCATTGAAATGAATGGCGGGTGCCCAGGAGTCAAAATCCCCCAATGAAATGAATGGCGGGTTACCAGGGGTCGAAATCCCCCATTGAAATGAATGGCGGGCTCACAGGGGTCGAATTCCCCCATTGAAATGAATGACGGGCGCCTAGGGGTCGAAATCCCCCATTGAAATGAATGGCGGGCTCACAGGGGTCGAATTCCCCCATTGAAATGAATGACGGGCGCCTAGGGGTCGAAATCCCCCATTGAAATGAATGGCGGGCTACCAGGGGTCGAATTCACCCATTGAAATGAATGGCGGGAAACCATGGGTCGAAATCCTCCATTGAAATGAATGGTTGGCGCCTAGGGGTGGAAATCCTCCATTGAAATGAATGGCGGGCTCCCAGGTGTCGAATTCCCCCATTGAAATGAATGGCGGGCGCCCAGGGGTCGAAATCCCCCATTGAATTTAATGGTAGGCTACCAGGGGTCGAAGTCCCCCATTGAAATGAATGGCGGGCTCCCAGGGGTCGAATTCCCCCATTGAAATGAATGGCGGGGGCCCAGGGGTCGAAATCCCACATTGAAATTAATGGTAGGCTACCAGGGGTCGAAATCCCCCATTGAAATGAATGGCGGGCTACCAGGGGTCGAATTCACCCATTGAAATGAATGGCGGGCGCCTAGGGGTTAAAATCCCCCAATGAAATGAATGGCGGACTACCAGGGGTCGAAATCCCCCATTGAAATGAATGGCGGGTGCCCAGGAGTCAAAATCCCCCAATGAAATGAATGGCGGACTACCAGGGCTCGAAATCCCCCATTGAAATGAATGACAGGCTGCAAAGGGTCGAAATCCCCCATTGAAATGAATGGCGGGCTACAAGGGGTCGAAATCCCCCATTGAAATGAATGGCGGGCGCCCAGGGGTCGAAATCCCCCATTGAAATGAATGGAGGGCTCACAGGGGTCGAATTCCCCCATTGAAATGAATGGCGGGCGCCCAGGGGTCAAAATCCCCCAATGAAATCAATGGCGGGCTACCAGGGGTCGAAATCCCCCATTGAAATGAATAACGGGCTCCCAGGGGTCGAAATTTCCCATTGAAATGAATGGCGGGCGCCCAGGAGTCAAAATCCCCCAATGAAATGAATGGCGGGCTCCCAGGGGTCGAAATTTCCCATTGAAATTAATGGCAGGCTACCAGGAGTCAAAATCCCCCAATGAAATGAATGGTGGGCGCCCAGGGGTCGAAATCCCCCATTGAAATGAATGGCGGGCTCACAGGGGTCGAATTCCCCCATTGAAATGAATGACGGGCGCCTAGGGGTCGAAATCCCCCATTGAAATGAATGGCGGGCTCACAGGGGTCGAATTCCCCCATTGAAATGAATGGCGGGCGCCCAGGGGTCGAAATCCCCCATTGAATTTAATGGTAGGCTACCAGGGGTCGAAGTCCCCCATTGAATTGAATTGCGGGCTCCCAGGGGTCGAATTCCCCCATTGAAATGAATGGCGGGCGCCCAGGGGTCGAAATCCCCCATTGAAAATAATGGTAGGCTACCAGGGGTCGAAGTCCCCCATTGAAATGAATTGCGGGCTCCCAGGGGTCGAAATTTCCCACTGAATTGAATGGCGGGCGCCCAGGGCTCGAAATCCCCCATTGAAATGAATGGCTGGCTACCAGGGGTCGAATGGCGGGCTCCCAGGGTTCGAATTCCCCCATTGAAATGAATGGCGGGCTCCCAGGGGTCGAATTCCCACATTGAAATGAATGGCCGGGCTACCAGGGATCGAATTCCCCCATTGAAATGAATGGCGGGCTCCCAGGAGTCGAAATTTCCCATTGAAATGAATGGCGGGCGCCCAGGACTCAAAATCCCCCAATGAAATGAATGGCGGGCTCACAGGGGTCGAAATTTCCCATTGAAATTAATGGCAGGCTACCAGGAGTCAAAATCCCCCAATGAAATGAATGGCGGGCTCCCAGGGGTCGAAATTTCCCATTGAAATTAATGGCAGGCTACCAGGGGTCGAAATCCCCCATTGAAATGAATGGTGGGCGCCCAGGGGTCGAAATCCCCCATTGAAATGAATGGCGGGCTCACAGGAGTCGAATTCCCCCATTGAAATGAATGACGGGCGCCTAGGTGTCGAAATCCCCCATTGAAATGAATGGCGGGCTACCAGGTGTCGAAATCCCCCATTGAAATGAATGGCGGGCGCCCAGGGGTCGAAATCCCCCATTGAAATGAATGGCGGGGGCCCAGGAGTCAAAATCCCCCAATGAAATGAATAACGGGCTACCAGGGGTCGAAATCCCCCATTGAAATTAATGGTAGGCTACCAGGGGTCGAAATCCCCCATTGAAATGAATAACGGG
Source organism: Vanacampus margaritifer (assembly GCF_051991255.1). NCBI lineage: Eukaryota > Metazoa > Chordata > Actinopteri > Syngnathiformes > Syngnathidae > Vanacampus > Vanacampus margaritifer. Next base: position 2,556,700 of record NC_135448.1, on the reverse strand, counting down.
CTCCCAGGGGTCGAAATCCCCCATTGAAATGAATGACAGGCTGCAAAGGGTCGAAATCCCCCATTGAAATGAATGGCGGGCTACAAGGGGTCGAAATCCCCCATTGAAATGAATGGCGGGCGCCCAGGGGTCGAAATCCCCCATTGAAATGAATGGAGGGCTCACAGGGGTCGAATTCCCCCATTGAAATGAATGGCGGGCGCCCAGGGGTCAAAATCCCCCAATGAAATCAATGGCGGGCTACCAGGGGTCGAAATCCCCCATTGAAATGAATAACGGGCTCCCAGGGGTCGAAATTTCCCATTGAAATGAATGGCGGGCGCCCAGGAGTCAAAATCCCCCAATGAAATGAATGGCGGGCTCCCAGGGGTCGAAATTTCCCATTGAAATTAATGGCAGGCTACCAGGAGTCAAAATCCCCCAATGAAATGAATGGCGGGCTCCCAGGGGTCGAATTCCCCCATTGAAATGAATGACGGGCGCCTAGGGGTCGCAATCCCCCATTGAAATGAATGGCGGGCTACCAGTGGTCGAATTCACCCATTGAAATGAATGGCGGGCGCCTAGGGGTTAAAATCCCCCAATGAAATGAATGGCGGACTACCAGGGGTCGAAATCCCCCATTGAAATGAATGGCGGGAAACCATGGGTCGAAATCCTCCATTGAAATGAATGGTTGGCGCCTAGGGGTCGAAATCCTCCATTGAAATGAATGGCGGGCTCCCAGGTGTCGAATTCCCCCATTGAAATGAATGGCGGGCGCCCAGGGGTCAAAATCCCCCATTGAATTTAATGGTAGGCTACCAGGGGTCGAAGTCCCCCATTGAAATGAATTGCGGGCTCCCAGGGGTCGAATTCCCCCATTGAAATGAATGGCGGGGGCCCAGGGGTCGAAATCCCACATTGAAATTAATGGTAGGCTACCAGGGGTCGAAATCCCCCATTGAAATGAATGGCGGGCTACCAGGGGTCGAATTCACCCATTGAAATGAATGGCGGGCGCCTAGGGGTTAAAATCCCCCAATGAAATGAATGGCGGACTACAAGGGGTCGAAATCCCCCATTGAAATGAATGGCGGGTGCCCAGGAGTCAAAATCCCCCAATGAAATGAATGGCGGGTTACCAGGGGTCGAAATCCACCATTGAAATGAATGGCTGGCGCCTAGGGGTCGAAATCCTCCATTGAAATGAATGGCGGGCTCCCAGGTGTCGAATTCCCCCATTGAAATGAATGGCGGGCGCCCAGGGGTCGAAATCCCCCATTGAATTTAATGGTAGGCTCCCAGGGGTCGAAGTCCCCCATTGAAATGAATTGCGGGCTCCCAGGGGTCGAATTCCCCCAATGAAATGAATGGCGGGCGCCCAGGGGTCGAAATCCCACATTGAAAATAATGGTAGGCTACCAGGGGTCGAAATCCCCCATTGAAATGAATTGCGGGCTCCCAGGGGTCAAAATCCCCCATTGAAATGAATGACAGGCTGCAAGTGGTCGAAATCCCCCATTGAAATGAATGGCGAGCGCCCAGGGGTCAAAATCCCCCAATGAAATGAATGGCGGGCTACCAGGTGTCGAAATCCCCCATTGAAATGAATGGCGGGCGCCCAGGGGTCGAAATCCCCCAATGAAATGAATGGAGGGCTCACAGGGGTCGAATTCCCCCATTGAAATGAATGGCGGGCGCCCAGGGGTCGAAATCCCCCATTGAATTTAATGGTAGGCTACCAGGGGTCGAAGTCCCCCATTGAATTGAATTGCGGGCTCCCAGGGGTCGAATTCCCCCATTGAAATGAATGGCGGGCGCCCAGGGGTCGAAATCCCCCATTGAAAATAATGGTAGGCTACCAGGGGTCGAAGTCCCCCATTGAAATGAATTTCGGGCTCCCAGGGGTCGAAATTTCCCACTGAATTGAATGGCGGGCGCCCAGGGCTCGAAATCCCCCATTGAAATGAATGGCTGGCTACCAGGGGTCGAATGGCGGGCTCCCAGGGTTCGAATTCCCCCATTGAAATGAATGGCGGGCTCCCAGGGGTCGAATTCCCACATTGAAATGAATGGCCGGGCTACCAGGGATCGAATTCCCCCATTGAAATGAATGGCGGGCTCCCAGGAGTCGAAATTTCCCATTGAAATGAATGGCGGGCGCCCAGGACTCAAAATCCCCCAATGAAATGAATGGCGGACTACCAGGGGTCGAAATCCCCCATTGAAATGAATGGCGGGTGCCCAGGAGTCAAAATCCCCCAATGAAATGAATGGCGGGTTACCAGGGGTCGAAATCCCCCATTGAAATGAATGGCGGGCTCACAGGGGTCGAATTCCCCCATTGAAATGAATGACGGGCGCCTAGGGGTCGAAATCCCCCATTGAAATGAATGGCGGGCTCACAGGGGTCGAATTCCCCCATTGAAATGAATGACGGGCGCCTAGGGGTCGAAATCCCCCATTGAAATGAATGGCGGGCTACCAGGGGTCGAATTCACCCATTGAAATGAATGGCGGGAAACCATGGGTCGAAATCCTCCATTGAAATGAATGGTTGGCGCCTAGGGGTGGAAATCCTCCATTGAAATGAATGGCGGGCTCCCAGGTGTCGAATTCCCCCATTGAAATGAATGGCGGGCGCCCAGGGGTCGAAATCCCCCATTGAATTTAATGGTAGGCTACCAGGGGTCGAAGTCCCCCATTGAAATGAATGGCGGGCTCCCAGGGGTCGAATTCCCCCATTGAAAAGAATGGCGGGGGCCCAGGGGTCGAAATCCCACATTGAAATTAATGGTAGGCTACCAGGGGTCGAAATCCCCCATTGAAATGAATGGCGGGCTACCAGGGGTCGAATTCACCCATTGAAATGAATGGCGGGCGCCTAGGGGTTAAAATCCCCCAATGAAATGAATGGCGGACTACCAGGGGTCGAAATCCCCCATTGAAATGAATGGCGGGTGCCCAGGAGTCAAAATCCCCCAATGAAATGAATGGCGGACTACCAGGGCTCGAAATCCCCCATTGAAATGAATGACAGGCTGCAAAGGGTCGAAATCCCCCATTGAAATGAATGGCGGGCTACAAGGGGTCGAAATCCCCCATTGAAATGAATGGCGGGCGCCCAGGGGTCGAAATCCCCCATTGAAATGAATGGAGGGCTCACAGGGGTCGAATTCCCCCATTGAAATGAATGGCGGGCACCCAGGGGTCGGATTCCCTCATTGAAATGAATCGCCGGGCTACCAGGGGTCAAAATCCCCCAATGAAATGAATGGCGGGCTACCAGGGGTCGAAATCCCCAATTGAAATGAATGGCGGGCGCCCAGGGCTCGAAATCCCCATTGAAATGAATGGCTGGCTACCAGGGGTCGAATGGCGGGCTCCCAGGGTTCGAATTCCCCCATTGAAATGAATGGCGGGCTCCCAGGGGTCGAATTCCCACATTGAAATGAATGGCCGGCCTACCAGGGATCGAATTCCCCCATTGAAATGAATGGCGGGCTCCCAGGAGTCGAAATTTCCCATTGAAATGAATTGCGGGCGCCCAGGACTCAAAATCCCCCAATGAAATGAATGGCGGGCTCACAGGGGTCGAAATTTCCCATTGAAATTAATGGCAGGCTACCAGGAGTCAAAATCCCCCAATGAAATGAATGGCGGGCTCCCAGGGGTCGAAATTTCCCATTGAAATTAATGGCAGGCTACCAGGGGTCGAAATCCCCCATTGAAATGAATGGTGGGCGCCCAGGGGTCGAAATCCCCCATTGAAATGAATGGCGGGCTCACAGGGGTTGAATTCCCCCATTGAAATGAATGACGGGCGCCTAGGGGTCGAAATCCCCCATTGAAATGAATGGCGGGCTACCAGGGGTCGAAATCCCCCATTGAAATGAATGGCGGGCCTACCAGGGATCGAATTCCCCCATTGAAATGAATGGCGGGCTCCCAGGAGTCGAAATTTCCCATTGAAATGATCGGCGGGCGCCCAGGACTCAAAATCCCCCAATGAAATGAATGGCGGGCTCACAGGGGTCGAAATTTCCCATTGAAATTAATGGCAGGCTACCAGGAGTCAAAATCCCCCAATGAAATGAATGGCGGGCTCCCAGGGGTCGAAATTTCCCAATGAAATTAATGGCAGGCTACCAGGGGTCGAAATCCCCCATTGAAATGAATGGTGGGCGCCCAGGGGTCGAAATCCCCCATTGAAATGAATGGCGGGCTCACAGGAGTTGAATTCCCCCATTGAAATGAATGACGGGCGCCTAGGGGTCGAAATCCCCCATTGAAATGAATGGCGGGCTACCAGGGGTCGAAATCCCCCATTGAAATGAATGGCGGGCGCCCAGGGGTCGAAATCCCCCATTGAATTGAATGGCGGGGGCCCAGGAGTCAAAATCTCCCAATGAAATGAATAACGGGCTACCAGGGGTCGAAATCCCCCATTGAAATTAATGGTAGGCTACCAGGGGTCGAAATCCCCCATTGAAATGAATGGCGGGCGCCCAGGGGTTGAAATCCCCCATTGAAATGAATTGCGGGGGCCCAGGAGTCAAAATCCCCCAATGAAATGAATAACGGGCTACCAGGGGTCGAAATCCCCCATTGAAATTAATGGTAGGCTACCAGGGGTCGAAATCCCCCATTGAAATGAATAACGGGCTCCCAGGGGTCGAAATCCCCTATTGAAATGAATGACAGGCTGCAAAGGGTCGAAATCCCCCATTGAAATGAATGGCGGGCTACCAGGGGTCGAAATCCCCCATTGAAATGAATGGCGGGCGCCCAGGGGTCGAAATCCCCCATTGAAATGAATGGAGGGCTCACAGGGGTCGAATTCCCCCATTGAAATGAATGGCGGGCGCCCAGGGGTCAAAATCCCCCAATGAAATCAATGGCGGGCTACCAGGGGTAGAAATCCCCCATTGAAATGAATAACGGGCTCCCAGGGGTCGAAATTTCCCATTGAAATGAATGGCGGGCGCCCAGGAGTCAAAATCCCCCAATGAAATGAATGGTGGGCGCCCAGGGGTCGAAATCCCCCATTGAAATGAATGGCGGGCTCACAGGGGTCGAATTCCCCCATTGAAATGAATGACGGGCGCCTAGGGGTCGAAATCCCCCATTGAAATGAATGGCGGACTCACAGGGGTCGAATTCCACCATTGAAATGAATGACGGGCGCCTAGGGGTCGAAATCCCCCATTGAAATGAATGGCGGGCTACCAGGGGTCGAATTCACCCATTGAAATGAATGGCGGGCGCCTAGGGGTTAAAATCCCCCAATGAAATGAATGGCGGACTACCAGGGGTCGAAATCCCCCAATGAAATGAATGGCGGAAAACCATGGGTCGAAATCCTCCATTGAAATGAATGGTTGGCGCCTAGGGGTCGAAATCCTCCATTGAAATGAATGGCGGGCTCCCAGGTGTCGAATTCCCCCATTGAAATGAATGGCGGGCGCCCAGGGGTCGAAATCCCCCATTGAATTTAATGGTAGGCTACCAGGGGTCGAAGTCCCCCATTGAATTGAATTGCGGGCTCCCAGGGGTCGAATTCCCCCATTGAAATGAATGGCGGGCGCCCAGGGGTCGAAATCCCCCATTGAAAATAATGGTAGGCTACCAGGGGTCGAAGTCCCCCATTGAAATGAATGACGGGCGCCTAGGGGTCGAAATCCCCCATTGAAATGAATGGCGGGCTCCCAGGGGTCGAATTCCCACATTGAAATGAATGGCCGGGCTACCAGGGATCGAATTCCCCCATTGAAATGAATGGCGGGCTCCCAGGAGTCGAAAATTCCCATTGAAATGAATGGCGGGCGCCCAGGACTCAAAATCCCCCAATGAAATGAATGGCGGGCTCACAGGGGTCGAAATTTCCCATTGAAATTAATGGCAGGCAACCAGGAGTCAAAATCCCCCAATGAAATGAATGGCGGGCTCCCAGGGGTCGAAATTTCCCATTGAAATTAATGGCAGGCTACCAGGGGTCGAAATCCCCCATTGAAATGAATGGTGGGCGCCCAGGGGTCGAAATCCCCCATTGAAATGAATGGCGGATTCACAGGAGTCGAATTCCCCCATTGAAATGAATGACGGGCGCCTAGGGGTCGAAATCCCCCATTGAAATGAATGGCGGGCTACCAGGTGTCGAAATCCCCCATTGAAATGAATGGCGGGCGCCCAGGGGTCGAAATCCCCCATTGAAATGAATGGCGGGGGCCCAGGAGTCAAAATCCCCCAATGAAATGAATAACGGGCTACCAGGGGTCGAAATCCCCCATTGAAATTAATGGTGGGCTACCAGGGGTCGAAATCCCCCATTGAAATGAATAACGGGGTCCCAGGGGTCGAAATCCCCCATTGAAATGAATGACAGGCTGCAAAGGGTCGAAATCCCCCATTGAAATGAATGGCGGGCTACCAGGGGTCGAAATCCCCCATTGAAATGAATGGCGGGCGCCCAGGGGTCGAAATCCCCCATTGAAATGAATGGAGGGCTCACAGGGGTCGAATTCCCCCATTGAAATGAATGGCGGGCGCCCAGGGGTCAAAATCCCCCAATGAAATCAATGGCGGGCTACCAGGGGTCGAAATCCCCCATTGAAATGAATAACGGGCTCCCAGGGGTCGAAATTTCCCATTGAAATGAATGGCGGGCGCCCAGGAGTCAAAATCCCCCAATGAAATGAATGGCGGGCTCCCAGGGGTCGAAATTTCCCATTGAAATTAATGGCAGGCTACCAGGAGTCAAAATCCCCCAATGAAATGAATGGTGGGCGCCCAGGGGTCGAAATCCCCCATTGAAATGAATGGCGGGCTCACAGGGGTCGAATTCCCCCATTGAAATGAATGACGGGCGCCTAGGGGTCGAAATCCCCCATTGAAATGAATGGCGGGCTCACAGGGGTCGAATTCCCCCATTGAAATGAATGACGGGCGCCTAGGGGTCGAAATCCCCCATTGAAATGAATGGCGGGCTACCAGGGGTCGAATTCACCCATTGAAATGAATGGCGGGCGCCTAGGGGTTAAAATCCCCCAATGAAATGAATGGCGGACTACCAGGGGTCGAAATCCCCCATTGAAATGAATGGCGGGAAACCATGGGTCGAAATCCTCCATTGAAATGAATGGTTGGCGCCTAGGGGTCGAAATCCTCCATTGAAATGAATGGCGGGCTCCCAGGTGTCGAATTCCCCCATTGAAATGAATGGCGGGCGCCCAGGGGTCAAAATCCCCCATTGAATTTAATGGTAGGCTACCAGGGGTCGAAGTCCCCCATTGAAATGAATTGCGGGCTCCCAGGGGTCGAAATTTCCCACTGAAATGAATGGCGGGCGCCCAGGAGTCAAAATCCCCCAATGAAATGAATGGCGGGCTCCCAGGGGTCGAAATTTCCCATTGAAATTAATGGCGGGCGCCCAGGAGTCAAAATCCCCCAATGGAATGAATGGCGGGCTCCCAGGGGTCGAAATTTCCCATTGAAATTAATGGCAGGCTACCAGGAGTCAAAATCCCCCAATGAAATGAATGGTGGACGCCCAGGGGTCGAAATCCCCCATTGAAATGAATGGCGGGCTCACAGGGGTCGAATTCCCCCATTGAAATGAATGACGGGCGCCTAGGGGTCGAAATCCCCCATTGAAATGAATGGCGGGCTCCCAGGGGTCGAATTCCCACATTGAAATGAATGGCCGGGCTACCAGGGATCGAATTCCCCCATTGAAATGAATGGCGGGCTCCCAGGAGTCGAAAATTCCCATTGAAATGAATGGCGGGCGCCCAGGACTCAAAATCCCCCAATGAAATGAATGGCGGGCTCACAGGGGTCGAAATTTCCCATTGAAATTAATGGCAGGCAACCAGGAGTCAAAATCCCCCAATGAAATGAATGGCGGGCTCCCAGGGGTCGAAATTTCCCATTGAAATTAATGGCAGGCTACCAGGGGTCGAAATCCCCCATTGAAATGAATGGTGGGCGCCCAGGGGTCGAAATCCCCCATTGAAATGAATGGCGGGCTCACAGGAGTCGAATTCCCCCATTGAAATGAATGACGGGCGCCTAGGGGTCGAAATCCCCCATTGAAATGAATGGCGGGCTACCAGGTGTCGAAATCCCCCATTGAAATGAATGGCGGGCGCCCAGGGGTCGAAATCCCCCATTGAAATGAATGGCGGGGGCCCAGGAGTCAAAATCCCCCAATGAAATGAATAACGGGCTACCAGGGGTCGAAATCCCCCATTGAAATTAATGGTAGGCTACCAGGGGTCGAAATCCCCCATTGAAATGAATAACGGGGTCCCAGGGGTCGAAATCCCCCATTGAAATGAATGACAGGCTGCAAAGGGTCGAAATCCCCCATTGAAATGAATGGCGGGCTACCAGGGGTCGAAATCCCCCATTGAAATGAATGGCGGGCGACCAGGGGTCGAAATCCCCCATTGAAATGAATGGAGGGCTCACAGGGGTCGAATTCCCCCATTGAAATGAATGGCGGGCGCCCAGGGGTCAAAATCCCCCAATGAAATCAATGGCGGGCTACCAGGGGTCGAAATCCCCCATTGAAATGAATAACGGGCTCCCAGGGGTCGAAATTTCCCATTGAAATGAATGGCGGGCGCCCAGGAGTCAAAATCCCCCAATGAAATGAATGGCGGGCTCCCAGGGGTCGAAATTTCCCATTGAAATTAATGGCAGGCTACCAGGAGTCAAAATCCCCCAATGAAATGAATGGCGGGCGCCCAGGGGTCGAAATCCCCCATTGAAATGAATGGCGGGCTCACAGGGGTCGAATTCCCCCATTGAAATGAATGACGGGCGCCTAGGGGTCGAAATCCCCCATTGAAATGAATGGCGGGCTCACAGGGGTCGAATTCCCCCATTGAAATGAATGACGGGCGCCTAGGGGTCGAAATCCCCCATTGAAATGAATGGCGGGCTACCAGGGGTCGAATTCACCCATTGAAATGAATGGCGGGCGCCTAGGGGTTAAAATCCCCCAATGAAATGAATGGCGGACTACCAGGGGTCGAAATCCCCCATTGAAATGAATGGCGGGAAACCATGGGTCGAAATCCTCCATTGAAATGAATGGTTGGCGCCTAGGGGTCGAAATCCTCCATTGAAATGAATGGCGGGCTCCCAGGTGTCGAATTCCCCCATTGAAATGAATGGCAAGCGCCCAGGGGTCAAAATCCCCCATTGAATTTAATGGTAGGCTACCAGGGGTCGAAGTCCCCCATTAAAATGAATTGCGGGCTCCCAGGGGTCGAATTCCCCCATTGAAATGAATGGCGGGGGCCCAGGGGTCGAAATCCCACATTGAAATTAATGGTAGGCTACCAGGGGTCGAAATCCCCCATTGAAATGAATGGCGGGCTACCAGGGGTCGAATTCACCCATTGAAATGAATGGCGGGCGCCTAGGGGTTAAAATCCCCCAATGAAATGAATGGCGGACTACCAGGGGTCGAAATCCCCCATTGAAATGAATGGCGGGTGCCCAGGAGTCAAAATCCCCCAATGAAATGAATGGCGGGTTACCAGGGGTCGAAATCCACCATTGAAATGAATGGCTGGCGCCTAGGGGTCGAAATCCTCCATTGAAATGAATGGCGGGCTCCCAGATGTCCAATTCCCCCATTGAAATGAATGGCGGGCGCCCAGGGGTCGAAATCCCCCATTGAATTTAATGGTAGGCTACCAGGGGTCGAAGTCCCCCATTGAAATGAATTGCGGGCTCCCAGGGGTCGAATTCCCCCAATGAAATGAATGGCGGGCGCCCAGGGGTCGAAATCCCCCATTGAAAATAATGGTAGGCTACCAGGGGTCGAAATCCCCCATTGAAATGAATTGCGGGCTCCCAGGGGTCAAAATCCCCCATTGAAATGAATGACAGGCTGCAAGTGGTCGAAATCCCCCATTGAAATGAATGGCGAGCGCCCAGGGGTCAAAATCCCCCAATGAAATGAATGGCGGGCTACCAGGTGTCGAAATCCCCCATTGAAATGAATGGCGGGCGCCCAGGGGTCGAAATCCCCCAATGAAATGAATGGAGGGCTCACAGGGGTCGAATTCCCCCATTGAAATGAATGGCGGGCGCCCAGGGGTCGAAATCCCCCATTGAATTTAATGGTAGGCTACCAGGGGTCGAAGTCCCCCATTGAATTGAATTGCGGGCTCCCAGGGGTAGAATTCCCCCATTGAAATGAATGGCGGGCGCCCAGGGGTCGAAATCCCCCATTGAAAATAATGGTAGGCTACCAGGGGTCGAAGTCCCCCATTGAAATGAATTGCGGGCTCCTAGGGGTCGAAATTTCCCACTGAATTGAATGGCGGGCGCCCAGGGCTCGAAATCCCCCATTGAAATGAATGGCTGGCTACCAGGGGTCGAATGGAGGGCTCCCAGGGTTCGAATTCCCCCATTGAAATGAATGGCGGGCTCCCAGGGGTCGAATTCCCACATTGAAATGAATGGCCGGGCTACCAGGGATCGAATTCCCCCATTGAAATGAATGGCGGGCTCCCAGGAGTCGAAATTTCCCATTGAAATGAATGGCGGGCGCCCAGGACTCAAAATCCCCCAATGAAATGAATGGCGGGCTCACAGGGGTCGAAATTTCCCATTGAAATTAATGGCAGGCTACCAGGAGTCAAAATCCCCCAATGAAATGAATGGCGGGCTCCCAGGGGTCGAAATTTCCCATTGAAATTAATGGCAGGCTACCAGGGGTCGAAATCCCCCATTGAAATGAATGGTGGGCGCCCAGGGGTCGAAATCCCCCACTGAAATGAATGGCGGGCTCACAGGAGTCGAATTCCCCCATTGAAATGAATGACGGGCGCCTAGGGGTCGAAATCCCCCATTGAAATGAATGGCGGGCTACCAGGTGTCGAATTCCCCCATTGAAATGAATGGCGGGCGCCCAGGGGTCGAAATCCCCCATTGAAATGAATGGCGGGGGCCCAGGAGTCAAAATCCCCCAATGAAATGAATAACGGGCTACCAGGGGTCGAAATCCCCCATTGAAATTAATGGTAGGCTACCAGGGGTCGAAATCCCCCATTGAAATGAATAACGGGCTCCCAGGGGTCGAAATCCCCCATTGAAATGAATGACAGGCTGCAAAGGGTCGAAATCCCCCATTGAAATGAATGGCGGGCGCCCAGGGGTCAAAATCCCCCAATGAAATCAATGGCGGGCTACCAGGGGTCGAAATCCCCCATTGAAATGAATAACGGGCTCCCAGGGGTCGAAATTTCCCATTGAAATGAATGGCGGGCGCCCAGGAGTCAAAATCCCCCAATGAAATGAATGGCGGGCTCCCAGGGGTCGAAATTTCCCATTGAAATTAATGGCAGGCTACCAGGAGTCAAAATCCCCCAATGAAATGAATGGTGGGCGCCCAGGGGTCGAAATCCCCATTGAAATGAATGGCGGGCTCACAGGGGTCGAATTCCCCCATTGAAATGAATGACGGGCGCCTAGGGGTCAAAATCCCCCATTGAAATGAATGGCGGGCTCACAGGGGTCGAATTCCCCCATTGAAATGAATGACGGGCGCCTAGGGGTCGAAATCCCCCATTGAAATGAATGGCGGGCTACCAGGGGTCGAATTCACCCATTGAAATGAATGGCGGGCTCCCAGGTGTCGAATTCCCCCATTGAAATGAATGGCGGGCGCCCAGGGGTCAAAATCCCCCATTGAATTTAATGGTAGGCTACCAGGGGTCGAAGTCCCCCATTGAAATGAATTGCGGGCTCCCAGGGGTCGAATTCCCCCATTGAAATGAATGGCGGGGGCCCAAGGGTCGAAATCCCACATTGAAATTAATGGTAGGCTACCAGGGGTCGAAATCCCCCATTGAAATGAATGGCGGGCTACCAGCGGTCGAATTCACCCATTGAAATGAATGGCGGGCGCCTAGGGGTTAAAATCCCCCAATGAAATGAATGGCGGACTACCAGGGGTCGAAATCCCCCATTGAAATGAATGGCGGGCGCCCAGGGGTCGAAATCCCCCATTGAATTTAATGGTCGGCTACCAGGGGTCGAAGTCCCCCATTGAAATGAATTGCGGGCTCCCAGGGGTCGAATTCCCCCAATGAAAAGAATGGCGGGCGCCCAGGGGTCGAAATCCCCCATTGAAAATAATGGTAGGCTACCAGGGGTCGAAATCCCCCATTGAAATGAATTGCGGGCTCCCAGGGGTCAAAATCCCCCATTGAAATGAATGACACGCTGCAAGTGGTCGAAATCCCCCATTGAAATGAATGGCGAGCGCCCAGGGGTCAAAATCCCCCAATGAAATGAATGGCGGGAAACCATGGGTCGAAATCCTCCATTGAAATGAATGGCGGGCGCCCAGGGGTTGAAATCCCCCATTGAAATGAATGGCGGGGGCCCAGGAGTCAAAATCCCCCAATGAAATGAATAACGGGCTACCAGGGGTCAAAATCCCCCATTGAAATTAATGGTAGGCTACCAGGGGTCGAAATCCCCCATTGAAATGAATAACGGGCTCCCAGGGGTCGAAATCCCCTATTGAAATGAATGACAGGCTGCAAAGGGTCGAAATCCCCCATTGAAATGAATGGCGGGCTACCAGGGGTCGAAATCCCCCATTGAAATGAATGGCGGGCGCCCAGGGGTCGAAATCCCCCATTGAAATGAATGGAGGGCTCACAGGGGTCGAATTCCCCCATTGAAATGAATGGCGGGCGCCCAGGGGTCAAAATCCCCCAATGAAATCAATGGCGGGCTACCAGGGGTAGAAATCCCCCATTGAAATGAATAACGGGCTCCCAGGGGTCGAAATTTCCCATTGAAATGAATGGCGGGCGCCCAGGAGTCAAAATCCCCCAATGAAATGAATGGTGGGCGCCCAGGGGTCGAAATCCCCCATTGAAATGAATGGCGGGCTCACAGGGGTCGAATTCCCCCATTGAAATGAATGACGGGCGCCTAGGGGTCGAAATCCCCCATTGAAATGAATGGCGGACTCACAGGGGTCGAATTCCACCATTGAAATGAATGACGGGCGCCTAGGGGTCGAAATCCCCCATTGAAATGAATGGCGGGCTACCAGGGGTCGAATTCACCCATTGAAATGAATGGCGGGCGCCTAGGGGTTAAAATCCCCCAATGAAATGAATGGCGGACTACCAGGGGTCGAAATCCCCCAATGGAATGAATGGCGGGAAACCATGGGTCGAAATCCTCCATTGAAATGAATGGTTGGCGCCTAGGGGTCGAAATCCTCCATTGAAATGAATGGCGGGCTCCCAGGTGTCGAATTCCCCCATTGAAATGAATGGCGGGCGCCCAGGGGTCGAAATCCCCCATTGAATTTAATGGTAGGCTACCAGGGGTCGAAGTCCCCCATTGAATTGAATTGCGGGCTCCCAGGGGTCGAATTCCCCCATTGAAATGAATGGCGGGCGCCCAGGGGTCGAAATCCCCCATTGAAAATAATGGTAGGCTACCAGGGGTCAAAGTCCCCCATTGAAATGAATTGCGGGCTCCCAGGGGTCGAAATTTCCCACTGAAATGAATGGCGGGCGCCCAGGAGTCAAAATCCCCCAATGAAATAAATGCCGGGCTCCCAGGGGTCGAAATTTCCCATTGAAATTAATGGCGGGCGCCCAGGAGTCAAAATCCCCCAATGAAATGAATGGCGGGCTCCCAGGGGTCGAAATTTCCCATTGAAATTAATGGCAGGCTACCAGGAGTCAAAATCCCCCAATGAAATGAATGGTGGGCGCCCAGGTGTCGAAATCCCCCATTGAAATGAATGGCGGGCTCACAGGGGTCGAATTCCCCCATTGAAATGAATGACGGGCGCCTAGGGGTCGAAATCCCCCATTGAAATGAATGGCGGGCTCCCAGGGGTCGAATTCCCACATTGAAATGAATGGCCGGGCTACCAGGGATCGAATTCCCCCATTGAAATGAATGGCGGGCTCCCAGGAGTCGAAAATTCCCATTGAAATGAATGGCGGGCGCCCAGGACTCAAAATCCCCCAATGAAATGAATGGCGGGCTCACAGGGGTCGAAATTTCCCATTGAAATTAATGGCAGGCAACCAGGAGTCAAAATCCCCCAATGAAATGAATGGCGGGCTCCCAGGGGTCGAAATTTCCCATTGAAATTAATGGCAGGCTACCAGGGGTCGAAATCCCCCATTGAAATGAATGGTGGGCGCCCAGGGGTCGAAATCCCCCATTGAAATGAATGGCGGGCTCACAGGAGTCGAATTCCCCCATTGAAATGAATGACGGGCGCCTAGGGGTCGAAATCCCCCATTGAAATGAATGGCGGGCTACCAGGTGTCGAAATCCCCCATTGAAATGAATGGCGGGCGCCCAGGGGTCGAAATCCCCCATTGAAATGAATGGCGGGGGCCCAGGAGTCAAAATCCCCCAATGAAATGAATAACGGGCTACCAGGGGTCGAAATCCCCCATTGAAATTAATGGTAGGCTACCAGGGCTCGAAATCCCCCATTGAAATGAATAACGGGGTCCCAGGGGTCGAAATCCCCCATTGAAATGAATGACAGGCTGCAAAGGGTCGAAATCCCCCATTGAAATGAATGGCGGGCTACCAGGGGTCGAAATCCCCCATTGAAATGAATGGCGGGCGCCCAGGGGTCGAAATCCCCCATTGAAATGAATGGAGGGCTCACAGGGGTCGAATTCCCCCATTGAAATGAATGGCGGGCGCCCAGGGGTCAAAATCCCCCAATGAAATCAATGGCGGGCTACCAGGGGTCGAAATCCCCCATTGAAATGAATAACGGGCTCCCAGGGGTCGAAATTTCCCATTGAAATGAATGGCGGGCGCCCAGGAGTCAAAATCCCCCAATGAAATGAATGGCGGGCTCCCAGGGGTCGAAATTTTCCATTGAAATTAATGGCAGGCTACCAGGAGTCAAAATCCCCCAATGAAATGAATGGTGGGCGCCCAGGGGTCGAAATCCCCCATTGAAATGAATGGCGGGCTCACAGGGGTCGAATTCCCCCATTGAAATGAATGACGGGCGCCTAGGGGTCGAAATCCCCCATTGAAATGAATGGCGGGCTCACAGGGGTCGAATTCCCCCATTGAAATGAATGACGGGCGCCTAGGGGTCGAAATCCCCCATTGAAATGAATGGCGGGCTACCAGGGGTCGAATTCACCCATTGAAATGAATGGCGGGCGCCTAGGGGTTAAAATCCCCCAATGAAATGAATGGCGGACTACCAGGGGTCGAAATCCCCCATTGAAATGAATGGCGGGAAACCATGGGTCGAAATCCTCCATTGAAATGAATGGTTGGCGCCTAGGGGTCGAAATCCTCCATTGAAATGAATGGCGGGCTCCCAGGTGTCGAATTCCCCCATTGAAATGAATGGCGGGCGCCCAGGGGTCAAAATCCCCCATTGAATTTAATGGTAGGCTACCAGGGGTCGAAGTCCCCCATTAAAATGAATTGCGGGCTCCCAGGGGTCGAATTCCCCCATTGAAATGAATGGCGGGGGCCCAGGGGTCGAAATCCCACATTGAAATTAATGGTAGGCTACCAGGGGTTAAAATCCCCCAATGAAATGAATGGCGGACTACCAGGGGTCGAAATCCCCCATTGAAATGAATGGCGGGTGCCCAGGAGTCAAAATCCCCCAATGAAATGAATGGCGGGTTACCAGGGGTCGAAATCCACCATTGAAATGAATGGCTGGCGCCTAGGGGTCGAAATCCTCCATTGAAATGAATGGCGGGCTCTTAGGTGTCGAATTCCCCCATTGAAATGAATGGCGGGCGCCCAGGGGTCGAAATCCCCCATTGAATTTAATGGTAGGCTACCAGGGGTCGAAGTCCCCCATTGAAATGAATTGCGGGCTCCCAGGGGTCGAATTCCCCCAATGAAATGAATGGCGGGCGCCCAGGGGTCGAAATCCCCCATTGAAAATAATGGTAGGCTACCAGGGGTCGAAATCCCCCATTGAAATGAATTGCGGGCTCCCAGGGGTCAAAATCCCCCATTGAAATGAATGACAGGCTGCAAGTGGTCGAAATCCCCCATTGAAATGAATGGCGAGCGCCCAGGGGTCAAAATCCCCCAATGAAATGAATGGCGGGCTACCAGGTGTCGAAATCCCCCATTGAAATGAATGGCGGGCGCCCAGGGGTCGAAATCCCCCAATGAAATGAATGGAGGGCTCACAGGGGTCGAATTCCCCCATTGAAATGAATGGCGGGCGCCCAGGGGTCGAAATCCCCCATTGAATTTAATGGTAGGCTACCAGGGGTCGAAGTCCCCCATTGAATTGAATTGCGGGCTCCCAGGGGTCGAATTCCCCCATTGAAATGAATGGCGGGCGCCCAGGGGTCGAAATCCCCCATTGAAAATAATGGTAGGCTACCAGGGGTCGAAGTCCCCCATTGAAATGAATTGCGGGCTCCCAGGGGTCGAAATTTCCCACTGAATTGAATTGCGGGCGCCCAGGGCTCGAAATCCCCCATTGAAATGAATGGCTGGCTACCAGGGGTCGAATGGCGGGCTCCCAGGGTTCGAATTCCCCCATTGAAATGAATGGCGGGCTCCCAGGGGTCGAATTCCCACATTGAAATGAATGGCCGGGCTACCAGGGATCGAATTCCCCCATTGAAATGAATGGCGGGCTCGCAGGAGTCGAAATTTCCCATTGAAATGAATGGCGGGCGCCCAGGACTCAAAATCCCCCAATGAAATGAATGGCGGGCTCACAGGGGTCGAAATTTCCCATTGAAATTAATGGCAGGCTACCAGGAGTCAAAATCCCCCAATGAAATGAATGGCGGGCTCCCAGGGGTCGAAATTTCCCATTGAAATTAATGGCAGGCTACCAGGGGTCAAAATCCCCCATTGAAATGAATGGTGGGCGCCCAGGGGTCGAAATCCCCCATTGAAATGAATGGCGGGCTCACAGGAGTCGAATTCCCCCATTGAAATGAATGACGGGCGCCTAGGGGTCGAAATCCCCCATTGAAATGAATGGCGGGCTACCAGGTGTCGAATTCCCCCATTGAAATGAATGGCGGGCGCCCAGGGGTCGAAATCCCCCATTGAAATGAATGGCGGGGGCCCAGGAGTCAAAATCCCCCAATGAAATGAATAACGGGCTACCAGGGGTCGAAATCCCCCATTGAAATTAATGGTAGGCTACCAGGGGTCGAAATCCCCCATTGAAATGAATAACGGGCTCCCAGGGGTCGAAATCCCCCATTGAAATGAATGACAGGCTGCAAAGGGTCGAAATCCCCCATTGAAATGAATGGCGGGCGCCCAGGGGTCAAAATCCCCCAATGAAATCAATGGCGGGCTACCAGGGGTCGAAATCCCCCATTGAAATGAATAACGGGCTCCCAGGGGTCGAAATTTCCCATTGAAATGAATGGCGGGCGCCCAGGAGTCAAAATCCCCCAATGAAATGAATGGCGGGCTCCCAGGGGTCGAAATTTCCCATTGAAATTAATGGCAGGCTACCAGGAGTCAAAATCCCCCAATGAAATGAATGGCGGGCGCCCAGGAGTCAAAATCCCCCATTGAATTTAATGGTAGGCTACCAGGGGTCGAAGTCCCCCATTGAAATGAATTGCGGGCTCCCAGGGGTCGAATTCCCCCATTGAAATGAATGGCGGGGGCCCAGGGGTCGAAATCCCACATTGAAATTAATGGTAGGCTACCAGGGGTCGAAATCCCCCATTGAAATGAATGGCGGGCTACCAGGGGTCGAATTCACCCATTGAAATGAATGGCGGGCGCCTAGGGGTTAAAATCCCCCAATGAAATGAATGGCGGACTACCAGGGGTCGAAATCCCCCATTGAAATGAATGGCGGGCGCCCAGGGGTCGAAATCCCCCATTGAATTTAATGGTAGGCTACCAGGGGTCGAAGTCCCCCATTGAAATGAATTGCGGGCTCCCAGGGGTCGAATTCCCCCAATGAAATGAATGGCGGGCGCCCAGGGGTCGAAATCCCCCATTGAAAATAATGGTAGGCTACCAGGGGTCGAAATCCCCCATTGAAATGAATTGCGGGCTCCCAGGGGTCAAAATCCCCCATTCAAATGAATGACAGGCTGCAAGTGGTCAAAATCCCCCATTGAAATGAATGGCGAGCGCCCAGGGGTCAAAATCCCCCAATGAAATGAATGGCGGGAAACCATGGGTCGAAATCCTCCATTGAAATGAATGGCGGGCGCCCAGGGGTCGAAATCCCTCATTGAAATGAATGGCGGGCGCCCAGGTGTCAAAATCCCCCAATGAAATGAATGGCGAGCGCCTAGGGGTCGAAATCCCCCATTGAAATGAATGGCTGGTCCCCAGTGGTCGAATTCCGCCATTGAAATGAATGGCGGGCTCCCAGGGGTCGAATTTCCAATTGAAATGAATGGCCGGGCACCCAGGGGTCGGATTCCCTCATTGAAATGAATCGCCGGGCTACCAGGGGTCAAAATCCCCCAATGAAATGAATGGCGGGCTACCAGGGGTCGAAATCCCCAATTGAAATGAATGGCGGGCGCCCAGGGCTCGAAATCCCCATTGAAATGAATGGCTGGCTACCAGGGGTCGAATGGCGGGCTCCCAGGGTTCGAATTCCCCCATTGAAATGAATGGCGGGCTCCCAGGGGTCGAATTCCCACATTGAAATGAATGGCCGGCCTACCAGGGATCGAATTCCCCCATTGAAATGAATGGCGGGCTCCCAGGAGTCGAAATTTCCCATTGAAATGAATGGCAGGCGCCCAGGACTCAAAATCCCCCAATGAAATGAATGGCGGGCTCACAGGGGTCGAAATTTCCCATTGAAATTAATGGCAGGCTACCAGGAGTCAAAATCCCCCAATGAAATGAATGGCGGGCTCCCAGGGGTCGAAATTTCCCATTGAAATTAATGGCAGGCTACCAAGGGTCGAAATCCCCCATTGAAATGAATGGTGGGCGCCCAGGGGTCGAAATCCCCCATTGAAATGAATGGCGGGCTCACAGGGGTTGAATTCCCCCATTGAAATGAATGACGGGCGCCTAGGGGTCGAAATCCCCCATTGAAATGAATGGCGGGCTACCAGGGGTCGAAATCCCCCATTGAAATGAATGACGGGCCTACCAGGGATCGAATTCCCCCATTGAAATGAATGGCGGGCTCCCAGGAGTCGAAATTTCCCATTGAAATGAATGGCGGGCGCCCAGGACTCAAAATCCCCCAATGAAATGAATGGCGGGCTCACAGGGGTCGAAATTTCCCATTGAAATTAATGGCAGGCTACCAGGAGTCAAAATCCCCCAATGAAATGAATGGCGGACTCCCAGGGGTCGAAATTTCCCAATGAAATTAATGGCAGGCTACCAGGGGTCGAAATCCCCCATTGAAATGAATGGTGGGCGCCCAGGGGTCGAAATCCCCCATTGAAATGAATGGCGGGCTCACAGGGGTTGAATTCCCCCATTGAAATGAATGACGGGCGCCTACGGGTCGAAATCCCCCATTGAAATGAATGGCGGGCTACCAGGGGTCGAAATCCCCCATTGAAATGAATGGCGGGCGCCCAGGGGTCGAAATCCCCCATTGAATTGAATGGCGGGGGCCCAGGAGTCAAAATCTCCCAATGAAATGAATAACGGGCTACCAGGGGTCGAAATCCCCCATTGAAATTAATGGTAGGCTACCAGGGGTCGAAATCCCCCATTGAAATGAATGGCGGGCGCCCAGGGGTTGAAATCCCCCATTGAAATGAATGGCGGGGGCCCAGGAGTCAAAATCCCCCAATGAAATGAATAACGGGATACCAGGGGTCGAAATCCCCCATTGAAATTAATGGTAGGCTACCAGGGGTCGAAATCCCCCATTGAAATGAATAACGGGCTCCCAGGGGTCGAAATCCCCTATTGAAATGAATGACAGGCTGCAAAGCGTCGAAATCCCCCATTGAAATGAATGGCGGGCTACCAGGGGTCGAAATCCCCCATTGAAATGAATGGCGGGCGCCCAGGGGTCGAAATCCCCCATTGAAATGAATGGAGGGCTCACAGGGGTCGAATTCCCCCATTGAAATGAATGGCGGGCGCCCAGGGGTAAAAATCCCCCAATGAAATCAATGGCGGGCTACCAGGGGTAGAAATCCCCCATTGAAATGAATAACGGGCTCCCAGGGGTCGAAATTTCCCATTGAAATGAATGGCGGGCGCCCAGGAGTCAAAATCCCCCAATGAAATGAATGGTGGGCGCCCAGGGGTCGAAATCCCCCATTGAAATGAATGGCGGGCTCACAGGGGTCGAATTCCCCCATTGAAATGAATGACGGGCGCCTAGGGGTCGAAATCCCCCATTGAAATGAATGGCGGACTCACAGGGGTCGAATTCCACCATTGAAATGAATGACGGGCGCCTAGGGGTCGAAATCCCCCATTGAAATGAATGGCGGGCTACCAGGGGTCGAATTCACCCATTGAAATGAATGGCGGGCGCCTAGGGGTTAAAATCCCCCAATGAAATGAATGGCGGACTACCAGGGGTCGAAATCCCCCAATGAAATGAATGGCGGAAAACCATGGGTCGAAATCCTCCATTGAAATGAATGGTTGGCGCCTAGGGGTCGAAATCCTCCATTGAAATGAATGGCGGGCTCCCAGGTGTCGAATTCCCCCATTGAAATGAATGGCGGGCGCCCAGGTGTCGAAATCCCCCATTGAATTTAATGGTAGGCTACCAGGGGTCGAAGTCCCCCATTGAATTGAATTGCGGGCTCCCAGGGGTCGAATTCCCCCATTGAAATGAATGGCGGGCGCCCAGGGGTCGAAATCCCCCATTGAAAATAATTGTAGGCTACCAGGGGTCGAAGTCCCCCATTGAAATGAATTGCGGGCTCCCAGGGGTCGAAATTTCCCACTGAAATGAATGGCGGGCGCCCAGGAGTCAAAATCCCCCAATGAAATGAATGGCGGGCTCCCAGGGGTCGAAATTTCCCATTGAAATTAATGGCGGGCGCCCAGGAGTCAAAATCCCCCAATGGAATGAATGGCGGGCTCCCAGGGGTCGAAATTTCCCATTGAAATTAATGGCAGGCTACCAGGAGTCAAAATCCCCCAATGAAATGAATGGTGGACGCCCAGGGGTCGAAATCCCCCATTGAAATGAATGGCGGGCTCACAGGGGTCGAATTCCCCCATTGAAATGAATGACGGGCGCCTAGGGGTCGAAATCCCCCATTGAAATGAATGGCGGGCTCCCAGGGGTCGAATTCCCACATTGAAATGAATGGCCGGGCTACCAGGGATCGAATTCCCCCATTGAAATGAATGGCGGGCTCCCAGGAGTCGAAAATTCCCATTGAAATGAATGGCGGGCGCCCAGGACTCAAAATCCCCCAATGAAATGAATGGCGGGCTCACAGGGGTCGAAATTTCCCATTGAAATTAATGGCAGGCAACCAGGAGTCAAAATCCCCCAATGAAATGAATGGCGGGCTCCCAGGGGTCGAAATTTCCCATTGAAATAATGGCAGGCTACCAGGGGTCGAAATCCCCCATTGAAATGAATGGTGGGCGCCCAGGGGTCGAAATCCCCCATTGAAATGAATGGCGGATTCACAGGAGTCGAATTCCCCCATTGAAATGAATGACGGGCGCCTAGGGGTCGAAATCCCCCATTGAAATGAATGGCGGGCTACCAGGTGTCGAAATCCCCCATTGAAATGAATGGCGGGCGCCCAGGGGTCGAAATCCCCCATTGAAATGAATGGCGGGGGCCCAGGAGTCAAAATCCCCCAATGAAATGAATAACGGGCTACCAGGGGTCGAAATCCCCCATTGAAATTAATGGTAGGCTACCAGGGGTCGAAATCCCCCATTGAAATGAATAACGGGGTCCCAGGGGTCGAAATCCCCCATTGAAATGAATGACAGGCTGCAAAGGGTCGAAATCCCCCTTTGAAATGAATGGCGGGCTACCAGGGGTCGAAATCCCCCATTGAAATGAATGGCGGGCGCCCAGGGGTCGAAATCCCCTATTGAAATGAATGGAGGGCTCACAGGGGTCGAATTCCCCCATTGAAATGAATGGCGGGCGCCCAGGGGTCAAAATCCCCCAATGAAATCAATGGCGGGCTACCAGGGGTCGAAATCCCCCATTGAAATGAATAACGGGCTCCCAGGGGTCGAAATTTCCCATTGAAATGAATGGCGGGCGCCCAGGAGTCAAAATCCCCCAATGAAATGAATGGCGGGCTCCCAGGGGTCGAAATTTCCCATTGAAATTAATGGCAGGCTACCAGGAGTCAAAATCCCCCAATGAAATGAATGGTGGGCGCCCAGGGGTCGAAATCCCCCATTGAAATGAATGGCGGGCTCACAGGGGTCGAATTCCCCCATTGAAATGAATGACGGGCGCCTAGGGGTCGAAATCCCCCATTGAAATGAATGGCGGGCTCACAGGGGTCGAATTCCCCCATTGAAATGAATGACGGGCGCCTAGGGGTCGAAATCCCCCATTGAAATGAATGGCGGGCTACCAGGGGTCGAATTCACCCATTGAAATGAATGGCGGGCGCCTAGGGGTTAAAATCCCCCAATGAAATGAATGGCGGACTACCAGGGGTCGAAATCCCCCATTGAAATGAATGGCGGGAAACCATGGGTCGAAATCCTCCATTGAAATGAATGGTTGGCGCCTAGGGGTCGAAATCCTCCATTGAAATGAATGGCGGGCTCCCAGGTGTCGAATTCCCCCATTGAAATGAATGGCAAGCGCCCAGGGGTCAAAATCCCCCATTGAATTTAATGGTAGGCTACCAGGGGTCGAAGTCCCCCATTAAAATGAATTGCGGGCTCCCAGGGGTCGAATTCCCCCATTGAAATGAATGGCGGGGGGCCCAGGGGTCGAAATCCCACATTGAAATTAATGGTAGGCTACCAGGGGTTGAATTCCCCCATTGAAATGAATGACGGGCGCCTAGGGGTCGAAATCCCCCATTGAAATGAATGGCGGGCTACCAGGGGTCGAAATCCCCCATTGAAATGAATGGCGGGCGCCCAGGGGTCGAAATCCCCCATTGAATTGAATGGCGGGGGCCCAGGAGTCAAAATCTCCCAATGAAATGAATAACGGGCTACCAGGGGTCGAAATCCCCCATTGAAATTAATGGCGGGAAACCATGGGTCGAAATCCTCCATTGAAATGAATGGTTGGCGCCTAGGGGTCGAAATCCTCCATTGAAATGAATGGCGGGCTCCCAGGTGTCGAATTCCCCCATTGAAATGAATGGCGGGCGCCCAGGGGTCAAAATCCCCCATTGAATTTAATGGTAGGCTACCAGGGGTCGAAGTCCCCCATTAAAATGAATTGCGGGCTCCCAGGGGTCGAATTCCCCCATTGAAATGAATGGCGGGGGCCCAGGGGTCGAAATCCCACATTGAAATTAATGGTAGGCTACCAGGGGTTAAAATCCCCCAATGAAATGAATGGCGGACTACCAGGGGTCGAAATCCCCCATTGAAATGAATGGCGGGTGCCCAGGAGTCAAAATCCCCCAATGAAATGAATGGCGGGTTACCAGGGGTCGAAATCCACCATTGAAATGAATGGCTGGCGCCTAGGGGTCGAAATCCTCCATTGAAATGAATGGCGGGCTCTTAGGTGTCGAATTCCCCCATTGAAATGAATGGCGGGCGCCCAGGGGTCGAAATCCCCCATTGAATTTAATGGTAGGCTACCAGGGGTCGAAGTCCCCCATTGAAATGAATTGCGGGCTCCCAGGGGTCGAATTCCCCCAATGAAATGAATGGCGGGCGCCCAGGGGTCGAAATCCCCCATTGAAAATAATGGTAGGCTACCAGGGGTCGAAATCCCCCATTGAAATGAATTGCGGGCTCCCAGGGGTCAAAATCCCCCATTGAAATGAATGACAGGCTGCAAGTGGTCGAAATCCCCCATTGAAATGAATGGCGAGCGCCCAGGGGTCAAAATCCCCCAATGAAATGAATGGCGGGCTACCAGGTGTCGAAATCCCCCATTGAAATGAATGGCGGGCGCCCAGGGGTCGAAATCCCCCAATGAAATGAATGGAGGGCTCACAGGGGTCGAATTCCCCCATTGAAATGAATGGCGGGCGCCCAGGGGTCGAAATCCCCCATTGAATTTAATGGTAGGCTACCAGGGGTCGAAGTCCCCCATTGAATTGAATTGCGGGCTCCCAGGGGTCGAATTCCCCCATTGAAATGAATGGCGGGCGCCCAGGGGTCGAAATCCCCCATTGAAAATAATGGTAGGCTACCAGGGGTCGAAGTCCCCCATTGAAATGAATTGCGGGCTCCCAGGGGTCGAAATTTCCCACTGAATTGAATTGCGGGCGCCCAGGGCTCGAAATCCCCCATTGAAATGAATGGCTGGCTACCAGGGGTCGAATGGCGGGCTCCCAGGGTTCGAATTCCCCCATTGAAATGAATGGCGGGCTCCCAGGGGTCGAATTCCCACATTGAAATGAATGGCCGGGCTACCAGGGATCGAATTCCCCCATTGAAATGAATGGCGGGCTCGCAGGAGTCGAAATTTCCCATTGAAATGAATGGCGGGCGCCCAGGACTCAAAATCCCCCAATGAAATGAATGGCGGGCTCACAGGGGTCGAAATTTCCCATTGAAATTAATGGCAGGCTACCAGGAGTCAAAATCCCCCAATGAAATGAATGGCGGGCTCCCAGGGGTCGAAATTTCCCATTGAAATTAATGGCAGGCTACCAGGGGTCAAAATCCCCCATTGAAATGAATGGTGGGCGCCCAGGGGTCGAAATCCCCCATTGAAATGAATGGCGGGCTCACAGGAGTCGAATTCCCCCATTGAAATGAATGACGGGCGCCTAGGGGTCGAAATCCCCCATTGAAATGAATGGCGGGCTACCAGGTGTCGAATTCCCCCATTGAAATGAATGGCGGGCGCCCAGGGGTCGAAATCCCCCATTGAAATGAATGGCGGGGGCCCAGGAGTCAAAATCCCCCAATGAAATGAATAACGGGCTACCAGGGGTCGAAATCCCCCATTGAAATTAATGGTAGGCTACCAGGGGTCGAAATCCCCCATTGAAATGAATAACGGGCTCCCAGGGGTCGAAATCCCCCATTGAAATGAATGACAGGCTGCAAAGGGTCGAAATCCCCCATTGAAATGAATGGCGGGCGCCCAGGGGTCAAAATCCCCCAATGAAATCAATGGCGGGCTACCAGGGGTCGAAATCCCCCATTGAAATGAATAACGGGCTCCCAGGGGTCGAAATTTCCCATTGAAATGAATGGCGGGCGCCCAGGAGTCAAAATCCCCCAATGAAATGAATGGCGGGCTCCCAGGGGTCGAAATTTCCCATTGAAATTAATGGCAGGCTACCAGGAGTCAAAATCCCCCAATGAAATGAATGGCGGGCGCCCAGGAGTCAAAATCCCCCATTGAATTTAATGGTAGGCTACCAGGGGTCGAAGTCCCCCATTGAAATGAATTGCGGGCTCCCAGGGGTCGAATTCCCCCATTGAAATGAATGGCGGGGGCCCAGGGGTCGAAATCCCACATTGAAATTAATGGTAGGCTACCAGGGGTCGAAATCCCCCATTGAAATGAATGGCGGGCTACCAGGGGTCGAATTCACCCATTGAAATGAATGGCGGTCGCCTAGGGGTTAAAATCCCCCAATGAAATGAATGGCGGACTACCAGGGGTCGAAATCCCCCATTGAAATGAATGGCGGGCGCCCAGGGGTCGAAATCCCCCATTGAATTTAATGGTAGGCTACCAGGGGTCGAAGTCCCCCATTGAAATGAATTGCGGGCTCCCAGGGGTCGAATTCCCCCAATGAAATGAATGGCGGGCGCCCAGGGGTCGAAATCCCCCATTGAAAATAATGGTAGGCTACCAGGGGTCGAAATCCCCCATTGAAATGAATTGCGGGCTCCCAGGGGTCAAAATCCCCCATTCAAATGAATGACAGGCTGCAAGTGGTCAAAATCCCCCATTGAAATGAATGGCGAGCGCCCAGGGGTCAAAATCCCCCAATGAAATGAATGGCGGGAAACCATGGGTCGAAATCCTCCATTGAAATGAATGGCGGGCGCCCAGGGGTCGAAATCCCTCATTGAAATGAATGGCGGGCGCCCAGGTGTCAAAATCCCCCAATGAAATGAATGGCGAGCGCCTAGGGGTCGAAATCCCCCATTGAAATGAATGGCTGGTCCCCAGTGGTCGAATTCCGCCATTGAAATGAATGGCGGGCTCCCAGGGGTCGAATTTCCAATTGAAATGAATGGCCGGGCACCCAGGGGTCGGATTCCCTCATTGAAATGAATCGCCGGGCTACCAGGGGTCAAAATCCCCCAATGAAATGAATGGCGGGCTACCAGGGGTCGAAATCCCCAATTGAAATGAATGGCGGGCGCCCAGGGCTCGAAATCCCCATTGAAATGAATGGCTGGCTACCAGGGGTCGAATGGCGGGCTCCCAGGGTTCGAATTCCCCCATTGAAATGAATGGCGGGCTCCCAGGGGTCGAATTCCCACATTGAAATGAATGGCCGGCCTACCAGGGATCGAATTCCCCCATTGAAATGAATGGCGGGCTCCCAGGAGTCGAAATTTCCCATTGAAATGAATGGCAGGCGCCCAGGACTCAAAATCCCCCAATGAAATGAATGGCGGGCTCACAGGGGTCGAAATTTCCCATTGAAATTAATGGCAGGCTACCAGGAGTCAAAATCCCCCAATGAAATGAATGGCGGGCTCCCAGGGGTCGAAATTTCCCATTGAAATTAATGGCAGGCTACCAAGGGTCGAAATCCCCCATTGAAATGAATGGTGGGCGCCCAGGGGTCGAAATCCCCCATTGAAATGAATGGCGGGCTCACAGGGGTTGAATTCCCCCATTGAAATGAATGACGGGCGCCTAGGGGTCGAAATCCCCCATTGAAATGAATGGCGGGCTACCAGGGGTCGAAATCCCCCATTGAAATGAATGACGGGCCTACCAGGGATCGAATTCCCCCATTGAAATGAATGGCGGGCTCCCAGGAGTCGAAATTTCCCATTGAAATGAATGGCGGGCGCCCAGGACTCAAAATCCCCCAATGAAATGAATGGCGGGCTCACAGGGGTCGAAATTTCCCATTGAAATTAATGGCAGGCTACCAGGAGTCAAAATCCCCCAATGAAATGAATGGCGGACTCCCAGGGGTCGAAATTTCCCAATGAAATTAATGGCAGGCTACCAGGGGTCGAAATCCCCCATTGAAATGAATGGTGGGCGCCCAGGGGTCGAAATCCCCCATTGAAATGAATGGCGGGCTCACAGGGGTTGAATTCCCCCATTGAAATGAATGACGGGCGCCTACGGGTCGAAATCCCCCATTGAAATGAATGGCGGGCTACCAGGGGTCGAAATCCCCCATTGAAATGAATGGCGGGCGCCCAGGGGTCGAAATCCCCCATTGAATTGAATGGCGGGGGCCCAGGAGTCAAAATCTCCCAATGAAATGAATAACGGGCTACCAGGGGTCGAAATCCCCCATTGAAATTAATGGTAGGCTACCAGGGGTCGAAATCCCCCATTGAAATGAATGGCGGGCGCCCAGGGGTTGAAATCCCCCATTGAAATGAATGGCGGGGGCCCAGGAGTCAAAATCCCCCAATGAAATGAATAACGGGATACCAGGGGTCGAAATCCCCCATTGAAATTAATGGTAGGCTACCAGGGGTCGAAATCCCCCATTGAAATGAATAACGGGCTCCCAGGGGTCGAAATCCCCTATTGAAATGAATGACAGGCTGCAAAGCGTCGAAATCCCCCATTGAAATGAATGGCGGGCTACCAGGGGTCGAAATCCCCCATTGAAATGAATGGCGGGCGCCCAGGGGTCGAAATCCCCCATTGAAATGAATGGAGGGCTCACAGGGGTCGAATTCCCCCATTGAAATGAATGGCGGGCGCCCAGGGGTAAAAATCCCCCAATGAAATCAATGGCGGGCTACCAGGGGTAGAAATCCCCCATTGAAATGAATAACGGGCTCCCAGGGGTCGAAATTTCCCATTGAAATGAATGGCGGGCGCCCAGGAGTCAAAATCCCCCAATGAAATGAATGGTGGGCGCCCAGGGGTCGAAATCCCCCATTGAAATGAATGGCGGGCTCACAGGGGTCGAATTCCCCCATTGAAATGAATGACGGGCGCCTAGGGGTCGAAATCCCCCATTGAAATGAATGGCGGACTCACAGGGGTCGAATTCCACCATTGAAATGAATGACGGGCGCCTAGGGGTCGAAATCCCCCATTGAAATGAATGGCGGGCTACCAGGGGTCGAATTCACCCATTGAAATGAATGGCGGGCGCCTAGGGGTTAAAATCCCCCAATGAAATGAATGGCGGACTACCAGGGGTCGAAATCCCCCAATGAAATGAATGGCGGAAAACCATGGGTCGAAATCCTCCATTGAAATGAATGGTTGGCGCCTAGGGGTCGAAATCCTCCATTGAAATGAATGGCGGGCTCCCAGGTGTCGAATTCCCCCATTGAAATGAATGGCGGGCGCCCAGGTGTCGAAATCCCCCATTGAATTTAATGGTAGGCTACCAGGGGTCGAAGTCCCCCATTGAATTGAATTGCGGGCTCCCAGGGGTCGAATTCCCCCATTGAAATGAATGGCGGGCGCCCAGGGGTCGAAATCCCCCATTGAAAATAATTGTAGGCTACCAGGGGTCGAAGTCCCCCATTGAAATGAATTGCGGGCTCCCAGGGGTCGAAATTTCCCACTGAAATGAATGGCGGGCGCCCAGGAGTCAAAATCCCCCAATGAAATGAATGGCGGGCTCCCAGGGGTCGAAATTTCCCATTGAAATTAATGGCGGGCGCCCAGGAGTCAAAATCCCCCAATGGAATGAATGGCGGGCTCCCAGGGGTCGAAATTTCCCATTGAAATTAATGGCAGGCTACCAGGAGTCAAAATCCCCCAATGAAATGAATGGTGGACGCCCAGGGGTCGAAATCCCCCATTGAAATGAATGGCGGGCTCACAGGGGTCGAATTCCCCCATTGAAATGAATGACGGGCGCCTAGGGGTCGAAATCCCCCATTGAAATGAATGGCGGGCTCCCAGGGGTCGAATTCCCACATTGAAATGAATGGCCGGGCTACCAGGGATCGAATTCCCCCATTGAAATGAATGGCGGGCTCCCAGGAGTCGAAAATTCCCATTGAAATGAATGGCGGGCGCCCAGGACTCAAAATCCCCCAATGAAATGAATGGCGGGCTCACAGGGGTCGAAATTTCCCATTGAAATTAATGGCAGGCAACCAGGAGTCAAAATCCCCCAATGAAATGAATGGCGGGCTCCCAGGGGTCGAAATTTCCCATTGAAATAATGGCAGGCTACCAGGGGTCGAAATCCCCCATTGAAATGAATGGTGGGCGCCCAGGGGTCGAAATCCCCCATTGAAATGAATGGCGGATTCACAGGAGTCGAATTCCCCCATTGAAATGAATGACGGGCGCCTAGGGGTCGAAATCCCCCATTGAAATGAATGGCGGGCTACCAGGTGTCGAAATCCCCCATTGAAATGAATGGCGGGCGCCCAGGGGTCGAAATCCCCCATTGAAATGAATGGCGGGGGCCCAGGAGTCAAAATCCCCCAATGAAATGAATAACGGGCTACCAGGGGTCGAAATCCCCCATTGAAATTAATGGTAGGCTACCAGGGGTCGAAATCCCCCATTGAAATGAATAACGGGGTCCCAGGGGTCGAAATCCCCCATTGAAATGAATGACAGGCTGCAAAGGGTCGAAATCCCCCTTTGAAATGAATGGCGGGCTACCAGGGGTCGAAATCCCCCATTGAAATGAATGGCGGGCGCCCAGGGGTCGAAATCCCCTATTGAAATGAATGGAGGGCTCACAGGGGTCGAATTCCCCCATTGAAATGAATGGCGGGCGCCCAGGGGTCAAAATCCCCCAATGAAATCAATGGCGGGCTACCAGGGGTCGAAATCCCCCATTGAAATGAATAACGGGCTCCCAGGGGTCGAAATTTCCCATTGAAATGAATGGCGGGCGCCCAGGAGTCAAAATCCCCCAATGAAATGAATGGCGGGCTCCCAGGGGTCGAAATTTCCCATTGAAATTAATGGCAGGCTACCAGGAGTCAAAATCCCCCAATGAAATGAATGGTGGGCGCCCAGGGGTCGAAATCCCCCATTGAAATGAATGGCGGGCTCACAGGGGTCGAATTCCCCCATTGAAATGAATGACGGGCGCCTAGGGGTCGAAATCCCCCATTGAAATGAATGGCGGGCTCACAGGGGTCGAATTCCCCCATTGAAATGAATGACGGGCGCCTAGGGGTCGAAATCCCCCATTGAAATGAATGGCGGGCTACCAGGGGTCGAATTCACCCATTGAAATGAATGGCGGGCGCCTAGGGGTTAAAATCCCCCAATGAAATGAATGGCGGACTACCAGGGGTCGAAATCCCCCATTGAAATGAATGGCGGGAAACCATGGGTCGAAATCCTCCATTGAAATGAATGGTTGGCGCCTAGGGGTCGAAATCCTCCATTGAAATGAATGGCGGGCTCCCAGGTGTCGAATTCCCCCATTGAAATGAATGGCAAGCGCCCAGGGGTCAAAATCCCCCATTGAATTTAATGGTAGGCTACCAGGGGTCGAAGTCCCCCATTAAAATGAATTGCGGGCTCCCAGGGGTCGAATTCCCCCATTGAAATGAATGGCGGGGGCCCAGGGGTCGAAATCCCACATTGAAATTAATGGTAGGCTACCAGGGGTTGAATTCCCCCATTGAAATGAATGACGGGCGCCTAGGGGTCGAAATCCCCCATTGAAATGAATGGCGGGCTACCAGGGGTCGAAATCCCCCATTGAAATGAATGGCGGGCGCCCAGGGGTCGAAATCCCCCATTGAATTGAATGGCGGGGGCCCAGGAGTCAAAATCTCCCAATGAAATGAATAACGGGCTACCAGGGGTCGAAATCCCCCATTGAAATTAATGGTAGGCTACCAGGGGTCGAAATCCCCCATTGAAATGAATGGCGGGCGCCCAGGGGTTGAAATCCCCCATTGAAATGAATGGCGGGGGCCCAGGAGTCAAAATCCCCCAATGAAATGAATAACGGGCTACCAGGGGTCGAAATCCCCCATTGAAATTAATGGTAGGCTACCAGGGGTCGAAATCCCCCATTGAAATGAATAACGGGCTCCCAGGGGTCGAAATCCCCTATTGAAATGAATGACAGGCTGCAAAGGGTCGAAATCCCCCATTGAAATGAATGGCGGGCTACCAGGGGTCGAAATCCCCCATTGAAATGAATGGCGGGCGCCCAGGGGTCGAAATCCCCCATTGAAATGAATGGAGGGCTCACAGGGGTCGAATTCCCCCATTGAAATGAATGGCGGGCGCCCAGGGGTCAAAATCCCCCAATGAAATCAATGGCGGGCTACCAGGGGTAGAAATCCCCCATTGAAATGAATAACGGGCTCCCAGGGGTCGAAATTTCCCATTGAAATGAATGGCGGGCGCCCAGGAGTCAAAATCCCCCAATGAAATGAATGGTGGGCGCCCAGGGGTCGAAATCCCCCATTGAAATGAATGGCGGGCTCACAGGGGTCGAATTCCCCCATTGAAATGAATGACGGGCGCCTAGGGGTCGAAATCCCCCATTGAAATGAATGGCGGACTCACAGGGGTCGAATTCCACCATTGAAATGAATGACGGGCGCCTAGGGGTCGAAATCCCCCATTGAAATGAATGGCGGGCTACCAGGGGTCGAATTCACCCATTGAAATGAATGGCGGGCGCCTAGGGGTTAAAATCCCCCAATGAAATGAATGGCGGACTACCAGGGGTCGAAATCCCCCAATGAAATGAATGGCGGAAAACCATGGGTCGAAATCCTCCATTGAAATGAATGGTTGGCGCCTAGGGGTCGAAATCCTCCATTGAAATGAATGGCGGGCTCCCAGGTGTCGAATTCCCCCATTGAAATGAATGGCGGGCGCCCAGGGGTCGAAATCCCCCATTGAATTTAATGGTAGGCTACCAGGGGTCGAAGTCCCCCATTGAATTGAATTGCGGGCTCCCAGGGGTCGAATTCCCCCATTGAAATGAATGGCGGGCGCCCAGGGGTCGAAATCCCCCATTGAAAATAATGGTAGGCTACCAGGGGTCGAAGTCCCCCATTGAAATGAATTGCGGGCTCCCAGGGGTCGAAATTTCCCACTGAAATGAATGGCGGGCGCCCAGGAGTCAAAATCCCCCAATGAAATGAATGGCGGGCTCCCAGGGGTCGAAATTTCCCATTGAAATTAATGGCGGGCGCCCAGGAGTCAAAATCCCCCAATGGAATGAATGGCGGGCTCCCAGGGGTCGAAATTTCCCATTGAAATTAATGGCAGGCTACCAGGAGTCAAAATCCCCCAATGAAATGAATGGTGGACGCCCAGGGGTCGAAATCCCCCATTGAAATGAATGGCGGGCTCACAGGGGTCGAATTCCCCCATTGAAATGAATGACGGGCGCCTAGGGGTCGAAATCCCCCATTGAAATGAATGGCGGGCTCCCAGGGGTCGAATTCCCACATTGAAATGAATGGCCGGGCTACCAGGGATCGAATTCCCCCATTGAAATGAATGGCGGGCTCCCAGGAGTCGAAAATTCCCATTGAAATGAATGGCGGGCGCCCAGGACTCAAAATCCCCCAATGAAATGAATGGCGGGCTCACAGGGGTCGAAATTTCCCATTGAAATTAATGGCAGGCAACCAGGAGTCAAAATCCCCCAATGAAATGAATGGCGGGCTCCCAGGGGTCGAAATTTCCCATTGAAATTAATGGCAGGCTACCAGGGGTCGAAATCCCCCATTGAAATGAATGGTGGGCGCCCAGGGGTCGAAATCCCCCATTGAAATGAATGGCGGGCTCACAGGAGTCGAATTCCCCCATTGAAATGAATGACGGGCGCCTAGGGGTCGAAATCCCCCATTGAAATGAATGGCGGGCTACCAGGTGTCGAAATCCCCCATTGAAATGAATGGCGGGCGCCCAGGGGTCGAAATCCCCCATTGAAATGAATGGCGGGGGCCCAGGAGTCAAAATCCCCCAATGAAATGAATAACGGGCTACCAGGGGTCGAAATCCCCCATTGAAATTAATGGTAGGCTACCAGGGGTCGAAATCCCCCATTGAAATGAATAACGGGGTCCCAGGGGTCGAAATCCCCCATTGAAATGAATGACAGGCTGCAAAGGGTCGAAATCCCCCATTGAAATGAATGGCGGGCTACCAGGGGTCGAAATCCCCCATTGAAATGAATGGCGGGCGCCCAGGGGTCGAAATCCCCCATTGAAATGAATGGAGGACTCACAGGGGTCGAATTCCCCCATTGAAATGAATGGCGGGCGCCCAGGGGTCAAAATCCCCCAATGAAATCAATGGCGGGCTACCAGGGGTCGAAATCCCCCATTGAAATGAATAACGGGCTCCCAGGGGTCGAAATTTCCCATTGAAATGAATGGCGGGCGCCCAGGAGTCAAAATCCCCCAATGAAATGAATGGCGGGCTCCCAGGGGTCGAAATTTCCCATTGAAATTAATGGCAGGCTACCAGGAGTCAAAATCCCCCAATGAAATGAATGGTGGGCGCCCAGGGGTCGAAATCCCCCATTGAAATGAATGGCGGGCTCACAGGGGTCGAATTCCCCCATTGAAATGAATGACGGGCGCCTAGGGGTCGAAATCCCCCATTGAAATGAATGGCGGGCTCACAGGGGTCGAATTCCCCCATTGAAATGAATGACGGGCGCCTAGGGGTCGAAATCCCCCATTGAAATGAATGGCGGGCTACCAGGGGTCGAATTCACCCATTGAAATGAATGTCGGGCGCCTAGGGGTTAAAATCCCCCAATGAAATGAATGGCGGACTACCAGGGGTCGAAATCCCCCATTGAAATGAATGGCGGGAAACCATGGGTCGAAATCCTCCATTGAAATGAATGGTTGGCGCCTAGGGGTCGAAATCCTCCATTGAAATGAATGGCGGGCTCCCAGGTGTCGAATTCCCCCATTGAAATGAATGGCAAGCGCCCAGGGGTCAAAATCCCCCATTGAATTTAATGGTAGGCTACCAGGGGTCGAAGTCCCCCATTTAAATGAATTGCGGGCTCCCAGGGGTCGAATTCCCCCATTGAAATTAATGGCGGGGGCCCAGGGGTCGAAATCCCACATTGAAATTAATGGTAGGCTACCAGGGGTCGAATTCACCCATTGAAATGAATGGCGGGCGCCTAGGGGTTAAAATCCCCCAATGAAATGAATGGCGGACTACCAGGGGTCGAAATCCCCCATTGAAATGAATGGCGGGTGCCCAGGAGTCAAAATCCCCCAATGAAATGAACGGCGGGTTACCAGGGGTCGAAATCCACCATTGAAATGAATGGCTGGCGCCTAGGGGTCGAAATCCTCCATTGAAATGAATGGCGGGCTCCCAGGTGTCGAATTCCCCCATTGAAATGAATGGCGGGCGCCCAGGGGTCGAAATCCCCCATTGAATTTAATGGTAGGCTACCAGGGGTCGAAGTCCCCCATTGAAATGAATTGCGGGCTCCCAGGGGTCGAATTCCCCCAATGAAATGAATGGCGGGCGCCCAGGGGTCGAAATCCCCCATTGAAAATAATGGTAGGCTACCAGGGGTCGAAATCCCCCATTGAAATGAATTGCGGGCTCCCAGGGGTCAAAATCCCCCATTGAAATGAATGACAGGCTGCAAGTGGTCGAAATCCCCCATTGAAATGAATGGCGAGCGCCCAGGGGTCAAAATCCCCCATTGAAATGAATGGCGGGCGCCCAGGGGTCGAAATCCCCCAATGAAATGAATGGAGGGCTCACAGGGGTCGAATTCCCCCATTGAAATGAATGGCGGGCGCCCAGGGGTCCAAATCCCCCATTGAATTTAATGGTAGGCTACCAGGGGTCGAAGTCCCCCATTGAATTGAATTGCGGGCTCCCAGGGGTCGAATTCCCCCATTGAAATGAATGGCGGGCACCCAGGGGTCGAAATCCCCCATGGAAAATAATGGTAGGCTACCAGGGGTCGAAGTCCCCCATTGAAATGAATTGCGGGCTCCTAGGGGTCGAAATTTCCCACTGAATTGAATTGCGGGCGCCCAGGGCTCGAAATCCCCCATTGAAATGAATGGCTGGCTACCAGGGGTCGAATGGCGGGCTCCCAGGGTTCGAATTCCCCCATTGAAATGAATGGCGGGCTCCCAGGGGTCGAATTCCCACATTGAAATGAATGGCCGGGCTACCAGGGATCGAATTCCCCCATTGAAATGAATGGCGGGCTCCCAGGAGTCGAAATTTCCCATTGAAATGAATGGCGGGCGCCCAGGACTCAAAATCCCCCAATGAAATGAATGGCGGGCTCCCAGGGGTCGAAATTTCCCATTGAAATTAATGGCAGGCTACCAGGGGTCGAAATCCCCCATTGAAATGAATGGTGGGCGCCCAGGGGTCGAAATCCCCCATTGAAATGAATGGCGGGCTCACAGGAGTCGAATTCCCCCATTGAAATGAATGACGGGCGCCTAGGGGTCGAAATCCCCCATTGAAATGAATGGCGGGCTACCAGGTGTCGAATTCCCCCATTCAAATGAATGGCGGGCGCCCAGGGGTCGAAATCCCCCATTGAAATGAATGGCGGGGGCCCAGGAGTCAAAATCCCCCAATGAAATGAATAACGGGCTACCAGGGGTCGAAATCCCCCAATGAAATCAATGGCGGGCTACCAGGGGTCGAAATCCCCCATTGAAATGAATAACGGGCTCCCAGGGGTCGAAATTTCCCATTGAAATGAATGGCGGGCGCCCAGGAGTCAAAATCCCCCAATGAAATGAATGGCGGGCTCCCAGGGGTCGAAATTTCCCATTGAAATTAATGGCAGGCTACCAGGAGTCAAAATCCCCCAATGAAATGAATGGTGGGCGCCCAGGGGTCGAAATCCCCCATTGAAATGAATGGCGGGCTCACAGGGGTCGAATTCCCCCATTGAAATGAATGACGGGCGCCTAGGGGTCGAAATCCCCCATTGAAATGAATGGCGGGCTCACAGGGGTCGAATTCCCCCATTGAAATGAATGACGGGCGCCTAGGGGTCGAAATCCCCCATTGAAATGAATGGCGGGCTCACAGGGGTCGAATTCCCCCATTGAAATGAATGACGGGCGCCTAGGGGTCGAAATCCCCCATTGAAATGAATGGCGGGCTACCAGGGGTCGAATTCACCCATTGAAATGAATGTCGGGCGCCTAGGGGTTAAAATCCCCCAATGAAATGAATGGCGGACTACCAGGGGTCGAAATCCCCCATTGAAATGAATGGCGGGAAACCATGGGTCGAAATCCTCCATTGAAATGAATGGTTGGCGCCTAGGGGTCGAAATCCTCCATTGAAATGAATGGCGGGCTCCCAGGTGTCGAATTCCCCCATTGAAATGAATGGCAAGCGCCCAGGGGTCAAAATCCCCCATTGAATTTAATGGTAGGCTACCAGGGGTCGAAGTCCCCCATTAAAATGAATTGCGGGCTCCCAGGGGTCGAATTCCCCCATTGAAATTAATGGCGGGGGCCCAGGGGTCGAAATCCCACATTGAAATTAATGGTAGGCTACCAGGGGTCGAATTCACCCATTGAAATGAATGGCGGGCGCCTAGGGGTTAAAATCCCCCAATGAAATGAATGGCGGACTACCAGGGGTCGAAATCCCCCATTGAAATGAATGGCGGGTGCCCAGGAGTCAAAATCCCCCAATGAAATGAATGGCGGGTTACCAGGGGTCGAAATCCACCATTGAAATGAATGGCTGGCGCCTAGGGGTCGAAATCCTCCATTGAAATGAATGGCGGGCTCCCAGGTGTCGAATTCCCCCATTGAAATGAATGGCGGGCGCCCAGGGGTCGAAATCCCCCATTGAATTTAATGGTAGGCTACCAGGGGTCGAAGTCCCCCATTGAAATGAATTGCGGGCTCCCAGGGGTCGAATTCCCCCAATGAAATGAATGGCGGGCGCCCAGGGGTCGAAATCCCCCATTGAAAATAATGGTAGGCTACCAGGGGTCGAAATCCCCCATTGAAATGAATTGCGGGCTCCCAGGGGTCAAAATCCCCCATTGAAATGAATGACAGGCTGCAAGTGGTCGAAATCCCCCATTGAAATGAATGGCGAGCGCCCAGGGGTCAAAATCCCCCAATGAAATGAATGGCGGGCTACCAGGTGTCGAAATCCCCCATTGAAATGAATGGCGGGCGCCCAGGGGTCGAAATCCCCCAATGAAATGAATGGAGGGCTCACAGGGGTCGAATTCCCCCATTGAAATGAATGGCGGGCGCCCAGGGGTCGAAATCCCCCATTGAATTTAATGGTAGGCTACCAGGGGTCGAAGTCCCCCATTGAATTGAATTGCGGGCTCCCAGGGGTCGAATTCCCCCATTGAAATGAATGGCGGGCGCCCAGGGGTCGAAATCCCCCATTGAAAATAATGGTAGGCTACCAGGGGTCGAATGGCGGGCTCCCAGGGTTCGAATTCCCCCATTGAAATGAATGGCGGGCTCCCAGGGGTCGAATTCCCACATTGAAATGAATGGCCGGGCTACCAGGGATCGAATTCCCCCATTGAAATGAATGGCGGGCTCCCAG
Organism: Vanacampus margaritifer; assembly: GCF_051991255.1. Lineage (NCBI taxonomy): Eukaryota > Metazoa > Chordata > Actinopteri > Syngnathiformes > Syngnathidae > Vanacampus > Vanacampus margaritifer. The sequence continues at coordinate 2,518,959 of NC_135448.1, read as the reverse complement.
GAGTCGAAATTTCCCATTGAAATGAATGGCGGGCGCCCAGGACTCAAAATCCCCCAATGAAATGAATGGCGGGCTCACAGGGGTCGAAATTTCCCATTGAAATTAATGGCAGGCTACCAGGAGTCAAAATCCCCCAATGAAATGAATGGCGGGCTCCCAGGGGTCGAAATCCCCCATTGAAATGAATGGCGGGGGCCCAGGAGTCAAAATCCCCCAATGAAATGAATAACGGGCTACCAGGGGTCGAAATCCCCCATTGAAATTAATGGTAGGCTACCAGGGGTCGAAATCCCCCATTGAAATGAATAACGGGCTCCCAGGGGTCGAAATCCCCCATTGAAATGAATGACAGGCTGCAAAGGGTCGAAATCCCCCATTGAAATGAATGGCAGGCGCCCAGGGGTCAAAATCCCCCAATGAAATCAATGGCGGGCTACCAGGGGTCGAAATCCCCCATTGAAATGAATAACGGGCTCCCAGGGGTCGAAATTTCCCATTGAAATGAATGGCGGGCGCCCAGGAGTCAAAATCCCCCAATGAAATGAATGGCGGGCTCCCAGGGGTCGAAATTTCTTATTGAAATTAATGGCAGGCTACCAGGAGTCAAAATCCCCCAATGAAATGAATGGTGGGCGCCCAGGGGTCGAAATCCCCCATTGAAATGAATGGCGGGCTCACAGGGGTCGAATTCCCCCATTGAAATGAATGACGGGCGCCTAGGGGTCGAAATCCCCCATTGAAATGAATGGCGGGCTCACAGGGGTCGAATTCCCCCATTGAAATGAATGACGGGCGCCTAGGGGTCGAAATCCCCCATTGAAATGAATGGCGGGCTCACAGGGGTCGAATTCCCCCATTGAAATGAATGACGGGCGCCTAGGGGTCGAAATCCCCCATTGAAATGAATGGCGGGCTACCAGGGGTCGAATTCACCCATTGAAATGAATGTCGGGCGCCTAGGGGTTAAAATCCCCCAATGAAATGAATGGCGGACTACCAGGGGTCGAAATCCCCCATTGAAATGAATGGCGGGAAACCATGGGTCGAAATCCTCCATTGAAATGAATGGTTGGCGCCTAGGGGTCGAAATCCTCCATTGAAATGAATGGCGGGCTCCCAGGTGTCGAATTCCCCCATTGAAATGAATGGCAAGCGCCCAGGGGTCAAAATCCCCCATTGAATTTAATGGTAGGCTACCAGGGGTCGAAGTCCCCCATTAAAATGAATTGCGGGCTCCCAGGGGTCGAATTCCCCCATTGAAATTAATGGCGGGGGCCCAGGGGTCGAAATCCCACATTGAAATTAATGGTAGGCTACCAGGGGTCGAATTCACCCATTGAAATGAATGGCGGGCGCCTAGGGGTTAAAATCCCCCAATGAAATGAATGGCGGACTACCAGGGGTCGAAATCCCCCATTGAAATGAATTGCGGGTGCCCAGGAGTCAAAATCCCCCAATGAAATGAATGGCGGGTTACCAGGGGTCGAAATCCACCATTGAAATGAATGGCTGGCGCCTAGGGGTCGAAATCCTCCATTGAAATGAATGGCGGGCTCCCAGGTGTCGAATTCCCCCATTGAAATGAATGGCGGGCGCCCAGGGGTCGAAATCCCCCATTGAATTTAATGGTAGGCTACCAGGGGTCGAAGTCCCCCATTGAAATGAATTGCGGGCTCCCAGGGGTCGAATTCCCCCAATGAAATGAATGGCGGGCGCCCAGGGGTCGAAATCCCCCATTGAAAATAATGGTAGGCTACCAGGGGTCGAAATCCCCCATTGAAATGAATTGCGGGCTCCCAGGGGTCAAAATCCCCCATTGAAATGAATGACAGGCTGCAAGTGGTCGAAATCCCCCATTTAAATGAATGGCGAGCGCCCAGGGGTCAAAATCCCCCAATGAAATGAATGGCGGGCTACCAGGTGTCGAAATCCCCCATTGAAATGAATGGCGGGCGCCCAGGGGTCGAAATCCCCCAATGAAATGAATGGAGGGCTCACAGGGGTCGAATTCCCCCATTGAAATGAATGGCGGGCGCCCAGGGGTCGAAATCCCCCATTGAATTTAATGGTAGGCTACCAGGGGTCGAAGTCCCCCATTGAATTGAATTGCGGGCTCCCAGGGGTCGAATTCCCCCATTGAAATGAATGGCGGGCGCCCAGGGGTCGAAATCCCCCATTGAAAATAATGGTAGGCTACCAGGGGTCGAATGGCGGGCTCCCAGGGTTCGAATTCCCCCATTGAAATGAATGGCGGGCTCCCAGGGGTCGAATTCCCACATTGAAATGAATGGCCGGGCTACCAGGGATCGAATTCCCCCATTGAAATGAATGGCGGGCTCCCAGGAGTCGAAATTTCCCATTGAAATGAATGGCGGGCGCCCAGGACTCAAAATCCCCCAATGAAATGAATGGCGGGCTCACAGGGGTCGAAATTTCCCATTGAAATTAATGGCAGGCTACCAGGAGTCAAAATCCCCCAATGAAATGAATGGCGGGCTCCCAGGGGTCGAAATTTCCCATTGAAATTAATGGCAGGCTACCAGGGGTCGAAATCCCCCATTGAAATGAATGGTGGGCGCCCAGGGGTCGAAATCCCCCATTGAAATGAATGGCGGGCTCACAGGGGTCGAATTCCCCCATTGAAATGAATGACGGGCGCCTAGGGGTCGAAATCCCCCATTGAAATGAATGGCGGGCTCACAGGGGTCGAATTCCCCCATTGAAATGAATGACGGGCGCCTAGGGGTCGAAATCCCCCATTGAAATGAATGGCGGGCTCACAGGGGTCGAATTCCCCCATTGAAATGAATGACGGGCGCCTAGGGGTCGAAATCCCCCATTGAAATGAATGGCGGGCTACCAGGGGTCGAATTCACCCATTGAAATGAATGTCGGGCGCCTAGGGGTTAAAATCCCCCAATGAAATGAATGGCGGACTACCAGGGGTCGAAATCCCCCATTGAAATGAATGGCGGGAAACCATGGGTCGAAATCCTCCATTGAAATGAATGGTTGGCGCCTAGGGGTCGAAATCCTCCATTGAAATGAATGGCGGGCTCCCAGGTGTCGAATTCCCCCATTGAAATGAATGGCAAGCGCCCAGGGGTCAAAATCCCCCATTGAATTTAATGGTAGGCTACCAGGGGTCGAAGTCCCCCATTAAAATGAATTGCGGGCTCCCAGGGGTCGAATTCCCCCATTGAAATTAATGGCGGGGGCCCAGGGGTCGAAATCCCACATTGAAATTAATGGTAGGCTACCAGGGGTCGAATTCACCCATTGAAATGAATGGCGGGCGCCTAGGGGTTAAAATCCCCCAATGAAATGAATGGCGGACTACCAGGGGTCGAAATCCCCCATTGAAATGAATGGCGGGTGCCCAGGAGTCAAAATCCCCCAATGAAATGAATGGCGGGTTACCAGGGGTCGAAATCCACCATTGAAATGAATGGCTGGCGCCTAGGGGTCGAAATCCTCCATTGAAATGAATGGCGGGCTCCCAGGTGTCGAATTCCCCCATTGAAATGAATGGCGGGCGCCCAGGGGTCGAAATCCCCCATTGAATTTAATGGTAGGCTACCAGGGGTCGAAGTCCCCCATTGAAATGAATTGCGGGCTCCCAGGGGTCGAATTCCCCCAATGAAATGAATGGCGGGCGCCCAGGGGTCGAAATCCCCCATTGAAAATAATGGTAGGCTACCAGGGGTCGAAATCCCCCATTGAAATGAATTGCGGGCTCCCAGGGGTCAAAATCCCCCATTGAAATGAATGACAGGCTGCAAGTGGTCGAAATCCCCCATTTAAATGAATGGCGAGCGCCCAGGGGTCAAAATCCCCCAATGAAATGAATGGCGGGCTACCAGGTGTCGAAATCCCCCATTGAAATGAATGGCGGGCGCCCAGGGGTCGAAATCCCCCAATGAAATGAATGGAGGGCTCACAGGGGTCGAATTCCCCCATTGAAATGAATGGCGGGCGCCCAGGGGTCGAAATCCCCCATTGAATTTAATGGTAGGCTACCAGGGGTCGAAGTCCCCCATTGAATTGAATTGCGGGCTCCCAGGGGTCGAATTCCCCCATTGAAATGAATGGCGGGCGCCCAGGGGTCGAAATCCCCCATTGAAAATAATGGTAGGCTACCAGGGGTCGAAGTCCCCCATTGAAATGAATTGCGGGCTCCTAGGGGTCGAAATTTCCCACTGAATTGAATGGCGGGCGCCCAGGGCTCGAAATCCCCCATTGAAATGAATGGCTGGCTACCAGGGGTCGAATGGCGGGCTCCCAGGGTTCGAATTCCCCCATTGAAAAGAATGGCGGGCTCCCAGGGGTCGAATTCCCACATTGAAATGAATGGCCGGGCTACCAGGGATCGAATTCCCCCATTGAAATGAATGGCGGGCTCCCAGGAGTCGAAATTTCCCATTGAAATGAATGGCGGGCGCCCAGGACTCAAAATCCCCTAATGAAATGAATGGCGGGCTCACAGGGGTCGAAATTTCCCATTGAAATTAATGGCAGGCTACCAGGAGTCAAAATCCCCCAATGAAATGAATGGCGGGCTCCCAGGGGTCGAAATTTCCCATTGAAATTAATGGCAGGCTACCAGGGGTCGAAATCCCCCATTGAAATGAATGGTGGGCGCCCAGGGGTCGAAATCCCCCATTGAAATGAATGGCGGGCTCACAGGAGTCGAATTCCCCCATTGAAATGAATGACGGGCGCCTAGGGGTCGAAATCCCCCATTGAAATGAATGGCGGGCTACCAGGTGTCGAATTCCCCCATTGAAATGAATGGCGGGCGCCCAGGGGTCGAAATCCCCCATTGAAATGAATGGCGGGGGCCCAGGAGTCAAAATCCCCCAATGAAATGAATAACGGGCTACCAGGGGTCGAAATCCCCCATTGAAATTAATGGTAGGCTACCAGGGGTCGAAATCCCCCATTGAAATGAATAACGGGCTCCCAGGGGTCGAAATCCCCCATTGAAATGAATGACAGGCTGCAAAGGGTCGAAATCCCCCATTGAAATGAATGGCGGGCGCCCAGGGGTCAAAATCCCCCAATGAAATCAATGGCGGGCTACCAGGGGTCGAAATCCCCCATTGAAATGAATAACGGGCTCCCAGGGGTCGAAATTTCCCATTGAAATGAATGGCGGGCGCCCAGGAGTCAAAATCCCCCAATGAAATGAATGGCGGGCTCCCAGGGGTCGAAATTTCCCATTGAAATTAATGGCAGGCTACCAGGAGTCAAAATCCCCCAATGAAATGAATGGTGGGCGCCCAGGGGTCGAAATCCCCCATTGAAATGAATGGCGGGCTCACAGGGGTCGAATTCCCCCATTGAAATGAATGACGGGCGCCTAGGGGTCGAAATCCCCCATTGAAATGAATGGCGGGCTCACAGGGGTCGAATTCCCCCATTGAAATGAATGACGGGCGCCTAGGGGTCGAAATCCCCCATTGAAATGAATGGCGGGCTACCAGGGGTCGAATTCACCCATTGAAATGAATGGCGGGCGCCTAGGGGTTAAAATCCCCCAATGAAATGAATGGCGGACTACCAGGGGTCGAAATCCCCCATTGAAATGAATGGCGGGAAACCATGGGTCGAAATCCTCCATTGAAATGAATGGTTGGCGCCTAGGGGTCGAAATCCTCCATTGAAATGAATGGCGGGCTCCCAGATGTCAAATTCCCCCATTGAAATGAATGGCGGGCGCCCAGGGGTCAAAATCCCCCATTGAATTTAATGGTATACTACCAGGGGTCGAAGTCCCCCATTGAAATGAATTGCGGGCTCCCAGGGGTCGAATTCCCCCATTGAAATGAATGGCGGGGGCCCAGGGGTCGAAATCCCACATTGAAATTAATGGTAGGCTACCAGGGGTCGAAATCCCCCATTGAAATGAATGGCGGGCTACCAGGGGTCGAATTCACCCATTGAAATGAATGGCGGGCGCCTAGGGGTTAAAATCCCCCAATGAAATGAATGGCGGACTACCAGGGGTCGAAATCCCCCATTGAAATGAATGGCGGGCGCCCAGGGGTCGAAATCCCCCATTGAATTTAATGGTCGGCTACCAGGGGTCGAAGTCCCCCATTGAAATGAATTGCGGGCTCCCAGGGGTCGAATTCCCCCAATGAAATGAATGGCGGGCGCCCAGGGGTCGAAATCCCCCATTGAAAATAATCGTAGGCTACCAGGGGTCGAAATCCCCCATTGAAATGAATTGCGGGCTCCCAGGGGTCAAAATCCCCCATTGAAATGAATGACAGGCTGCAAGTGGTCGAAATCCCCCATTGAAATGAATGGCGAGCGCCCAGGGGTCAAAATCCCCCAATGAAATGAATGGCGGGAAACCATGGGTCGAAATCCTCCATTGAAATGAATGGCGGGCGCCCAGGGGTTGAAATCCCCCATTGAAATGAATGGCGGGGGCCCAGGAGTCAAAATTCCCCAATGAAATGAATAACTGGCTACCAGGGGTCAAAATCCCCCATTGAAATTAATGGTAGGCTACCAGGGGTCGAAATCCCCCATTGAAATGAATAACGGGCTCCCAGGGGTCGAAATCCCCTATTGAAATGAATGACAGGCTGCAAAGGGTCGAAATCCCCCATTGAAATGAATGGCGGGCTACCAGGGGTCGAAATCCCCCATTGAAATGAATGGCGGGCGCCCAGGAGTCGAAATCCCCCATTGAAATGAATGGAGGGCTCACAGGGGTCGAATTCCCCCATTGAAATGAATGGCGGGCGCCCAGGGGTCAAAATCCCCCAATGAAATCAATGGCGGGCTACCAGGGGTAGAAATCCCCCATTGAAATGAATAACGGGCTCCCAGGGGTCGAAATTTCCCATTGAAATGAATGGCGGGCGCCCAGGAGTCAAAATCCCCCAATGAAATGAATGGTGGGCGCCCAGGGGTCGAAATCCCCCATTGAAATGAATGGCGGGCTCACAGGGGTCGAATTCCCCCATTGAAATGAATGACGGGCGCCTAGGGGTCGAAATCCCCCATTGAAATGAATGGCGGACTCACAGGGGTCGAATTCCACCATTGAAATGAATAACGGGCGCCTAGGGGTCGAAATCCCCCATTGAAATGAATGGCGGGCTACCAGGGGTCGAATTCACCCATTGAAATGAATGGCGGGCGCCTAGGGGTTAAAATCCCCCAATGAAATGAATGGCGGACTACCAGGGGTCGAAATCCCCCATTGAAATGAATGGCGGGTGCCCAGGAGTCAAAATCCCCCAATGAAATGAATGGCGGGTTACCAGGGGTCGAAATCCACCATTGAAATGAATGGCTGGCGCCTAGGGGTCGAAATCCTCCATTGAAATGAATGGCGGGCTCTTAGGTGTCGAATTCCCCCATTGAAATGAATGGCGGGCGCCCAGGGGTCGAAATCCCCCATTGAATTTAATGGTAGGCTACCAGGGGTCGAAGTCCCCCATTGAAATGAATTGCGGGCTCCCAGGGGTCGAATTCCCCCAATGAAATGAATGGCGGGCGCCCAGGGGTCGAAATCCCCCATTGAAAATAATGGTAGGCTACCAGGGGTCGAAATCCCCCATTGAAATGAATTGCGGGCTCCCAGGGGTCAAAATCCCCCATTGAAATGAATGACAGGCTGCAAGTGGTCGAAATCCCCCATTGAAATGAATGGCGAGCGCCCAGGGGTCAAAATCCCCCAATGAAATGAATGGCGGGCTACCAGGTGTCGAAATCCCCCATTGAAATGAATGGCGGGCGCCCAGGGGTCGAAATCCCCCAATGAAATGAATGGAGGGCTCACAGGGGTCGAATTCCCCCATTGAAATGAATGGCGGGCGCCCAGGGGTCGAAATCCCCCATTGAATTTAATGGTAGGCTACCAGGGGTCGAAGTCCCCCATTGAATTGAATTGCGGGCTCCCAGGGGTCGAATTCCCCCATTGAAATGAATGGCGGGCGCCCAGGGGTCGAAATCCCCCATTGAAAATAATGGTAGGCTACCAGGGGTCGAAGTCCCCCATTGAAATGAATTGCGGGCTCCCAGGGGTCGAAATTTCCCACTGAATTGAATTGCGGGCGCCCAGGGCTCAAAATCCCCCATTGAAATGAATGGCTGGCTACCAGGGGTCGAATGGCGGGCTCCCAGGGTTCGAATTCCCCCATTGAAATGAATGGCGGGCTCCCAGGGGTCGAATTCCCACATTGAAATGAATGGCCGGGCTACCAGGGATCGAATTCCCCCATTGAAATGAATGGCGGGCTCGCAGGAGTCGAAATTTCCCATTGAAATGAATGGCGGGCGCCCAGGACTCAAAATCCCCCAATGAAATGAATGGCGGGCTCACAGGGGTCGAAATTTCCCATTGAAATTAATGGCAGGCTACCAGGAGTCAAAATCCCCCAATGAAATGAATGGCGGGCTCCCAGGGGTCGAAATTTCCCATTGAAATTAATGGCAGGCTACCAGGGGTCGAAATCCCCCATTGAAATGAATGGTGGGCGCCCAGGGGTCGAAATCCCCCATTGAAATGAATGGCGGGCTCACAGGAGTCGAATTCCCCCATTGAAATGAATGACGGGCGCCTAGGGGTCGAAATCCCCCATTGAAATGAATGGCGGGCTACCAGGTGTCGAATTCCCCCATTGAAATGAATGGCGGGCGCCCAGGGGTCGAAATCCCCCATTGAAATGAATGGCGGGGGCCCAGGAGTCAAAATCCCCCAATGAAATGAATAACGGGCTACCAGGGGTCGAAATCCCCCATTGAAATTAATGGTAGGCTACCAGGGGTCGAAATCCCCCATTGAAATGAATAACGGGCTCCCAGGGGTCGAAATCCCCCATTGAAATGAATGACAGGCTGCAAAGGGTCGAAATCCCCCATTGAAATGAATGGCGGGCGCCCAGGGGTCAAAATCCCCCAATGAAATCAATGGCGGGCTACCAGGGGTCGAAATCCCCCATTGAAATGAATAACGGGCTCCCAGGGGTCGAAATTTCCCATTGAAATGAATGGCGGGCGCCCAGGAGTCAAAATCCCCCAATGAAATGAATGGCGGGCTCCCAGGGGTCGAAATTTCCCATTGAAATTAATGGCAGGCTACCAGGAGTCAAAATCCCCCAATGAAATGAACGGTGGGCGCCCAGGGGTCGAAATCCCCCATTGAAATGAATGGCGGGCTCACAGGGGTCGAATTCCCCCATTGAAATGAATGACGGGCGCCTAGGGGTCCAAATCCCCCATTGAAATGAATGGCGGGCTCACAGGGGTCGAATTCCCCCATTGAAATGAATGACGGGCGCCTAGGGGTCGAAATCCCCCATTGAAATGAATGGCGGGCTACCAGGGGTCGAATTCACCCATTGAAATGAATGGCGGGCGCCTAGGGGTTAAAATCCCCCAATGAAATGAATGGCGGACTACCAGGGGTCGAAATCCCCCATTGAAATGAATGGCGGGAAACCATGGGTCGAAATCCTCCATTGAAATGAATGGTTGGCGCCTAGGGGTCGAAATCCTCCATTGAAATGAATGGCGGGCTCCCAGGTGTCGAATTCCCCCATTGAAATGAATGGCGGGCGCCCAGGGGTCAAAATCCCCCATTGAAATTAATGGTAGGCTACCAGGGGTCGAAGTCCCCCATTGAAATGAATTGCGGGCTCCCAGGGGTCGAATTCCCCCATTGAAATGAATGGCGGGGGCCCAGGGGTCGAAATCCCACATTGAAATTTATGGTAGGCTACCAGGGGTCGAAATCCCCCATTGAAATGAATGGCGGGCTACCAGGGGTCGAATTCACCCATTGAAATGAATGGCGGGCGCCTAGGGGTTAAAATCCCCCAATGAAATGAATGGCGGACTACCAGGGGTCGAAATCCCCCATTGAAATGAATGGCGGGCGCCCAGGGGTCGAAATCCCCCATTGAATTTAATGGTCGGCTACCAGGGGTCGAAGTCCCCCATTGAAATGAATTGCGGGCTCCCAGGGGTCGAATTCCCCCAATGAAATGAATGGCGGGCGCCCAGGGGTCGAAATCCCCCATTGAAAATAATGGTAGGCTACCAGGGGTCGAAATCCCCCATTGAAATGAATTGCGGGCTCCCAGGGGTCAAAATCCCCCATTGAAATGAATGACAGGCTGCAAGTGGTCGAAATCCCCCATTGAAATGAATGGCGAGCGCCCAGGGGTCAAAATCCCCCAATGAAATGAATGGCGGGAAACCATGGGTCGAAATCCTCCATTGAAATGAATGGCGGGCGCCCAGGGGTCGAAATCCCTCATTGAAATGAATGGCGGGCGCCCAGGTGTCAAAATCCCCCAATGAAATGAATGGCGAGCGCCTAGGGGTCGAAATCCCCCATTGAAATGAATGGCTGGTCCCCAGTGGTCGAATTCCGCCATTGAAATGAATGGCGGGCTCCCAGGGGTCGAATTTCCAATTGAAATGAATGGCCGGGCACCCAGGGGTCGGATTCCCTCATTGCAATGAATCGCCGGGCTACCAGGGGTCAAAATCCCCCAATGAAATGAATGGCGGTTTACCAGGGGTCGAAATCCCCAATTGAAATGAATGGCGGGCGCCCAGGGCTCGAAATCCCCATTGAAATGAATGGCTGGCTACCAGGGGTCGAATGGCGGGCTCCCAGGGTTCGAATTCCCCCATTGAAATGAATGGCGGGCTCCCAGGGGTCGAATTCCCACATTGAAATGAATGGCCGGCCTACCAGGGATCGAATTCCCCCATTGAAATGAATGGCGGGCTCCCAGGAGTCGAAATTTCCCATTGAAATGAATGGCGGGCGCCCAGGACTCAAAATCCCCCAATGAAATGAATGGCGGGCTCACAGGGGTCGAAATTTCCCATTGAAATTAATGGCAGGCTACCAGGAGTCAAAATCCCCCAATGAAATGAATGGCGGGCTCCCAGGGGTCGAAATTTCCCATTGAAATTAATGGCAGGCTACCAGGGGTCGAAATCCCCCATTGAAATGAATGGTGGGCGCCCAGGGGTTGAAATCCCCCATTGAAATGAATGGCGGGCTCACAGGGGTTGAATTCCCCCATTGAAATGAATGACGTGCGCCTAGGGGTCGAAATCCCCCATTGAAATGAATGGCGGGCTACCAGGGCTCGAAATCCCCCATTGAAATGAATGGCGGGCGCCCAGGGGTCGAAATCCCCCATTGAAATGAATGGCGGGGGCCCAGGAGTCAAAATCCCCCAATGAAATGAATAACGGGCTACCAGGGGTCGAAATCCCCCATTGAAATTAATGGTAGGCTACCAGGGGTCGAAATCCCCCATTGAAATGAATGGCGGGCGCCCAGGGGTTGAAATCCCCCATTGAAATGAATGGCGGGGGCCCAGGAGTCAAAATCCCCCAATGAAATGAATAACGGGCTACCAGGGGTCAAAATCCCCCATTGAAATTAATGGTAGGCTACCAGGGGTCGAAATCCCCCATTGAAATGAATAACGGGCTCCCAGGGGTCGAAATCCCCTATTGAAATGAATGACAGGCTGCAAAGGGTCGAAATCCCCCATTGAAATGAATGGCGGGCTACCAGGGGTCGAAATCCCCCATTGAAATGAATGGCGGGCGCCCAGGGGTCGAAATCCCCCATTGAAATGAATGGAGGGCTCACAGGGGTCGAATTCCCCCTTGAAATGAATGGCGGGCGCCCAGGGGTCAAAATCCCCCAATGAAATCAATGGCGGGCTACCAGGGGTAGAAATCCCCCATTGAAATGAATAACGGGCTCCCAGGGGTCGAAATTTCCCATTGAAATGAATGGCGGGCGCCCAGGAGTCAAAATCCCCCAATGAAATGAATGGTGGGCGCCCAGGGGTCGAAATCCCCCATTGAAATGAATGGCGGGCTCACAGGGGTCGAATTCCCCCATTGAAATGAATGACGGGCGCCTAGGGGTCGAAATCCCCCATTGAAATGAATGGCGGACTCACAGGGGTCGAATTCCACCATTGAAATGAATGACGGGCGCCTAGGGGTCGAAATCCCCCATTGAAATGAATGGCGGGCTACCAGGGGTCGAATTCACCCATTGAAATGAATGGCGGGCGCCTAGGGGTTAAAATCCCCCAATGAAATGAATGGCGGACTACCAGGGGTCGAAATCCCCCAATGAAATGAATGGCGGGAAACCATGGGTCGAAATCCTCCATTGAAATGAATGGTTGGCGCCTAGGGGTCGAAATCCTCCATTGAAATGAATGGCGGGCTCCCAGGTGTCGAATTCCCCCATTGAAATGAATGGCGGGCGCCCAGGGGTCGAAATCCCCCATTGAATTTAATGGTAGGCTACCAGGGGTCGAAGTCCCCCATTGAATTGAATTGCGGGCTCCCAGGGGTCGAATTCCCCCATTGAAATGAATGGCGGGCGCCCAGGGGTCGAAATCCCCCATTGAAAATAATGGTAGGCTACCAGGGGTCAAAGTCCCCCATTGAAATGAATTGCGGGCTCCCAGGGGTCGAAATTTCCCACTGAAATGAATGGCGGGCGCCCAGGAGTCAAAATCCCCCAATGAAATGAATGGCGGGCTCCCAGGGGTCGAAATTTCCTATTGAAATTAATGGCGGGCGCCCAGGAGTCAAAATCCCCCAATGAAATGAATGGCGGGCTCCCAGGGGTCGAAATTTCCCATTGAAATTAATGGCAGGCTACCAGGAGTCAAAATCCCCCAATGAAATGAATGGTGGGCGCCCAGGGGTCGAAATCCCCCATTGAAATGAATGGCGGGCTCACAGGGGTCGAATTCCCCCATTGAAATGAATGACGGGCGCCTAGGGGTCGAAATCCCCCATTGAAATGAATGGCGGGCTCCCAGGGGTCGAATTCCCACATTGAAATGAATGGCCGGGCTACCAGGGATCGAATTCCCCCATTGAAATGAATGGCGAGCTCCCAGGAGTCGAAAATTCCCATTGAAATGAATGGCGGGCGCCCAGGACTCAAAATCCCCCAATGAAATGAATGGCGGTCTCACAGGGGTCGAAATTTCCCATTGAAATTAATGGCAGGCAACCAGGAGTCAAAATCCCCCAATGAAATGAATGGCGGGCTCCCAGGGGTCGAAATTTCCCATTGAAATTAATGGCAGGCTACCAGGGGTCGAAATCCCCCATTGAAATGAATGGTGGGCGCCCAGGGGTCGAAATCCCCCATTGAAATGAATGGCGGGCTCACAGGAGTCGAATTCCCCCATTGAAATGAATGACGGGCGCCTAGGGGTCGAAATCCCCCATTGAAATGAATGGCGGGCTACCAGGTGTCGAAATCCCCCATTGAAATGAATGGCGGGCGCCCAGGGGTCGAAATCCCCCATTGAAATGAATGGCGGGGGCCCAGGAGTCAAAATCCCCCAATGAAATGAATAACGGGCTACCAGGGGTCGAAATCCCCCATTGAAATTAATGGTAGGCTACCAGGGGTCGAAATCCCCCATTGAAATGAATAACGGGGTCCCAGGGGTCGAAATCCCCCATTGAAATGAATGACTGGCTGCAAAGGGTCGAAATCCCTCATTGAAATGAATGGCGGGCTACCAGGGGTCGAAATCCCCCATTGAAATGAATGGCGGGCGCCCAGGAGTCGAAATCCCCCAATGAAATGAATGGCGGGCTCCCAGGGGTCGAAATTTCCCATTGAAATTAATGGCAGGCTACCAGGAGTCAAAATCCCCCAATGAAATGAATGGTGGGCGCCCAGGGGACGAAATCCCCCATTGAAATGAATGGCGGGCTCACAGGGGTCGAATTCCCCCATTGAAATGAATGACGGGCGCCTAGGGGTCGAAATCCCCCATTGAAATGAATGGCGGGCTCACAGGGGTCGAATTCCCCCATTGAAATGAATGACGGGCGCCTAGGGGTCGAAATCCCCCATTGAAATGAATGGCGGACTCACAGGGGTCGAATTCCACCATTGAAATGAATGACGGGCGCCTAGGGGTCGAAATCCCCCATTGAAATGAATGGCGGGCTACCAGGGGTCGAAATCCCCAATTGAAATGAATGGCGGGCGCCCAGGGCTCGAAATCCCCATTGAAATGAATGGCTGGCTACCAGGGGTCGAATGGCGGGCTCCCAGGGTTCGAATTCCCCCATTGAAATGAATGGCGGGCTCCCAGGGGTCGAATTCCCACATTGAAATGAATGGCCGGCCTACCAGGGATCGAATTCCCCCATTGAAATGAATGGCGGGCTCCCAGGAGTCGAAATTTCCCATTGAAATGAATGGCGGGCGCCCAGGACTCAAAATCCCCCAATGAAATGAATGGCGGGCTCACAGGGGTCGAAATTTCCCATTGAAATTAATGGCAGGCTACCAGGAGTCAAAATCCCCCAATGAAATGAATGGCGGGCTCCCAGGGGTCGAAATTTCCCATTGAAATTAATGGCAGGCTACCAGGGGTCGAAATCCCCCATTGAAATGAATGGTGGGCGCCCAGGGGTTGAAATCCCCCATTGAAATGAATGGCGGGCTCACAGGGGTTGAATTCCCCCATTGAAATGAATGACGGGCGCCTAGGGGTCGAAATCCCCCATTGAAATGAATGGCGGGCTACCAGGGCTCGAAATCCCCCATTGAAATGAATGGCGGGCGCCCAGGGGTCGAAATCCCCCATTGAAATGAATGGCGGGGGCCCAGGAGTCAAAATCCCCCAATGAAATGAATAACGGGCTACCAGGGGTCGAAATCCCCCATTGAAATTAATGGTAGGCTACCAGGGGTCGAAATCCCCCATTGAAATAAATGGCGGGCGCCCAGGGGTTGAAATCCCCCATTGAAATGAATGGCGGGGGCCCAGGAGTCAAAATCCCCCAATGAAATGAATAACGGGCTACCAGGGGTCAAAATCCCCCATTGAAATTAATGGTAGGCTACCAGGGGTCGAAATCCCCCATTGAAATGAATAACGGGCTCCCAGGGGTCGAAATCCCCTATTGAAATGAATGACAGGCTGCAAAGGGTCGAAATCCCCCATTGAAATGAATGGCGGGCTACCAGGGGTCGAAATCCCCCATTGAAATGAATGGCGGGCGCCCAGGGGTCGAAATCCCCCATTGAAATGAATGGAGGGCTCACAGGGGTCGAATTCCCCCTTGAAATGAATGGCGGGCGCCCAGGGGTCAAAATCCCCCAATGAAATCAATGGCGGGCTACCAGGGGTAGAAATCCCCCATTGAAATGAATAACGGGCTCCCAGGGGTCGAAATTTCCCATTGAAATGAATGGCGGGCGCCCAGGAGTCAAAATCCCCCAATGAAATGAATGGTGGGCGCCCAGGGGTCGAAATCCCCCATTGAAATGAATGGCGGGCTCACAGGGGTCGAATTCCCCCATTGAAATGAATGACGGGCGCCTAGGGGTCGAAATCCCCCATTGAAATGAATGGCGGACTCACAGGGGTCGAATTCCACCATTGAAATGAATGACGGGCGCCTAGGGGTCGAAATCCCCCATTGAAATGAATGGCGGGCTACCAGGGGTCGAATTCACCCATTGAAATGAATGGCGGGCGCCTAGGGGTTAAAATCCCCCAATGAAATGAATGGCGGACTACCAGGGGTCGAAATCCCCCAATGAAATGAATGGCGGGAAACCATGGGTCGAAATCCTCCATTGAAATGAATGGTTGGCGCCTAGGGGTCGAAATCCTCCATTGAAATGAATGGCGGGCTCCCAGGTGTCGAATTCCCCCATTGAAATGAATGGCGGGCGCCCAGGGGTCGAAATCCCCCATTGAATTTAATGGTAGGCTACCAGGGGTCGAAGTCCCCCATTGAATTGAATTGCGGGCTCCCAGGGGTCGAATTCCCCCATTGAAATGAATGGCGGGCGCCCAGGGGTCGAAATCCCCCATTGAAAATAATGGTAGGCTACCAGGGGTCAAAGTCCCCCATTGAAATGAATTGCGGGCTCCCAGGGGTCGAAATTTCCCACTGAAATGAATGGCGGGCGCCCAGGAGTCAAAATCCCCCAATGAAATGAATGGCGGGCTCCCAGGGGTCGAAATTTCCTATTGAAATTAATGGCGGGCGCCCAGGAGTCAAAATCCCCCAATGAAATGAATGGCGGGCTCCCAGGGGTCGAAATTTCCCATTGAAATTAATGGCAGGCTACCAGGAGTCAAAATCCCCCAATGAAATGAATGGTGGGCGCCCAGGGGTCGAAATCCCCCATTGAAATGAATGGCGGGCTCACAGGGGTCGAATTCCCCCATTGAAATGAATGACGGGCGCCTAGGGGTCGAAATCCCCCATTGAAATGAATGGCGGGCTCCCAGGGGTCGAATTCCCACATTGAAATGAATGGCCGGGCTACCAGGGATCGAATTCCCCCATTGAAATGAATGGCGAGCTCCCAGGAGTCGAAAATTCCCATTGAAATGAATGGCGGGCGCCCAGGACTCAAAATCCCCCAATGAAATGAATGGCGGTCTCACAGGGGTCGAAATTTCCCATTGAAATTAATGGCAGGCAACCAGGAGTCAAAATCCCCCAATGAAATGAATGGCGGGCTCCCAGGGGTCGAAATTTCCCATTGAAATTAATGGCAGGCTACCAGGGGTCGAAATCCCCCATTGAAATGAATGGTGGGCGCCCAGGGGTCGAAATCCCCCATTGAAATGAATGGCGGGCTCACAGGAGTCGAATTCCCCCATTGAAATGAATGACGGGCGCCTAGGGGTCGAAATCCCCCATTGAAATGAATGGCGGGCTACCAGGTGTCGAAATCCCCCATTGAAATGAATGGCGGGCGCCCAGGGGTCGAAATCCCCCATTGAAATGAATGGCGGGGGCCCAGGAGTCAAAATCCCACAATGAAATGAATAACGGGCTACCAGGGGTCGAAATCCCCCATTGAAATTAATGGTAGGCTACCAGGGGTCGAAATCCCCCATTGAAATGAATAACGGGGTCCCAGGGGTCGAAATCCCCCATTGAAATGAATGACTGGCTGCAAAGGGTCGAAATCCCTCATTGAAATGAATGGCGGGCTACCAGGGGTCGAAATCCCCCATTGAAATGAATGGCGGGCGCCCAGGAGTCGAAATCCCCCATTGAAATGAATGGAGGGCTCACAGGGGTCGAATTCCCCCATTGAAATGAATGGCGGGCGCCCAGGGGTCAAAATCCCCCAATGAAATCAATGGCGGGCTACCAGGGGTCGAAATCCCCCATTGAAATGAATAACAGGCTCCCAGGGGTCGAAATTTCCCATTGAAATGAATGGCTGGCGCCCAGGAGTCAAAATCCCCCAATGAAATGAATGGCGGGCTCCCAGGGGTCGAAATTTCCCATTGAAATTAATGGCAGGCTACCAGGAGTCAAAATCCCCCAATGAAATGAATGGTGGGCGCCCAGGGGTCGAAATCCCCCATTGAAATGAATGGCGGGCTCACAGGGGTCGAATTCCCCCATTGAAATGAATGACGGGCGCCTAGGGGTCGAAATCCCCCATTGAAATGAATGGCGGGCTCACAGGGGTCGAATTCCCCCATTGAAATGAATGACGGGCGCCTAGGGGTCGAAATCCCCCATTGAAATGAATGGCGGACTCACAGGGGTCGAATTCCACCATTGAAATGAATGACGGGCGCCTAGGGGTCGAAATCCCCCATTGAAATGAATGGCGGGCTACCAGGGGTCGAAATCCCCAATTGAAATGAATGGCGGGCGCCCAGGGCTCGAAATCCCCATTGAAATGAATGGCTGGCTACCAGGGGTCGAATGGCGGGCTCCCAGGGTTCGAATTCCCTCATTGAAATGAATGGCGGGCTCCCAGGGGTCGAATTCCCACATTGAAATGAATGGCCGGCCTACCAGGGATCGAATTCCCCCATTGAAATGAATGGCGGGCTCCCAGGAGTCGAAATTTCCCATTGAAATGAATGGCGGGCGCCCAGGACTCAAAATCCCCCAATGAAATGAATGGCGGGCTCACAGGGGTCGAAATTTCCCATTGAAATTAATGGCAGGCTACCAGGAGTCAAAATCCCCCAATGAAATGAATGGCGGGCTCCCAGGGGTCGAAATTTCCCATTGAAATTAATGGCAGGCTACCAGGGGTCGAAATCCCCCATTGAAATGAATGGTGGGCGCCCAGGGGTCGAAATCCCCCATTGAAATGAATGGCGGGCTCACAGGGGTTGAATTCCCCCATTGAAATGAATGACGGGCGCCTAGGGGTCGAAATCCCCCATTGAAATGAATGGCGGGCTACCAGGGGTCGAAATCCCCCATTGAAATGAATGGCGGGCGCCCAGGGGTCGAAATCCCCCATTGAAATGAATGGCGGGGGCCCAGGAGTCAAAATCCCCCAATGAAATGAATAACGGGCTACCAGGGGTCGAAATCCCCCATTGAAATTAATGGTAGGCTACCAGGGGTCGAAATCCCCCATTGAAATGAATGGCGGGCGCCCAGGGGTTGAAATCCCCCAATGAAATGAATGGCGGGGGCCCAGGAGTCAAAATCCCCCAATGAAATGAATAACGGGCTACCAGGGGTCAAAATCCCCCATTGAAATTAATGGTAGGCTACCAGGGGTCGAAATCCCCCATTGAAATGAATAACGGGCTCCCAGGGGTCGAAATCCCCTATTGAAATGAATGACAGGCTGCAAAGGGTCGAAATCCCCCATTGAAATGAATGGCGGGCTACCAGGGGTCGAAATCCCCCATTGAAATGAATGGCGGGCGCCCAGGGGTCGAAATCCCCCATTGAAATGAATGGAGGGCTCACAGGGGTCGAATTCCCCCATTGAAATGAATGGCGGGCGCCCAGGGGTCAAAATCCCCCAATGAAATCAATGGCGGGCTACCAGGGGTAGAAATCCCCCATTGAAATGAATAACGGGCTCCCATGGGTCGAAATTTCCCATTGAAATGAATGGCGGGCGCCCAGGAGTCAAAATCCCCCAATGAAATGAATGGTGGGCGCCCAGGGGTCGAAATCCCCCATTGAAATGAATGGCGGGCTCACAGGGGTCGAATTCCCCCATTGAAATGAATGACGGGCGCCTAGGGGTCGAAATCCCCCATTGAAATGAATGGCGGACTCACAGGGGTCGAATTCCACCATTGAAATGAATGACGGGCGCCTAGGGGTCGAAATCCCCCATTGAAATGAATGGCGGGCTACCAGGGGTCGAATTCACCCATTGAAATGAATGGCGGGCGCCTAGGGGTTAAAATCCCCCAATGAAATGAATGGCGGACTACCAGGGGTCGAAATCCCCCAATGAAATGAATGGCGGGAAACCATGGGTCGAAATCCTCCATTGAAATGAATGGTTGGCGCCTAGGGGTCGAAATCCTCCATTGAAATGAATGGCGGGCTCCCAGGTGTCGAATTCCCCCATTGAAATGAATGGCGGGCGCCCAGGGGTCGAAATCCCCCATTGAATTTAATGGTAGGCTACTAGGGGTCGAAGTCCCCCATTGAATTGAATTGCGGGCTCCCAGGGGTCGAATTCCCCCATTGAAATGAATGGCGGGCGCCCAGGGGTCGAAATCCCCCATTGAAAATAATGGTAGGCTACCAGGGGTCAAAGTCCCCCATTGAAATGAATGGCGGGCTCCCAGGGGTCGAAATTTCCCACTGAAATGAATGGCGGGCGCCCAGGAGTCAAAATCCCCCAATGAAATGAATGGCGGGCTCCCAGGGGTCGAAATTTCCCATTGAAATTAATGGCAGGCTACCAGGAGTCAAAATCCCCCAATGAAATGAATGGTGGGCGCCCAGGGGTCGAAATCCCCCATTGAAATGAATGGCGGGCTCACAGGGGTCGAATTCCCCCATTGAAATGAATGACGGGCGCCTAGGGGTCGAAATCCCCCATTGAAATGAATGGCGGGCTCCCAGGGGTCGAATTCCCACATTGAAATGAATGGCCGGGCTACCAGGGATCGAATTCCCCCATTGAAATGAATGGCGGGCTCCCAGGAGTCGAAAATTCCCATTGAAATGAATGGCGGGCGCCCAGGACTCAAAATCCCCCAATGAAATGAATGGCGGGCTCACAGGGGTCGAAATTTCCCATTGAAATTAATGGCAGGCAACCAGGAGTCAAAATCCCCCAATGAAATGAATGGCGGGCTCCCAGGGGTCGAAATTTCCCATTGAAATTAATGGCAGGCTACCAGGGGTCGAAATCCCCCATTGAAATGAATGGTGGGCGCCCAGGGGTCGAAATCCCCCATTGAAATGAATGGCGGGCTCACAGGAGTCGAATTCCCCCATTGAAATGAATGACGGGCGCCTAGGGGTCGAAATCCCCCATTGAAATGAATGGCGGGCTACCAGGTGTCGAAATCCCCCATTGAAATGAATGGCGGGCGCCCAGGGGTCGAAATCCCCCATTGAAATGAATGGCGGGGGCCCAGGAGTCAAAATCCCCCAATGAAATGAATAACGGGCTACCAGGGGTCGAAATCCCCCATTGAAATTAATGGTAGGCTACCAGGGGTCGAAATCCCCCATTGAAATGAATAACGGGGTCCCAGGGGTCGAAATCCCCCATTGAAATGAATGACAGGCTGCAAAGGGTCGAAATCCCCCATTGAAATGAATGGCGGGCTACCAGGGGTCGAAATCCCCCATTGAAATGAATGGCGGGCGCCCAGGGGTCGAAATCCCCCATTGAAATGAATGGAGGGCTCACAGGGGTCGAATTCCCCCATTGAAATGAATGGCGGGCGCCCAGGGGTCAAAATCCCCAAATGAAATCAATGGCGGGCTACCAGGGGTCGAAATCCCCCATTGAAATGAATAACGGGCTCCCAGGGGTCGAAATTTCCCATTGAAATGAATGGCGGGCGCCCAGGAGTCAAAATCCCCCAATGAAATGAATGGCGGGCTCCCAGGGGTCGAAATTTCCCATTGAAATTAATGGCAGGCTACCAGGGGTCGAAATCCCCCATTGAAATGAATGACGGGCGCCTAGGGGTCGAAATCCCCCATTGAAATGAATGGCGGGCTCACAGGGGTCGAATTCTCCCATTGAAATGAATGACGGGCGCCTAGGGGTCGAAATCCCCCATTGAAATGAATGGCGGGCTACCAGGGGTCGAATTCACCCATTGAAATTAATGGCGGGCGCCTAGGGGTTAAAATCCCCCAATGAAATGAATGGCGGACTACCAGGGGTCGAAATCCCCCATTGAAATGAATGGCGGGAAACCATGGGTCGAAATCCTCCATTGAAATGAATGGTTGGCGCCTAGGGGTCGAAATCCTCCATTGAAATGAATGGCGGGCTCCCAGGGGTCAAAATCCCTAATTGAATTTAATGGTAGGCTACCAGGGGTCGAAGTCCCCCATTAAAATGAATTGCGGGCTCCCAGGGGTCGAATTCCCCCATTGAAATGAATGGCGGGGGCCCAGGGGTCGAAATCCCACATTGAAATTAATGGTAGGCTACCAGGGGTCGAAATCCCCCATTGAAATGAATGGCGGGCTACCAGGGGTCGAATTCACCCATTGAAATGAATGGCGGGCGCCTAGGGGTTAAAATCCCCCAATGAAATGAATGGCGGACTACCAGGGGTCGAAATCCCCCATTGAAATGAATGGCGGGTGCCCAGGAGTCAAAATCCCCCAATGAAATGAATGGCGGGTTACCAGGGGTCGAAATCCACCATTGAAATGAATGGCTGGCGCCTAGGGGTCGAAATCCTCCATTGAAATGAATGGCGGACTACCAGGGGTCGAAATCCCCCATTGAAATGAATGGCGGGTGCCCAGGAGTCAAAATCCCCCAATGAAATGAATGGCGGGTTACCAGGGGTCGAAATCCACCATTGAAATGAATGGCTGGCGCCTAGGGGTCGAAATCCTCCATTGAAATGAATGGCGGGCTCCCAGGTGTCGAATTCCCCCATTGAAATGAATGGCGGGCGCCCAGGGGTCGAAATCCCCCATTGAATTTAATGGTAGGCTACCAGGGGTCGAAGTCCCCCATTGAAATTAATTGCGGGCTCCCAGGGGTCGAATTCCCCCAATGAAATGAATGGCGGGCGCCCAGGGGTCGAAATCCCCCATTGAAAATAATGGTAGGCTACCAGGGGTCGAAATCCCCCATTGAAATGAATTGCGGTCTCCCAGGGGTCAAAATCCCCCATTGAAATGAATGACAGGCTGCAAGTGGTCGAAATCCCCCATTGAAATGAATGGCGAGCGCCCAGGGGTCAAAATCCCCCAATGAAATGAATGGCGGGCTACCAGGTGTCGAAATCCCCCATTGAAATGAATGGCGGGCGCCCAGGGGTCGAAATCCCCCAATGAAATGAATGGAGGGCTCACAGGGGTCGAATTCCCCCATTGAAATGAATGGCGGGCGCCCAGGGGTCGAAATCCCCCATTGAATTTAATGGTAGGCTACCAGGGGTCGAAGTCCCCCATTGAATTGAATTGCGGGCTCCCAGGGGTCGAATTCCCCTATTGAAATGAATGGCGGGCGCCCAGGGGTCGAAATCCCCCATTGAAAATAATGGTAGGCTACCAGGGGTCGAAGTCCCCCATTGAAATGAATTGCGGGCTCCCAGGGGTCGAAATTTCCCACTGAATTGAATGGCGGGCGCCCAGGGCTCGAAATCCCCCATTGAAATGAATGGCTGGCTACCAGGGGTCGAATGGCGGGCTCCCAGGGTTCGAATTCCCCCATTGAAATGAATGGCGGGCTCCCAGGGGTCGAATTCCCACATTGAAATGAATGGCCGGGCTACCAGGGATCGAATTGCCCCATTGAAATGAATGGCGGGCTCCCAGGAGTCGAAATTTCCCATTGAAATGAATGGCGGGCGCCCAGGACTCAAAATCCCCCAATGAAATGAATGGCGGGCTCACAGGGGTCGAAATTTCCCATTGAAATTAATGGCAGGCTACCAGGAGTCAAAATCCCCCAATGAAATGAATGGCGGGCTCCCAGGGGTCGAAATTTCCCATTGAAATTAATGGCAGGCTACCAGGGGTCGAAATCCCCCATTGAAATGAATGGTGGGCGCCCAGGGGTCGAAATCCCCCATTGAAATGAATGGCGGGCTCACAGGAGTCGAATTCCCCCATTGAAATGAATGACGGGCGCCTAGGGGTCGAAATCCCCCATTGAAATGAATGGCGGGCTACCAGGTGTCGAATTCCCCCATTGAAATGAATGGCGGGCGCCCAGGGGTCGAAATCCCCCATTGAAATGAATGGCGGGGGCCCAGGAGTCAAAATCCCCCAATGAAATGAATAACGGGCTACCAGGGGTCGAAATCCCCCATTGAAATTAATGGTAGGCTACCAGGGGTCGAAATCCCCCATTGAAATGAATAACGGGCTCCCAGGGGTCGAAATCCCCCATTGAAATGAATGACAGGCTGCAAAGGGTCGAAATCCCCCATTGAAATGAATGGCGGGCGCCCAGGGGTCAAAATCCCCCAATGAAATCAATGGCGGGCTACCAGGGGTCGAAATCCCTCATTGAAATGAATAACGGGCTCCCATGGGTCGAAATTTCCCATTGAAATGAATGGCGGGCGCCCAGGAGTCAAAATCCCCCAATGAAATGAATGGCGGGCTCCCAGGGGTCGAAATTTCCCATTGAAATTAATGGCAGGCTACCAGGAGTCAAAATCCCCCAATGAAATGAATGGTGGGCGCCCAGGGGTCGAAATCCCCCATTGAAATGAATGGCGGGCTCACAGGGGTCGAATTCCCCCATTGAAATGAATGACGGGCGCCTAGGGGTCGAAATCCCCCATTGAAATGAATGGCGGGCTCACAGGGGTCGAATTCCCCCATTGAAATGAATGACGGGCGCCTAGGGGTCGAAATCCCCCAATGAAATGAATGGCGGGCTACCAGGGGTCGAATTCACCCATTGAAATGAATGGCGGGGGCCCAGGGGTCGAAATCCCACATTGAAATTAATGGTAGGCTACCAGGGGTCGAAATCCCCCATTGAAATGAATGGCGGGCTACCAGGGGTCGAATTCACCCATTGAAATGAATGGCGGGCGCCTAGGGGTTAAAATCCCCCAATGAAATGAATGGCGGACTACCAGGGGTCGAAATCCCCCATTGAAATGAATGGCGGGCGCCCAGGGGTCGAAATCCCCCATTGAATTTAATGGTCGGCTACCAGGGGTCGAAGTCCCCCATTGAAATGAATTGCGGGCTCCCAGGGGTCGAATTCCCCCAATGAAATGAATGGCGGGCGCCCAGGGGTCGAAATCCCCCATTGAAAATAATGGTAGGCTACCAGGGGTCGAAATCCCCCATTGAAATGAATTGCGGGCTCCCAGGGGTCAAAATCCCCCATTGAAATGAATGACAGGCTGCAAGTGGTCGAAATCCCCCATTGAAATGAATGGCGAGCGCCCAGGGTTCAAAATCCCCCAATGAAATGAATGGCGGGAAACCATGGGTCGAAATCCTCCATTGAAATGAATGGCGGGCGCCCAGGGGTCGAAATCCCTCATGGAAATGAATGGCGGGCGCCCAGGTGTCAAAATCCCCCAATGAAATGAATGGCGAGCGCCTAGGGGTCGAAATCCCCCATTGAAATGAATGGCTGGTCCCCAGTGGTCGAATTCCGCCATTGAAATGAATGGCGGGCTCCCAGGGGTCGAATTTCCAATTGAAATGAATGGCCGGGCACCCAGGGGTCGGATTCCCTCATTGAAATGAATCGCCGGGCTACCAGGGGTCAAAATCCCCCAATGAATTGAATGGCGGGCTACCAGGGGTCGAAATCCCCAATTGAAATGAATGGCGGGCGCCCAGGGCTCGAAATCCCCATTGAAATGAATGGCTGGCTACCAGGGGTCGAATGGCGGGCTCCCAGGGTTCGAATTCCCCCATTGAAATGAATGGCGGGCTCCCAGGGGTCGAATTCCCACATTGAAATGAATGGCCGGCCTACCAGGGATCGAATTCCCCCATTGAAATGAATGGCGGGCTCCCAGGAGTCGAAATTTCCCATTGAAATGAATGGCGGGCGCCCAGGACTCAAAATCCCCCAATGAAATGAATGGCGGGCTCACAGGGGTCGAAATTTCCCATTGAAATTAATGGCAGGCTACCAGGAGTCAAAATCCCCCAATGAAATGAATGGCGGGCTCCCAGGGGTCGAAATTTCCCATTGAAATTAATGGCAGGCTACCAGGGGTCGAAATCCCCCATTGAAATGAATGGTGGGCGCCCAGGGGTCGAAATCCCCCATTGAAATGAATGGCGGGCTCACAGGGGTTGAATTCCCCCATTGAAATGAATGACGGGCGCCTAGGGGTCGAAATCCCCCATTGAAATGAATGGCGGGCTACCAGGGGTCGAAATCCCCCATTGAAATGAATGGCGGGCGCCCAGGGGTCGAAATCCCCCATTGAAATGAATGGCGGGGGCCCAGGAGTCAAAATCCCCCAATGAAATGAATAACGGGCTACCAGGGGTCGAAATCCCCCATTGAAATTAATGGTAGGCTACCAGGGGTCGAAATCCCCCATTGAAATGAATGGCGGGCGCCCAGGGGTTGAAATCCCCCATTGAAATGAATGGCGGGGGCCCAGGAGTCAAAATCCCCCAATGAAATGAATAACGGGCTACCAGGGGTCAAAATCCCCCATTGAAATTTATTGTAAGCTACCAGGGGTCGAAATCCCCCATTGAAATGAATAACGGGCTCCCAGGGGTCGAAATCCCCTATTGAAATGAATGACAGGCTGCAAAGGGTCGAAATCCCCCATTGAAATGAATGGCGGGCTACCAGGGGTCGAAATCCCCCATTGAAATGAATGGCGGGCGCCCAGGGGTCGAAATCCCCCATTGAAATGAATGGAGGGCTCACAGGGGTCGAATTCCCCCATTGAAATGAATGGCGGGCGCCCAGGGGTCAAAATCCCCCAATGAAATCAATGGCGGGCTACCAGGGGTAGAAATCCCCCATTGAAATGAATAACGGGCTCCCAGGGGTCGAAATTTCCCATTGAAATGAATGGCGGGCGCCCAGGAGTCAAAATCCCCCAATGAAATGAATGGTGGGCGCCCAGGGGTCGAAATCCCCCATTGAAATGAATGGCGGGCTCACAGGGGTCGAATTCCCCCATTGAAATGAATGACGGGCGCCTAGGGGTCGAAATCCCCTATTGAAATGAATGGCGGACTCACAGGGGTCGAATTCCACCATTGAAATGAATGACGGGCGCCTAGGGGTCGAAATCCCCCATTGAAATGAATGGCGGGCTACCAGGGGTCGAATTCACCCATTGAAATGAATGGCGGGCGCCTAGGGGTTAAAATCCCCCAATGAAATGAATGGCGGACTACCAGGGGTCGAAATCCCCCAATGAAATGAATGGCGGGAAACCATGGGTCGAAATCCTCCATTGAAATGAATGGTTGGCGCCTAGGGGTCGAAATCCTCCATTGAAATGAATGGCGGGCTCCCAGGTGTCGAATTCCCCCATTGAAATGAATGGCGGGCGCCCAGGGGTCGAAATCCCCCATTGAATTTAATGGTAGGCTACCAGGGGTCGAAGTCCCCCATTGAATTGAATTGCGGGCTCCCAGGGGTCGAATTCCCCCATTGAAATGAATGGCGGGCGCCCAGGGGTCGAAATCCCCCATTGAAAATAATGGTAGGCTACCAGGGGTCAAAGTCCCCCATTGAAATGAATTGCGGGCTCCCAGGGGTCGAAATTTCCCACTGAAATGAATGGCGGGCGCCCAGGAGTCAAAATCCCCCAATGAAATGAATGGCGGGCTCCCAGGGGTCGAAATTTCCCATTGAAATTAATGGCGGGCGCCCAGGAGTCAAAATCCCCCAATGAAATGAATGGCGGGCTCCCAGGGGTCGAAATTTCCCATTGAAATTAATGGCAGGCTACCAGGAGTCAAAATCCCCCAATGAAATGAATGGTGGGCGCCCAGGGGTCGAAATCCCCCATTGAAATGAATGGCGGGCTCACAGGGGTCGAATTCCCCCATTGAAATGAATGACGGGCGCCTAGGGGTCGAAATCCCCCATTGAAATGAATGGCGGGCTCCCAGGGGTCGAATTCCCACATTGAAATGAATGGCCGGGCTACCAGGGATCGAATTCCCCCATTGAAATGAATGGCGGGCTCCCAGGAGTCGAAAATTCCCATTGAAATGAATGGCGGGCGCCCAGGACTCAAAATCCCCCAATGAAATGAATGGCGGGCTCACAGGGGTCAAAATTTCCCATTGAAATTAATGGCAGGCAACCAGGAGTCAAAATCCCCCAATGAAATGAATGGCGGGCTCCCAGGGGTCGAAATTTCCCATTGAAATTAATGGCAGGCTACCAGGGGTCGAAATCCCCCATTGAAATGAATGGTGGGCGCCCAGGGGTCGAAATCCCCCATTGAAATCAATGGCGGGCTCACAGGAGTCGAATTCCCCCATTGAAATGAATGACGGGCGCCTAGGGGTCGAAATCCCCCATTGAAATGAATGGCGGGCTACCAGGTGTCGAAATCCCCCATTGAAATGAATGGCGGGCGCCCAGGGGTCGAAATCCCCCATTGAAATGAATGGCGGGGGCCCAGGAGTCAAAATCCCCCAATGAAATGAATAACGGGCTACCAGGGGTCGAAATCCCCCATTGAAATTAATGGCAGGCTACCAGGGGTCGAAATCCCCCATTGAAATGAATAACGGGGTCCCAGGGTTCGAAATCCCCCATTGAAATGAATGACAGGCTGCAAAGGGTCGAAATCCCCCATTGAAATGAATGGCGGGCTACCAGGGGTCGAAATCCCCCATTGAAATGAATGGCGGGCGCCCAGGGGTCGAAATCCCCCATTGAAATGAATGGAGGGCTCACAGGGGTCGAATTCCCCCATTGAAATGAATGGCGGGCGCCCAGGGGTCAAAATCCCCCAATGAAATCAATGGCGGGCTACCAGGGGTCGAAATCCCCCATTGAAATGAATAACGGGCTCCCAGGGGTCGAAATTTCCCATTGAAATGAATGGCGGGCGCCCAGGAGTCAAAATCCCCCAATGAAATGAATGGCGGGCTCCCAGGGGTCGAAATTTCCCATTGAAATTAATGGCAGGCTACCAGGAGTCAAAATCCCCCAATGAAATGAATGGTGGGCGCCCAGGGGTCGAAATCCCCCATTGAAATGAATGGCGGGCTCACAGGGGTCGAATTCCCCCATTGAAATGAATGACGGGCGCCTAGGGGTCGAAATCCCCCATTGAAATGAATGGCGGGCTCACAGGGGTCGAATTCCCCCATTGAAATGAATGACGGGCGCCTAGGGGTCGAAATCCCCCATTGAAATGAATGGCGGGCTACCAGGGGTCGAATTCACCCATTGAAATGAATGGCGGGCGCCTAGGGGTTAAAATCCCCCAATGAAATGAATGGCGGACTACCAGGGGTCGAAATCCCCCATTGAAATGAATGGCGGGAAACCATGGGTCGAAATCCTCCATTGAAATGAATGGTTGGCGCCTAGGGGTCGAAATCCTCCATTGAAATGAATGGCGGGCTCCCAGGTGTCGAATTCCCCCATTGAAATGAATGGCGGGCGCCCAGGGGTCAAAATCCCCCATTGAATTTAATGGTAGGCTACCAGGGGTCGAAGTCCCCCATTGAAATGAATTGCGGGCTCCCAGGGGTCGAATTCCCCCATTGAAATGAATGGCGGGGGCCCAGGGGTCGAAATCCCACATTGAAATTAATGGTAGGCTACCAGGGGTCGAAATCCCCCATTGAAATGAATGGCGGGCTACCAGGGGTCGAATTCACCCATTGAAATGAATGGCGGGCGCCTAGGGGTTAAAATCTCCCAATGAAATGAATGGCGGACTACCAGGGGTCGAAATCCCCCATTGAAATGAATGGCGGGTGCCCAGGAGTCAAAATCCCCCAATGAAATGAATGGCGGGTTACCAGGGGTCGAAATCCACCATTGAAATGAATGGCTGTCGCCTAGGGGTCGAAATCCTCCATTGAAATGAATGGCGGGCTCCCAGGTGTCGAATTCCCCCATTGAAATGAATGGCGGGCGCCAAGGGGTCGAAATCCCCCATTGAATTTAATGGTAGGCTACCAGGGTTCGAAGTCCCCCATTGAAATGAATTGCGGGCTCCCAGGGGTCGAATTCCCCCAATGAAATGAATGGCGGGCGCCCAGGGGTCGAAATCCCCCATTGAAAATAATGGTAGGCTACCAGGGGTCGAAATCCCCCATTGAAATGAATTGCGGGCTCCCAGGGGTCAAAATCCCCCATTGAAATGAATGACAGGCTGCAAGTGGTCGAAATCCCCCATTGAAATGAATGGCGAGCGCCCAGGGGTCAAAATCCCCCAATGAAATGAATGGCGGGAAACCATGGGTCGAAATCCTCCATTGAAATGAATGGCGGGCGCCCAGGGGTCGAAATCCCCCATTGAAATGAATGGCGGGCGCCCAGGTGTCAAAATCCCCCAATGAAATGAATGGCGAGCGCCTAGGGGTCGAAATCCCCCATTGAAATGAATGGCTGGTCCCCAGTGGTCGAATTCCGCCATTGAAATGAATGGCGGGCTCCCAGGGGTCGAATTTCCAATTGAAATGAATGGCCGGGCACCCAGGGGTCGGATTCCCTCATTGAAATGAATCGCCGGGCTACCAGGGGTCAAAATCCCCCAATGAAATGAATGGCGGGCTACCAGGGGTCGAAATCCCCAATTGAAATGAATGGCGGGCTCCCAGGGTTCGAATTCCCCCATTGAAATGAATGGCGGGCTCCCAGGGGTCGAATTCCCACATTGAAATGAATGGCCGGCCTACCAGGGATCGAATTCCCCAATTGAAATGAATGGCGGGCTCCCAGGAGTTGAAATTTCCCATTGAAATGAATGGCGGGCGCCCAGGACTCAAAATCCCCCAATGAAATGAATGGCGGGCTGTCAGGTTCAGATGTAGACATTTATCAAATAAAGAGAGAAGAAGCATCTGGTTCCAAATTTATTACTCATGATTGGTCATGAGGAAGAGAAAACTGCAGCCTTAGTTTGATCGGTACAGAGTCTCTCTTGGTTCATCATTCAAATAGTCCCCTTATATGTATTAATCGGGGCATCTGATTACATGACAGAAAGAGAAAAACAACTCCTATCTCACTTCACACTCTCTAATGCGGCATGCAAGTCCAGGGACCCTGGCGTTGACGTGCGTCACGTCTTCTTATCAGTTGTCCCCACTCGGCAGCTGAGTCGTCCACTTGCAACTTCACCAAATACAATAACACTCCTTTGCAATACATAGCAATCATAAACAGAAATTACTACACTATTACGTTGACTTGTGTTTCCCAAGAGGCAATTTACTTCAACACGGCAAATGTATAATAATCCTCCAAAATAATTCCTACATTTCCCTCCTGTTTATTCTACATTTGCCTCCAAAAATTTTGTCATCAAAAGAACTTTGATTTAAAGGTTTTATTTAGTTGAATCATTTACTGGATGACAAACTTAAACATTCCATCATGTCCCCTTTCTATGTTTTAAGTTTTAAGGTGTGTAAAATAGGACGGCAGGAGAAATTATCTCATCATTGGTTTGGTCATTAGTGTCCCCTCCATCACCACAATTTGCAGAAATAAGCAAAGGGTACATCTCTTGTAATTTAGAATTTGTGGGAGCGACGACGGTTGAGACAAGTCGGACGAGTAATGCGCGAATGCAGGGAATACAACAACATCCACACACCACAAGAATTGAGGTGAACAGAGTCATAGAAATCATGACAGAAAATACCAAACTTATATTTGCCAAACGTTTTTTCCCACCACTCGTCCCATGCTGAGGTGGACACACCTGAGTGTTCTTTCATCTTTCGATTCAGGGTGCGCAGGCCTTCAACGGCTCTCGTGAGGGACCCATCCGGAGATGTGTTGTTTGGTATAAATGTACAACACTGGTCCCCAAACATAGCGCAAACGCCACCTCTCTCTGCCAGTAGCATGTCGACCGCAATGCGGTTCTGGAACGCCATGAGTGATGTTGCAGCCAATTGTTCTCTGACAGCTATAAATCTTTCTTCAGTATAATTCCCCAATTTTTGTACATTGTAATGGATGTAGTTGATTCGGTCTACATTTTTATTGGGTGTGACCCATATGAAAATCCTCTATTCTTGTTTATCAGTGCGTGATTTGGTGAATGAATAGCCTTCACGGTCACAAAGACCACACAACATAGTACCGCAAATCTTATCCACTCAATAGCCATGTCGACCGAGAACCCCTAATTAGGTTAGGCGTCTTGGAAAACTTCACTGACCGCAGGTATTTTCAGATTCTATATATCTGCTCCCACCTTTGAATCAGACTTTCGCTCACCCTCCCTGTTGGGTTTGTCGGTTGAGATGACCTTTTTACAATGCGTAAGATGTATCCAAGTGCTCCTTGCTTCAATCTCTATGGCCGTCGGCGTGGTCAGCAGCACTTGATGATGGCCTTCCCACTTTGGAGAATTCCAGTGCTTCTTTTTGAGGCTTCGGATCAGTACCCAGTCTCCTGGAGCTACTAGTTCTTCCTGTTGGAGAGAAGCACAATCGCCTTCTGGTAATTTCAATTCATCTCTTTTCTCTAATGTTTTTCGCATGTAATCGGCCAAACTGGCTTCGTTGCCACTGTTAATGATAATAAATAATAATAATAATAAAATTTTTTGAGAATAAATTAAAGCCATATGTCGTATACATTCTGTGTATCCGTCCTACCATTCCCCCTGTTGACACATGGGTCACACCATGTGTCAATATAGCGGCCCACTTATAAAGATTTTTATTTAATTTAATGTCACATTTTCTTCGATGGCTTTTTGTTTGTCATCCTGTTGGGAAGCTGATTTTTCTAGTCGTGTATTTTTTCTATTGTGGGGACAGTGCCTCAAAAAATGCCCTGTCTCCCCACAACACCAACAGGTGACTTCTTTTGGGCCTGTGGCGTAGCCGCGCCCCTTGCCGGTGAGTCCTATTTTAAATTGAGGTCTACCCCTTCCTCGGCCCCTGTTTTGGTAAAAACCTTTTCCTCGTCTTTGAAAGTAGAATTCGTTCCCCTCGTTCTCAATAATAAATGTGTCTGTCTTTATTTTATCTTGCAAGTTAAATATTTTTTGTATATTAAGCTGGCCAGCAAATTCATATTTCAATATCCACAAATTTAAATGTTTTGTTTTAGAAGGACATTGGTTTTCTACAAACTTGCAGTCCTTACATGTTAACTGTTGTTTCGGGTCTTTCTTGTTGGCTTTTTTGCTATTTGTTTTCTCCATGTTGGAGTCAGCGATTCTCTTAAGGAGATTAAACTGACTTTAAATCCCCGAACAAACAATAATGAGGTAGCGAACCTCCACTCACACCGAGGTAGCGAACCTCCACTCACACCCCCTCTTTATTTACGCGCGTAGGACACCGTTGCCCTCTTTTATAGACTCTCTCTGTCTCTCTTTTATAGACTCTCTGTCTCTTTACGCAACATTGACTAGTATTCTTACGGTTTTTTATTCTATCCCACTTTTCCTCAATTTTATAGACTCCCTCTGTCTATTTCTCAGTCCCCTTTTCCTCAGTTTTATAGACTCCCTCTGTCTATTTCTCAGTCCCCTTTTCCTCAGTTTTATAGACTCCCTCTGTCTATTTTTCAGTCCCCTTTTCCTCAGTTTTATAGACTCCCTCTGTCTATTTCTTTTATCCACGGAGTTTAAATACGTACAGGACACCGTCGCCCTCTTCTCCACGGAGTTTAAACGCGCGTAGGACACCGTCGCCCTTAACTTTAAACGGACACTTATTTACCAAAAATCCGCCAATGAAAATATAAGTGTCCTACCAGTGTTGCCTTCTCTCTTCCTGGCTTGCTTCAACTTTCAGTCCCCAGAAACAGGGCCGAGGTCCAGTCCCCTAAAATGGGACAGCTGCCGTGGCCACGGTCTTTCTTGGTCGTCGGCTCTGCCTCTGGGCACCTCCGGTATGTTGCAATCCGGCTAAGAAGGACCAATTTAAATGTCAGGTTCAGATGTAGACATTTATCAAATAAAGAGAGAAGAAGCATCTGGTTCCAAATTTATTACTCATGATTGGTCATGAGGAAGAGAAAACTGCAGCCTTAGTTTGATCGGTACAGAGTCTCTCTTGGTTCATCATTCAAATAGTCCCCTTATATGTATTAATCGGGGCATCTGATTACATGACAGAAAGAGAAAAACAACTCCTATCTCACTTCACACTCTCTAATGCGGCATGCAAGTCCAGGGACCCTGGCGTTGACGTGCGTCACGTCTTCTTATCAGTTGTCCCCACTCGGCAGCTGAGTCGTCCACTTGCAACTTCACCAAATACAATAACACTCCTTTGCAATACATAGCAATCATAAACAGAAATTACTACACTATTACGTTGACTTGTGTTTCCCAAGAGGCAATTTACTTCAACACGGCAAATGTATAATAATCCTCCAAAATAATTCCTACACGGGCTCACAGGGGTCGAAATTTCCCATTGAAATTAATGGCAGGCTTCCAGGAGTCAAAATCCCCCAATGAAATGAATGGCGGGCTCCCAGGGGTCGAAATTTCCCATTGAAATTAATGGCAGGCTACCAGGGTTCGAAATCCACCATTGAAATGAATGGTGGGCGCCCAGGGGTCGAAATCCCCCATTGAAATGAATGGCGGGCTCACAGGGGTTGAATTCCCCCATTGAAATGAATGACGGGCGCCTAGGGGTCGAAATCCCCCATTGAAATGAATGGCGGGGGCCCAGGAGTCAAAATCCCCCAATGAAATGAATAACGGGCTACCAGGGGTCGAAATCCCCCATTGAAATTAATGGTAGGCTACCAGGGGTCAAAATCCCCCAATGAAATGAATGGCGGGCTCCCAGGGGTCGAAATTTCCCATTGAAATTAATGGCAGGCTACCAGGGTTCGAAATCCACCATTGAAATGAATGGCGGGCTACCAGGGGTCGAAATCCCCCATTGAAATGAATGGCGGGGGCCCAGGAGTCAAAATCCCCCAATGAAATGAATAACGGGCTACCAGGGGTCGAAATCCCCCATTGAAATTAATGGTAGGCTACCAGGGGTCGAAATCCCCCATTGAAATGAATGGCGGGCGCCCAGGGGTTGAAATCCCCCATTGAAATGAATGGCGGGGGCCCAGGAGTCAAAATCCCCCAATGAAATGAATAACGGGCTACCAGGGGTCGAAATCCCCCATTGAAATTAATGGTAGGCTACCAGGGGTCGAAATCCCCCATTGAAATGAAAAACGGGCTCCCAGGGGTCGAAATCCCCTATTGAAATGAATGACAGGCGGCAAAGGGTCGAAATCCCCCATTGAAATGAATGGCGGGCTACCAGGGGTCGAAATCCCCCATTGAAATGAATGGCGGGCGCCCAGGGGTCGAAATCCCCCATTGAAATGAATGGAGGGCTCACAGGGGTCGAATTCCCCCATTGAAATGAATGGCGGGCGCCCAGGGGTCAAAATCCCCCAATGAAATCAATGGCGGGCTACCAGGGGTAGAAATCCCCCATTGAAATGAATAACGGGCTCCCAGGGGTCGAAATTTCCCATTGAAATGAATGGCGGGCGCCCAGGAGTCAAAATCCCCCAATGAAATGAATGGTGGGCGCCCAGGGGTCGAAATCCCCCATTGAAATGAATGGCGGGCTCACAGGGGTCGAATTCCCCCATTGAAATGAATGACGGGCGCCTAGGGGTCAAAATCCCCCATTGAAATGAATGGCGGACTCACAGGGGTCGAATTCCACCATTGAAATGAATGACGGGCGCCTAGGGGTCGAAATCCCCCATTGAAATGAATGGCGGGCTACCAGGGGTCGAATTCACCCATTGAAATGAATGGCGGGCGCCTAGGGGTTAAAATCCCCCAATGAAATGAATGGCGGACTACCAGGGGTCAAAATCCCCCATTGAAATGAATGGCAGGAAACCATGGGTCGAAATCCTCCATTGAAATGAATGGTTGGCGCCTAGGGGTCGAAATCCTCCATTGAAATGAATGGCGGGCTCCCAGGTGTCGAATTCCCCCATTGAAATGAATGGCGGGCGCCCAGGGGTCGAAATCCCCCATTGAATTTAATGGTTGGCTACCAGGGGTCGAAGTCCCCCATTGAAATGAATTGCGGGCTCCCAGGGGTCGAATTCCCCCATTGAAATGAATGGCGGGCGCCCAGGGGTCGAAATCCCCCATTGAAATTAATGGTAGGCTACCAGGGGTCGAATTCACCCATTGAAATGAATGGCGGGTGCCTAGGGGTTAAAATCCCCCAATGAAATGAATGGCGGACTACCAGGGGTCGAAATCCCCCATTGAAATGAATGGCGGGTGCCCAGGAGTCAAAATCCCCCAATGAAATGAAGGCGGGCTACCAGGGGTCGAAATCCACCATTGAAATTAATGGCTGGCGCCTAGGGGTCGAAATCCTCCATTGAAATGTATGGCGGGGTCCCAGGTGTCGAATTCCCCCATTGAAATGAATGGCGGGCGCCCAGGGGTCAAAATCCCCCAATGAAATGAATAACGGGCTACCAGGGGTCGAAATCCCCCATTGAATTTAATGGTAGGCTACCAGGGGTCGAAGTCCCCCATTGAATTGAATTGCGGGCTCCCAGGGGTCGAATTCCCCCATTGAAATGAATGGCGGGCGCCCAGGGGTCGAAATCCCCCATTGAAAATAATGGTAGGCTACCAGGGGTCGAAGTCCCCCATTGAAATGAATTGCGGGCTCCCAGGGGTCGAAATTTCCCACTGAAATGAATGGCGGGCGCCCAGGAGTCAAAATCCCCCAATGAAATGAATGGCGGGCTCCCAGGGGTCGAAATTTCCCATTGAAATTAATGGCGGGCGCCCAGGAGTCAAAATCCCCCAATGAAATGAATGGCGGGCTCCCAGGGGTAGAAATTTCCCATTGAAATTAATGGCAGGCTACCAGGAGTCAAAATCCCCCAATGAAATGAATGGTGGGCGCCCAGGGGTCGAAATCCCCCATTGAAATGAATGGCGGGCTCACAGGGGTCGAATTCCCCCATTGAAATGAATGACGGGCGCCTAGGGGTCGAAATCCCCCATTGAAATGAATGGGGGCTTACAGGGGTCGAAATCCCCCATTGAAATGAATGGCGGGCGCCCAGGGGTCGAAATCCCCCATTGAAATGAATGGCGGGGGCCCAGGAGTCAAAATCCCCCAATGAAATGAATAACGGGCTACCAGGGGTCGAAATCCCCCATTGAAATTAATGGTAGGCTACCAGGGGTCGAAATCCCCCATTGAAATGAATAACGGGCTCCCAGGGGTCAAAATCCCCCATTGAAATGAATGACAGGCTGCAAAGGGTCGAAATCCCCCATTGAAATGAATGGCGGGCTACCAGGGGTCTAAATCCCCCTTTGAAATGAATGGCGGGCGCCCAGGGGTCGAAATCCCCCAATGAAATGAATGGCGGACTACCAGGGGTCGAAATCCCCCATTGAAATGAATGGCGGGTGCCCAGGAGTCAAAATCCCCCAATGAAATGAAGGCGGGCTACCAGGGGTCGAAATCCACCATTGAAATGAATGGCTGGCGCCTAGGGGTCAAAATCCTCCATTGAAATGAATGGCGGGCTCCCAGGTGTCGAATTCCCCCATTGAAATGAATGGCGGGCGCCCAGGGGTCGAAATCCCCCATTGAATTTAATGGTAGGCTACCAGGGGTCGAAGTCCCCCATTGAAATGAATTGCGGGCTCCCAGGGGTCGAATTCCCCCTTTGAAATGAATGGCGGGCGCCCAGGGGTCGAAATCCCCCATTGAAATGAATAACGGGCTCCCAGGGGTCGAAATCCCCCATTGAAATGAATGACAGGCTGCAAAGGGTCGAAATCCCCCATTGAAATGAATGGCGGGCGCCCAGGGGTCGAAATCCCCCATTGAAATGAATAGAGGGCTCACAGGGGTCGAATTCCCCCATTGAAATGAATGGCGGGCGCCCAGGGGTCAAAATCCCCCAATGAAATCAATGGCGGGCTACCAGGGGTCGAAATCCCCCATTGAAATGAATAACGGGCTCCCAGGGGTCGAAATTTCCCATTGAAATGAATGGCGGGCGCCCAGGAGTCAAAATCCCCCAATGAAATGAATGGCGGGCTCCCAGGGGTCGAAATTTCCCATTGAAATTAATGGCAGGCTACCAGGAGTCAAAATCCCCCAATGAAATGAATGGTGGGCGCCCAGGGGTCGAAATCCCCCATTGAAATGAATGGCGGGCTCACAGGGGTCGAATTCCCCCATTGAAATGAATGACGGGCGCCTAGGGGTCGAAATCCACCATTGAAATGAATGGCGGGCTCACAGGGGTCGAATTCCCCCATTGAAATGAATGACGGGCGCCTAGGGGTCGAAATCCCCCATTGAAATGAATGGCGGGCTACCAGGGGTCGAATTCACCCATTGAAATGAATGGCGGGCGCCTAGGGGTTAAAATCCCCCAATGAAATGAATGGCGGACTACCAGGGGTCGAAATCCCCCATTGAAATGAATGGCGGGAAACCATGGGTCGAATTCCCCCATTGAAATGAATGGCGGGCGCCCAGGGGTCGAAATTTCCCATTGAAATTAATGGCGGGCGCCCAGGAGTCAAAATCCCCCAATGAAATGAATGGCGGGCTCCCAGGGGTCGAAATTTCCCATTGAAATTAATGGCAGGCTACCAGGAGTCAAAATCCCCCAATGAAATGAATGGTGGGCGCCCAGGGGTCGAAATCCCCCATTGAAATGAATGGCGGGCTCACAGGGGTCGAATTCCCCCATTGAAATGAATGACGGGCGCCTAGGGGTCGAAATCCCCCATTGAAATGAATGGGAGCTTACAGGGGTCGAAATCCCCCATTGAAATGAATGGCGGGCGCCCAGGGGTCGAAATCCCCCATTGAAATGAATAGCGGGGGCCCAGGAGTCAAAATCCCCCAATGAAATGAATAACGGGCTACCAGGGGTCGAAATCCCCCATTGAAATTAATGGTAGGCTACCAGGGGTCAAAATCCCCCATTGAAATGAATAACGGGCTCCCAGGGGTCAAAATCCCCCATTGAAATGAATGACAGGCTGCAAAGGGTCGAAATCCCCCATTGAAATGAATGGCGGGCTACCAGGGGTCTAAATCCCCCATTGAAATGAATGGCGGGCGCCCAGGGGTCGAAATCCCCCAATGAAATGAATGGCGGACTACCAGGGGTCGAAATCCCCCATTGAAATGAATGGCGGGTGCCCAGGAGTCAAAATCCCCCAATGAAATGAAGGCGGGCTACCAGGGGTCGAAATCCACCATTGAAATGAATGGCTGGCGCCTAGGGGTCAAAATCCTCCATTGAAATGAATGGCGGGCTCCCAGGTGTCGAATTCCCCCATTGAAATGAATGGCGGGCGCCCAGGGGTCGAATTCCCCCATTGAATTTAATGGTAGGCTACCAGGGGTCGAAGTCCCCCATTGAAATGAATTGCGGGCTCCCAGGGGTCGAATTCCCCCATTGAAATGAATGGCGGGCGCCCAGGGGTCGAAATCCCCCATTGAAATGAATAACGGGCTCCCAGGGGTCGAAATCCCCCATTGAAATGAATGACAGGCTGCAAAGGGTCGAAATCCCCCATTGAAATGAATAACGGGCTCCCAGGGGTCGAAATTTCCCATTGAAATGAATGGCGGCCGCCCAGGAGTCAAAATCCCCCAATGAAATGAATGGCGGGCTCCCAGGGGTCGAAATTTCCCATTGAAATTAATGGCAGGCTACCAGGAGTCAAAATCCCCCAATGAAATGAATGGTGGGCGCCCAGGGGTCGAAATCCCCCATTGAAATGAATGGCGG
This sequence comes from Vanacampus margaritifer, assembly GCF_051991255.1. NCBI lineage: Eukaryota > Metazoa > Chordata > Actinopteri > Syngnathiformes > Syngnathidae > Vanacampus > Vanacampus margaritifer. Next base: position 2,480,048 of record NC_135448.1, on the reverse strand, counting down.
GCTCACAGGGGTCGAATTCCCCCATTGAAATGAATGACGGGCGCCTAGGGGTCGAAATCCCCCATTGAAATGAATGGCGGGCTCACAGGGGTCGAATTCCCCCATTGAAATGAATGACGGGCGCCTAGGGGTCGCAATCCCCCATTGAAATGAATGGCGGGCTACCAGGGGTCGAATTCACCCATTGAAATGAATGGCGGGCGCCTAGGGGTTAAAATCCCCCAATGAAATGAATGGCGGACTACCAGGGGTCGAAATCCCCCATTGAAATGAATGGCGGGAAACCATGGGTCGAAATCCTCCATTGAAATGAATGGTTGGCGCCTAGGGGTCGAAATCCTCCATTGAAATGAATGGCGGGCTCCCAGGTGTCGAATTCCCCCATTGAAATGAATGGCGGGCGCCCAGGGTTCAAAATCCCCCATTGAATTTAATGGTAGGCTACCAGGGGTCGAAGTCCCCCATTGAAATGAATTGCGGGCTCCCAGGGGTCGAATTCCCCCATTGAAATGAATGGCGGGGGCCCAGGGGTCGAAATCCCACATTGAAATTAATGGTAGGCTACCAGGGGTCGAAATCCCCCATTGAAATGAATGGCGGGCTACCAGGGGTCGAATTCACCCATTGAAATATATGGCGGGCGCCTAGGGGTTAAAATCCCCCAATGAAATGAATGGCGGACTACCAGTGGTCGAAATCCCCCATTGAAATGAATGGCGGGTGCCCAGGAGTCAAAATCCCCCAATGAAATGAATGGCGGGTTACCAGGTGTCGAAATCCACCATTGAAATGAATGGCTGGCGCCTAGGGGTCGAAATCCTCCATTGAAATGAATGGCGGGCTCCCAGGTGTCGAATTCCCCCATTGAAATGAATGGCGGGCGCCCAGGGGTCGAAATCCCCCATTGAATTTAATGGTAGGCTACCAGGGGTCGAAGTCCCCCATTGAAATGAATTGCGGGCTCCCAGGGGTCGAATTCCCCCAATGAAATGAATGGCGGGCGCCCAGGGGTCGAAATCCCCCATTGAAAATAATGGTAGGCTACCAGGGGTCGAAATCCCCCATTGAAATGAATTGCGGGCTCCCAGGGGTCAAAATCCCCCATTGAAATGAATGACAGGCAGCAAGTGGTCGAAATCCCCCATTGAAATGAATGGCGAGCGCCCAGGGGTCAAAATCCCCCAATGAAATGAATGGCGGGCTACCAGGGGTCGAAATCCCCCATTGAAATGAATGGCGGGCGCCCAGGGGTCGAAATCCCCCAATGAAATGAATGGAGGGCTCACAGGGTCGAATTCCCCCATTGAAATGAATGGCGGGCGCCCAGGGGTCGAAATCCCCCATTGAATTTAATGGTAGGCTACCAGGGGTCGAAGTCCCCCATTGAATTGAATTGCGGGCTCCCAGGGGTCGAATTCCCCCATTGAAATGAATGGCGGGCGCCCAGGGGTCGAAATCCCCCATTGAAAATAATGGTAGGCTACCAGGGGTCGAAGTCCCCCATTGAAATGAATTGCGGGCTCCCAGGGGTCGAAATTTCCCACTGAATTGAATGGCGGGCGCCCAGGGCTCGAAATCCCCCATTGAAATGAATGGCTGGCTACCAGGGGTCGAATGGCGGGCTCCCAGGGTTCGAATTCCCCCATTGAAATGAATGGCGGGCTCCCAGGGGTCGAATTCCCACATTGAAATGAATGGCCGGGCTACCAGGGATCGAATTCCCCCATTGAAATGAATGGCGGGCTCCCAGGAGTCGAAATTTCCCATTGAAATGAATGGCGGGCGCCCAGGACTCAAAATCCCCCAATGAAATGAATGGCGGGCTCACAGGGGTCGAAATTTCCCATTGAAATTAATGGCAGGCTACCAGGAGTCAAAATCCCCCAATGAAATGAATGGCGGGCTCCCAGGGGTCGAAATTTCCCATTGAAATTAATGGCAGGCTACCAGAGGTCGAAATCCCCCATTGAAATGAATTGTGGGCGCCCAGGGGTCGAAATCCCCCATTGAAATGAATGGCGGGCTCACAGGAGTCGAATTCCCCCATTGAAATGAATGACGGGCGCCTAGGGGTCGAAATCCCCCATTGAAATGAATGGCGGGCTACCAGGTGTCGAATTCCCCCATTGAAATGAATGGCGGGCGCCCAGGGGTCGAAATCCCCCATTGAAATGAATGGCGGGGGCCCAGGAGTCAAAATCCCCCAATGAAATGAATAACGGGCTACCAGGGGTCGAAATCCCCCATTGAAATTAATGGTAGGCTACCAGGGGTCGAAATCCCCCATTGAAATGAATAACGGGCTCCCAGGGGTCAAAATCCCCCATTGAAATGAATGACAGGCTGCAAAGGGTCGAAATCCCCCATTGAAATGAATGGCGGGCGCCCAGGGGTCAAAATCCCCCAATGAAATCAATGGCGGGCTACCAGGGGTCGAATTCCCCATTGAAATGAATAACGGGCTCCCAGGGGTCGAAATTTCCCATTGAAATGAATGGCGGGCGCCCAGGAGTCAAAATCCCCCAATGAAATGAATGGCGGGCTCCCAGGGGTCGAAATTTCCCATTGAAATTAATGGCAGGCTACCAGGAGTCAAAATCCCCCAATGAAATGAATGGTGGGCGCCCAGGGGTCGAAATCCCCCATTGAAATGAATGGCGGGCTCACAGGGGTCGAATTCCCCCATTGAAATGAATGACGGGCGCCTAGGGGTCGAAATCCCCCATTGAAATGAATGGCGGACTACCAGGGGTCGAAATCCCCCATTGAAATGAATGGCGGGAAACCATGGGTCGAAATCCTCCATTGAAATGAATGGTTGGCGCCTAGGGGTCGAAATCCTCCATTGAAATGAATGGCGGGCTCCCAGGTGTCGAATTCCCCCATTGAAATGAATGGCGGGCGCCCAGGGGTCAAAATCCCCCATTGAATTTAATGGTAGGCTACCAGGGGTCGAAGTCCCCCATTGAAATGAATTGCGGGCTCCCAGGGGTCGAATTCCCCCATTGAAATGAATGGCGGGGGCCCAGGGGTCGAAATCCCACATTGAAATTAATGGTAGGCTACCAGGGGTCGAAATCCCCCATAGAAATGAATGGCGGGCTACCAGGGGTCGAATTCACCCATTGAAATGAATGGCGGGCGCCTAGGGGTTAAAATCCCCCAATGAAATGAATGGCGGACTACCAGGGGTCGAAATCCCCCATTGAAATGAATGGCGGGTGCCCAGGAGTCAAAATCCCCCAATGAAATGAATGGCGGGTTACCAGGGGTCGAAATCCACCATTGAAATGAATGGCTGGCGCCTAGGGGTCGAAATCCTCCATTGAAATGAATGGCGGGCTCCCAGGTGTCGAATTCCCCCATTGAAATGAATGGCGGGCGCCCAGGGGTCGAAATCCCCCATTGAATTTAATGGTAGACTACCAGGGGTCGAAGTCCCCCATTGAAATGAATTGCGGGCTCCCAGGGGTCGAATTCCCCCAATGAAATGAATGGCGGGCGCCCAGGGGTCGAAATCCCCCATTGAAAATAATGGTAGGCTACTAGGGGTCGAAGTCCCCCATTGAAATGAATTGCGGGCTCCCAGGGGTCGAATTCCCCCATTGAAATGAATGGCGGGGGCCCAGGGGTCGAAATCCCACATTGAAATTAATGGTAGGCTACCAGGGGTCGAAATCCCCCATTGAAATGAATGGCGGGCTACCAGGGGTCGAATTCACCCATTGAAATGAATGGCGGGCGCCTAGGGGTTAAAATCCCCCAATGAAATGAATGGCGGACTACCAGGGGTCGAAATCCCCCATTGAAATGAATGGCGGGTGCCCAGGAGTCAAAATCCCCCAATGAAATGAATGGCGGGTTACCAGGGGTCGAAATCCACCATTGAAATGAATGGCTGGCGCCTAGGGGTCGAAATCCTCCATTGAAATGAATGGCGGGCTCCCAGGTGTCGAATTCCCCCATTGAAATGAATGGCGGGCGCCCAGGGGTCGAAATCCCCCATTGAATTTAATGGTAAGCTACCAGGGGTCGAAGTCCCCCATTGAAATGAATTGCGGGCTCCCAGGGGTCGAAATCCCCCATTGAAATGAATTGCGGGCTCCCAGGGGTCAAAATCCCCCATTGAAATGAATGACAGGCTGCAAGTGGTCGAAATCCCCCATTGAAATGAATGGCGAGAGCCCAGGGGTCAAAATCCCCCAATGAAATGAATGGCGGGAAACCATGGGTCGAAATCCTCCATTGAAATGAATGGCGGGCGCCCAGGGGTCGAAATCCCTCATTGAAATGAATGGCGGGCGCCCAGGTGTCAAAATCCCCCAATGAAATGAATGGCGAGCGCCTAGGGGTCGAAATCCCCCATTGAAATGAATGGCTGGTCCCCAGTGGTCGAATTCCGCCATTGAAATGAATGGCGGGCTCCCAGGGGTCGAATTTCCAATTGAAATGAATGGCCGGGCACCCAGGGCTCGGATTCCCTCATTGAAATGAATCGCCGGGCTACCAGGGGTCAAAATCCCCCAATGAAATGAATGGCGGGCTACCAGGGGTCGAAATCCCCAATTGAAATAAATGGCGGGCGCCAAGGGCTCGAAATCCCCATTGAAATGAATGGCTGGCTACCAGGGGTCGAATGGCGGGCTCCCAGGGTTCGAATTCCCCCATTGAAATGAATGGCGGGCTCCCAGGGGTCGAATTCCCACATTGAAATGAATGGCCGGCCTACCAGGGATCGAATTCCCCCATTGAAATGAATGGCGGGCTCCCAGGAGTCGAAATTTCCCATTGAAATGAATGGCGGGCGCCCAGGACTCAAAATCCCCCAATGAAATGAATGGCGGGCTCACAGGGGTCGAAATTTTCCATTGAAATTAATGGCAGGCTACCAGGAGTCAAAATCCCCCAATGAAATGAATGGCGGGCTCCCAGGGGTCGAAATTTCCCATTGAAATTAATGGCAGGCTACCAGGGGTCGAAATCCCCCATTGAAATGAATGGTGGGCGCCCAGGGGTCGAAATCCCCCATTGAAATGAATGGCGGGCTCACAGGGGTCGAATTCCCCCATTGAAATGAATGACGGGCGCCTAGGGGTCGAAATCCCCCATTGAAATGAATGGCGGGCTACCAGGGGTCGAAATCCCCCATTGAAATGAATGGCGGGGTCCCAGGGGTCAAAATTTCCCATTGAAATTAATGGCAGGCTACCAGGGGTCGAAATCCCCCATTGAAATGAATGGTGGGCGCCCAGGGGTCGAAATCCCCCATTGAAATGAATGGCGGGCTCACAGGAGTCGAATTCCCCCATTGAAATGAATGACGGGCGCCTAGGGGTCGAAATCCCCCATTGAAATGAATGGCGGGCTACCAGGTGTCGAAATCCCCCATTGAAATGAATGGCGGGCGCCCAGGGGTCGAAATCCCCCATTGAAATGAATGGCGGGGGCCCAGGAGTCAAAATCCCCCAATGAAATGAATAACGGGCTACCAGGGGTCGAAATCCCCCATTGAAATTAATGGTAGGCTACCAGGGGTCGAAATCCCCCATTGAAATGAATAACGGGGTCCCAGGGGTCGAAATCCCCTATTGAAATTAATGACAGGCTGCAAAGGGTCGAAATCCCCCATTGAAATGAATGGCGGGCTACCAGGGGTCGAAATCCCCCATTGAAATGAATGGCGGGCGCCCAGGGGTCGAAATCCCCCATTAAAATGAATGGAGGGCTCACAGGGGTCGAATTCCCCCATTGAAATGAATGGCGGGCGCCCAGGGGTCAAAATCCCCCAATGAAATCAATGGCGGGCTACCAGGGGTCGAAATCCCCCATTGAAATGAATAACGGGCTCCCAGGGGTCGAAATTTCCCATTGAAATGAATGGCGGGCGCCCAGGAGTCAAAATCCCCCAATGAAATGAATGGCGGGCTCCCAGGGGTCGAAATTTCCCATTGAAATTAATGGCAGGCTACCAGGAGTCAAAATCCCCCAATGAAATGAATGGTGGGCGCCCAGGGGTCGAAATCCCCCATTGAAATGAATGGCGGGCTCACAGGGGTCGAATTCCCCCATTGAAATGAATGACGGGCGCCTAGGGGTCGAAATCCCCCATTGAAATGAATGGCGGGCTCACAGGGGTCGAATTCCCCCATTGAAATGAATGACGGGCGCCTAGGGGTCGAAATCCCCCATTGAAATGAATGGCGGGCTACCAGGGGTCGAATTCACCCATTGAAATGAATGGCGGGCGCCTAGGGGTTAAAATCCCCCAATGAAATGAATGGCGGACTACCAGGGGTCGAAATCCCCCATTGAAATGAATGGCGGGAAACCATGGGTCGAAATCCTCCATTGAAATGAATGGTTGGCGCCTAGGGGTCGAAATCCTCCATTGAAATGAATGGCGGGCTCCCAGGTGTCGAATTCCCCCATTGAAATGAATGGCGGGCGCCCAGGGGTCAAAATCCCCCATTGAATTTAATGGTAGGCTACCAGGGGTCGAAGTCCCCCATTGAAATGAATTGCGGGCTCCCAGGGGTCGAATTCCCCCATTGAAATGAATGGCGGGGGCCCAGGGGTCGAAATCCCACATTGAAATTAATGGTAGGCTACCAGGGGTCAAAATCCCCCATTGAAATGAATGGCGGGCTACCAGGGGTCGAATTCACCCATTGAAATGAATGGCGGGCGCCTAGGGGTTAAAATCCCCCAATGAAATGAATGGCGGACTACCAGGGGTCGAAATCCCCCATTGAAATGAATGGCGGGTGCCCAGGAGTCAAAATCCCCCAATGAAATGAATGGCGGGTTACCAGGGGTCGAAATCCACCATTGGAATGAATGGCTGGCGCCTAGGGGTCGAAAACCTCCATTGAAATGAATGGCGGGCTCCCAGGTGTCGATTTCCCCCATTGAAATGAATGGCGGGCGCCCAGGGGTCGAAATCCCCCATTGAATTTAATGGTAGGCTACCAGGGGTCGAAGTCCCCCATTGAAATGAATTGCGGGCTCCCAGGGGTCGAATTCCCCCAATGAAATGAATGGCGGGCGCCCAGGGGTCGAAATCCCCCATTGAAAATAATGGTAGGCTACCAGGGGTCGAAATCCCCCATTGAAATGAATTGCGGGCTCCCAGGGGTCAAAATCCCCCATTGAAATGAATGACAGGCTGCAAGTGGTCGAAATCCCCCATTGAAATGAATGGCGAGCGCCCAGGGGTCAAAATCCCCCAATGAAATGAATGGCGGGAAACCATGGGTCGAAATCCTCCATTGAAATGAATGGCGGGCGCCCAGGTGTCAAAATCCCCCAATGAAATGAATGGCGAGCGCCTAGGGGTCGAAATTCCCCATTGAAATGAATGGCTGGTCCCCAGTGGTCGAATTCCGCCATTGAAATGAATGGCGGGCTCCCAGGGGTCGAATTTCCAATTGAAATGAATGGCCAGGCACCCAGGGGTCGGATTCCCTCATTGAAATGAATCGCCGGGCTACCAGGGGTCAAAATCCCCCAATGAAATGAATGGCGGGCTACCAGGGGTCGAAATCCCCAATTGAAATGAATGGCGGGCGCCCAGGGCTCGAAATCCCCATTGAAATGAATGGCTGGCTATCAGGGGTCGAATGGCGGGCTCCCAGGGTTCGAATTCCCCCATTGAAATGAATGGCGGGCTCCCAGGGGTCGAATTCCCACATTGAAATGAATGGCCGGCCTACCAGGGATCGAATTCCCCCATTGAAATGAATGGCGGGCTCCCAGGAGTCGAAATTTCCCATTGAAATGAATGGCGGGCGCCAGGACTCAAAATCCCCCAATGAAATGAATGGCGGGCTCACAGGGGTCGAAATTTCCCATTGAAATTAATTGCAGGCTACCAGGAGTCAAAATCCCCCAATGAAATGAATGGCGGGCTCCCAGGGGTCGAAATTTCCCATTGAAATTAATGGCAGGCTACCAGGGGTCGAAATCCCCCATTGAAATGAATGGCGGGCTCACAGGGGTCGAATTCCCCCATTGAAATGAATGACGGGCGCCTAGGGGTCGAAATCCCCCATTGAAATGAATGGCGGGCTACCAGGGGTCGAAATCCCCCATTGAAATGAATGGCGGGCGCCCAGGGGTCGAAATCCCCCATTGAAATGAATGGCGGGGGCCCAGGAGTCAAAATCCCCCAATGAAATGAATAACGGGCTACCAGGGGTCGAAATCCCCCATTGAAATTAATGGTAGGCTACCAGGGGTCGAAATCCCCCATTGAAATGAATGGCGGGCGCCCAGGGATTGAAATCCCCCATTGAAATGAATGGCGGGGGCCCAGGAGTCAAAATCCCCCAATGAAATGAATAACGGGCTACCAGGGGTCGAAATCCCCCATTGAAATTAATGGTAGGCTACCAGGGGTCGAAATCCCCCATTGAAATGAATAACGGGCTCCCAGGGGTCGAAATCCCCTATTGAAATGAATGACAGGCTGCAAAGGGTCGAAATCCCCCATTGAAATGAATGGCGGGCTACCAGGGGTCGAAATCCCCCATTGAAATGAATGGCGGGCGCCCAGGGGTCGAAATCCCCCATTGAAATGAATGGAGGGCTCACAGGGGTCGAATTCCCCCATTGAAATGAATGGCGGGCGCCCAGGGGTCAAAATCCCCCAATGAAATCAATGGCGGGCTACCAGGGGTAGAAATCCCCCATTGAAATGAATAACGGGCTCCCAGGGGTCGAAATTTCCCATTGAAATGAATGGCGGGCGCCCAGGAGTCAAAATCCCCCAATGAAATGAATGGTGGGCGCCCAGGGGTCGAAATCCCCCATTGAAATGAATGGCGGGCTCACAGGGGTCGAATTCCCCCATTGAAATGAATGACGGGCGCCTAGGGGTCGAAATCCCCCATTGAAATGAATGGCGGACTCACAGGGGTCGAATTCCACCATTGAAATGAATGACGGGCGCCTAGGGGTCGAAATCCCCCATTGAAATGAATGGCGGGCTACCAGGGGTCGAATTCACCCATTGAAATGAATGGCGGGCGCCTAGGGGTTAAAATCCCCCAATGAAATGAATGGCGGACTACCAGGGGTCGAAATCCCCCATTGAAATGAATGGCGGGAAACCATGGGTCAAAATCCTCCATTGAAATGAATGGCGGGCTCCCAGGTGTCGAATTCCCCCATTGAAATGAATGGCGGGCGCCCAGGGTTCAAAATCCCCCATTGAATTTAATGGTAGGCTACCAGGGGTCGAAGTCCCCCATTGAAATGAATTGCGGGCTCCCAGGGGTCGAATTCCCCCATTGAAATGAATGGCGGGCGCCCAGGGGTCGAAATCCCCCATTGAAATTAATGGTAGGCTACCAGGGGTCGAATTCACCCATTGAAATGAATGGCGGGTGCCTAGGGGTTAAAATCCCCCAATGAAATGAATGGCGGACTACCAGGGGTCGAAATCCCCCATTGAAATGAATGGCGGGTGCCCAGGAGTCAAAATCCCCCAATGAAATGAAGGCGGGCTACCAGGGGTCGAAATCCACCATTGAAATTAATGGCTGGCGCCTAGGGGTCGAAATCCTCCATTGAAATGTATGGCGGGGTCCCAGGTGTCGAATTCCCCCATTGAAATGAATGGCGGGCGCCCAGGGGTCAAAATCCCCCAATGAAATGAATAACGGGCTACCAGGGGTCGAAATCCCCCATTGAATTTAATGGTAGGCTACCAGGGGTCGAAGTCCCCCATTGAATTGAATTGCGGGCTCCCAGGGGTCGAATTCCCCCATTGAAATGAATGGCGGGCGCCCAGGGGTCGAAATCCCCCATTGAAAATAATGGTAGGCTACCAGGGGTCGAAGTCCCCCATTGAAATGAATTGCGGGCTCCCAGGGGTCGAAATTTCCCACTGAAATGAATGGCGGGCGCCCAGGAGTCAAAATCCCTCAATAAAATGAATGGCGGGCTCCCAGGGGTCGAAATTTCCCATTGAAATTAATGGCGGGCGCCCAGGAGTCAAAATCCCCCAATGAAATGAATGGCGGGCTCCCAGGGGTCGAAATTTCCCATTGAAATTAATGGCAGGCTACCAGGAGTCAAAATCCCCCAATGAAATGAATGGTGGGCGCCCAGGGGTCGAAATCCCCCATTGAAATGAATGGCGGGCTCACAGGGGTCGAATTCCCCCATTGAAATGAATGACGGGCGCCTAGGGGTCGAAATCCCCCATTGAAATGAATGGGGGCTTACAGGGGTCGAAATCCCCCATTGAAATGAATGGCGGGCTCACAGGGGTCGAATTCCCCCATTGAAATGAATGACGGGCGCCTAGGGGTCGAAATCCCCCATTGAAATGAATGGCGGACTCACAGGGGTCGAATTCCACCATTGAAATGAATGACGGGCGCCTAGGGGTCGAAATCCCCCATTGAAATGAATGGCGGGCTACCAGGGGTCGAATTCACCCATTGAAATGAATGGCGGGCGCCTAGGGGTTAAAATCCCCCAATGAAATGAATGGCGGACTACCAGGGGTCGAAATCCCCCATTGAAATGAATGGCGGGAAACCATGGGTCGAAATCCTCCATTGAAATGAATGGTTGGCGCCTAGGGGTCGAAATCCTCCATTGAAATGAATGGCGGGCTCCCAGGTGTCGAATTCCCCCATTGAAATGAATGGCGGGCGCCCAGGGGTCGAAATCCCCCATTGAATTTAATGGTAGGCTACCAGGGGTCGAAGTCCCCCATTGAAATGAATTGCGGGCTCCCAGGGGTCGAATTCCCCCATTGAAATGAATGGCGGGCGCCCAGGGGTCGAAATCCCCCATTGAAATTAATGGTAGGCTACCAGGGGTCGAATTCACCCATTGAAATGAATGGCGGGTGCCTAGGGGTTAAAATCCCCCAATGAAATGAATGGCGGACTACCAGGGGTCGAAATCCCCCATTGAAATGAATGGCGGGTGCCCAGGAGTCAAAATCCCCCAATGAAATGAAGGCGGGCTACCAGGGGTCGAAATCCACCATTGAAATTAATGGCTGGCGCCTAGGGGTCGAAATCCTCCATTGAAATGTATGGCGGGGTCCCAGGTGTCGAATTCCCCCATTGAAATGAATGGCGGGCGCCCAGGGGTCAAAATCCCCCAATGAAATGAATAACGGGCTACCAGGGGTCGAAATCCCCCATTGAATTTAATGGTAGGCTACCAGGGGTCGAAGTCCCCCATTGAATTGAATTGCGGGCTCCCAGGGGTCGAATTCCCCCATTGAAATGAATGGCGGGCGCCCAGGTGTCGAAATCCCCCATTGAAAATAATGGTAGGCTACCAGGGGTCGAAGTCCCCCATTGAAATGAATTGCGGGCTCCCAGGGGTCGAAATTTCCCACTGAAATGAATGGCGGGCGCCCAGGAGTCAAAATCCCCCAATGAAATGAATGGCGGGCTCCCAGGGGTCGAAATTTCCCATTGAAATTAATGGCAGGCTACCAGGAGTCAAAATCCCCCAATGAAATGAATGGTGGGCGCCCAGGGGTCGAAATCCCCCATTGAAATGAATGGCGGGCTCACAGGGGTCGAATTCCCCCATTGAAATGAATGACGGGCGCCTAGGGGTCGAAATCCCCCATTGAAATGAATGGGGGCTTACAGGGGTCGAAATCCCACATTGAAATGAATGGCGGGCGCCCAGGGGTCGAAATCCCCCATTGAAATGAATGGCGGGGGCCCAGGAGTCAAAATCCCCCAATGAAATGAATAACGGGCTACCAGGGGTCGAAATCCCCCATTGAAATTAATGGTAGGCTACCAGGGGTCGAAATCCCCCATTGAAATGAATAACGGGCTCCCAGGGGTCAAAATCCCCCATTGAAATGAATGACAGGCTGCAAAGGGTCGAAATCCCCCATTGAAATGAATGGCGGGCTACAAGGGGTCTAAATCCCCCATTGAAATGAATGGCGGGCGCCCAGGGGTCGAAATCCCCCAATGAAATGAATGGCGGACTACCAGGGGTCGAAATCCCCCATTGAAATGAATGGCGGGTGCCCAGGAGTAAAAAACCCCCAATGAAATGAAGGCGGGCTACCAGGGGTCGAAATCCACCATTGAAATGAATGGCTGGCGCCTAGGGGTCAAAATCCTCCATTGAAATGAATGGCGGGCTCCCAGGTGTCGAATTCCCCCATTGAAATGAATGGCGGGCGCCCAGGGGTCGAAATCCCCCATTGAATTTAATGGTAGGCTACCAGGGGTCGAAGTCCCCCATTGAAATGAATTGCGGGCTCCCAGGGGTCGAATTCCCCCATTGAAATGAATGGCGGGCGCCCAGGGGTCGAAATCCCCCATTGAAATTAATGGTAGGCTACCAGGGGTCGAAATCCCCCATTGAAATGAATGGCGGGCTACCAGGGGTCGAATTCACCCATTGAAATGAATGGCGGCGCCTAGGGGTTAAAATCCCCCAATGAAATGAATGGCGGACTACCAGGGGTCGAAATCCCCCATTGAAATGAATGGCGGGTGCCCAGGAGTCAAAATTCCCCAATGAAATGAAGGCTGGCTACCAGGGTTCGAATTCCCCCATTGAAATGAATGGCGGGCTCCCAGGGGTCGAATTCCCTCATTGAAATGAATGGCGGGCTACCAGGGGTCGAAATCCCCTATTGAAATAAAGGTGGTCTCCCAGGGGTCGAATTCCCACATTGAAATGAATGGAGGGCTCCCAGGGGTCGAAATTTCCCCTTGAAATTAATGGCAGGCTACCAGGGGTCGAAATCCCCCATTGAAATGAATGGTGGGCGCCCAGGGGTCGAAATCCCCCATTGAAATGAATGGCGGGCTCACAGGGGTCGAATTCCCCCATTGAAATGAATGACGGGCGCCTAGGGGTCGAAATCCCCCATTGAAATGAATGGCGGGCTACCAGGGGTCGAATTCACCCATTGAAATGAATGGCGGGCGCCTAGGTGTCGAATTCACCCATTGAAATGAATGGCGGGCGCCTAGGGGTTAAAATCCCCCAATGAAATGAATGGCGGACTACCAGGGGTCGAAATCCCCCATTGAAATGAATGGCGGGTGCCCAGGAGTCAAAATCCCCCAATGAAATGAAGGCGGGCTACCAGGGGTCGAAATCCACCATTGAAATGAATGGCTGGCGCCTAGGGGTCGAAATCCTCCATTGAAATGAATGGCGGGCTCCCAGGTGTCGAATTCCCCCATTGAAATGAATGGCGGAAGCCCAGGGGTCGAAATCCCCCATTGAATTTAATGGTAGGCTACCAGGGGTCGAAGTCCCCCATTGAAATGAATTGCGGGCTCCCAGGGGTCGAATTCCCCCATTGAAATGAATGGCGGGTGCCCAGGAGTCAAAATCCCCCAATGAAATGAAGGCGGGCTACCAGGGGTCGAAATCCACCATTGAAATGAATGGCGGGCGCCCAGGGGTCGAATTCCCCCATTGAAATGAATGGCGGGCGCCCAGGGGTCGAAATCCCCCATTGAATTTAATGGTAGGCTACCAGGTGTCGAAGTCCCCCAATGAAATGAATTTCGGGCTCCCAGTGGTCGAATTCCCCCATTGAAATGAATGGCGGGCGCCCAGGGGTCGAAATCCTCCATTGAAATTAATGGTAGGCTACCAGGGGTCGAAATCCCCCATTGAAATGAATGGCGGGCTACCAGGGGTCGAATTCTCCCATTGAAATGAATGGCGGCGTCTAGGGGTTAAAATCCCCCAATGAAATGAATGGCGGACTACCAGGGGTCGAAATCCCCCATTGAAATGAATGGCGGGAAACCATGGGTCGAAATCCTCCATTGAAATGAATGGTTGGCGCCTAGGGGTCGAAATCCTCCATTGAAATGAATGGCGGGCTCCCAGGTGTCGAATTCCCCCATTGAAATGAATGGCGGGCGCCCAGGGGTCAAAATCCCCCATTGAATTTAATGGTAGGCTACCAGGGGTCGAAGTCCCCCATTGAAATGAATTGCGGGCTCCCAGGGGTCGAATTCCCCCATTGAAATGAATGGCGGGGGCCCAGGGGTCGAAATCCCACATTGAAATTAATGGTAGGCTACCAGGGGTCAAAATCCCCCATTGAAATGAATGGCGGGCTACCAGGGGTCGAATTCACCCATTGAAATGAATGGCGGGCGCCTAGGGGTTAAAATCCCCCAATGAAATGAATGGCGGACTACCAGGGGTCGAAATCCCCCATTGAAATGAATGGCGGGTGCCCAGGAGTCAAAATCCCCCAATGAAATGAATGGCGGGTTACCAGGGGTCGAAATCCACCATTGAAATGAATGGCTGGCGCCTAGGGGTCGAAAACCTCCATTGAAATGAATGGCGGGCTCCCAGGTGTCGATTTCCCCCATTGAAATGAATGGCGGGCGCCCAGGGGTCGAAATCCCCCATTGAATTTAATGGTAGGCTACCAGGGGTCGAAGTCCCCCATTGAAATGAATTGCGGGCTCCCAGGGGTCGAATTCCCCCAATGAAATGAATGGCGGGCGCCCAGGGGTCGAAATCCCCCATTGAAAATAATGGTAGGCTACCAGGGGTCGAAATCCCCCATTGAAATGAATTGCGGGCTCCCAGGGGTCAAAATCCCCCATTGAAATGAATGACAGGCTGCAAGTGGTCGAAATCCCCCATTGAAATGAATGGCGAGCGCCCAGGGGTCAAAATCCCCCAATGAAATGAATGGCGGGAAACCATGGGTCGAAATCCTCCATTGAAATGAATGGCGGGCGCCCAGGGGTCGAAATCCCCCATTGAAATGAATGGCGGGCGCCCAGGTGTCAAAATCCCCCAATGAAATGAATGGCGAGCGCCTAGGGGTCGAAATTCCCCATTGAAATGAATGGCTGGTCCCCAGTGGTCGAATTCCGCCATTGAAATGAATGGCGGGCTCCCAGGGGTCGAATTTCCAATTGAAATGAATGGCCAGGCACCCAGGGGTCGGATTCCCTCATTGAAATGAATCGCCGGGCTACCAGGGGTCAAAATCCCCCAATGAAATGAATGGCGGGCTACCAGGGGTCGAAATCCCCAATTGAAATGAATGGCGGGCGCCCAGGGCTCGAAATCCCCATTGAAATGAATGGCTGGCTACCAGGGGTCGAATGGCGGGCTCCCAGGGTTCGAATTCCCCCATTGAAATGAATGGCGGGCTCCCAGGGGTCGAATTCCCACATTGAAATGAATGGCCGGCCTACCAGGGATCGAATTCCCCCATTGAAATGAATGGCGGGCTCCCAGGAGTCGAAATTTCCCATTGAAATGAATGGCGGGCGCCAGGACTCAAAATCCCCCAATGAAATGAATGGCGGGCTCACAGGGGTCGAAATTTCCCATTGAAATTAATTGCAGGCTACCAGGAGTCAAAATCCCCCAATGAAATGAATGGCGGGCTCCCAGGGGTCGAAATTTCCCATTGAAATTAATGGCAGGCTACCAGGGGTCGAAATCCCCCATTGAAATGAATGGCGGGCTCACAGGGGTCGAATTCCCCCATTGAAATGAATGACGGGCGCCTAGGGGTCGAAATCCCCCATTGAAATGAATGGCGGGCTACCAGGGGTCGAAATCCCCCATTGAAATGAATGGCGGGCGCCCAGGGGTCGAAATCCCCCATTGAAATGAATGGCGGGGGCCCAGGAGTCAAAATCCCCCAATGAAATGAATAACGGGCTACCAGGGGTCGAAATCCCCCATTGAAATTAATGGTAGGCTACCAGGGGTCGAAATCCCCCATTGAAATGAATGGCGGGCGCCCAGGGGTTGAAATCCCCCATTGAAATGAATGGCGGGGGCCCAGGAGTCAAAATCCCCCAATGAAATGAATAACGGGCTACCAGGGGTCGAAATCCCCCATTGAAATTAATGGTAGGCTACCAGGGGTCGAAATCCCCCATTGAAATGAATAACGGGCTCCCAGGGGTCGAAATCCCCTATTGAAATGAATGACAGGCTGCAAAGGGTCGAAATCCCCCATTGAAATGAATGGCGGGCTACCAGGGGTCGAAATCCCCCATTGAAATGAATGGCGGGCGCCCAGGGGTCGAAATCCCCCATTGAAATGAATGGAGGGCTCACAGGGGTCGAATTCCCCCATTGAAATGAATGGCGGGCGCCCAGGGGTCAAAATCCCCCAATGAAATCAATGGCGGGCTACCAGGGGTAGAAATCCCCCATTGAAATGAATAACGGGCTCCCAGGGGTCGAAATTTCCCATTGAAATGAATGGCGGGCGCCCAGGAGTCAAAATCCCCCAATGAAATGAATGGTGGGCGCCCAGGGGTCGAAATCCCCCATTGAAATGAATGGCGGGCTCACAGGGGTCGAATTCCCCCATTGAAATGAATGACGGGCGCCTAGGGGTCGAAATCCCCCATTGAAATGAATGGCGGACTCACAGGGGTCGAATTCCACCATTGAAATGAATGACGGGCGCCTAGGGGTCGAAATCCCCCATTGAAATGAATGGCGGGCTACCAGGGGTCGAATTCACCCATTGAAATGAATGGCGGGCGCCTAGGGGTTAAAATCCCCCAATGAAATGAATGGCGGACTACCAGGGGTCGAAATCCCCCATTGAAATGAATGGCGGGAAACCATGGGTCGAAATCCTCCATTGAAATGAATGGTTGGCGCCTAGGGGTCGAAATCCTCCATTGAAATGAATGGCGGGCTCCCAGGTGTCGAATTCCCCCATTGAAATGAATGGCGGGCGCCCAGGGGTCAAAATCCCCCATTGAATTTAATGGTAGGCTACCAGGGGTCGAAGTCCCCCATTGAAATGAATTGCGGGCTCCCAGGGGTCGAATTCCCCCATTGAAATGAATGGCGGGCGCCCAGGGGTCGAAATCCCCCATTGAAATTAATGGTAGGCTACCAGGGGTCGAATTCACCCATTGAAATGAATGGCGGGTGCCTAGGGGTTAAAATCCCCCAATGAAATGAATGGCGGACTACCAGGGGTCGAAATCCCCCATTGAAATGAATGGCGGGTTTCCAGGAGTCAAAATCCCCCAATGAAATGAAGGCGGGCTACCAGGGGTCGAAATCCACCATTGAAATTAATGGCTGGCGCCTAGGGGTCGAAATCCTCCATTGAAATGTATGGCGGGGTCCCAGGTGTCGAATTCCCCCATTGAAATGAATGGCGGGCGCCCAGGGGTCAAAATCCCCCAATGAAATGAATAACGGGCTACCAGGGGTCGAAATCCCCCATTGAATTTAATGGTAGGCTACCAGGGGTCGAAGTCCCCCATTGAATTGAATTGCGGGCTCCCAGGGGTCGAATTCCCCCATTGAAATGAATGGCGGGCGCCCAGGGGTCGAAATCCCCCATTGAAAATAATGGTAGGCTACCAGGGGTCGAAGTCCCCCATTGAAATGAATTGCGGGCTCCCAGGGGTCGAAATTTCCCACTGAAATGAATGGCGGGCGCCCAGGAGTCAAAATCCCTCAATGAAATGAATGGCGGGCTCCCAGGGGTCGAAATTTCCCATTGAAATTAATGGCGGGCGCCCAGGAGTCAAAATCCCCCAATGAAATGAATGGCGGGCTCCCAGGGGTCAAAATTTCCCATTGAAATTAATGGCAGGCTACCAGGAGTCAAAATCCCCCAATGAAATGAATGGTGGGCGCCCAGGGGTCGAAATCCCCCATTGAAATGAATGGCGGGCTCACAGGGGTCGAATTCCCCCATTGAAATGAATGACGGGCGCCTAGGGGTCGAAATCCCCCATTGAAATGAATGGGGGCTTACAGGGGTCGAAATCCCCCATTGAAATGAATGGCGGGCTCACAGGGGTCGAATTCCCCCATTGAAATGAATGACGGGCGCCTAGGGGTCGAAATCCCCCATTGAAATGAATGGCGGACTCACAGGGGTCGAATTCCACCATTGAAATGAATGACGGGCGCCTAGGGGTCGAAATCCCCCATTGAAATGAATGGCGGGCTACCAGGGGTCGAATTCACCCATTGAAATGAATGGCGGGCGCCTAGGGGTTAAAATCCCCCAATGAAATGAATGGCGGACTACCAGGGGTCGAAATCCCCCATTGAAATGAATGGCGGGAAACCATGGGTCGAAATCCTCCATTGAAATGAATGGTTGGCGCCTAGGGGTCGAAATCCTCCATTGAAATGAATGGCGGGCTCCCAGGTGTCGAATTCCCCCATTGAAATGAGTGGCGGGCGCCCAGGGGTCGAAATCCCCCATTGAATTTAATGGTAGGCTACCAGGGGTCGAAGTCCCCCATTGAAATGAATTGCGGGCTCCCAGGGGTCGAATTCCCCCATTGAAATGAATGGCGGGCGCCCAGGGGTCGAAATCCCCCATTGAAATTAATGGTAGGCTACCAGGGGTCGAATTCACCCATTGAAATGAATGGCGGGTGCCTAGGGGTTAAAATCCCCCAATGAAATGAATGGCGGACTACCAGGGGTCGAAATCCCCCATTGAAATGAATGGCGGGTGCCCAGGAGTCAAAATCCCCCAATGAAATGAAGGCGGGCTACCAGGGGTCGAAATCCACCATTGAAATTAATGGCTGGCGCCTAGGGGTCGAAATCCTCCATTGAAATGTATGGCGGGGTCCCAGGTGTCGAATTCCCCCATTGAAATGAATGGCGGGCGCCCAGGGGTCAAAATCCCCCAATGAAATGAATAACGGGCTACCAGGGGTCGAAATCCCCCATTGAATTTAATGGTAGGCTACCAGGGGTCGAAGTCCCCCATTGAATTGAATTGCGGGCTCCCAGGGGTCGAATTCCCCCATTGAAATGAATGGCGGGCGCCCAGGGGTCGAAATCCCCCATTGAAAATAATGGTAGGCTACCAGGGGTCGAAGTCCCCCATTGAAATGAATTGCGGGCTCCCAGGGGTCGAAATTTCCCACTGAAATGAATGGCGGGCGCCCAGGAGTCAAAATCCCCCAATGAAATGAATGGCGGGCTCCCAGGGGTCGAAATTTCCCATTGAAATTAATGGCAGGCTACCAGGAGTCAAAATCCCCCAATGAAATGAATGGTGGGCGCCCAGGGGTCGAAATCCCCCATTGAAATGAATGGCGGGCTCACAGGGGTCGAATTCCCCCATTGAAATGAATGACGGGCGCCTAGGGGTCGAAATCCCCCATTGAAATGAATGGGGGCTTACAGGGGTCGAAATCCCCCATTGAAATGAATGGCGGGCGCCCAGGGGTCGAAATCCCCCATTGAAATGAATGGCGGGGGCCCAGGAGTCAAAATCCCCCAATGAAATGAATAACGGGCTACCAGGGGTCGAAATCCCCCATTGAAATTAATGGTAGGCTACCAGGGGTCGAAATCCCCCATTGAAATGAATAACGGGCTCCCAGGGGTCAAAATCCCCCATTGAAATGAATGACAGGCTGCAAAGGGTCGAAATCCCCCATTGAAATGAATGGCGGGCTACCAGGGGTCTAAATCCCCCATTGAAATGAATGGCGGGCGCCCAGGGGTCGAAATCCCCCAATGAAATGAATGGCGGACTACCAGGGGTCGAAATCCCCCATTGAAATGAATGGCGGGTGCCCAGGAGTAAAAAACCCCCAATGAAATGAAGGCGGGCTACCAGGGGTCGAAATCCACCATTGAAATGAATGGCTGGCGCCTAGGGGTCAAAATCCTCCATTGAAATGTATGGCGGGCTCCCAGGTGTCGAATTCCCCCATTGAAATGAATGGCGGGCGCCCAGGGGTCGAAATCCCCCATTGAATTTAATGGTAGGCTACCAGGGGTCGAATTCCCCCATTGAAATGAATGGCGGGCGCCCAGGGGTCGAAATCCCCCATTGAAATTAATGGTAGGCTACCAGGGGTCGAAATCCCCCATTGAAATGAATGGCGGGCTACCAGGGGTCGAATTCACCCATTGAAATGAATGGCGGCGCCTAGGGGTTAAAATCCCCCAATGAAATGAATGGCGGACTACCAGGGGTCGAAATCCCCCATTGAAATGAATGGCGGGTGCCCAGGAGTCAAAATTCCCCAATGAAATGAAGGCTGGCTACCAGGGTTCGAATTCCCCCATTGAAATGAATGGCGGGCTCCCAGGGGTCGAATTCCCTCATTGAAATGAATGGCGGGCTACCAGGGGTCGAAATCCCCTATTGAAATAAAGGTGGTCTCCCAGGGGTCGAATTCCCACATTGAAATGAATGGAGGGCTCCCAGGGGTCGAAATTTCCCATTGAAATTAATGGCAGGCTACCAGGGGTCGAAATCCCCCATTGAAATGAATGGTGGGCGCCCAGGGGTCGAAATCCCCCATTGAAATGAATGGCGGGCTCACAGGGGTCGAATTCCCCCATTGAAATGAATGACGGGCGCCTAGGGGTCGAAATCCCCCATTGAAATGAATGGCGGGCTACCAGGGGTCGAATTCACCCATTGAAATGAATGGCGGGCGCCTAGGGGTCGAATTCACCCATTGAAATGAATGGCGGGCGCCTAGGGGTTAAAATCCCCCAATGAAATGAATGGCGGACTACCAGGGGTCGAAATCCCCCATTGAAATGAATGGCGGGTGCCCAGGAGTCAAAATCCCCCAATGAAATGAAGGCGGGCTACCAGGGGTCGAAATCCACCATTGAAATGAATGGCTGGCGCCTAGGGGTCGAAATCCTCCATTGAAATGAATGGCGGGCTCCCAGGTGTCGAATTCCCCCATTGAAATGAATGGCGGAAGCCCAGGGGTCGAAATCCCCCATTGAATTTAATGGTAGGCTACCAGGGGTCGAAGTCCCCCATTGAAATGAATTGCGGGCTCCCAGGGGTCGAATTCCCCCATTGAAATGAATGGCGGGTGCCCAGGAGTCAAAATCCCCCAATGAAATGAAGGCGGGCTACCAGGGGTCGAAATCCACCATTGAAATGAATGGCGGGCGCCCAGGGGTCGAATTCCCCCATTGAAATGAATGGCGGGCGCCCAGGGGTCGAAATCCCCCATTGAATTTAATGGTAGGCTACCAGGTGTCGAAGTCCCCCATTGAAATGAATTTCGGGCTCCCAGTGGTCGAATTCCCCCATTGAAATGAATGGCGGGCGCCCAGGGGTCGAAATCCTCCATTGAAATTAATGGTAGGCTACCAGGGGTCGAAATCCCCCATTGAAATGAATGGCGGGCTACCAGGGGTCGAATTCTCCCATTGAAATGAATGGCGGCGTCTAGGGGTTAAAATCCCCCAATGAAATGAATGGCGGACTACCAGGGGTCGAAATCCCCCATTGAAATGAATGGCGGGTGCCCAGGAGTCAAAATTCCCCAATGAAATGAAGGCGGGCTACCAGGGTTCGAATTCCCCCATTGAAATGAATGGCGGGCTCCCAGGGGTCGAATTCCCTCATTGAAATGAATGGCGGGCTACCAGGGGTTGAAATCCCCTATTGAAATAAATGGCGGTCTCCCAGGGGTCGAATTCCCCCATTGAAATGAATGGAGGGCTCCCAGGGGTCGAAATTTCCCATTGAAATTAATGGCAGGCTACCAGGGGTCGAAATCCCCCATTGAAATGAATGGTGGGCGCCCAGGGGTCGAAATCCCCCATTGAAATGAATGGCGGGCTCACAGGGGTCGAATTCCCCCATTGAAATGAATGACGGGCGCCTAGGGGTCGAAATCCCCCATTGAAATGAATGGCGGGCTACCAGGGGTCGAATTCACCCATTGAAATGAATGGCGGGCGCCTAGGGGTCGAAATCCTCCATTGAAATGACTGGCGGGCTCCCAGGTGTCGAATTCCACCATTGAAATGAATGGTGGGCGCCCAGGGGTCGAAATCCCCCATTGATTTTAATGGTAGGCTACCAGGGGTCGAAGTCCCCCATTGAAATGAATTGCGGGCTCCCAGGTGTCGAATTCCCCCATTGAAATGAATGGCGGGCGCCCAGGGGTCGAAATCCCCCATTGAAATTAATGGTAGGCTACCAGGGGTCGAAATCCCCCATTGAAATGAATGGCGGGCTACCAGGGGTCGAATTCACCCATTGAAATGAATGGCGGGTGCCTAGGGGTTAAAATCCCCCAATGAAATGAATGGCGGACTACCAGGGGTCGAAATCCACCATTGAAATGAATGGCTGGCGCCATGGGGTCGAAATCCTCCATTGAAATGAATGGCGGGCTCCCAGGTGTCGAATTCCCCCATTGAAATGAATGGCGGGCGCCCAGGGGTCGAAATCCCCCATTGAATTTAATGGTAGGGTACCAGGGGTCGAAGTCCCCCATTGAAATGAATTGCGGGCTCCCAGGGGTCGAATTCCCCCAATGAAATGAATGGCGGGCGCCCAGGGGTCGAAATCCCCCATTGAAAGTAATGGTAGGCTACCAGGGGTGGAAATCCCCCATTGAAATGAATTGCGGGCTCCCAGGGGTCGAAATCCCGCATTGAAATGAATGGAGGGCGCCCAGGGGTCAAAATCCCCCAATGAAATGAATGGCGAGCGCCTAGGGGTCGAAATCCCCCATTGAAATGAATGGCTGGTCCCCAGTGGTCGAATTCCGCCATTGAAATGAATGGCGGGCTCCCAGGGGTCGAATTAACAATTGAAATGAATGGCGGGTTCCCAGGGGTCGAATTCCCACATTGAAATGAATGACAGGCTGCAAGGGGTCGAAATCCCCCATTGAAATGAATCGCGGGCTCACAGGGGTCGAATTCCCCCATTAAAATGAATGGAGGGCGCCCAGGGGTCAAAATCCCCCAATGAAATGAATGGCGGTAAACCATGGGTCGAAATCCTCCATTGAAATGAATGGCGGGCGCCCAGGGGTCGAAATCCCCCAATGAAATGAATGGCGAGCGCCTAGGGGTCGAAATCCCCCATTGAAATGAATGGCTGGTCCCCAGTGGTCGAATTCCGCCATTGAAATGAATGGCGGGCTCCCAGGGGTCGAATTAACAATTGAAATGAATGGCCGGGCATCCAGGGGTCGGATTCCCTCATTGAAATGAATCGCCGGGGTACCAGGGGTCAAAATACCCCAATGAAATGAATGGCGGGCTCCCAGGGGTCGAAATTTCCCATTGAAATTACTGGCAGGCTACCAGGAGTCAAAATCCCCCAATGAAATGAATGGTGGGCGCCCAGGAGTCGAAATCCCCCATTGAAATGAATAGCGGGCTCACAGGGGTCGAATTCCCCCATTGAAATAATTGACGGGCGCCTAGGGGTCGAAATCCCCCATTGAAATGAATTGCGGGCTCCCAGGGGTCGAAATTTCCCACTGAAATGAATGGCGGGCGCCCAGGAGTCAAAATCCCCCAATGAAATGAATGGCGGGCTCCCAGGGGTCGAAATTTCCCATTGAAATTAATGGCAGGCTACCAGGAGTCAAAATCCCCCAATGAAATGAATGGTGGGCGCCCAGGGGTCGAAATCCCCCATTGAAATGAATGGCGGGCTCACAGGGGTCGAATTCCCCCATTGAAATGAATGACGGGCGCCTAGGGGTCGAAATCCCCCATTGAAATGAATGGGGGCTTACAGGGGTCGAAATCCCCCATTGAAATGAATGGCGGGCGCCCAGGGGTCGAAATCCCCCATTGAAATGAATGGCGGGGGCCCAGGAGTCAAAATCCCCCAATGAAATGAACAACGGGCTACCAGGGGTCGAAATCCCCCATTGAAATTAATGGTAGGCTACCAGGGGTCGAAATCCCCCATTGAAATGAATAACGGGCTCCCAGGGGTCAAAATCCCCCATTGAAATGAATGACAGGCTGCAAAGGGTCGAAATCCCCCATTGAAATGAATGGCGGGCTACCAGGGGTCTAAATCCCCCATTGAAATGAATGGCGGGCGCCCAGGGGTCGAAATCCCCCAATGAAATGAATGGCGGACTACCAGGGGTCGAAATCCCCCATTGAAATGAATGGCGGGTGCCCAGGAGTAAAAAACCCCCAATGAAATGAAGGCGGGCTACCAGGGGTCGAAATCCACCATTGAAATGAATGGCTGGCGCCTAGGGGTCAAAATCCTCCATTGAAATGAATGGCGGGCTCCCAGGTGTCGAATTCCCCCATTGAAATGAATGGCGGGCGCCCAGGGGTCGAAATCCCCCATTGAATTTAATGGTAGGCTACCAGGGGTCGAAGTCCCCCATTGAAATGAATTGCGGGCTCCCAGGGGTCGAATTCCCCCATTGAAATGAATGGCGGGCGCCCAGGGGTCGAAATCCCCCATTGAAATTAATGGTAGGCTACCAGGGGTCGAAATCCCCCATTGAAATGAATGGCGGGCTACCAGGGGTCGAATTCACCCATTGAAATGAATGGCGGCGCCTAGGGGTTAAAATCCCCCAATGAAATGAATGGCGGACTACCAGGGGTCGAAATCCCCCATTGAAATGAATGGCGGGTGCCCAGGAGTCAAAATTCCCCAATGAAATGAAGGCTGGCTACCAGGGTTCGAATTCCCCCATTGAAATGAATGGCGGGCTCCCAGGGGTCAAATTCCCTCATTGAAATGAATGGCGGGCTACCAGGGGTCGAAATCCCCTATTGAAATAAAGGTGGTCTCCCAGGGGTCGAATTCCCACATTGAAATGAATGGCGGGCGCCTAGGGGTTAAAATCCCCCAATGAAATGAATGGCGGACTACCAGGGGTCGAAATCCCCCATTGAAATGAATGGCGGGTGCCCAGGAGTCAAAATCCCCCAATGAAATGAAGGCGGGCTACCAGGGGTCGAAATCCACCATTGAAATGAATGGCTGGCGCCTAGGGGTCGAAATCCTCCATTGAAATGAATGGCGGGCTCCCAGGTGTCGAATTCCCCCATTGAAATGAATGGCGGAAGCCCAGGGGTCGAAATCCCCCATTGAATTTAATGGTAGGCTACCAGGGGTCGAAGTCCCCCATTGAAATGAATTGCGGGCTCCCAGGGGTCGAATTCCCCCATTGAAATGAATGGCGGGTGCCCAGGAGTCAAAATCCCCCAATGAAATGAAGGCGGGCTACCAGGGGTCGAAATCCACCATTGAAATGAATGGCGGGCGCCCAGGGGTCGAATTCCCCCATTGAAATGAATGGCGGGCGCCCAGGGGTCGAAATCCCCCATTGAATTTAATGGTAGGCTACCAGGTGTCGAAGTCCCCCATTGAAATGAATTTCGGGCTCCCAGTGGTCGAATTCCCCCATTGAAATGAATGGCGGGCGCCCAGGGGTCGAAATCCTCCATTGAAATTAATGGTAGGCTACCAGGGGTCGAAATCCCCCATTGAAATGAATGGCGGGCTACCAGGGGTCGAATTCTCCCATTGAAATGAATGGCGGCGTCTAGGGGTTAAAATCCCCCAATGAAATGAATGGCGGACTACCAGGGGTCGAAATCCCCCATTGAAATGAATGGCGGGTGCCCAGGAGTCAAAATTCCCCAATGAAATGAAGGCGGGCCACCAGGGTTCGAATTCCCCCATTGAAATGAATGGCGGGCTCCCAGGGGTCGAATTCCCTCATTGAAATGAATGGCGGGCTACCAGGGGTTGAAATCCCCTATTGAAATAAATGGCGGTCTCCCAGGGGTCGAATTCCCCCATTGAAATGAATGGAGGGCTCCCAGGGGTCGAAATTTCCCATTGAAATTAATGGCAGGCTACCAGGGGTCGAAATCCCCCATTGAAATGAATGGTGGGCGCCCAGGGGTCGAAATCCCCCATTGAAATGAATGGCGGGCTCACAGGGGTCGAATTCCCCCATTGAAATGAATGACGGGCGCCTAGGGGTCGAAATCCCCCATTGAAATGAATGGCGGGCTACCAGGGGTCGAATTCACCCATTGAAATGAATGGCGGGCGCCTAGGGGTCGAATTCACCCATTGAAATGAATGGCGGGCGCATAGGGGTTAAAATCCCCCAATGAAATGAATGGCGGACTACCAGGGGTCGAAATCCCCCATTGAAATGAATGGCGGGTGCCCAGGAGTCAAAATCCCCCAATGAAATGAAGGCGGGCTACCAGGGGTCGAAATCCACCATTGAAATGAATGGCTGGCGCCTATGGGTCGAAATCCTCCATTGAAATGACTGGCGGGCTCCCAGGTGTCGAATTCCACCATTGAAATGAATGGTGGGCGCCCAGGGGTCGAAATCCCCCATTGATTTTAATGGTAGGCTACCAGGGGTCGAAGTCCCCCATTGAAATGAATTGCGGGCTCCCAGGGGTCGAATTCCCCCATTGAAATGAATGGCGGGCGCCCAGGGGTCGAAATCCCCCATTGAAATTAATGGTAGGCTACCAGGGGTCGAAATCCCCCATTGAAATGAATGGCGGGCTACCAGGGGTCGAATTCACCCATTGAAATGAATGGCGGGTGCCTAGGGGTTAAAATCCCCCAATGAAATGAATGGCGGACTACCAGGGGTCGAAATCCACCATTGAAATGAATGGCTGGCGCCATGGGGTCGAAATCCTCCATTGAAATGAATGGCGGGCTCCCAGGTGTCGAATTCCCCCATTGAAATGAATGGCGGGCGCCCAGGGGTCGAAATCCCCCATTGAATTTAATGGTAGGGTACCAGGGGTCGAAGTCCCCCATTGAAATGAATTGCGGGCTCCCAGGGGTCGAATTCCCCCAATGAAATGAATGGCGGGCGCCCAGGGGTCGAAATCCCCCATTGAAAGTAATGGTAGGCTACCAGGGGTGGAAATCCCCCATTGAAATGAATTGCGGGCTCCCAGGGGTCGAAATCCCGCATTGAAATGAATGGAGGGCGCCCAGGGGTCAAAATCCCCCAATGAAATGAATGGCGGTAAACCATAAGTCGAAATCCTCCATTGAAATGAATGGCGGGCGCCCAGGGGTCGAAATCCCCCAATGAAATGAATGGCGAGCGCCTAGGGGTCGAAATACCCCATTGAAATGAATGGCTGGTCCCCAGTGGTCGAATTCCGCCATTGAAATGAATGGCGGGCTCCCAGGGGTCGAATTAACAATTGAAATGAATGGCGGGCTCCCAGGGGTCGAATTCCCACATTGAAATGAATGACAGGCTGCAAGGGGTCGAAATCCCCCATTGAAATGAATCGCGGGCTCACAGGGGTCGAATTCCCCCATTAAAATGAATGGAGGGCGCCCAGGGGTCAAAATCCCCCAATGAAATGAATGGCGGTAAACCATGGGTCGAAATCCTCCATTGAAATGAATGGCGGGCGCCCAGGGGTCAAAATCCCCCAATGAAATGAATGGCGAGCGCCTAGGGGTCGAAATCCCCCATTGAAATGAATGGCTGGTCCCCAGTGGTCGAATTCCGCCATTGAAATGAATGGCGGGCTCCCAGGGGTCGAATTAACAATTGAAATGAATGGCCGGGCACCCATGGGTCGGATTCCCTCATTGAAATGAATCGCCGGGGTACCAGGGGTCAAAATACCCCAATGAAATGAATGGCGGGCTCCCAGGGGTCGAAATTTCCCATTGAAATTACTGGCAGGCTACCAGGAGTCAAAATCCCCCAA
This sequence comes from Vanacampus margaritifer, assembly GCF_051991255.1. Lineage (NCBI taxonomy): Eukaryota > Metazoa > Chordata > Actinopteri > Syngnathiformes > Syngnathidae > Vanacampus > Vanacampus margaritifer. Next base: position 2,452,568 of record NC_135448.1, on the reverse strand, counting down.
TGAAATGAATGGTGGGCGCCCAGGAGTCGAAATCCCCCATTGAAATGAATGGCGGGCTCACAGGGGTCGAATTCCCCCATTGAAATAATTGACGGGCGCCTAGGGGTCGAAATCCCCCATTGAAATAAATGGCGGGGGCCCAGGAGTCAACATCCCCCAATGAAATGAATAACGGGCTACCAGGGGTCGAAATCCCCCATTGAAATTAATGGTAGGCTACCAGGGGTCGAAATCCGCCATTGAAATGAATGGAGGGCTCACAGGGGTAGAAATCCCCCATTGAAATGAATGGAGGGCTCACAGGGGTCGAATTCCCCCATTGAAATGAATGGCGGGCGCCCAGGGGTCGAAATCCCCCATTGAAATGGATGGCGGGCCCAGGAGTCAAAATCCCCCAATGAAATGAATGGCGGGCTCCCAGGGGTCGAAATTTCCCATTGAAATTAATGGCGGGCGCCGAGGAGTCAAAATACCCCAATGAAATGAATGACAGGCTGCAAAGGGTCGAAATCCCCCATTGAAATGAATGGCGGGCTACCAGGGGTCGAAATCCCCCATTGAAATGAATGGCGGGCGCCCAGAGGTCGAAATCCCCCATTGAAATGAATGGAGGGCTCACAGGGGTCGAATTCCCCCATTGAAATGAATGGCGGGCGCCCAGGGGTCGAAATCCCCCATTGAAATGGATGGCGGGGCCCAGGAGTCAAAATCCCCCAATGAAATGAATAACGGGCTACCAGGGGTCGAAATCCCCCATTGAAATTAATGGTAGGCTACCAGGGGTCGAAATCCCCCATTGAAATGAATAACGGGCTCCCAGGGGTCGAAATCCCCCATTGAAATGAATGGCGGGCGCCTAGGGGTTAAAATCCCCCAATGAAATGAATGGCGGACTACCAGGGGTCGAAATCCCCCATTGAAATGAATGGCGGGCGCCCAGGGGTCGAAATCCTCCATTGAAATGAATGGCGGGCGCCCAGGGGTCGAAATCCCCCATTGAAATGAATGGCGGGCGCTCAGGTGTCAAAATCCCCCATGAAATGAATGGCGGGCGCCCAGGGGTCAAAATCCCCCAATGAAATGAATGGCTGGCTACCAGGGGTCGAAATCCCCCATTGAAATGAATGCCGGGGGCCCAGGAGTCAAAATCACCCAATGAAATGATTGGCGGGCTACCAGGGGTCGAAATCCCCCATTGAAATGAATGGCGGGCTCACAGGGGTCGAATTCCCCCATTGAAATAATTGACGGGCGCCTAGGGGTCGAAATCCCCCATTGAAATGAATGGCGAGGGCCCAGGAGTCAAAATCCCCCAATGAAATGAATAACGGGCTACCAGGGGTCAAAATCCCCCATTGAAATTTATGGTAGGCTACCAGGGGTCGAATTCCCCCATTGAAATGAATAACGGGCTCCCAGGGGTCGAAATCCCCCATTGAAATGAATGACAGGCTGCAAAGGGTCGAAATCCCCCATTGAAATGCATGGCGGGCTACCAGGGGTCTAAATCCACCATTGAAATGAATGGCGGGCGCCCAGGGGTCGAAATCCCCCATTGAAATGAATGGAGGGCTCACAGGGGTCGAATTCCCCCATTGAAATGAATGGCGGGCGCCCAGGGGTCGAAATCCCCCATTGAAATGAATGGCGGGGCCCAGGAGTCAAAATCCCCCAATGAAATGAATAACGGGCTACCAGGGGTCAAAATCCCCCATTGAAATTAATGGTAGGCTACCAGGGGTCAAAATCCCCCATTGAAATGAATAACGGGCTCCCAGGGGTCGAAATCCCCCATTGAAATGAATAACGGGCTCCCAGGGGTCGAAATCCCCCATTGAAATGAATGGCGGGCTCACAGGGGTCGAATTCCCCCATTGAAATGAATGGCGGGCGCCTAGGCGTCGAAATCCCCCATTGAAATGAATGGCGGGCTACCAGGGGTTTAAATCCCCCATTGAAATGAATGGCGGGCGCCCAGGGGTCGAAATCCCCCATTGAAATGAATGACGGGCGCCTAGGGGTTAAAATCCCCCAATGAAATGAATGGCGGACTACCAGGGGTCGAAATCCCCCATTGAAATGAATGGCGGGTGCCCAGGAGTCAAAATCCCCCAATGAAATGAATGGCGGGTTACCAGGGGTCGAAATCCACCATTGAAATGAATGGCTGGCGCCTAGGGGTCGAAATCCTCCATTGAAATGAATGGCGGGCTCCCAGGTGTCGAATTCCCCCATTGAAATGAATGGCGGGCGCCCAGGGGTCAAAATCCCCCATTGAATTTAATGGTAGGCTACCAGGGGTCGAAGTCCCCCATTGAAATGAATTGCGGGCTCCCAGGGGTCGAATTCCCCCAATGAAATGAATGGCGGGCGCCCAGGTGTCGAAATCCCCCATTGAAAATAATGGTAGGCTACCAGGGGTCGAAATCCCCCATTGAAATGAATTGCGGGCTCCCAGGGGTCAAAATCCCCCATTGAAATGAATGACAGGCTGCAAGTGGTCGAAATCCCCCATTGAAATGAATGGCGAGCGCCCAGGGGTCAAAATCCCCCAATGAAATGAATGGCGGGAAACCATGGGTCGAAATCCTCCATTGAAATGAATGGCGGGCGCCCAGGGGTCGAAATCCCTCATTGAAATGAATGGCGGGCGCCCAGGTGTCAAAATCCCCCAATGAAATGAATGGCGGGCTCCCAGGGGTCGAATTTCCAATTGAAATGAATGGCCGGGCACCCAGGGGTCGGATTCCCTCATTGAAATGAATCGCCGGGCTACCAGGGGTCAAAATCCCCCAATGAAATGAATGGCGGGCTACCAGGGGTCGAAATCCCCAATTGAAATGAATGGCGGGCGCCCAGGGCTCGAAATCCCCATTGAAATGAATGGCTGGCTACCAGGGGTCGAATGGCGGGCTCCCAGGGTTCGAATTCCCCCATTGAAATGAATGGCGGGCTCCCAGGGGTCGAATTCCCACATTGAAATGAATGGCCGGCCTACCAGGGATCGAATTCCCCCATTGAAATGAATGGCGGGCTCCCAGGAGTCGAAATTTCCCATTGAAATGAATGGCGGGCGCCCAGGACTCAAAATCCCCCAATGAAATGAATGGCGGGCTCACAGGGGTCGAAATTTCCCATTGAAATTAATGGCAGGCTACCAGGAGTCAAAATCCCCCAATGAAATGAATGGCGGGCTCCCAGGGGTCGAAATTTCCCATTGAAATTAATGGCAGGCTACCAGGGGTCGAAATCCCCCATTGAAATGAATGGTGGGCGCCCAGGTGTCGAAATCCCCCATTGAAATGAATGGCGGGCTCACAGGGGTCGAATTCCCCCATTGAAATGAATGACGGGCGCCTAGGGGTCGAAATCCCCCATGAAATGAATGGCGGGCTACCAGGGGTCGAAATCCCCCATTGAAATGAATGGCGGGCGCCCAGGGGTCGAAATCCCCCATTGAAATGAATGGCGGGGGCCCAGGAGTCAAAATCCCCCAATGAAATGAATAACGGGCTACCAGGGGTCGAAATCCCCCATTGAAATTAATGGTAGGCTACCAGGGGTCGAAATCCCCCATTGAAATGAATAACGGGCTCCCAGGGGTCGAAATCCCCTATTGAAATGAATGACAGGCTGCAAAGGGTCGAAATCCCCCATTTAAATGAATGGCGGGCTACCAGGGGTCGAAATCCCCCATTGAAATGAATGGCGGGCGCCCAGGGGTCGAAATCCCCCATTGAAATGAATGGAGGGCTCACAGGGGTCGAATTCCCCCATTGAAATGAATGGCGGGCGCCCAGGGGTCAAAATCCCCCAATGAAATCAATGGCGGGCTACCAGGGGTAGAAATCCCCCATTGAAATGAATAACGGGCTCCCAGGGGTCGAAATTTCCTATTGAAATGAATGGCGGGCGCCCAGGAGTCAAAATCCCCCAATGAAATGAATGGTGGGCGCCCAGGGGTCGAAATCCCCCATTGAAATGAATGGCGGGCTCACAGGGGTCGAATTCCCCCATTGAAATGAATGACGTGCGCCTAGGGGTCGAAATCCCCCATTGAAATGAATGGCGGACTCACAGGGGTCGAATTCCACCATTGAAATGAATGACGGGCGCCTAGGGGTCGAAATCCCCCATTGAAATGAATGGCGGGCTACCAGGGGTCGAATTCACCCATTGAAATGAATGGCGGGCGCCTAGGGGTTAAAATCCCCCAATGAAATGAATGGCGGACTACCAGGGGTCGAAATCCCCCATTGAAATGAATGGCGGGAAACCATGGGTCGAAATCCTCCATTGAAATGAATGGTTGGCGCCTAGGGGTCGAAATCCTCCATTGAAATGAATGGCGGGCTCCCAGGTGTCGAATTCCCCCATTGAAATGAATGGCGGGCGCCCAGGGGTCGAAATCCCCCATTGAATTTAATGGTAGGCTACCAGGGGTCGAAGTCCCCCATTGAAATGAATTGCGGGCTCCCAGGGGTCGAATTCCCCCATTGAAATGAATGGCGGGCGCCCAGGGGTCGAAATCCCCCATTGAAATTAATGGTAGGCTACCAGGGGTCGAATTCACCCATTGAAATGAATGGCGGGTGCCTAGGGGTTAAAATCCCCCAATGAAATGAATGGCGGACTACCAGGGGTCGAAATCCCCCATTGAAATGAATGGCGGGTGCCCAGGAGTCAAAATCCCCCAATGAAATGAAGGCGGGCTACCAGGGGTCGAAATCCACCATTGAAATTAATGGCTGGCGCCTAGGGGTCGAAATCCTCCATTGAAATGTATGGCGGGGTCCCAGGTGTCGAATTCCCCCATTGAAATGAATGGCGGGCGCCCAGGGGTCAAAATCCCCCAATGAAATGAATAACGGGCTACCAGGGGTCGAAATCCCCCATTGAATTTAAGGTAGGCTACCAGGGGTCGAAGTCCCCCATTGAATTGAATTGCGGGCTCCCAGGGGTCGAATTCCCCCATTGAAATGAATGGTGGGCTCCCAGGGGTCGAAATCCCCCATTGAAAATAATGGTAGGCTACCAGGGGTCGAAGTCCCCCATTGAAATGAATTGCGGGCTCCCAGGGGTCGAAATTTCCCACTGAAATGAATGGCGGGCGCCCAGGAGTCAAAATCCCCCAATGAAATGAATGGCGGGCTCCCAGGGGTCGAAATTTCCCATTGAAATTAATGGCGGGCGCCCAGGAGTCAAAATCCCCCAATGAAATGAATGGCGGGCTCCCAGGGGTCGAAATTTCCCATTGAAATTAATGGTGGGCGCCCAGGGGTCGAAATCCCCCATTGAAATGAATGGCGGGCTCACAGGGGTCGAATTCCCCCATTGAAATGAATGACGGGCGCCTAGGTGTCGAAATCCCCCATTGAAATGAATGGCGGGCTCCCAGGGGTCGAATTCCCACATTGAAATGAATGGCCGGGCTACCAGGGATCGAATTCCCCCATTGAAATGAATGGCGGGCTCCCAGGAGTCGAAATTTCCCATTGAAATGAATGGCGGGCGCCCAGGACTCAAAATCCCCCAATGAAATGAATGGCGGGCTCACAGGGGTCGAAATTTCCCATTGAAATTAATGGCAGGCTACCAGGAGTCAAAATCCCCCAATGAAATGAATGGCGGGCTCCCAGGGGTCGAAATTTCCCATTGAAATTAATGGCAGGCTACCAGGGGTCGAAATCCCCCATTGAAATGAATGGTGGGCGCCGAGGGGTCGAAATCCCCCATTGAAATGAATGGCGGGCTCACAGGAGTCGAATTCCCCCATTGAAATGAATGACGGGCGCCTAGGTGTCGAAATCCCCCATTGAAATGAATGGCGGGCTACCAGGTGTCGAAATCCCCCATTGAAATGAATGGCGGGCGCCCAGGGGTCGAAATCCCCCATTGAAATGAATGGCGGGGGCCCAGGAGTCAAAATCCCCCAATGAAATGAATAACGGGCTACCAGGGGTCGAAATCCCCCATTGAAATTAATGGTAGGCTACCAGGGGTCGAAATCCCCCATTGCAATGAATAACGGGCTCCCAGGGGTCGAAATCCCCCATTGAAATGAATGACAGGCTGCAAAGGGTCGAAATCCCCCATTGAAATGAATGGCGGGCTACCAGGGGTCGAAATCCCCCATTGAAATGAATGGCGGGCGCCCAGGGGTCGAAATCCCCCATTGAAATGAATGGAGGGCTCACAGGGGTCGAATTCCCCCATTGAAATGAATGGCGGGCGCCCAGGGGTCAAAATCCCCCAATGAAATCAATGGCGGGCTACCAGGGGTCGAAATCCCCCATTGAAATGAATAACGGGCTCCCAGGGGTCTAATTCCCCCATTGAAATGAATGGCGGGCGCCCAGGGGTCGAAATCCCCCATTGAAAATAATGGTAGGCTACCAGGGGTCGAAGTCCCCCATTGAAATGAATTGCGGGCTCCCAGGGGTCGAAATTTCCCACTGAAATGAATGGCGGGCGCCCAGGAGTCAAAATCCCCCAATGAAATGAATGGCGGGCTCTCAGGGGTCGAAATTTCCCATTGAAATTAATGGCGGGCGCCCAGGAGTCAAAATCCCCCAATGAAATGAATGGCGGGCTCCCAGGGGTCGAAATTTCCCATTGAAATTAATGGCAGGCTACCAGGAGTCAAAATCCCCCAATGAAATGAATGGTGGGCGCCCAGGGGTCGAAATCCCCCATTGAAATGAATGGCGGGCTCACAGGGGTCGAATTCCCCCATTGAAATGAATGACGGGCGCCTAGGGGTCGAAATCCCCCATTGAAATGAATGGGGGCTTACAGGGGTCGAAATCCCCCATTGAAATGAATTGCGGGCGCCCAGGGGTCGAAATCCCCCATTGAAATGAATGGCGGGGGCCCAGGAGTCAAAATCCCCCAATGAAATGAATAACGGGCTACCAGGGGTCGAAATCCCCCATTGAAATTAATGGTAGGCTACCAGGGGTCGAAATCCCCCATTGAAATGAATAACGGGCTCCCAGGGGTCAAAATCCCCCATTGAAATGAATGACAGGCTGCAAAGGGTCGAAATCCCCCATTGAAATGAATGGCGGGCTACCAGGGGTCTAAATCCCCCATTGAAATGAATGGCGGGCGCCCAGGGGTCGAAATCCCCCAATGAAATGAATGGCGGACTACCAGGGGTCGAAATCCCCCATTGAAATGAATGGCGGGTGCCCAGGAGTAAAAAACCCCCAATGAAATGAAGGCGGGCTACCAGGGGTCGAAATCCACCATTGAAATGAATGGCTGGCGCCTAGGGGTCAAAATCCTCCATTGAAATGAATGGCGGGCTCCCAGGTGTCGAATTCCCCCATTGAAATGAATGGCGGGCGCCCAGGGGTCGAAATCCCCCATTGAATTTAATGGTAGGCTACCAGGGGTCGAAGTCCCCCATTGAAATGAATTGCGGGCTCCCAGGGGTCGAATTCCCCCATTGAAATGAATGGCGGGCGCCCAGGGGTCGAAATCCCCCATTGAAATTAATGGTAGGCTACCAGGGGTCGAAATCCCCCATTGAAATGAATGGCGGGCTACCAGAGGTCGAATTCACCCATTGAAATGAATGGCGGCGCCTAGGGGTTAAAATCCCCCAATGAAATGAATGGCGGACTACCAGGGGTCGAAATCCCCCATTGAAATGAATGGCGGGTGCCCAGGAGTCAAAATTCCCCAATGAAATGAAGGCTGGCTACCAGGGTTCGAATTCCCCCATTGAAATGAATGGCGGGCTCCCAGGGGTCGAATTCCCTCATTGAAATGAATGGCGGGCTCCCAGGTGTCGAATTCCCCCATTGAAATGAATGGCGGGCGCCCAGGGGTCGAAATCCCCCATTGAATTTAATGGTAGGCTACCAGGGGTCGTAGTCCCCCATTGAAATGAATTGCGGGCTCCCAGGGGTCGAATTCCCCCATTGAAATGAATGGCGGGCGCCCAGGGGTCGAAATCCCCCATTGAAATTAATGGTAGGCTACCAGGGGTCGAAATCCCCCATTGAAATGAATGGCGGGCTACCAGGGGTCGAATTCACCCATTGAAATGAATGGCGGCGCCTAGGGGTTAAAATACCCCAATGAAATGAATGGCGGACTACCAGGGGTCGAAATCCCCCATTGAAATGAATGGCGGGTGCCCAGGAGTCAAAATTCCCCAATGAAATGAAGGCTGGCTACCAGGGTTCGAATTCCCCCATTGAAATGAATGGCGGGCTCCCAGGGGTCGAATTCCCTCATTGAAATGAATGGCGGGCTACCAGGGGTCGAAATCCCCTATTGAAATAAATGGTGGTCTCCCAGGGGTCGAATTCCCACATTGAAATGAATGGAGGGCTCCCAGGGGTCGAAATTTCCCATTGAAATTAATGGCAGGCGACCAGGGGTCGAAATCCCCCATTGAAATGAATGGTGGGCGCCCAGGGGTCGAAATCCCCCAATGAAATGAATGGCGGGCTCTCAGGGGTCGAAATTTCCCATTGAAATTAATGGCGGGCGCCCAGGAGTCAAAATCCCCCAATGAAATGAATGGCGGGCTCCCAGGGGTCGAAATTTCCCATTGAAATTAATGGCAGGCTACCAGGAGTCAAAATCCCCCAATGAAATGAATGGTGGGCGCCCAGGGGTCGAAATCCCCCATTGAAATGAATGGCGGGCTCACAGGGGTCGAATTCCCCCATTGAAATGAATGACGGGCGCCTAGGGGTCGAAATCCCCCATTGAAATGAATGGGGGCTTACAGGGGTCGAAATCCCCCATTGAAATGAATTGCGGGCGCCCAGGGGTCGAAATCCCCCATTGAAATGAATGGCGGGGGCCCAGGAGTCAAAATCCCCCAATGAAATGAATAACGGGCTACCAGGGGTCGAAATCCCCCATTGAAATTAATGGTAGGCTACCAGGGGTCGAAATCCCCCATTGAAATGAATAACGGGCTCCCAGGGGTCAAAATCCCCCATTGAAATGAATGACAGGCTGCAAAGGGTCGAAATCCCCCATTGAAATGAATGGCGGGCTACCAGGGGTCTAAATCCCCCATTGAAATGAATGGCGGGCGCCCAGGGGTCGAAATCCCCCAATGAAATGAATGGCGGACTACCAGGGGTCGAAATCCCCCATTGAAATGAATGGCGGGTGCCCAGGAGTAAAAAACCCCCAATGAAATGAAGGCGGGCTACCAGGGGTCGAAATCCACCATTGAAATGAATGGCTGGCGCCTAGGGGTCAAAATCCTCCATTGAAATGAATGGCGGGCTCCCAGGTGTCGAATTCCCCCATTGAAATGAATGGCGGGCGCCCAGGGGTCGAAATCCCCCATTGAATTTAATGGTAGGCTACCAGGGGTCGAAGTCCCCCATTGAAATGAATTGCGGGCTCCCAGGGGTCGAATTCCCCCATTGAAATGAATGGCGGGCGCCCAGGGGTCGAAATCCCCCATTGAAATTAATGGTAGGCTACCAGGGGTCGAAATCCCCCATTGAAATGAATGGCGGGCTACCAGAGGTCGAATTCACCCATTGAAATGAATGGCGGCGCCTAGGGGTTAAAATCCCCCAATGAAATGAATGGCGGACTACCAGGGGTCGAAATCCCCCATTGAAATGAATGGCGGGTGCCCAGGAGTCAAAATTCCCCAATGAAATGAAGGCTGGCTACCAGGGTTCGAATTCCCCCATTGAAATGAATGGCGGGCTCCCAGGGGTCGAATTCCCTCATTGAAATGAATGGCGGGCTCCCAGGTGTCGAATTCCCCCATTGAAATGAATGGCGGGCGCCCAGGGGTCGAAATCCCCCATTGAATTTAATGGTAGGCTACCAGGGGTCGTAGTCCCCCATTGAAATGAATTGCGGGCTCCCAGGGGTCGAATTCCCCCATTGAAATGAATGGCGGGCGCCCAGGGGTCGAAATCCCCCATTGAAATTAATGGTAGGCTACCAGGGGTCGAAATCCCCCATTGAAATGAATGGCGGGCTACCAGGGGTCGAATTCACCCATTGAAATGAATGGCGGCGCCTAGGGGTTAAAATACCCCAATGAAATGAATGGCGGACTACCAGGGGTCGAAATCCCCCATTGAAATGAATGGCGGGTGCCCAGGAGTCAAAATTCCCCAATGAAATGAAGGCTGGCTACCAGGGTTCGAATTCCCCCATTGAAATGAATGGCGGGCTCCCAGGGGTCGAATTCCCTCATTGAAATGAATGGCGGGCTACCAGGGGTCGAAATCCCCTATTGAAATAAATGGTGGTCTCCCAGGGGTCGAATTCCCACATTGAAATGAATGGAGGGCTCCCAGGGGTCGAAATTTCCCATTGAAATTAATGGCAGGCGACCAGGGGTCGAAATCCCCCATTGAAATGAATGGTGGGCGCCCAGGGGTCGAAATCCCCCATTGAAATGAATGGCGGGCTCACAGGGGTCGAATTCCCCCATTGAAATGAATGACGGGCGCCTAGAGGTCGAAATCCCCCATTGAAATGAATGGCGGGCTACCAGGGGTCGAATTAACCCATTGAAATGAATGGCGGGCGCCTAGGGGTCGAATTCACCCATTGAAATGAATGGCGGGCGCCTAGGGGTTAAAATCCCCCAATGAAATGAATGGCGGACTACCAGGGGTCGAAATCCCCCATTGAAATGAATGGCGGGTGCCCAGGAGTCAAAATCCCCCAATGAAATGAAGGTGGGCTACCAGGGGTCGAAATCCACCATTGAAATGAATGGCTGGCGCCTAGGGGTCGAAATCCTCCATTGAAATGAATGGCGGGCTCCCAGGTGTCGAATTCCCCCATTGAAATGAATGGCGGAAGCCCAGGGGTCGAAATCCCCCATTGAATTTAATGGTAGGCTACCAGGGGTCGAAGTCCCCCATTGAAATGAATTGCGGGCTCCCAGGGGTCGAATTCCCCCATTGAAATGAATGGCGGGTGCCCAGGAGTCAAAATCCCCCAATGAAATGAAGGCGGGCTACCAGGGGTCGAAATCCACCATTGAAATGAATGGCGGGCGCCCAGGGGTCGAAATCCCCCAATGAAATGAATGGCGAGCGCCTAGGGGTCGAAATCCCCCATTGAAATGAATGGCTGGTCCCCAGTGGTCGAATTCCGCCATTGAAATGAATGGCGGGCTCCCAGGGGTCGAATTAACAATTGAAATGAATGGCCGGGCACCCAGGGGTCGGATTCCCTCATTGAAATGAATCGCCGGGCTACCAGGGGTCAAAATACCCCAATGAAATGAATGGCGGGCTCCCAGGGGTCGAAATTTCCCATTGAAATTACTGGCAGGCTACCAGGAGTCAAAATCCCCCAATGAAATGAATGGTGGGCGCCCAGGGGTCGAAATCCCCCATTGAAATGAATGGCGGGCTCACAGGGGTCGAATTCCCCCATTGAAATAATTGACGGGCGCCTAGGGGTCGAAATCCCCCATTGAAATGAATGGCGGGGGCCCAGGAGTCAACATCCCCCAATGAAATGAATAACGGGCTACCAGGGGTCGAAATCCCATATTGAAATTAATGGTAGGCTACCAGGGGTCGAAATCCCCCATTGAAATGAATGGAGGGCTCACAGGGGTAGAAATCCCCCATTGAAATGAATGGAGGGCTCACAGGGGTCGAATTCCCCCATTGAAATGAATGGCGGGCGCCCAGGGGTCGAAATCCCCCATTGAAATGGATGGCGGGGCCCAGGAGTCAAAATCCCCCAATGAAATGAATGGCGGGCTCCCAGGGGTCGAAATTTCCCATTGAAATTAATGGCGGGCGCCGAGGAGTCAAAATACCCCAATGAAATGAATGACAGGCTGCAAAGGGTCGAAATCCCCCATTGAAATGAATGGCGGGCTACCAGGGGTCGAAATCCCCCATTGAAATGAATGGCGGGCGCCCAGGGGTCGAAATCCCCCATTGAAATGAATGGAGGGCTCACAGGGGTCGAATTCCCCCATTGAAATGAATGGCGGGCGCCCAGGGGTCGAAATCCCCCATTGAAATGGATGGCGGGGCCCAGGAGTCAAAATCCCCCAATGAAATGAATAACGGGCTACCAGGGGTCGAAATCCCCCATTGAAATTAATGGTAGGCTACCAGGGGTCGAAATCCCCCATTGAAATGAATAACGGGCTCCCAGGGGTCGAAATCCCCCATTGAAATGAATGGCGGGCGCCTAGGGGTTAAAATCCCCCAATGAAATGAATGGCGGACTACCAGGGGTCGAAATCCCCCATTGAAATGAATGGCGGGCGCCCAGGTGTCGAAATCCTCCATTGAAATGAATGGCGGGCGCCCAGGGGTCGAAATCCCCCATTGAAATGAATGGCGGGCGCTCAGGTGTCAAAATCCCCCATGAAATGAATGGCGGGCGCCCAGGGGTCAAAATCCCCCAATGAAATGAATGGCTGGCTACCAGGTGTCGAAAATCCCCATTGAAATGAATGGCGGGCGCCTAGGGCTCGAAATCCCCCAATGAAATGAATTACGGGCTACCAGGGGTCAAAATCCCCCATTGAAATTAATGGTAGGCTACCAGGGGTCGAAATCCCCCATTGAAATGAATAACGGGCTCCCAGGGGTCGAAATCCCCCATTGAAATGAATAACGGGCTCCCAGGGGTCGAAATCCCCCATTGAAATGAATGGCGGGCTCACAGGGGTCGAATTCCCCCATTGAAATGAATGGCGGGCGCCTAGGCGTCGAAATCCCCCATTGAAATGAATGGCGGGCTACCAGGGGTCGAAATCCCCCATTGAAATGAATGGCGGGCGCCCAGGGGTCGAAATCCCCCATTGAAATGAATGACGGGCGCCTAGGGGTTAAAATCCCCCAATGAAATGAATGGCGGACTACCAGGGGTCGAAATCCCCCATTGAAATGAATGGCGGGTGCCCAGGAGTCAAAATCCCCCAATGAAATGAATGGCGGGTTACCAGGGGTCGAAATCCACCATTGAAATGAATGGCTGGCGCCTAGGGGTCGAAATCCTCCATTGAAATGAATGGCGGGCTCCCAGGTGTCGATTTCCCCCATTGAAATGAATGGCGGGCGCCCAGGGGTCGAAATCCCCATTGAATTTAATGGTAGGCTACCAGGGGTCGAAGTCCCCCATTGAAATGAATTGCGGGCTCCCAGGGGTCGAATTCCCCCAATGAAATGAATGGCGGGCGCCCAGGGGTCGAAATCCCCCATTGAAAATAATGGTAGGCTACCAGGGGTCGAAATCCCCCATTGAAATGAATTGCAGGCTCCCAGGGGTCAAAATCCCCCATTGAAATGAATGACAGGCTGCAAGTGGTCGAAATCCCCCATTGAAATGAATGGCGAGCGTCCAGGGGTCAAAATCCCCCAATGAAATGAATGGCGGGAAACCATGGGTCAAAATCCTCCATTGAAATGAATGGCGGGCGCCCAGGGGTCGAAATCCCTCATTGAAATGAATGGCGGGCGCCCAGGTGTCAAAATCCCCCAATGAAATGAATGGCGAGCGCCTAGGGGTCGAAATCCCCCATTGAAATGAATGGCTGGTCCCCAGTGGTCGAATTCCGCCATTGAAATGAATGGCTGGTCCCCAGTGGTCGAATTCCGCCATTGAAATGAATGGCGGGCTCCCAGGGGTCGAATTAACAATTGAAATGAATGGCCGGGCACCCAGGGGTCGGATTCCCTCATTGAAATGAATCGCTGGGCTACCAGGGGTCAAAATACCCCAATGAAATGAATGGCGGGCTCCCAGGGGACGAAATTTCCCATTGAAATTACTGGCAGGCTACCAGGATTCAAAATCCCCCAATGAAATGAATGGTGGGCGCCCAGGGGTCGAAATCCCCCATTGAAATGAATGGCGGGCTCACAGGGGTCGAATTCCCCCATTGAAATAATTGACGGGCGCCTAGGGGTCGAAATCCCCCATTGAAATGAATGGCGGGGGCCCAGGAGTCAACATCCCCCAATGAAATGAATAACGGGCTACCAGGGGTCGAAATCCCCCATTGAAATTAATGGTAGGCTACCAGGGGTCGAAATCCCCCATTGAAATGAATGGAGGGCTCACAGGGGTAGAAATCCCCCATTGAAATGAATGGAGGGCTCACAGGGGTCGAATTCCCCCATTGAAATGAATGGCGGGCGCCCAGGGGTCGAAATCCCCCATTGAAATGGATGGCGGGGCCCAGGAGTCAAAATCCCCCAATGAAATGAATGGCGGGCTCCCAGGGGTCGAAATTTCCCATTGAAATTAATGGCGAGCGCCGAGGAGTCAAAATACCCCAATGAAATGAATGACAGGCTCAAAGGGTCGAAATCCCCCATTGAAATGAATGGCGGGCTACCAGGGGTCGAAATCCCCCATTGAAATGAATGGCGGGCGCCCAGGGGTCGAAATCCCCCATTGAAATGAATGGAGGGCTCACAGGGGTCGAATTCCCCCATTGAAATGAATGGCGGGCGCCCAGGGGTCGAAATCCCCCATTGAAATGGATGGCGGGGCCCAGGAGTCAAAATCCCCAAATGAAATGAATAACGGGCTACCAGGGGTCGAAATCCCCCATTGAAATTAATGGTAGGCTACCAGGGGTCGAAATCCCCCATTGAAATGAATAACGGGCTCCCAGGGGTCGAAATCCCCCATTGAAATGAATGGCGGGCGCCTAGGGGTTAAAATCCCCCAATGAAATGAATGGCGGACTACCAGGGGTCGAAATCCCCCATTGAAATGAATGGCGGGCGCCCAGGGGTCGAAATCCTCCATTGAAATGAATGGCGGGCGCCCAGGGGTCGAAATCCCCCATTGAAATGAATGGCGGGCGCTCAGGTGTCAAAATCCCCCATGAAATGAATGGCGGGCGCCCAGGGGTCAAAATCCCCCAATGAAATGAATGGCTGGCTACCAGGTGTCGAAAATCCCCATTGAAATGAATGGCGTGCGCCTAGGGCTCGAAATCCCCCATTGAAATGAATGGCGGGGGCCCAGGAGTCAAAATCCCCCAATGAAATCAATGGCGGGCTACCAGGGGTCGAAATCCCCCATTGAAATGAATGCCGGGGGCCCAGGAGTCAAAATCACCCAATGAAATGATTGGCGGGCTACCAGGGGTCGAAATCCCCCATTGAAATGAATGGCGGGCTCACAGGGGTCGAATTCCCCCATTGAAATAATTGACGGGCGCCTAGGGGTCGAAATCCCCCATTGAAATGAATGGCGAGGGCCCAGGAGTCAAAATCCCCAATGAAATGAATAACGGGCTACCAGGGGTCGAAATCCCCCATTGAAATTTATGGTAGGCTACCAGGGGTCGAATTCCCCCATTGAAATGAATAACGGGCTCCCAGGGGTCGAAATCCCCCATTGAAATGAATGACAGGCTGCAAAGGGTCGAAATCCCCCATTGAAATGAATAACGGGCTCCCAGGGGTCGAAATCCCCCATTGAAATGAATAACGGGCTCCCAGGGGTCGAAATCCCCCATTGAAATGAATGGCGGGCTCACAGGGGTCGAATTCCCCATTGAAATGAATGGCGGGCGCCTAGGCGTCGAAATCCCCCATTGAAATGAATGGCGGGCTACCAGGGGTCGAAATCCCCCATTGAAATGAATGGCGGGCGCCCAGGGGTCGAAATCCCCCATTGAAATGAATGACGGGCGCCTAGGGGTTAAAATCCCCCAATGAAATGAATGGCGGACTACCAGGGGTCGAAATCCCCCATTGAAATGAATGGCGGGTGCCCAGGAGTCAAAATCCCCAATGAAATGAATGGCGGGTTACCAGGGGTCGAAATCCACCATTGAAATGAATGGCTGGCGCCTAGGGGTCGAAATCCTCCATTGAAATGAATGGCGGGCTCCCAGGTGTCGAATTCCCCCATTGAAATGAATGGCGGGCGCCCAGGGGTCGAAATCCCCCATTGAATTTAATGGTAGGCTACCAGGGGTCGAAGTCCCCCATTGAAATGAATTGCGGGCTCCCAGGGGTCGAATTCCCCCAATGAAATGAATGGCGGGCGCCCAGGGGTCGAAATCCCCCATTGAAAATAATGGTAGGCTACCAGGGGTCGAAATCCCCCATTGAAATGAATTGCGGGCTCCCAGGGTTCAAAAATCCCCCATTGAAATGAATGACAGGCTGCAAGTGGTCGAAATCCTCCATTGAAATGAATGGCGGGCGCCCAGGGGTCGAAATCCCTCATTGAAATGAATGGCGGGCGCCCAGGTGTCAAAATCCCCAATGAAATGAATGGCGAGCGCCTAGGGGTCGAAATCCCCCATTGAAATGAATGGCTGGTCCCCAGTGGTCGAATTCCGCCATTGAAATGAATGGCGGGCTCCCAGGGGTCGAATTTCCAATTGAAATGAATGGCCGGGCACCCAGGGGTCGGATTCCCTCATTGAAATGAATCGCCGGGCTACCAGGGGTCAAAATCCCCCAATGAAATGAATGGCGGGCTACCAGGGGTTGAAATCCCCAATTGAAATGAATGGCGGGCGCCCAGGGCTCGAAATCCCCATTGAAATGAATGGCTGGCTACCAGGGGTCGAATGGCGGGCTCCCAGGGTTCGAATTCCCCCATTGAAATGAATGGCGGGCTCCCAGGGGTCGAATTCCCACATTGAAATGAATGGCCGGCCTACCAGGGATCGAATTCCCCCATTGAAATGAATGGCGGGCTCCCAGGAGTCGAAATTTCCCATTGAAATGAATGGCGGGCGCCCAGGACTCAAAATCCCCCAATGAAATGAATGGCGGGCTCACAGGGGTCGAAATTTCCCATTGAAATTAATGGCAGGCTACCAGGAGTCAAAATCCCCCAATGAAATGAATGGCGGGCTCCCAGGGGTCGAAATTTCCCATTGAAATTAATGGCAGGCTACCAGGGGTCGAAATCCCCCATTGAAATGAATGGTGGGCGCCCAGGGGTCGAAATCCCCCATTGAAATGAATGGCGGGCTCACAGGGGTCGAATTCCCCCATTGAAATGAATGACGGGCGCCTAGGGGTCGAAATCCCCCATTGAAATGAATGGCGGGCTACCAGGGGTCGAAATCCCCCATTGAAATGAATGGCGGGCGCCCAGGGGTCGAAATCCCCCATTGAAATGAATGGCGGGGGCCCAGGAGTCAAAATCCCCCAATGAAATGAATAACGGGCTACCAGGGGTCGAAATCCCCCATTGAAATTAATGGTAGGCTACCAGGGGTCGAAATCCCCCATTGAAATGAATGGCGGGCGCCCAGGGGTTGAAATCCCCCATTGAAATGAATGGCGGGGGCCCAGGAGTCAAAATCCCCCAATGAAATGAATAACGGGCTACCAGGGGTCGAAATCCCCCATTGAAATTAATGGTAGGCTACCAGGGGTCGAAATCCCCCATTGAAATGAATAACGGGCTCCCAGGGGTCGAAATCCCCTATTGAAATGAATGACAGGCTGCAAAGGGTCGAAATCCCCCATTGAAATGAATGGCGGGCTACCAGGGGTCGAAATCCCCCATTGAAATGAATGGCGGGCGCCCAGGGGTCGAAATCCCCCATTGAAATGAATGGAGGGGTCACAGGGGTCGAATTCCCCCATTGAAATGAATGGCGGGCGCCCAGGGGTCAAAATCCCCCAATGAAATCAATGGCGGGCTACCAGGGGTAGAAATCCCCCATTGAAACGAATAACGGGCTCCCAGGGGTCGAAATTTCCTATTGAAATGAATGGTGGGCGCCCAGGAGTCAAAATCCCCCAATGAAATGAATGGTGGGCGCCCAGGGGTCGAAATCCCCCATTGAAATGAATGGCGGGCTCACTGGGGTCGAATTCCCCCATTGAAATGAATGACGTGCGCCTAGGGGTCGAAATCCCCCATTGAAATGAATGGCGGACTCACAGGGGTCGAATTCCACCATTGAAATGAATGACGGGCGCCTAGGGGTCGAAATCCCCCATTGAAATGAATGGCGGGCTACCAGGGGTCGAATTCACCCATTGAAATGAATGGCGGGCGCCTAGGGGTTAAAATCCCCCAATGAAATGAATGGCGGACTACCAGGGGTCGAAATCCCCCATTGAAATGAATGGCGGGAAACCATGGGTCGAAATCCTCCATTGAAATGAATGGTTGGCGCCTAGGGGTCGAAATCCTCCATTAAAATGAATGGCGGGCTCCCAGGTGTCGAATTCCCCCATTGAAATGAATGGCGGGCGCCCAGGGGTCGAAATCCCCCATTGAATTTAATGGTAGGCTACCAGGGGTCGAAGTCCCCCATTGAAATGAATTGCGGGCTCCCAGGGGTCGAATTCCCCCATTGAAATGAATGGCGGGCGCCCAGGGGTCGAAATCCCCCATTGAAATTAATGGTAGGCTACCAGGGGTCGAATTCACCCATTGAAATGAATGGCGGGTGCCTAGGGGTTAAAATCCCCCAATGAAATGAATGGCGGACTACCAGGGGTCGAAATCCCCCATTGAAATGAATGGCGGGTGCCCAGGAGTCAAAATCCCCCAATGAAATGAAGGCGGGCTACCAGGGGTCGAAATCCACCATTGAAATTAATGGCTGGCGCCTAGGGGTCGAAATCCTCCATTGAAATGTATGGCGGGGTCCCAGGTGTCTAAATCCCCCATTGAAATGAATGGCGGGCGCCCAGGGGTCGAAATCCCCCAATGAAATGAATGGCGGACTACCAGGGGTCGAAATCCCCCATTGAAATGAATGGCGGGCGCCCAGGGGTCGAAATCCCCCAATGAAATGAATGGCGGACTACCAGGGGTCAAAATCCCCCATTGAAATGAATGACAGGCTGCAAAGGGTCGAAATCCCCCATTGAAATGAATGGCGGGCTACCAGGGGTCTAAATCCCCCATTGAAATGAATGGCGGGCGCCCAGGGGTCGAAATCCCCCAATGAAATGAATGGCGGACTACCAGGGGTCGAAATCCCCCATTGAAATGAATGGCGGGTGCCCAGGAGTAAAAAACCCCCAATGAAATGAAGGCGGGCTACCAGGGGTCGAAATCCACCATTGAAATGAATGGCTGGCGCCTAGGGGTCAAAATCCTCCATTGAAATGAATGGCGGGCTCCCAGGTGTCGAATTCCCCCATTGAAATGAATGGCGGGCGCCCAGGGGTCGAAATCCCCCATTGAATTTAATGGTAGGCTACCAGGGGTCGAAGTCCCCCATTGAAATGAATTGCGGGCTCCCAGGGGTCGAATTCCCCCATTGAAATGAATGGCGGGCGCCCAGGGGTCGAAATCCCCCATTGAAATTAATGGTAGGCTACCAGGGGTCGAAATCCCCCATTGAAATGAATGGCGGGCTACCAGGGGTCGAATTCACCCATTGAAATGAATGGCGGCGCCTAGGGGTTAAAATCCCCCAATGAAATGAATGGCGGACTACCAGGGGTCGAAATCCCCCATTGAAATGAATGGCGGGTGCCCAGGAGTCAAAATTCCCCAATGAAATGAAGGCTGGCTACCAGGGTTCGAATTCCCCCATTGAAATGAATGGCGGGCTCCCAGGGGTCGAATTCCCTCATTGAAATGAATGGCGGGCTACCAGGGGTCGAAATCCCCTATTGAAATAAATGGTGGTCTCCCAGGGGTCGAATTCCCACATTGAAATGAATGGAGGGCTCCCAGGGGTCGAAATTTCCCATTGAAATTAATGGCAGGCTACCAGAGGTCGAAATCCCCCATTGAAATGAATGGTGGGCGCCCAGGGGTCGAAATCCCCCATTGAAATGAATGGCGGGCTCACAGGGGTCGAATTCCCCCATTGAAATGAATGACGGGCGCCTAGGGGTCGAAATCCCCCATTGAAATGAATGGCGGGCTACCAGGGGTCGAATTCACCCATTGAAATGAATGGCGGGCGCCTAGGGGTCGAATTCACCCATTGAAATGAATGGCGGGCGCCTAGGGGTTAAAATCCCCCAATGAAATGAATGGCGGACTACCAGGGGTCGAAATCCCCCATTGAAATGAATGGCGGGTGCCCAGGAGTCAAAATCCCCCAATGAAATGAAGGCGGGCTACCAGGGGTCGAAATCCACCATTTAAATGAATGGCTGGCGCCTAGGGGTCGAAATCCTCCATTGAAATGACTGGCGGGCTCCCAGGTGTCGAATTCCACCATTGAATTGAATGGCGGGCGCCCAGGGGTCGAAATCCCCCATTGATTTTAATGGTAGGCTACCAGGGGTCGAAGTCCCCCATTGAAATGAATTGCGGGCTCCCAGGGGTCGAATTCCCCCATTGAAATGAGTGGCGGGCGCCCAGGGGTCGAAATCCCCCATTGAAATTAATGGTAGGCTACCAGGGGTCGAAATCCCCCATTGAAATGAATGGCGGGCTCCCAGGGGTCGAATTCCCACATTGAAATGAATGACAGGCTGCAAGGGGTCGAAATCCCCCATTGAAATGAATCGCGGGCTCACAGGGGTCGAATTCCCCCATTAAAATGAATGGAGGGCGCCCAGGGGTCAAAATCCCCCAATGAAATGAATGGCGGTAAACCATGGGTCGAAATCCTCCATTGAAATGAATGGCGGGCGCCCAGGGGTCGAAATCCCCCAATGAAATGAATGGCGAGCGCCTAGTGGTCGAAATCCCCCATTGAAATGAATGGCTGGTCCCCAGTGGTTGAATTCCGCCATTGAAATGAATGGCGGGCTCCCAGGGGTCGAATTAACAATTGAAATGAATGGCCGGGCACCCAGGGGTCGGATTCCCTCATTGAAATGAATCGCCGGGCTACCAGGGGTCAAAATACCCCAATGAAATGAATGGCGGGCTCCCAGGGGTCGAAATTTCCCATTGAAATTACTGGCAGGCTACCAGGAGTCAAAATCCCCCAATGAAATGAATGGTGGGCGCCCAGGGGTCGAAATCCCCCATTGAAATGAATGGCGGGCTCACAGGGGTCGAATTCCCCCATTGAAATAATTGACGGGCGCCTAGGGGTCGAAATCCCCCATTGAAATGAATGGCGGGGGCCCAGGAGTCAACATCCCCCAATGAAATGAATAACGGGCTACCAGGGGTCGAAATCCCCCATTGAAATTAATGGTAGGCTACCAGGGGTCGAAATCCCCCATTGAAATGAATGGAGGGCTCACAGGGGTAGAAATCCCCCATTGAAATGAATGGAGGGCTCACAGGGGTCGAATTCCCCCATTGAAATGAATGGCGGGCGCCCAGGGGTCGAAATCCCCCATTGAAATGGATGGCGGGGCCCAGGAGTCAAAATCCCCCAATGAAATGAATGGCGGGCTCCCAGGGGTCGAAATTTCCCATTGAAATTAATGGCGGGCGCCGAGGAGTCAAAATACCCCAATGAAATGAATGACAGGCTGCAAAGGGTCGAAATCCCCCATTGAAATGAATGGCGGGCTACCAGGGGTCGAAATCCCCCATTGAAATGAATGGCGGGCGCCCAGGGGTCGAAATCCCCCATTGAAATGAATGGAGGGCTCACAGGGGTCGAATTCCCCCATTGAAATGAATGGCGGGCGCCCAGGGGTCGAAATCCCCCATTGAAATGGATGGCGGGGCCCAGGAGTCAAAATCCCCCAATGAAATGAATAACGGGCTACCAGGGGTCGAAATCCCCCATTGAAATTAATGGTAGGCTACCAGGGGTCGAAATCCCCCATTGAAATGAATAACAGGCTCCCAGGGGTCGAAATCCCCCATTGAAATGAATGGCGGGCGCCTAGGGGTTAAAATCCCCCAATGAAATGAATGGCGGACTACCAGGGGTCGAAATCCCCCATTGAAATGAATGGCGGGCGCCCAGGGTTCGAAATCCTCCATTGAAATGAATGGCGGGCGCCCAGGGGTCGAAATCCCCCATTGAAATGAATGGCGGGCGCTCAGGTGTCAAAATCCCCCATGGAATGAATGGCGGGCGCCCAGGGGTCAAAATCCCCCAATGAAATGAATGGCTGGCTACCAGGTGTCGAAAATCCCCATTGAAATGAATGGCGGGCGCCTAGGGCTTGAAATCCCCCATTGAAATGAATGGCGGGGGCCCAGGAGTCAAAATCCCCCAATGAAATCAATGGCGGGCTACCAGGGGTCGAAATCCCTCATTGAAATGAATGCCGGGGGCCCAGGAGTTAAAAACACCCAATGAAATGATTGGCGGGCTACCAGGGGTCGAAATCCCCCATTGAAATGAATGGCGGGCTCACAGGGGTCGAATTCCCCCATTGAAATAATTAACGGGCGCCTAGGGGTCGAAATCCCCCATTAAAATGAATGGCGAGGGCCCAGGAGTCAAAATCCCCCAATGAAATGAATAACGGGCTACCAGGGGTCGAAATCCCCCATTGAAATTTATGGTAGGCTACCAGGGGTCGAATTCCCCCATTGAAATGAATAACGGGCTCCCAGGGGTCGAAATCCCCCATTGAAATGAATGACAGGCTGCAAAGGGTCGAAATCCCCCATTGAAATGCATGGCGGGCTACCAGGGGTCTAAATCCACCATTGAAATGAATGGCGGGCGCCCAGGGGTCGAAATCCCCCATTGAAATGAATGGAGGGCTCACAGGGGTCGAATTCCCCCATTGAAATGAATGGCGGGCGCCCAGGGTTCGAAATCCCCCATTGAAATGAATGGCGGGGCCCAGGAGTCAAAATCCCCCAATGAAATGAATAACGGGCTACCAGGGGTCAAAATCCCCCATTGAAATTAATGGTAGGCTACCAGGGGTCGAAATCCCCCATTGAAATGAATAACGGGCTCCCAGGGGTCGAAATCCCCCATTGAAATGAATAACGGGCTCCCAGGGGTCGAAATCCCCCATTGAAATGAATAACGGGCTACCAGGGGTCAAAATCCCCCATTGAAATTAATGGTAGGCTACCAGGGGTCGAAATCCCCCATTGAAATGAATAACGGGCTCACAGGGGTCGAATTCCCCCATTGAAATGAATGGCGGGCGCCTAGGCGTCGAAATCCCCCATTGAAATGAATGGCGGGCTACCAGGGGTCGAAATCCCCCATTGAAATGAATGGCGGGCGCCCAGGGGTCGAAATCCCCCATTGAAATGAATGACGGGCGCCTAGGGGTTAAAATCCCACAATGAAATGAAGGCGGGCTACCAGGGGTCGAAATCCACCATTGAAATGAATGGCTGGCGCCTAGGGGTCGAAATCCTCCATTGAAATGACTGGCGGGCTCCCAGGTGTCGAATTCCACCATTGAAATGAATGGCGGGCGCCCAGGGGTCGAAATCCCCCATTGATTTTAATGGTAGGCTACCAGGGGTCGAAGTCCCCCATTGAAATGAATTGCGGGCTCCCAGGGGTCGAATTCCCCCATTGAAATGAATTGCGGGCGCCCAGGGGTCGAAATCCCCCATTGAAATTAATGGTAGGCTACCAGGGGTCGAAATCCCCCATTGAAATGAATGGCGGGCTACCAGGGGTCGAATTCACCCATTGAAATGAATGGCGGGCGCCTAGGGGTTAAAATCCCCCAATGAAATGAATGGCGGACTACCAGGGGTCGAAATCCATCATTGAAATGAATGGCTGGCGCCAAGGGGTCGAAATCCTCCATTGAAATGAATGGCGGGCTCCCAGGTGTCGAATTCCCCCATTGAAATGAATGGCGGGCGCCCAGGGGTCGAAATCCCCCATTGAATTTAATGGTAGGGTACCAGGGGTCGAAGTCCCCCATTGAAATGAATTGCGGGCTCCCAGGGGTCGAATTCCCCCAATGAAATGAATGGCGGGTGCCCAGGGGTCGAAATCCCCCATTGAAAATAATGGTAGGCTACCAGGGGTCGAAATCCCCCATTGAAATGAATTGCGGGCTCCCAGGGGTCGAAATCCCGCATTGAAATGAATGGAGGGCGCCCAGGGGTCAAAATCCCCCAATGAAATGAATGGCGGTAAACCATAAGTCGAAATCCTCCATTGAAATGAATGGCGGGCGCCCAGGGGTCGAAATCCCCCAATGAAATGAATGGCGAGCGCCTAGGGGTCGAAATCCCCCATTGAAATGAATGGCTGGTCCCCAGTGGTCGAATTCCGCCATTGAAATGAATGGCGGGCTCCCAGGGGTCGAATTAACAATTGAAATGAATGGCCGGGCACCCAGGGGTCGGATTCCCTCATTGAAATGAATCGCCGGGCTACCAGGGGTCAAAATCCCCCAATGAAATGAATGGCGGGCTACCAGGGGTCGAAATCCCCCATTGAAATGAATGGCGGGCGCCCAGGGCTCGAAATCCCCCATTGAAATGAATGGCTGGCTACCAGGGGTCGAATGGCGGGCTCCCAGGGTTCGAATTCCCCCATTGAAATGAATGGCGGGCTCCCAGGGGTCGAATTCCCACATTGAAATGAATGACAGGCTACCAGGGGTCGAAATCCCCCATTGAAATGAATAACGGGCTCCCAGGGGTCGAAATCCCCCATTGAAAAAAATGGCGGGCGCCTAGGGGTTAAAATCCCCCAATAAAATGAATGGCGGACTACCAGGGGTCGAAATCCCCCATTGAAATGAATGGCGGGCGCCCAGGGGTCGAAATCCTCCATTGAAATGATTGGCGGGCTACCAGGGGTCGAAATCCCCCATTGAAATGAATGGCGGGCTCACAGGGGTCGAATTCCCCCATTGAAATAATTGACGGGCGCCTAGGGGTCGAAATCCCCCATTGAAATGAATGGCGAGGGCCCAGGAGTCAAAATCCCCCAATGAAATGAATAACGGGCTACCAGGGGTCGAAATCCCCCATTGAAATTTATGGTAGGCTACCAGGGGTCGAATTCCCCCATTGAAATGAATAACGGGCTCCCAGGGGTCGAAATCCCCCATTGAAATGAATGACAGGCTGCAAAGGGTCGAAATCCCCCATTGAAATGCATGGCGGGCTACCAGGGGTCTAAATCCACCATTGAAATGAATGGCGGGCGCCCAGGGGTCGAAATCCCCCATTGAAATGAATGGAGGGCTCACAGGGGTCGAATTCCCCCATTGAAATGAATGGCGGGCGCCCAGGGGTCGAAATCCCCCATTGAAATGAATGGCGGGGCCCAGGAGTCAAAATCCCCCAATGAAATGAATAACGGGCTACCATGGGTCAAAATCCCCCATTGAAATTAATGGTAGGCTACCAGGGGTCGAAATCCCCCATTGAAATGAATAACGGGCTCCCAGGGGTCGAAATCCCCCATTGAAATGAATAACGGGCTCCCAGGGGTCGAAATCCCCCATTGAAATGAATGACAGGCTGCAAAGGGTTCGAAATCCCCCATTGAAATGAATGGCGGGCTCACAGGGGTCGAATTCCCCCATTGAAATGAATGGCGGGCTCCTAGGGGTCGAAATCAACCATTGAAATGAATGGCTGGCTCCCAGTGGTCGAATTCCCCCATTGAAATGAATGGCGGGCTACCAGAGTTCGAAATCCCCCATTGAAATGAATGGCGGGCCCCCAGGGGTCAAAATCCCCCATTGAAATGAATGGCGGGCTCCCAGGGGTCGAAATCCCGCATTGAAATGAATGGCTGGCTACCAGGGGTCGAATTGCGGGCTCCCAGGGTTCGAATTCCCCCATTGAAATGAATGGCGGGCTCCCAGGGGTCGAAATCCCCCATTGAAATGAATGGCGGGCGCCTCGGGCTCGAGATCCCCCATTGAAATGAATGGCGGGGGCCCAGGAGTCAAAATCCCCCAATGAAATGAATGGCGGGCTACCAGGGGTTGAATGGCGGGCTCCCAGGTTTCAAATTCCCCCATTGAAATGAATGGCGGGCTCCCAGGGGTCGAATACCCTCATTGAAATGAATGGCCGGACTACCAGGGTTCGAATTCCCCCATTGAAATGAATGGCGGGCGCCCAGGTGTCAAAATCCCCCAATGAAATGAATTGCGGGCTACCAGGGGTCGAAATCCCCCATTGAAATGAATGGCGGGTGCCCAGGGGTCAAAATCCCCCAATGAAATGAATAACGGGATACCAGGGGTCGAAAACCCACATTGAAATGAATGGCGGGCGCCTAGGGGTCGAAATCCTCCATTGAAATGAATGGCGGGCGCCCAGATGTCAAAATCTCCCAATGAAATAAATGGCGGGCGCCCAGGGGTCGAAATCCCCTTTTGAAATGAATGGCTGGCTACCAGGGGTTGAATGGCGGGCTCCCAGGGTTCGAATTCCCCAATTGAAATGAATGGCGGGCTCCCAGGGGTCGAATTCCCTCATTGAAATGAATGGCGGGCGCCCAGGGGTCGAAATCCCCCATTGAAATGAATGGCGGGTGCCCAGGAGTCAAAATCCCCCAATGAAATGAATAACGGGCTACCAGGGGTCGAAATCCCCCATTGAAATTAATGGCGGGCTGCAAAGGGTCGAAATCCCCCATTGAAATGAATGGCGGGCGCCCAGGGGTCGAAATCCCCCATTGAAATGAATGGATGGATCACAGGGGTCGAATTCCCCCATTGAAATGAATGGCGGGCGCCCAGGGGTCAAAATCCCCCAATGAAATCAATGGCGGAGTACCAGGGGTTGAAATCCCCCATTGAAATGAATAACAGGCTCCCAGGGGTCGAAATTTCCCATTGAAATGAATGGCGGGCGCCCCGGAGTCAAAATCCCCCAATGAAATGAATGGCGGGCTCCCAGGGGTCGAAATTTCCCAATGAAATTAATGGCGGGCGCCGAGGAGTCAAAATACCCCAATGAAATGAATGGCGGGCTCCCAGGGGTCGAAATTTCCCATTGAAATTACTGGCAGGCTACCAGGAGTCAAAATCCCCCAATGAAATGAATGGTGGGCGCCCAGGGGTCGAAATCCCCCATTGAAATGAATGGCGGGCTCACAGGGGTCGAATTCCCCCATTGAAATAATTGACGGGCGCCTAGGGGTCGAAATCCCCCATTGAAATGAATAGCGGGGGCCCAGGAGTCAAAATCCCCCAATGAAATGAATAACGGGCGACCAGGGGTCGAAATCCCCCATTGAAATTAATGGTAGGCTACCAGGGGTCGAAATCCCCCATTGAAATGAATAACGGGCTCCCAGGGGTCGAAATCCCCCATTGAAATGAATGACAGGCTGCAAAGGGTCGAAATCCCCCATTGAAATGAATGGCGGGCGCCTAGGCGTCGAAATCCCCCATGAAATGAATGGCGGGCGCCCAGGGTCGAAATCCCCCATTGAAATGAATGGCGGGCGCTCAGGTGTCAAAATCCCCCATGAAATGAATGGCGGGCGCCCAGGGGTCAAAATCCCCCAATGAAATGAATGGCTGGCTACCAGGTGTCGAAAATCCCCATTGAAATGAATGGCGGGCGCCTAGGGCTCGAAATCCCCCATTGAAATGAATGGCGGGGGCCCAGGAGTCAAAATCCCCCATTGAAATGAATGGCGGGCGCCCAGGGGTCGAAATCCCCCATTGAAATGAATGGCGGGGCCCAGGAGTCAAAATCCCCCAATGAAATCAATAACGGGCTACCAGGGGTCGAAATCCCCCATTGAAATTAATGGTAGGCTACCAGGGGTCGAAATCCCCCATTGAAATGAATAACGGGCTCCCAGGGGTCGAAATCCCCCATTGAAATGAATGACAGGCTGCAAAGGGTCGAAATCCCCCATTGAAATGAATGGCGGGCTCACAGGGGTCGAATTCCCCCATTGAAATGAATGGCGGGCGCCTAGGCGTCGAAATCCCCCATTGAAATGAATGGCGGGCTACCAGGGGTCGAAATCCCCCATTGAAATGAATGGCGGGCGCCCAGAGGTCGAAATCCCCCATTGAAATGAATGGCGGGTGCCTAGGGGTCGAAATCCCCCAATGAAATGAATGGAGGGCTCACAGGGGTCGAATTCCCCCATTGAAATGAATGGCGGGCGCCCAGGGGTCGAAATCCCCCATTGAAATGAATGGCGGGCGCCTAGGGGTTAAAATCCCCCAATGAAATGAATGGCGGACTACCAGGGGTCGAAATCCCCCATTGAAATGAATGGCGGGCGCCCAGGTGTCGAAATCCTCCATTGAAATGAATGGCGGGCGCCCAGGGGTCGAAATCCCCCATTGAAATGAATGGCGGGCGCTCAGGTGTCAAAATCCCCCATGAAATGAATGGCGGGCGACCAGGGGTCAAAATCCCCCAATGAAATGAATGGCTGGCTACCAGGTGTCGAAAATCCCCATTGAAATGAATGGCGGGCGCCTAGGGCTCGAAATCCAACATTGAAATGAATGGCGGGGGCCCAGGAGTCAAAATCCCCCAATGAAATCAATGGCGGGCTACCAGGGGTCGAAATCCCCCATTGAAATGAATGCCGGGGGCCCAGGAGTCAAAATCACCCAATGAAATGATTGGCGGGCTACCAGGGGTCGAAATCCCCCATTGAAATGAATGGCGGGCTCCTAGGTGTCGAAATCAACCATTGAAATGAATGGCTGGCTCCCAGTGGTCGAATTCCCCCATTGAAATGAATGGCGGCCTACCAGAGTTCGAAATCCCCCATTGAAATGAATGGCGGGCCCCCAGGGGTCAAAATCCCCCATTGAAATGAATGGCGGGCTCCCAGGGGTCGAAATCCCGCATTGAAATGAATGGCTGGCTACCAGGGGTCGAATTGCGGGCTCCCAGGGTTCGAATTCCCCCATTGAAATGAATGGCGGGCTCCCAGGGGTCGAAATCCCCCATTGAAATGAATGGCGGGCGCCTAGGGCTCGAGATCCCCCATTGAAATGAATGGCGGGGGCCCAGGAGTCAAAATCCCCCAATGAAATGAATGGCGGGCTACCAGGGGTTGAATGATGGGCTCCCAGGTTTCAAATTCCCCCATTGAAATGAATGGCGGGCTCCCAGGGGTCGAATACCCTCATTGAAATGAATGGCCGGACTACCAGGGTTCGAATTCCCCCATTGAAATGAATGGCGGGCTCCCAGGGGTCAAAATTTCCCATTGAAATGAATGGCGGGCTCACAGTGGTCAAATTCCCCCATTGAAATGAATGGCGGGCGCCCAGGGGTCAAAATCCCCCAATGAAATGAATGGCGGGCTACCAGGGGTCGAAATCCCCCATTGAAATGAATTGCGGGCGCCCAGGGGTCAAAATCCCCCAATGAAATGAATAACGGGATACCAGGGGTCGAAAACCCACATTGAAATGAATGGCGGGCGCCTAGGGGTCGAAATCCTCCATTGAAATGAATGGCGGGCGCCCAGATGTCAAAATCTCCCAATGAAATAAATGGCGGGCGCCCAGGGGTCGAAATCCCCTTTTGAAATGAATGGCTGGCTACCAGGGGTTGAATGGCGGGCTCCCAGGGTTCGAATTCCCCAATTGAAATGAATGGCGGGCTCCCAGGGGTCGAATTCCCTCATTGAAATGAATGGCGGGCGCCCAGGGGTCGAAATCCCCCATTGAAATGAATGGCGGGGGCCCAGGAGTCAAAATCCCCCAATGAAATGAATAACGGGCTACCAGGGGTCGAAATCCCCCATTGAAATTAATGGTGGGCTGCAAAGGGTCGAAATCCCCCATTGAAATGAATGGCGGGCGCCCAGGGGTCGAAATCCCCCATTGAAATGAATGGAGGGCTCACAGGGGTCGAATTCCCCCATTGAAATGAATGGCGGGCGCCCAGGGGTCAAAATCCCCCAATGAAATCAATGGCGGAGTACCAGGGGTCGAAATCCCCCATTGAAATGAATAACGGGCTCCCAGGGGTCGAAATTTCCTATTGAAATTAATGGTAGGCTACCAGGGGTCGAAATCCCCCATTGAAATGAATAACGGGCTCCCAGGGGTCGAAATCCCCCATTGAAATGAATGACAGGCTGCAAAGGGTCGAAATCCCCCATTGAAATGAATGGCGGGCTACCAGGGGTCTAAATCCCCCATTGAAATGAATGGCGGTCGCCCAGGGGTCGAAATCCCCCATTGAAATGAATGGAGGGCTCACAGGGGTCGAATTCCCCCATTGAAATGAATGGCTGGCTACCAGGGGTCGAATTGCGGGCTCCCAGGGTTCGAATTCCCCCATTGAAATGAATGGCGGGCTCCCAGGGGTCGAAATCCCCCATTGAAATGAATGGCGGGCGCCTAGGGCTCGAGATCCCCCATTGAAATGAATGGCGGGGGCCCAGGAGTCAAAATCCCCCAATGAAATGAATGGCGGGCTACCAGGGGTTGAATGATGGGCTCCCAGGTTTCAAATTCCCCCATTGAAATGAATGGCGGGCTCCCAGGGGTCGAATACCCTCATTGAAATGAATGGCCGGACTACCAGGGTTCGAATTCTCCCATTGAAATGAATGGCGGGCTCCCAGGGGTCAAAATTTCCCATTGAAATGAATGGCGGGCTCACAGTGGTCAAATTCCCCCATTGAAATGAATGGCGGGCGCCCAGGGGTCAAAATCCCCCAATGAAATGAATGGCGGGCTACCAGGGGTCGAAATCCCCCATTGAAATGAATTGCGGGCGCCCAGGGGTCAAAATCCCCCAATGAAATGAATAACGGGATACCAGGGGTCGAAAACCCACATTGAAATGAATGGCGGGCGCCTAGGGGTCGAAATCCTCCATTGAAATGAATGGCGGGCGCCCAGATGTCAAAATCTCCCAATGAAATAAATGGCGGGCGCCCAGGGGTCGAAATCCCCTTTTGAAATGAATGGCTGGCTACCAGGGGTTGAATGGCGGGCTCCCAGGGTTCGAATTCCCCAATTGAAATGAATGGCGGTCTCCCAGGGGTCGAATTCCCTCATTGAAATGAATGGCGGGCGCCCAGGGGTCGAAATCCCCCATTGAAATGAATGGCGGGGGCCCAGGAGTCAAAATCCCCCAATGAAATGAATAACGGGCTACCAGGGGTCGAAATCCCCCATTGAAATTAATGGTGGGCTGCAAAGGGTCGAAATCCCCCATTGAAATGAATGGCGGGCGCCCAGGGGTCGAAATCCCCCATTGAAATGAATGGAGGGCTCACAGGGGTCGAATTCCCCCATTGAAATGAATGGCGGGCGCCCAAGGGTCAAAATCCCCCAATGAAATCAATGGCGGAGTACCAGGGGTCGAAATCCCCCATTGAAATGAATAACGGGCTCCCAGGGGTCGAAATTTCCTATTGAAATTAATGGTAGGCTACCAGGGGTCGAAATCCCCCATTGAAATGAATAACGGGCTCCCAGGGGTCGAAATCCCCCATTGAAATGAATGACAGGCTGCAAAGGGTCGAAATCCCCCATTGAAATGAATGGCGGGCTACCAGGGGTCTAAATCCCCCATTGAAATGAATGGCGGTCGCCCAGGGGTCGAAATCCCCCATTGAAATGAATGGAGGGCTCACAGGGGTCGAATTCCCCCATTGAAATGAATGGCGGGCGCCCATGGGTCGAAATCCCCCATTGAAATGAATGGCGGGGCCCAGGAGTCAAAATCCCCCAATGAAATGAATAACGGGCTACCAGGGGTCGAAATCCCCCATTGAAATTAATGGTAGGCTACCAGGGGTCGAAATCCCCCATTGAAATGAATAACGGGCTCCCAGGGGTCGAAATCCCCCATTGAAATGAATGACAGGCTGCAAAGGGTCGAAATCCCCCATTGAAATGAATGGCGGGCTCACAGGGGTCGAATTCCTTCATTGAAATGAATCGCGGGCGCCTAGGCGTCGAAATCCCCCATTGAAATGAATGGCGGACTACCAGGGGTCGAAATCCCCCATTGAAATGAATGGCGGGCTCCCAGGGGTCGAAATCCCCCATTGAAATGAATGGCGGGCGCTCAGGTGTCAAAATCCCCCATGAAATGAATGGCGGGCGCCCAGGGGTCAAAATCCCCCAATGAAATGAATGGCTGGCTACCAGGTGTCGAAAATCCCCATTGAAATGAATGGCGGGCGCCTAGGGCTCGAAATCCCCCATTGAAATGAATGGCGGGGGCCCAGGAGTCAAAATCCCCCAATGAAATCAATGGCGGGCTACCAGGGGTCGAAATCCCCCATTGAAATGAATGCCGGGGGACCAGGAGTCAAAATCAACCAATGAAATGATTGGCGGGCTACCAGGGTTCGAAATCCCTCATTGAAATGAATGGCAGGCTCCTAGGGGTTGAAATCACCCATTGAAATGAATGGCTGGCTCCCAGTGGTCGAATTCCCCCATTGAAATGAATGGCGGGCTACCAGAGTTCGAAATCCCCCATTGAAATGAATGGCGGGACCCAGGGGTCAAAATCCCCCATTGAAATGAATGGCGGGCTCCCAGGGGTCGAAATCATGCATTGAAATGAATGGCTGGCTACCAGGGGTCGAAATCCCTCATTGAAATGAATGGCAGGCTCCTAGGGGTTGAAATCACCCATTGAAATGAATGGCTGGCTCCCAGTGGTCGAATTCCCCCATTGAAATGAATGGCGGGCTACCAGAGTTCGAAATCCCCCATTGAAATGAATGGCGGGACCCAGGGGTCAAAATCCCCCATTGAAATGAATGGCGGGCTCCCAGGGGTCGAAATCATGCATTGAAATGAATGGCTGGCTACCAGGGGTTGAATTGCGGGCTCCCAGGGTTCGAATTCCCCCATTGAAATGAATGGCGGGCTCCCAGGGGTCAAAATCCCCCAATGAAATGAATGGCGGGCTACCAGGGGTTGAATGGCGGGCTCCCAGGTTTCAAATTCCCCCATTGAAATGAATGGCGGGCTCCCAGAGGTCGAAATCCCCCATTGAAATGAATGGCGGGCGCCCAGGAGTCAAAATCCCCCAATGAAATGAATGGCGGGACACCAGGGGTCGAAATCCCCAATTGAAATGAATGGCGGGCGCCTAGGGGTCGAAATCCCCCATTGAAATGAATGGCTGGCTCCCAGTGGTCGAAATCCCGCATTGAAATGAATGGCGGGCGCCCAGGAGTCAAAATCCCCCAATGAAATGAATGGCGGGACACCAGGGGTCGAAATCCTCCATTGAAATGAATGGCGGGCGCCTAGGGGTCGAAATCCCCCATTGAAATGAATGGCTGGCTCCCAGTGGTCGAAATCCCGCATTGAAATGAATGGCGGGTTTCCAGGGGTCGAATTCCCCCATTGAAATGAATGACGGGCGCCCAGGGGTCGAAATCCCCCTTTGAAATGAATGGCGGGCGCCCAGGGGTCGAAATCCCCCATTGAAATGAATGGCGGGCTCCCAGGGGTCGAATTCCTTCATTGAAATGAATGGCCGGGCTACCAGGGGTCGAATTCCCCCATTGAAATGAATGGCGGGCTCCCAAAGGGTCGAAATTTCCCATTGAAATGAATGGCGGGCGCCCAGATGTCAAAATCTCCCAATGAAATGAATGGCGGGCTCCCAGGGGTCGAAATCCCCCATTGAAATGAATGGCGGGCTACCAGGGGTCGAAATCCCCCATTGAAATGAATGGCGGGCTATCAGGGGTTTAATTCCCCCATTGAAATGTTTGGCGGGCGCCCAGGGGTTGAAATCCCCCATTGAAATGAATGGCTGGCGCCCAGGGGTCGAAATCCCCCATTGAAATGAATGTCGGGCGCCTAGGGGTCGAAATCCTCCATTGAAATGAATGGCGGGCGCACAGATGTCAAAATCTCCCAATGAAATAAATGGCGGGCGCCCAGGGGTCGAAATCCCCTTTTGAAATGAATGGCTGGCTACCAGGGGTTGAATGGCGGGCTCCCAGGGTTCGAATTCCCTCATTGAAATGAATGGCCGGGCTACCAGGGTTCGAATTCCCCAATTGAAATGAATGGCGGGCTCCCAGGGGTCGAATTCCCTCATTGAAATGAATGGCCGGGCTACCAGGGTTCGAATTCCCCCATTGAAATGAATGGCGGGCTCCCAGGGGTCAAAATTTCCCATTGAAATGAATGGCGGGCTCACAGGGGTCGAATTCCCCCATTGAAATGAATGGCGGGCGCCCAGGGGTCAAAATCCCCCAATGAAATGAATGGCGGGCTACCAGGGGTCGAAATCCCCCTTTGAAATGAATGGCGGGCGCCCAGAGGTCGAAATCCCCCATTGAAATGAATGGCGGGCGCCCAGGAGTCAAAATCCCCCAATGAAATGAATGGCGGGACACCAGGGGTCGAAATCCCCCATTGAAATGAATGGCGGTCGCCTAGGGTTCGAAATCCCCCATTGAAATGAATGGCTGGCTCCCAGTGGTCGAAATCCCGCATTGAAATGAATGGCGGGTTACTAGGGGTCGAATTCCCCCATTGAAATGAATGGCGGGCGCCCAGGGGTTGAAATCCCCCATTGAAATGAATGGCGGGCGCCCAGGGGTCGAAATCCCCCATTGAAATGAATGTCGGGGGCCGAGGAGTCAAAATCCCCCAATGAAATGAATAGCGGGCTACCAGGGGTCGAAAACCCCCATTGAAATGAATGGCGGAAGTCAAAATCCCCCATTGAAATGAATGGCTGGCTCCCAGGTGTCGAAATCCCCCATTGAATTTAATGGCGGGCTAACAGGGGTCGAATTCCCCCATTGAAATGAATGGCGGGCGCCCAGGGGTCAAAATCCCCCATTGAAATGAATGGCGGAAGTCGAAATCCCCCATTGAAATGAATGGCGGGCTCCCAGGGGTCGAATTCCCACATTGAAATGAATGGCCGGGCTACCAGGGATCGAATTCCCCCATTGAAAAGAATGGCGGGCTCCCAGGAGTCGAAATTTCCCATTGAAATGAATGGCGGGCGCCCAAGACTCAAAATCCCCCAATGAAATGAATGGCGGGCTCACAGGGGTCGAAATTTTCCATTGAAATGAATGGCAGGCTACCAGGAGTCAAAATCCCCCAATGAAATGAATGGCGGGCTCCCAGGGGTCGAAATTTCCCATTGAAATTAATGGCAGGCTACCAGGGGTCGAAATCCCCCATTGAAATGAATGGTGGGCGCCCAGGGGTCGAATTCCCCCATTGAAATGAATGACGGGCGCCTAGGGGTCGAAATCCCCCATTGAAATTAATGGCGGGCTACCAGGGGTCGAAATCCCCCATTGAAATGAATGGCAGGCGCCCAGGGGTCGAAATCCCCCATTGAAATGAATGGCGGGGGCCGAGGAGTCAAAATCCCCCAATGAAATGAATAACGGGCTACCAGGGGTCGAAATCCCCCATTGAAATTAATGGTAGGCTACCAGGGGTCGAAATCCCCCATTGAAATGAATGGCGGGCTCACATGGGTCGAATTCCCCCATTGAAATGAATGGCGGGCGCCTAGGGGTCGAAATCCGCCATTGAAATGAATGGCGGGCTGCAAAGGGTCGAAATCCCCCATTGAAATGAATGGCGGGCTCACAGGGGTCGAATTCCCCCATTGAAATGAATGGCGGGCGCCTAGGGGTCGAAATCCCCCATTGAAATGAATGGCGGGCTACCAGGGGTCGAAATCCCCCATTGAAATGAATGGCGGGCGCCCAGGGGTCGAAATCCCCCATTGAAATGAATGGCGGGCTACCAGGGGTCGAATTCACCCATTGAAATGAATGGCGGGCGCCTAGGGGTTAAAATCCCCCAATGAAATGAATGGCGGACTACCAGGGGTCGAAATCCCCCATTGAAATGAATGGCGGGAAACCATGGGTCGAAATCCTCCATTGAAATGAATGGCGGGCGCCCAGGGGTCGAAATCCCCCATTGAAATGAATGGCGGGCGCCCAGGTGTCAAAATCCCCCAATGAAATGAATGGCGAGCGCCTAGGGGTCGAAATCCCCCATTGAATTGAAATGAATGGCTGGTCCCCAGTGGTCGAATTCCGCCATTGAAATGAATGGCGGGCTCCCAGGGGTCGAATTTCCAATTGAAATGAATGGCGGGCGCCCAGGACTCAAAATCCCCCAATGAAATGAATGGCGGGCTCACAGGGGTCGAAATTTCCCATTGAAATTAATGGCAGGCTACCAGGTGTCAAAATCCCCCAATGAAATGAATGGCGGGCTCCCAGGGGTCGAAATTTCCCATTGAAATTAATGGCAGGCTACCAGGGGTCGAAATCCCCCATTGAAATGAATGGTGGGCGCCCAGGGGTCGAAATCCCCCATTGAAATGAATGGCGGGCTCACAGGGGTCGAATTCCCCCATTGAAATTAATGACGGGCGCCTAGGGGTCGAAATCCCCCATTGAAATGAATGGCGGGCTACCAGGGGTCGAAATCCCCCATTGAAATGAATGGCGGGCGCCCAGGGGTCGAAATCCCCCATTGAAATGAATGGCGGGGGCCGAGGAGTCAAAATCCCCCAATGAAATGAATAACGGGCTACCAGGGGTTGAAATCCCCCATTGAAATTAATGAAGAAGGTATATTAAAAATCCATACTTTTGCGTGTCCAATAAATCAAATTATGGGATAAGAAATGAACAGAGTTCCTGCGCAGGATGATTTATTCCGGAGATCTCCGTTACATCATTGAGTCAAACTCCAACAGTTTCAGATCAATAATGCCTCTCCTTTTTCGAAGAGCCCACACTTTATTACAATCACATCGCAAGAACAGTGTCTCCAACACCGCCCCTCATGAATAAGTAAATGTGTTATATAATGGAAAAATACAGGTTGAAAAACAGAGTTCTCAGGACACAGATACAGCTGTATTCGTCTCTAGTCAAAATATACTTTCAAGGCACTTCTCAGTACTTTCTCCCATAACAAAATCTCACAAACAAGTTGAACTCAACAGCTCCTAATGTAACATAGTTATATGAGTGTGCGCTCTCTCTCACGAACAGAAATGTGTTTTCGCACAGAACGCTGAGAAGGAACTTTTTTAGACTAAATAATATGACCCAACTTAAGGCCAGACCATACGAGGTCGACATCATCTGCTCTGCTCAGGACACAAAATATGTCTTATAGGTTATTATGAAGAATTAAAATGTTCATAATGTGTAACAATAGTTGATATATGAAATTAGGTATTAAAAATGTTATAATATCTTTCAGTTACCAGGGGTCGAAATCCCCCATTGAAATGAATAACGGGCTCCCAGGGGTCGAAATCCCCCAATGAAATGAATGGCTGGCTACCAGGTGTCGAAAATCCCCATTGAAATGAATGGCGGGCGCCTAGGGCTCGAAATCCCCCATTGAAATGAATGGCGTGGGCCCAGGAGTCAAAATCCCCCAATGAAATCAATGGCGGGCTACCAGGGGTCGAAATCCCCCATTGAAATGAATGCCGGGGGCCCAGGAGTCAAAATCACCCAATGAAATGATTGGCGGGCTACCAGGGGTCGAAATCCCCCATTGAAATGAATGGCGGGCTCCTAGGGGTCGAAATCACCCATTGAAATGAATGGCTGGCTCCCAGTGGTCGAATTCCCCCATTGAAATGAATGGCGGGCTACCAGAGTTCGAAATCCCCCATTGAAATGAATGGCGGGACCCAGGGGTCAAAATCCCCCATTGAAATGAATGGCTGGCTACCAGGGGTCGAATTGCGGGCTCCCAGGGTTCGAATTCCCCCATTGAAATGAATGGCGGGCTCCCAGGGGTCAAAATCCCCCAATGAAATGAATGGCGGGCTACCAGGGGTTGAATGGCGGGCTCCCAGGTTTCAAATTCCCCCATTGAAATGAATGGCGGGCTCTCAGGGGTCGAATACCCTCATTGAAATGAATGGCCGGACTACCAGGGTTCGAATTCCCCCATTGAAATGAATGGCGGGCTCCCAGGGGTCAAAATTTCCCATTGAAATGAATGGCGGGCTCACAGGGGTCAAATTCCCCCATTGAAATGAATGGCGGGCGCCCAGGGGTCAAAATCCCCCAATGAAATGAATGGCGGGCTACCAGGGGTTGAAATCCCCCATTGAAATGAATGGCGGGCGCCCAGGGGTCAAAATCCCCCAATGAAATGAATAGCGGGATACCAGAGGTCGAAAACCCACATTGAAATGAATGGCGGGCGCCTAGGGGTCGAAATCCTCCATTGAAATGAATGGCGGGCGCCCAGATGTCAAAATCTCCCAATGAAATAAATGGCGGGCGCCCAGGGGTCGAAATCCCCTTTTGAAATGAATGGCTGGCTACCAGGGGTTGAATGGCGGGCTCCCAGGGTTCGAATACCCCAATTGAAATGAATGGCGGGCTCACAGGGGTCGAATTCCCTCATTGAAATGAATGGCCGGGCTACCAGGGTTCGAAATCCCCCATTGAAATGAATGGCTGGCTCCCAGGTGTCAAAATCCCCCATTCAAATTAATGGTGGGCTACGAGGGGTCGAATTCCCCCATTGAAATGAATGGCGGGCGCCCAGGGGTCAAAATCCCCCATTGAAATGAATGGCGGGCGCCCAGGGGTCGAAATCCCCTTTTGAAATGAATGGCTGGCTACCAGGGGTTGAATGGCGGGCTCCCAGGGTTCGAATTCCCCCATTGAATTTAATGGCGGGCTCCCAGGGGTCGAAATCCCCCATTGAAATGAATGGCGGTTTCCCAGGTGTCGAAATCCCCCATTGAAATGAATGGCGGGCGCCTAGGGGTCAAAATCTTCCATTGAAATGAATGGCGGGCGCCCAGATGTCAAAATCTCCCAATGAAATAAATGGCGCGCGCCCAGGGGTCCAAATCCCCTTTTGAAATGAATGGCTGGCTACCAGGGGTTGAATGGCGGGCTCCCAGGGTTCGAATTCCCCAATTGAAATGAATGGCGGGCTCCCAGGGGTCGAATTCCCTCATTGAAATGAATGGCCGGGCTACCAGGGTTCGAATTACTCCATTGAAATGAATGGCGGGCTCCCAGGGGTCAAAATTTCCCATTGAAATGAATGGCGGGCTCCCAGGGGTCAAAATCCCCCAATGAAATGAATGGCGGGCTACCAGGGGTCGAAGTCCCCCATTGAAATGAATGGCGGGCGCCCAGAGGTCGAAATCTCCCATTGAAATGAATGGCGGGCGCCCAGGAGTCAAAATCCCCCAATGAAATGAATGGCGGGACACCAGGGGTCGAAATCCCCCATTGAAATGAATGGCGGGCGCCTAGGGGTCGAAATCCCCCATTGAAATGAATGGCTGGCTCCCAGTGGTCGAAATCCCGCATTGAAATGAATGGCGGGCGCCCAGGAGTCAAAATCCCCCAATGAAATGAATGGCGGGACACCAGGGGTCGAAATCCCCCATTGAAATGAATGGCGGGCGCCTAGGGGTCGAAATCCCCCATTGAAATGAATGGCTGGCTCCCAGTGGTCGAAATCCCGCATTGAAATGAATGGCGGGTTTCCAGGGGTCGAATTCCCCCATTGAAATGAATGACGGGCGCCTAGGGGTCGAAATCCCCCTTTGAAATGAATGGCGGGCGCCCAGGGGTCGAAATCCCCCATTGAAATGAATTGCGGGCTCCCAGGGGTCGAATTCCTTCATTGAAATGAATGGCCGGGCTACCAGGGGTCGAATTCCCCCATTGAAATGAATGGCGGGCTCCCAGGGGTCGAAATTTCCCATTGAAATGAATGGCGGGCGCCCAGATGTCAAAATCTCCCAATGAAATGAATGGCGGGCTACCAGGGGACGAAATCCCCCATTGAAATGAATGGCGGGCTATCAGGGGTTTAATTCCCCCATTGAAATGTTTGGCGGGCGCCCAGGGGTTGAAATCCCCCATTGAAATGAATGGCTGGCGCCCAGGGGTCGAAATCCCCCATTGAAATGAATGTCGGGCGCCTAGGGGTCGAAATCCTCCATTGAAATGAATGGCGGGCGCACAGAAGTCAAAATCTCCCAATGAAATAAATGGCGGGCGCCCAGGGGTCGAAATCCCCTTTTGAAATGAATGGCTGGCTACCAGGGGTTGAATGGCGGGCTCCCAGGGTTCGAATTCCCCAATTGAAATGAATGGCGGGCTCCCAGGGGTCGAATTCCCTCATTGAAATGAATGGCCGGGCTACAAGGGTTCGAATTCCCCAATTGAAATGAATGGCGGGCTCCCAGGGGTCGAATTCCCTCATTGAAATGAATGGCCGGGCTACCAGGGTTCGAATTCCCCCATTGAAATGAATGGCGGGCTCCCAGGGGTCAAAATTTCCCATTGAAAT
The DNA here is from genome assembly GCF_051991255.1 of Vanacampus margaritifer. Lineage (NCBI taxonomy): Eukaryota > Metazoa > Chordata > Actinopteri > Syngnathiformes > Syngnathidae > Vanacampus > Vanacampus margaritifer. The sequence goes on along the minus strand of NC_135448.1, from coordinate 2,412,540 downwards.
GAATGGCGGGCTCACAGGGGTCGAATTCCCCCATTGAAATGAATGGCGGGCGCCCAGGGGTCAAAATCCCCCAATGAAATGAATGGCGGGCTACCAGGGGTCGAAATCCCCCTTTGAAATGAATGGCGGGCGCCCAGAGGTCGAAATCCCCCATTGAAATGAATGGCGGGCGCCCAGGAGTCAAAATCCCCCAATGAAATGAATGGCGGGACACCAGGGGTCGAAATCCCCCCTTGAAATGAATGGCGGGCGCCTAGGGTTCGAAATCCCCCATTGAAATGAATGGCTGGCTCCTAGTGGTCGAAATCCCGCATTGAAATGAATGGCGGGTTACTAGGGGTCGAATTCCCCCATTGAAATGAATGGCGGGCGCCCAGGGGTTGAAATCCCCCATTGAAATGAATGGCGGGCGCCCAGGGGTCGAAATCCCCCATTGAAATGAATGTCGGGGGCCGAGGAGTCAAAATCCCCCAATGAAATGAATAGCGGGCTACCAGGGGTCGAAAACCCCCATTGAAATGAATGGCGGAAGTCAAAATCCCCCATTGAAATGAATGGCTGGCTCCCAGGTGTCGAAATCCCCCATTGAAATGAATGCCGGGGGCCCAGGAGTCAAAATCACCCAATGAAATGATTGGCGGGCTACCAGGGGTCGAAATCCCCCATTGAAATGAATGGCGGGCTCCTAGGGGTCGAAATCCCCCATTGAAATGAATGGCGGGCTACCAGGGGTCGAAATCCCCCATTGAAATGAATGGCGGGCGCCCATGGGTCGAAATCCCCCATTGAAATGAATGGCGGGCGCCCAGGGGTCAAAATCCCCCAATGAAATCAATGGTGGGCTACCAGGGGTCGAAATCCCCCATTGAAATGAATAACGGGCTCCCAGGGGTCGAAATTTCCCATTGAAATGAATGGCGGGCGCCCAGGAGTCAAAATCCCCCAATGAAATGAATGGCGGGCTCCCAGGGGTCGAAATTTCCCATTGAAATTAATGGCGGGCGCCCAGGAGTCAAAATCCCCCAATGAAATGAATGGCGGGCTCCCAGGGGTCGAAATTTCCCATTGAAATTAATGGCGGGCTACCAGGAGTCAAAATCCCCCATTGAAATGAATGGCGGGCTCACAGGGGTCGAATTCCCCCATTGAAATTAATGACGGGCGCCTAGGGGTCGAAATCCCCCATTGAAATGAATGGCGGGCTACCAGGGGTCGAAATCCCCTATTGAAATGAATGGCGGGCGCCCAGGGGTCGAAATCCCCCATTGAAATGAATGGCGGGGGCCGAGGAGTCAAAATCCCCCAATGAAATGAATAACGGGCTACCAGGGGTCGAAATCCCCCATTGAAATTAATGAAGAAGGTATATTAAAAATCCATACTTTTGCGTGTCCAATAAATCAAATTATGGGATAAGAAATGAACAGAGTTCCTGCGCAGGATGATTTATTCCGGAGATCTCCGTTACATCATTGAGTCAAACTCCAACAGTTTCAGATCAATAATGCCTCTCCTCTTTCGAAGAGCCCACACTTTATTACAATCACATCGCAAGAACAGTGTCTCCAACACCGCCCCTCATGAATAAGTAAATGTGTTATATAATGGAAAAATACAGGTTGAAAAACAGAGTTCTCAGGACACAGATACAGCTGTATTCGTCTCTAGTCAAAATATACTTTCAAGGCACTTCTCAGTACTTTCTCCCATAACAAAATCTCACAAACAAGTTGAACTCAACAGCTCCTAATGTAACATAGTTATATGAGTGTGCGCTCTCTCTCACGAACAGAAATGTGTTTTCGCACAGAACGCTGAGAAGGAACTTTTTTAGACTAAATAATATGACCCAACTTAAGGCCAGACCATACGAGGTCGACATCATCTGCTCTGCTCAGGACACAAAATATGTCTTATAGGTTAATATGAAGAATTAAAATGTTCATAATGTGTAACAATAGTTGATATATGAAATTAGGTATTAAAAATGTTATAATATCTTTCAGTTACCAGGGGTCGAAATCCCCCATTGAAATGAATAACGGGCTCCCAGGGGTCGAAATCCCCCAATGAAATGAATGGCTGGCTACCAGGTGTCGAAAATCCCCATTGAAATGAATGGCGGGCGCCTAGGGCTCGAAATCCCCCATTGAAATGAATGGCGTGGGCCCAGGAGTCAAAATCCCCCAATGAAATCAATGGCGGGCTACCAGGGGTCGAAATCCCCCATTGAAATGAATGCCGGGGGCCCAGGAGTCAAAATCACCCAATGAAATGATTGGCGGGCTACCAGGGGTCGAAATCCCCCATTGAAATGAATGGCGGGCTCCTAGGGGTCGAAATCACCCATTGAAATGAATGGCTGGCTACCAGGGGTCGAATTGCGGGCTCCCAGGGTTCGAATTCCCCCATTGAAATGAATGGCGGGCTCCCAGGGGTCAAAATCCCCCAATGAAATGAATGGCGGGCTACCAGGGGTTGAATGGCGGGCTCCCAGGTTTCAAATTCCCCCATTGAAATGAATGGCGGGCTCTCAGGGGTCGAATACCCTCATTGAAATGAATGGCCGGACTACCAGGGTTCGAATTCCCCCATTGAAATGAATGGCGGGCTCCCAGGGGTCAAAATTTCCCATTGAAATGAATGGCGGGCTCACAGGGGTCAAATTCCCCCATTGAAATGAATGGCGGGCGCCCAGGGGTCAAAATCCCCCAATGAAATGAATGGCGGGCTACCAGGGGTTGAAATCCCCCATTGAAATGAATGGCGGGCGCCCAGGGGTCAAAATCCCCCAATGAAATGAATAGCGGGATACCAGAGGTCGAAAACCCACATTGAAATGAATGGCGGGCGCCTAGGGGTCGAAATCCTCCATTGAAATGAATGGCGGGCGCCCAGATGTCAAAATCTCCCAATGAAATAAATGGCGGGCGTCCAGGGGTCGAAATCCCCTTTTGAAATGAATGGCTGGCTACCAGGGGTTGAATGGCGGGCTCCCAGGGTTCGAATACCCCAATTGAAATGAATGGCGGGCTCACAGGGGTCGAATTCCCTCATTGAAATGAATGGCCGGGCTACCAGGGTTCGAAATCCCCCATTGAAATGAATGGCTGGCTCCCAGGTGTCAAAATCCCCCATTGAAATTAATGGTGGGCTACGAGGGGTCGAATTCCCCCATTGAAATGAATGGCGGGCGCCCAGGGGTCAAAATCCCCCATTGAAATGAATGGCGGGCGCCCAGGGGTCGAAATCCCCTTTTGAAATGAATGGCTGGCTACCAGGGGTTGAATGGCGGGCTCCCAGGGTTCGAATTCCCCCATTGAATTTAATGGCGGGCTCCCAGGGGTCGAAATCCCCCATTGAAATGAATGGCGGGCTCCCAGGTGTCGAAATCCCCCATTGAAATGAATGGCGGGCGCCTAGGGGTCAAAATCTTCCATTGAAATGAATGGCGGGCGCCCAGATGTCAAAATCTCCCAATGAAATAAATGGCGCGCGCCCAGGGGTCGAAATCCCCTTTTGAAATGAATGGCTGGCTACCAGGGGTTGAATGGCGGGCTCCCAGGGTTCGAATTCCCCAATTGAAATGAATGGCGGGCTCCCAGGGGTCGAATTCCCTCATTGAAATGAATGGCCAGGCTACCAGGGTTCGAATTACTCCATTGAAATGAATGGCGGGCTCCCAGGGGTCAAAATTTCCCATTGAAATGAATGGCGGGCTCCCAGGGGTCGAAATCCCGCATTGAAATGAATGGCGGGTTTCCAGGGGTCGAATTCCCCCATTGAAATGAATGACGGGCGCCTAGGGGTCGAAATCCCCCTTTGAAATGAATGGCGGGCGCCCAGGGGTCGAAATCCCCCATTGAAATGAATTGCGGGCTCCCAGGGGTCGAATTCCTTCATTGAAATGAATGGCCGGGCTACCAGGGGTCGAATTCCCCCATTGAAATGAATGGCGGGCTCCCAGGGGTCGAAATTTCCCATTGAAATGAATGGCGGGCGCCCAGATGTCAAAATCTCCCAATGAAATGAATGGCGGGCTCCAAGGGGTTGAAATCCCCCATTGAAATGAATGGCGGGATACCAGGGCTCGAATTCCCCCATTGAAATGAATGGCGGGCGCCCAGGGGTCGAAATCCCCCATTGAAATGAATGGCGGGCTACCAGGGGACGAAATCCCCCATTGAAATGAATGGCGGGCTATCAGGGGTTTAATTCCCCCATTGAAATGTTTGGCGGGCGCCCAGGGGTTGAAATCCCCCATTGAAATGAATGGCTGGCGCCCAGGGGTCGAAATCCCCCATTGAAATGAATGTCGGGCGCCTAGGGGTCGAAATCCTCCATTGAAATGAATGGCGGGCGCACAGAAGTCAAAATCTCCCAATGAAATAAATGGCGGGCGCCCAGGGGTCGAAATCCCCTTTTGAAATGAATGGCTGGCTACCAGGGGTTGAATGGCGGGCTCCCAGGGTTCGAATTCCCCAATTGAAATGAATGGCGGGCTCCCAGGGGTCGAATTCCCTCATTGAAATGAATGGCCGGGCTACCAGGGTTCGAATTCCCCAATTGAAATGAATGGCGGGCTCCCAGGGGTCGAATTCCCTCATTGAAATGAATGGCCGGGCTACCAGGGTTCGAATTCCCCCATTGAAATGAATGGCGGGCTCCCAGGGGTCAAAATTTCCCATTGAAATGAATGGCGGGCTCACAGGGGTCGAATTCCCCCATTGAAATGAATGGCGGGCGCCCAGGGGTCAAAATCCCCCAATGAAATGAATGGCGGGCTACCAGGGGTCGAAATCCCCCTTTGAAATGAATGGCGGGCGCCCAGAGGTCGAAATCCCCCAATGAAATCAATGGCGGGCTACCAGGGGTCGAAATCCCCCATTGAAATGAATGCCGGGGGCCCAGGAGTCAAAATCACCCAATGAAATGATTGGCGGGCTACCAGGGGTCGAAATCCCCCATTGAAATGAATGGCGGGCTCCTAGGGGTCGAAATCACCCATTGAAATGAATGGCTGACTCCCAGTGGTCGAATTCCCCCATTGAAATGAATGGCGGGCTACCAGAGTTCGAAATCCCCCATTGAAATGAATTGCGGGCCCCCAGGGGTCAAAATCCCCCATTGAAATGAATGGCGGGCGCCCAGGGGTCGAAATCCCCCATTGAAATGAATGGCTGGCTACCAGGGGTCGAATTGCGGGCTCCCAGGGTTCGAATTCCCCCATTGAAATGAATGGCGGGCTCCCAGGGGTCGAAATCCCCCATTGAAATGAATGGCGGGCGCCTAGGTCTCGAGATCCCTCATTGAAATGAATGGCGGGGGCACAGGAGTCAAAATCCCCCAATGAAATGAATGGCGGGCTACCAGGGGTTGAATGGCGGGCTCCCAGGTTTCAAATTCCCCCATTGAAATGAATGGCGGGCTCCCAGGTGTCGAATACCCTCATTGAAATGAATGGCCGGGCTACCAGGGTTCGAATTCCCCCATTGAAATGAATGGCGGGCTCCCAGGGGTCAACATTTCCCATTGAAATGAATGGCGGGCTCACAGGGGTCGAATTCCCCCATTGAAATGAATGGCGGGCGCCCAGAGGTCAAAATCCCCCAATGAAATGAATGGCGGGCTACCAGGGTTCGAATTCCCCAATTGTAATGAATGGCGGGCTCCCAGGGGTCGAATTCCCTCATTGAAATGAATGGCCGGGCTACCAGGGTTCGAATTCCTCCATTTAAATGAATGGCGGGCTCCCAGGGGTCAAAATTTCCCATTGAAATGAATGGCGGGCGCCCAGGGGTCAAAATCCCCCATTGAATTGAATTGCGCTCGCCCAGGGGTCGAAATCCCCCATTGAAATGAATGGCGGGCGCCTAGTGGTCGAAATCCTCCATTTAAATGAATGGCGGGCGCCCAGATGTCAAAATCTCCCAATGAAATAAATGGCGGGCTCCCAGGGTTCGAATTCCCCAATTGAAATGAATGGCGGGCTCCCAGGGGTCAAAATTTCCCATTGAAATGAATGGCGGGCGCCCAGAGGTCGAAATCCCCCATTGAAATGAATGGCGGGCGCCCAGGAGTCAAAATCCCCCAATGAAATGAATGGCGGGATACCAGGGGTCGAAATCCCCCATTGAAATGAATGGCGGGCGCCTAGGGGTCGAAATCCCCCATTGAAATGAATGGCTGGCTCCCAGTGGTCGAAATCCCGCATTGAAAAAAATGGCGGGTTACCAGGGGTCGAATTCCCCCATTGAAATGAATGACGGGCGCCCAGGGGTCGAAATCCCCCTTTGAAATGAATGGCGGGCGCCCAGGGGTCGAAATCCCCCATTGAAATGAATGGCGGGCTCTCAGGGGTCGAATTCCCTCATTGAAATGAATGGCCGGGCTACCAGGGGTCGAATTCCCCCATTGAAATGAATGGCGGGCTCCCAGGGGTCGAATTCCCTCATTGAAATGAATGGCCGGGCTACCAGGGGTCGAATTCCCCCATTGAAATGAATGGCGGGCGCCCAGATGTCAAAATCTCCCAATGAAATGAATGGCGGGCTCCAAGGTGTTGAAATCCCCCATTGAAATGAATGGCAGGCTATCAGGTGTTTAATTCCCCCATTAAAATGAATGGCGGGCGCCCAGGGGTTGAAATCCCCCATTGAAATGAATGGCGGGCGCCCAGGGGTCGAAATCCCCCATTGAAATGAATGTCGGGGGCCCAGGAGTCAAAATCCCCCAATGAAATGAATAGCGGGCTACCAGGGGTCGAAAACCCCCATTGAAATGAATGGCGGAAGCCTAGGGGTCGAAATCCCCCATTGAAATAAATGGCTGGCTCCTAGGTGTCGAAATCCCCCATTGAAATTAATGGCGGGCTACCAGGGGTCGAATTCCCCTATTGAAATAAATGGCGGGCGCCCAGGGGTCAAAATCCCCCATTGAAATGAATGGCGGGCGCCCAGGGGTCGAAATCCCCTTTTGAAATGAATGGCTGGCTACCAGGGGTTGAATGGCGGGCTCCCAGGGTTCGAATTCCCCCATTGAAATGAATGGCGGGCTCACAGGGGTCGAATTCCCTCATTGAAATGAATGGCCGGGCGCCCAGAGGTCAAAATCCCACAATGAAATGAATGGCGGGCTACCAGGGTTCGAATTCCCCAATTGTAATGAATGGCGGGCTCCCAGGGGTCGAATTCCCTCATTGAAATGAATGGCCGGGCTACCAGGGTTCGAATTCCTCCATTGAAATGAATGGCGGGCTCCCAGGGGTCAAAATTTCCCATTGAAATGAATGGCGGGCGCCCAGGGGTCAAAATCCCCCATTGAATTGAATGGCGCTCGCCCAGGGGTCGAAATCCCCCATTGAAATGAATGGCGGGCGCCTAGTGGTCGAAATCCTCCATTTAAATGAATGGCGGGCGCCCAGATGTCAAAATCTCCCAATGAAATAAATGGCAGGCTCCCAGGGTTCGAATTCCCCAATTGAAATGAATGGCGGGCTCCCAGGGGTCAAAATTTCCCATTGAAATGAATGGCGGGCGCCCAGAGGTCGAAATCCCCCATTGAAATGAATGGCGGGCGCCCAGGAGTCAAAATCCCCCAATGAAATGAATGGCGGGATACCAGGGGTCGAAATCCCCCATTGAAATGAATGGCGGGCGCCCAGGGGTCGAAATCCCCCATTGAAATGAATGGCGGGCTCTCAGGGGTCGAATTCCCTCATTGAAATGAATGGCCGGGCTACCAGTGGTCGAATTCCCCCATTGAAATGAATGGCGGGCTCCCAGGGGTCGAATTCCCTCATTGAAATGAATGGCCGGGCTACCAGGGGTCGAATTCCCCCATTGAAATGAATGGCGGGCGCCCAGATGTCAAAATCTCCCAATGAAATGAATGGCGGGCTCCAAGGTGTTGAAATCCCCCATTGAAATGAATGGCAGGCTATCAGGTGTTTAATTCCCCCATTGAAATGAATGACGGGCGCCCAGGGGTTGAAATCCCCCATTGAAATGAATGGTTTGCGCCCAGGGGTCGAAATCCCCCATTGAAATGAATGTCGGGGGCCCAGGAGTCAAAATCCCCCAATGAAATGAATAGCGGGCTACCAGGGGTCGAAAACCCCCATTGAAATGAATGGCGGAAGCCTAGGGGTCGGAATCCCCCATTGAAATGAATGGCTGGCTCCTAGGTGTCGAAATCCCCCATTGAAATTAATGGCGGGCTACCAGGGGACGAATTCCCCTATTGAAATAAATGGCGGGCGCCCAGGGGTCAAAATCCCCCATTGAAATGAATGGCGGGCTCCCAGGGTTCGAATTCCCCCATTGAAATGAATGGCGGGCTCACAGGGGTCGAATTCCCTCATTGAAATGAATGGCCGGGCTACCAGGGTTCCAATTCCCCCAATGAAATGAATGGCGGGATACCAGGGGTCGAAATCCCCCATTGAAATGAATGCCGGGTGCCTAGGGGTCGAAATCCCCCATTGAAATGAATGGCTGGCTCCCAGTGGTCGAAATCCCGCATTGAAATGAAGGGCGGGTTACCAGGGGTCGAATTCCCCCATTGAAATGAATGACGGGCGCACAGGGGTCGAAATCCCCCTTTGAAATGAATGGCGGGCGCCCAGGGGTCGAAATCCCCCATTGAAATGAATGGCGGGCTCTCAGGGGTCGAATTCCCTCAATGAAATGAATTGCCGGGCTACCAGGGGTCGAATTCCCCCATTGAAATGAATGGCGGTCTCCCAGGGGTCGAAATCCCCCATTGAAATGAATGGCGGGCGCCCAGGAGTCAAAATCCCCCAATGAAATGAATGGCGGGATACCAGGGGTCGAAATCCCCCATTGAAATGAATGGCGGGCGCCCAGGGGTCGAAATCCCCCATTGAAATGAATGGCGGGCTCTCAGGGGTCGAAATCCCCCTTTGAAATGAATGGCGGGCGCCCAGGGGTCGAAATCCCCCATTGAAATGAATGGCGGGCTCTCAGGGGTCGAATTCCCTCATTGAAATGAATTGCCGGGCTACCAGGGGTCGAATTCCCCCATTGAAATGAATGGCGGTCTCCCAGGGGTCGAATTCCCTCATTGAAATGAATGGCCGGGCTACCAGGGGTCGAATTCCCCCATTGAAATGAATGGCGGGCTCCAAGGTGTTGAAATCCCCCATTGAAATGAATGGCGGGCTCCAAGGTGTTGAAATCCCCCATTGAAATGAATGGCAGGCTATCAGGTGTTTAATTCCCCCATTGAAATGAATGGCGGGCGCCCAGGGGTTGAAATCCCCCATTGAAATGAATGGCGGGCGCCCAGGGGTCGAAATCCCCCATTGAAATGAATGTCGGGGGCCCAGGAGTCAAAATCCCCCAATGAAATGAATAGCGGGCTACCAGGGGTCGAAAACCCCAATTGAAATGAATGGCGGAAGCCTAGGGGTCGAAATCCCCCATTGAAATGAATGGCTGGCTCCTAGGTGTCGAAATCCCCCATTGAAATTAATGGCGGGCTACCAGGGGTCGAATTCCCCCATTGAAATAAATGGCGTGCTACCAGGGGTCGAATTCCCCCATTGAAATGAATGGCGGGCGCCCAGGGGTCGAAATCCCCTTTTGAAATGAATGGCTGGCTACCAGGGGTTGAATGGCGGGCTCGCAGGGTTCGAATTCCCCCATTGAAATGAATGGCGGGCTCCCAGGGGTCGAATTCCCTCATTGAAATGAATGGCCGTGCTACCAGGGTTCCAATTCCCCCAATGAAATGAATGGCGGGATACCAGGGGTCGAAATCCCCCATTGAAATGAATGCCGGGTGCCTAGGGGTCGAAATCCCCCATTGAAATGAATGGCTGGCTCCCAGTGGTCGAAATCCCGCATTGAAATAAATGGCGGGTTACCAGGGGTCGAATTCCCCCATTGAAATGAATGACGGGCGCCCAGGGGTCGAAATCCCCCTTTGAAATGAATGGCGGGCGCCAAGAGGTCGAAATCCCCCATTGAAATGAATGGCGGGCTCCCAGGGGTCGAATTCCATCATTGAAATGAATGGCCGGGCTACCAGGAGTCGAATTCCCCCATTGAAATGAATGGCGGGATCCCAGGGGTCGAAATTTCCCATTGAAATGAATGGCGGGCGCCCAGATGTCAAAATCTCCAAATGAAATGAATGGCGGGCTCCAAGGGGTTGAAATCCCCCATTGAAATGAATGGCGGGATACCAGGGGTCGAAATCCCCCATTGAAATGAATGGCGGGCGCCTAGGGGTCGAAATCCCCCATTGAAATGAATGGCTGGCTCCCAGTGGTCGAAATCCCGCATTGAAATGAATGGCGGGTTACCAGGGGTCGAATTCCCCCATTGAAATGAATGGCGGGCTCCCAGGGGTCGAATTCCCTCATTGAAATGAATGGCGGGCTCCCAGGTGTCGAAATCCACCATTGAAATTAATGGCGGGCTACCAGGGGTCGAATTCCCCCATTGAAATGAATGGCGGGCGCCCAGGGGTCAAAATCCCCCATTGAAATGAATGGCGGGCTACCAGGGGTCGAAATCCCCCATTGAAATGAATGGCGGGCGCCCAGGGGTCGAAATCCCCCATTGAAATGAATGGCGGGCGCCCAGGAGTCAAAATCCCCCAATGAAATGAATGGCGGGCTCCCAGGGGTCGAAATTTCCCATTGAAATTAATGGCGAGCGCCCAGGAGTCAAAATCCCCCAATGAAATGAATGGCGGGCTCCCAGGGGTCGAAATTTCCCATTGAAATTAATGGCAGGCTACCAGGAGTCAAAATCCCCCAATGAAATGAATGGCGGGCACCCAGGGGTCGAAATCCCCCATTGAAATGAATGGCGGGCTCACAGGGGTCGAATTCCCCAATTGAAATGAATGACGGGCGCCTAGGGGTCGAAATCCCCCATTGAAATGAATGCCGGGCTACCAGGGGTCGAAATCCCCCATTGAAATGAATGGCGGGCGCCCAGGGGTCGAAATCCCCCATTGAAATGAATGGCGGGGGCCCAGGAGTCAAAATCCCCCAATGAAATGAATAACGGGCTCCCAGGGGTCGAAATCCCCCATTGAAATGAATGGCGGGGGCCCAGGAGTCAAAATCCCCCAATGAAATGAATAACGGGCTCCCAGGGATCGAAATCCCCCATTGAAATGAATGACAGGCTGCAAAGGGTCGAAATCCCCCATTGAAATGAATGTCGGGCTACCAGGGGTCTAAATCCCCCATTGAAATGAATGGCGGGCGCCCAGGGGTCGAAATCCCCCATTGAAATGAATGGAGGGCTCACAGGGGTCGAATTCCCCCATTGAAATGAATGGCGGGCGCCCAGGGGTTGAAATCCCCCATTGAAATGAATGGCGGGGGCCCAGGAGTCAAAATCCCCCAATGAAATGAATAACGGGCTACCAGGGGTCGAAATCCCCCATTGAAATTAATGGTAGGCTACCAGGGGTCGAAATCCCCCATTGAAATGAATAACGGGCTCCCAGGGGTCGAAATCCCCCATTGAAATGAATGACAGGCTGCAAAGGGTCGAAATTCCCCTTTGAAATGAATGGCGGGCTCACAGGGGTCGAATTCCCCCATTGAAATGAATGGCGGGCGCCTAGGGGTCGAAATCCCCCATTGAAATGAATGGCGGGCTACCAGGGGTCGAAATCCCCCATTGAAATGAATGACGGGCGTCCAGGGGTCGAAATCCCCCATTGAAATGAATGGAGGGCTCACAGGGGTCGAATTCCCCCATTGAAATGAATGGCGGGCGCCCAGGGGTCAAAATCCCCCAATGAAATGAATGGCTGGCTACCAGGTGTCGAAATCCCCCATTGAAATGAATGGCGGGCGCCTAGGGCTCGAAATCCCCCATTGAAATGAATGGCGGGGGCCCAGGAGTCAAAATCCCCCAATGAAATCAATGGCGGGCTACCAGGGGTCGAAATCCCCCATTGAAATGAATGCCGGGGGCCCAGGAGTCAAAATCACCCAATGAAATGATTGGCGGGCTACCAGGGGTCGAAATCCCCCATTGAAATGAATGGCGGGCTCCTAGGGGTCGAAATCATCCATTGAAATGAATGGCTGGCTCCCAGTGGTCGAATTCCCCCATTGAAATGAATGGCGGGCTACCAGAGTTCGAAATCCCCCATTGAAATGAATGGCGGGCCCCCAGGGGTCAAAATCCCCCATTGAAATGAATGGCGGGCGCCCAGGGGTCGAAATCCCGCATTGAAATGAATGGCTGGCTACCAGGGGTCGAATTGCGGGCTCCCAGGGTTCGAATTCCCCCATTGAAATGAATAGCGGGCTCCCAGGGGTCGAAATCTCCCATTGAAATGAATGGCGGGCGCCTAGGTCTCGAGATCCCTCATTGAAATGAATGGCGGGGGCACAGGAGTCAAAATCCCCCAATGAAATGAATGGCGGGCTACCAGGGGTTGAATGGCGGGCTCCCAGGTTTCAAATTCCCCCATTGAAATGAATGGCGGGCTCCCAGGTGTCGAATACCCTCATTGAAATGAATGGCCGGGCTACCAGGGTTCGAATTCCCCCATTGAAATGAATGGCGGGCTCCCAGGGGTCAAAATTTCCCATTGAAATGAATGGCGGGCTCACAGGGGTCGAATTCCCCCATTGAAATGAATGGCGGGCGCCCAGAGGTCAAAATCCCACAATGAAATGAATGGCGGGCTACCAGGGTTCGAATTCCCCAATTGTAATGAATGGCGGGCTCCCAGGTGTCGAATTCCCTCATTGAAATGAATGGCCGGGCTACCAGTGTTCGAATTCCTCCATTAAAATGAATGGCGGGCTCCCAGGGGTCAAAATTTCCCATTGAAATGAATGGCGGGCGCCCAGGGGTCAAAATCCCCCATTGAATTGAATGGCGCTCGCCCAGGGGTCGTAATCCCCCATTGAAATGAATGGCGGGCGCCTAGTGGTCGAAATCCTCCATTTAAATGAATGGCGGGCGCCCAGATGTCAAAATCTCCCAATGAAATAAATGGCAGGCTCCCAGGGTTCGAATTCCCCAATTGAAATGAATGGCGGGCTCCCAGGGGTCAAAATTTCCCATTGAAATGAATGGCGGGCACCCAGAGGTCGAAATCCCCCATTGAAATGAATGGCGGGCGCCCAGGAGTCAAAATCCCCCAATGAAATGAATGGCGGGATACCAGGGGTCGAAATCCCCCATTGAAATGAATGGCGGGCGCCTAGGGGTCGAAATCCTCCATTGAAATGAATGGCTGGCTCCCAGTGGTCGAAATCCCGCATTGAAAAAAATGGCGGGTTACCAGGGGTCGAATTCCCCCATTGAAATGAATGACGGGCGCCCAGGGGTCGAAATCCCCCTTTGAAATGAATGGCGGGCGCCCAGGGGTCGAAATCCCCCATTGAAATGAATGGCGGGCTCTCAGGGGTCGAATTCCCTCATTGAAATGAATGGCCGGGCTACCAGGGGTCGAATTCCCCCATTGAATTGAATGGCGGGCTCCCAGGGGTCGAATTCCCTCATTGAAATGAATGGCCGGGCTACCAGGGGTCGAATTCCCCCATTGAAATGAATGGCGGGCTCCCAGGGGTTGAAATTTCCCATTGAAATGAATGGCGGGCGCCCAGATGTCAAAATCTCCCAATGAAATGAATGGCGGGCTCCAAGGTGTTGAAATCCCCCATTGAAATGAATGGCAGGCAATCAGGTGTTTAATTCCCCCATTGAAATGAATGGCGGGCGCCCAGGGGTTGAAATCCCCCATTGAAATGAATGGCGGGCGCCCAGGGGTCGAAATCCCCCATTGAAATGAATGTCGGGGGCCCAGGAGTCAAAATCCCCCAATGAAATGAATAGCGGGCTACCAGGGGTTGAAAACCCCAATTGAAATGAATGGCGGAAGCCTAGGGGTCGAAATCCCCCATTGAAATGAATGGCTGGCTCCTAGGTGTCGAAATCCCCCATTGAAATTAATGGCGGGCTACCAGGGGTCGAATTCCCCCATTGAAATGAATGACGGGCGCCCAGGGGTCGAAATCCCTCATTGAAATGAATGGCCGGGCTACCAGGGGTCGAATTCCCCCATTGAAATGAATGGCGGGCTCCCAGGGGTCGAATTCCCCCATTGAAATGAATGGCGGGCTCCCAGGGGTCGAATTCCCTCATTGAAATGAATGGCCGGGCTACCAGGGGTCGAATTCCCCCATTGAAATGAATGGCGGGCGCCCAGATGTCAAAATCTCCCAATGAAATGAATGGCGGGCTCCAAGGTGTTGAAATCCCCCATTGAAATGAATGGCAGGCTATCAGGTGTTTAATTCCCCCATTGAAATGAATGGCGGGCGCCCAGGGGTTGAAATCCCCCATTAAAATGAATGGCGGGCGCCCAGGGGTCGAAATCCCCCATTGAAATGAATGTCGGGGGCCCAGGAGTCAAAATCCCCCAATGAAATGAATAGCGGGCTACCAGGGGTCGAAAACCCCCATTGAAATGAATGGCGGTAGCCTAGGGGTCGAAATCCCCCATTGAAATGAATGGCTGGCTCCTAGGTGTCGAAATCCCCCATTGAAATTAATGGCGGGCTACCAGGGGTCGAATTCCCCTATTGAAATAAATGGCGGGCGCCCAGGGGTCAAAATCCCCCATTGAAATGAATGGCGGGCGCACAGGGGTCGAAATCCCCTTTTGAAATGAATGGCTGGCTACCAGGGGTTAAATGGCGGGCTGCCAGGGTTCGAATTCCCCCATTGAAATGAATGGCGGGCTCCCAGGGGTCGAATTCCCTCATTGAAATGAATGGCCGGGCTACCAGGGTTCCAATTCCCCCAATGAAATGAATGGCGGGATACCAGGGGTCGAAATCCCCCATTGAAATGAATGCCGGGTGCCTAGGGGTCAAAATCCCCCATTGAAATGAATGGCTGGCTCCCAGTGGTCGAAATCCCGCATTGAAATGAAGGGCGGGTTACCAGGGGTCGAATTCCCCCATTGAAATGAATGACGGGCGCCCAGGGGTCGAAATCCCCCATTGAAATGAATGGCGGGCTCTCAGGGGTCGAATTCCCTCATCGAAATGAATTGCCGGGCTACCAGGGGTCGAATTCCCCCATTGAAATGAATGGCGGGCGCCCAGGGGTCGAAATCCCCTTTTGAAATGAATGGCTGGCTACCAGAGGTTGAATGGCGGGCTCCCAGGGGTCGTATTCCCTCATTGAAATGAATGGCCGGGCTACCAGGGTTCCAATTCCCCCAATGAAATGAATGGCGGGATACCAGTGGTCGAAATCCCCCATTGAAATGAATGCCGGGTACCTAGGGGTCGAAATCCCCCATTGAAATGAATGGCTGGCTCCCAGTGGTCGAAATCCCGCATTGAAATGAATGGCGGGTTACCAGGGGTCGAATTCCCCCATTGAAATGAATGACGGGCGCCCAGGGGTCGAAATCCCCCTTTGAAATGAATGGCGGGCGCCAAGGGGTCGAAATCCCCCATTGAAATGAATGGCGGGCTCCCAGGGGTCGAATTCCCTCATTGAAATGAATGGCCGGGCTACCAGGGGTCGAATTCCCCCATTGAAATGAATGGCGGGCTCCCAGGGGTCGAAATTTCCCATTGAAATGAATGGCGGGCGCCCAGATGTCAAAATCTCCAAATGAAATGAAGGGCGGGTTACCAGGGGTCGAATTCCCCCATTGAAATGAATGACGGGCGCCCAGGGGTCGAAATCCCCCTTTGAAATGAATGGCGGGCGCCCAGTTGTCGAAATCCCCCATTGAAATGAATGGCTGGCTCCCAGTGGTCGAAATCCCGCATTGAAATGAATGGCGGGTTACCAGGGGTCGAATTCCCCCATTGAAATGAATGGCGGGCGCCCAGGGGTCGAAATCCCCCATTGAAATTAATGGCGGGCTACCAGGGGTCGAATTCCCCCATTGAAATGAATGCCGGGTGCCTAGGGGTCGAAATCCCCCATTGAAATGAATGGCTGGCTCCCAGTGGTATAAATCCCGCATTGAAATAAATGGCGGGTTACCAGGGGTCGAATTCCCCTATTGAAATGAATGACGGGCGTCCAGGGGTCGAAATCCCCCTTTGAAATTAATGGCGGGCGCCAAGGGGTCGAAATCCCCCATTGAAATGAATGGCGGGCTCCCAGGAGTCGAATTCCCTCATTGAAATGAATGGCCGGGCTACCAGGGGTCGAATTCCCCCATTGAAATGAATGGCGGGCTCCCAGGGGTCGAAATTTCCCATTGAAATGAATGGCGGGCGCCCAGATGTCAAAATCTCCAAATGAAATGAATGGCGGGCTCCAAGCGGTTGAAATCCCCCATTGAAATGAATGGCGGGATACCAGGGGTCGAAATCCCCCATTGAAATGAATGGCGGGCGCCTAGGGGTCGAAATCCCCCATTGAAATGAATGGCTGGCTCCCAGTGGTCGAAATCCCGCATTGAAATGAATGGCGGGTTACCAGGGGTCGATTTCCCCCATTGAAATGAATGGCGGGCTCCCAGGGGTCGAATTCCCTCATTGAAATGAATGGCCGGGCTACCAGGGGTGGAATTCCCCCATTGAAATGAATGGCGGGCTCCCAGGTGTCAAAATCCCCCATTGAAATTAATGGCGGGCTACCAGGGGTCGAATTCCCCCATTGAAATGAATGGCGGGCGCCCAGGGGTCAAAATCCCCCATTGAAATGAATGGCGGGCGCCCAGGGGTCGAAATCCCCTTTTGAAATGAATGGCGGGCTACCAGGGGTCGAATTCCCCCATTGAAATGAATGGCGGGCTCCCAGGGGTCGAAATTTCCCATTGAAATGAATGGCGGGCTACCAGGGGTCGAAATCCCCCATTGAATGAATGGCGGGCTCCCAGGGGTTGAAATTTCCCATTGAAATGAATGGCCGGCTACCAGGGGTCGAAATCCTCCATTGAAAAGAATGGCGGGCGCTCAGGGGTCGAAATCCCCCATTGAAATGAATGGCGGGGGCCCAGGAGTCAAAATCCCCCAATGAAATGAATGGTGGGCGCCCAGGGGTCGAAATCCCCTTTTGAAATGAATGGCTGGCTACCAGGGGTTGAATGGCGGGCTCCCAGGGTTCGAATTCCCCCATTGAAATGAATGGCGGGCTACCAGGGGTCAAATTCCCTCATTGAAATGAATGGCTGGCTCCCAGTGGTCGAAATCCCGCATTGAAATGAATGGCGGGTTACCAGGGGTCGAATTCCCCGATTGAAATGAATGGCGGGCGCCCAGGGGTCAAAATCCCCCAATGAAATGAATGGCGGGCTACCAGGGGTCGAATTCCCCCATTGAAATAAATGGCGGGCGCCCAGGGGTCAAAATCCGCCATTGAAATGAATGGCGGGCGCCCAGGGGTCGAAATCCCCTTTTGAAATGAATGGCTGGCTACCAGGGGTTGAATGGCGGGCTACCAGGGTTCCAATTCCCCCAATGAAATGAATGGCAGGATACCAGGGGTCGAAATCCCCCATTGAAATGAATGCCGGGTGCCTAGGGGTCGAAATCCCCCATTGAAATGAATGGCTGGCTCCCAGTGGTCGAAATCCCGCATTGAAATGAAGGGCGGGTTACCAGGGGTCGAATTCCCCCATTGAAATGAATGACGGGCGCCCAGGGGTCGAAATCCCACTTTGAAATGAATGGCGGGCGCCCAGGGGTCGAAATCCCCCATTGAAATGAATGGCGGGCTCTCAGGGGTCGAATTCCCTCATTGAAATGAATTGCCGGGCTACCAGGGGTCGAATTCCCCCATTGAAATGAATGGCGGGCTCCCAGGGGTCGAATTCCCTCATTGAAATGAATGGCCGGGCTACCAGGGGTCGAATTCCCCCATTGAAATGAATGGCGGGCTCCCAGGGGTTGAAATTTCCCATTGAAATGAATGGCGGGCGCCCAGATGTCAAAATCTCCCAATGAAATGAATGGCGGGCTCCAAGGTGTTGAAATCCCCCATTGAAATGAATGGCAGGCTATCAGGTGTTTAATTCCCCCATTGAAATGAATGGCGGGCGCCCAGGGGTTGAAATCCCCCATTGAAATGAATGGCGGGCGCCCAGGGGTCGAAATCCCCCATTGAAATGAATGTCGGGGGCCCAGGAGTCAAAATCCCCCAATGAAATGAATAGCGGGCTACCAGGGGTCGAAAACCCCCATTGAAATGAATGGCGGAAGCCTAGGGGTCGAAATCCCCCATTGAAATGAATGGCTGGCTCCTAGGTGTCGAAATCCCCCATTGAAATTAATGGCGGGCTACCAGGGGTCGAATTCCCCCATTGAAATAAATGGCGGGCGCCCAGGGGTCAAAATCCCCCATTGAAATGAATGGCGGGCGCCCAGGGGTCGAAATCCCCTTTTGAAATGAATGGCTGTCTACCAGGGGTTGAATCGCGGGCTCCCAGGGGTCGAATTCCCTCATTGAAATGAATGGCCGGGCTACCAGGGTTCCAATTCCCCCAATGAAATGAATGGCGGGATACCAGGGGTCGAAATCCCCCATTGAAATGAATGCCGGGTACCTAGGGGTCGAAATCCCCCATTGAAATGAATGGCTGGCTCCCAGTGGTCGAAATCCCGCATTGAAATAATGGCGGGTTACCAGGGGTCGAATTCCCCCATTGAAATGAATGACGGGCGCCCAGGGGTCGAAATCCCCCTTTGAAATGAATGGCGGGCGCCAAGGGGTCGAAATCCCCCATTGAAATGAATGGCGGGCTCCCAGGGGTCGAATTCCCTCATTGAAATGAATGGCCGGGCTACCAGGGGTCGAATTCCCCCATTGAAATGAATGGCGGGCTCCCAGGGGTCGAAATTTCCCATTGAAATGAATGGCGGGCGCCCAGATGTCAAAATCTCCAAATGAAATGAATGGCGGGCTCCAAGGGGTTGAAATCCCCCATTGAAATGAATGGCGAGATACCAGGGGTCGAAATCCCCAATTGAAATGAATGGCGGGCGCCTAGGGGTCGAAATCCCCCATTGAAATGAATGGCTGGCTCCCAGTGGTCGAAATCCCGCATTGAAATGAATGGCGGGTTACCAGGGGTCGAATTCCCCCATTGAAATGAATGGCGGGCGCCCAGGGGTCGAAATCCCCTTTTGAAATGAATGGCTGGTTACCAGGGGTTGAATGGCGGGCTCCCAGGGTTCGAATTCCCCCATTGAAATGAATGGCGGGCTCCCAGGGGTCGAATTCCCTTATTGAAATGAATGGCCGGGCTACCAGGGTTCCAATTCCCCCAATGAAATGAATGGCGGGATACCAGGGGTCGAAATCCCCCATTGAAATGAATGCCGGGTGCCTAGGGGTCGAAATCCCCCATTGAAATGAATGGCTGGCTCCCAGTGGTCGAAATCCCGCATTGAAATAAATGGCGGGTTACCAGGGGTCGAATTCCCCCATTGAAATGAATGACGGGCGCCCAGGGGTCGAAATCCCCCTTTGAAATGAATGGCGGGCGCCAAGGGGTCGAAATCCCCCATTGAAATGAATGGCGGGCTCCCAGGGGTCGAATTCCCTCATTGAAATGAATGGCCGGGCTACCAGGGGTCGAGTTCCCCCATTGAAATGAATGGCGGGCTCCCAGGGGTCGAAATTTCCCATTGAAATGAATGGCGGGCGCCCAGATGTCAAAATCTCCAAATGAAATGAATGCAAGCTCCAAGGGGTTGAAATCCCCCATTGAAATGAATGGCGGGATACCAGGGGTCGAAATCCCCCAATGAAATAAATAGCGGGCTACCAGGGGTCGAAAACCCCCATTGAAATGAATGGCGGAAGCCTAGGGGTCGAAATCCCCCATTGAAATTAATGGCGGGCTACCAGGGGTCGAATTCCCCCATTGAAATAAATGGCGGGCTCCCAGGGGTCGAAATTTCCCATTGAAATGAATGGCGGGCGCCCAGATGTCAAAATCTCCCAATGAAATGAATGGCGGGCTCCAAGCGGTTGAAATCCCCCATTGAAATGAATGGCGGGATACCAGGGGTCGAAATCCCCCATTGAAATGAATGCCGGGCGCCTAGGGGTCGAAATCCCCCATTGAAATGAATGGCTGGCTCCCAGTGGTCGAAATCCCGCATTGAAATGAATGGCGGGTTACCAGGGGTCGAATTCCCCCATTGAAATGAATGGCGGGCTCCCAGGGGTCGAATTCCCTCATTGAAATGAATGGCCGGGCTACCAGGGGTCGAATTCCCCCATTGAAATGAATGGCGGGCTCCCAGGTGTCGAAATCCCCCATTGAAATTAATGGCGGGCTACCAGGGGTCGAATTCCCCCATTGAAATGAATGGCGGGCGCCCAGGGGTCAAAATCCCCCATTGAAATGAATGGCGGGCGCCCAGGGGTCGAAATCCCCTTTTGAAATGAATGGCGGGCTACCAGGGGTTGAATTCCCCCATTGAAATGAATGGCGGGCTCCCAGGGGTCGAAATTTCCCATTGAAATGAATGGCGGGCTACCAGGGGTCGAAATCCCCTATTGAATGAATGGCGGGCTCCCAGGGGTTGAAATTTCCCATTGAAATGAATGGCCGGCTACCAGGGGTCGAAATCCTCCATTGAAAAGAATGGCGGGCGCTCAGGGGTCGAAATCCCCCATTGAAATGAATGGCGGGGGCCCAGGAGTCAAAATCCCCCAATGAAATGAATAGCGGGCTACCAGGGTTAGAAAACCCCCATTGAAATTAATGGCGGGCTCCCAGGGGTCGAATTCCCTCATTGAAATGAATGGCCAAACTACCAGGTGTCGAATTCCCCCATTGAAATGAATGGCGGGCTCCCAGGGGTCGAAATTTCCCATTGAAATGAATGGCGGGCTCCCAGGGGTCGAAATCTCCCAATGAAATAAATGGTGGGCGCCCAGGGGTCGAAATCCCCTTTTGAAATGAATGGCTGGCTACCAGGGGTTGAATGGCGGGCTCCCAGGGTTCGAATTCCCCCATTGAAATGAATGGCGGGCTACCAGGGGTCAAATTCCCTCATTGAAATGAATGGCTGGCTCCCAGTGGTCGAAATCCCGCATTGAAATGAATGGCGGGTTACCAGGGGTCGAATTCCCCCATTGAAATGAATGGCTGGCTCCTAGGTGTCGAAATCCCCCATTGAAATTAATGGCGGGCTACCAGGGGTCGAATTCCCCCATTGAAATAAATGGCGGGCGCCCAGGGGTCAAAATCCCCCATTGAAATGAATGGCGGGCGCCCAGGGGTCGAAATCCCCTTTTGAAATGAATGGCTGTCTACCAGGGGTTGAATCGCGGGCTCCCAGGGGTCGAATTCCCTCATTGAAATGAATGGCCGGGCTACCAGGGTTCCAATTCCCCCAATGAAATGAATGGCGGGATACCAGGGGTCGAAATCCCCCATTGAAATGAATGCCGGGTACCTAGGGGTCGAAATCCCCCATTGAAATGAATGGCTGGCTCCCAGTGGTCGAAATCCCGCATTGAAATAATGGCGGGTTACCAGGGGTCGAATTCCCCCATTGAAATGAATGACGGGCGCCCAGGGGTCGAAATCCCCCTTTGAAATGAATGGCGGGCGCCAAGGGGTCGAAATCCCCCATTGAAATGAATGGCGGGCTCCCAGGGGTCGAATTCCCTCATTGAAATGAATGGCCGGGCTACCAGGGGTCGAATTCCCCCATTGAAATGAATGGCGGGCTCCCAGGGGTCGAAATTTCCCATTGAAATGAATGGCGGGCGCCCAGATGTCAAAATCTCCAAATGAAATGAATGGCGGGCTCCAAGGGGTTGAAATCCCCCATTGAAATGAATGGCGAGATACCAGGGGTCGAAATCCCCAATTGAAATGAATGGCGGGCGCCTAGGGGTCGAAATCCCCCATTGAAATGAATGGCTGGCTCCCAGTGGTCGAAATCCCGCATTGAAATGAATGGCGGGTTACCAGGGGTCGAATTCCCCCATTGAAATGAATGGCGGGCGCCCAGGGGTCGAAATCCCCTTTTGAAATGAATGGCTGGTTACCAGGGGTTGAATGGCGGGCTCCCAGGGTTCGAATTCCCCCATTGAAATGAATGGCGGGCTCCCAGGGGTCGAATTCCCTTATTGAAATGAATGGCCGGGCTACCAGGGTTCCAATTCCCCCAATGAAATGAATGGCGGGATACCAGGGGTCGAAATCCCCCATTGAAATGAATGCCGGGTGCCTAGGGGTCGAAATCCCCCATTGAAATGAATGGCTGGCTCCCAGTGGTCGAAATCCCGCATTGAAATAAATGGCGGGTTACCAGGGGTCGAATTCCCCCATTGAAATGAATGACGGGCGCCCAGGGGTCGAAATCCCCCTTTGAAATGAATGGCGGGCGCCAAGGGGTCGAAATCCCCCATTGAAATGAATGGCGGGCTCCCAGGGGTCGAATTCCCTCATTGAAATGAATGGCCGGGCTACCAGGGGTCGAGTTCCCCCATTGAAATGAATGGCGGGCTCCCAGGGGTCGAAATTTCCCATTGAAATGAATGGCGGGCGCCCAGATGTCAAAATCTCCAAATGAAATGAATGCAAGCTCCAAGGGGTTGAAATCCCCCATTGAAATGAATGGCGGGATACCAGGGGTCGAAATCCCCCAATGAAATAAATAGCGGGCTACCAGGGGTCGAAAACCCCCATTGAAATGAATGGCGGAAGCCTAGGGGTCGAAATCCCCCATTGAAATTAATGGCGGGCTACCAGGGGTCGAATTCCCCCATTGAAATAAATGGCGGGCTCCCAGGGGTCGAAATTTCCCATTGAAATGAATGGCGGGCGCCCAGATGTCAAAATCTCCCAATGAAATGAATGGCGGGCTCCAAGCGGTTGAAATCCCCCATTGAAATGAATGGCGGGATACCAGGGGTCGAAATCCCCCATTGAAATGAATGCCGGGCGCCTAGGGGTCGAAATCCCCCATTGAAATGAATGGCTGGCTCCCAGTGGTCGAAATCCCGCATTGAAATGAATGGCGGGTTACCAGGGGTCGAATTCCCCCATTGAAATGAATGGCGGGCTCCCAGGGGTCGAATTCCCTCATTGAAATGAATGGCCGGGCTACCAGGGGTCGAATTCCCCCATTGAAATGAATGGCGGGCTCCCAGGTGTCGAAATCCCCCATTGAAATTAATGGCGGGCTACCAGGGGTCGAATTCCCCCATTGAAATGAATGGCGGGCGCCCAGGGGTCAAAATCCCCCATTGAAATGAATGGCGGGCGCCCAGGGGTCGAAATCCCCTTTTGAAATGAATGGCGGGCTACCAGGGGTTGAATTCCCCCATTGAAATGAATGGCGGGCTCCCAGGGGTCGAAATTTCCCATTGAAATGAATGGCGGGCTACCAGGGGTCGAAATCCCCTATTGAATGAATGGCGGGCTCCCAGGGGTTGAAATTTCCCATTGAAATGAATGGCCGGCTACCAGGGGTCGAAATCCTCCATTGAAAAGAATGGCGGGCGCTCAGGGGTCGAAATCCCCCATTGAAATGAATGGCGGGGGCCCAGGAGTCAAAATCCCCCAATGAAATGAATAGCGGGCTACCAGGGTTAGAAAACCCCCATTGAAATTAATGGCGGGCTCCCAGGGGTCGAATTCCCTCATTGAAATGAATGGCCAAACTACCAGGTGTCGAATTCCCCCATTGAAATGAATGGCGGGCTCCCAGGGGTCGAAATTTCCCATTGAAATGAATGGCGGGCTCCCAGGGGTCGAAATCTCCCAATGAAATAAATGGTGGGCGCCCAGGGGTCGAAATCCCCTTTTGAAATGAATGGCTGGCTACCAGGGGTTGAATGGCGGGCTCCCAGGGTTCGAATTCCCCCATTGAAATGAATGGCGGGCTACCAGGGGTCAAATTCCCTCATTGAAATGAATGGCTGGCTCCCAGTGGTCGAAATCCCGCATTGAAATGAATGGCGGGTTACCAGGGGTCGAATTCCCCCATTGAAATGAATGGCGGGCGCCCAGGGGTCGAAATCCCCTTTTGAAATGAATGGCTGGGCTACCAGGGTTCCAATTCCCCCAATGAAATGAATGGCGGGATACCAGGGGTTGAATCGCGGGCTCCCAGGGGTCGAATTCCCTCATTGAAATGAATGGCCGGGCTACCAGGGTTCCAATTCCCCCAATGAAATGAATGGCGGGATACCAGGGGTCGAAATCCCCCATTGAAATGAATGCCGGGTACCTAGGGGTCGAAATCCCCCATTGAAATGAATGGCTGGCTCCCAGTGGTCGAAATCCCGCATTGAAATAATGGCGGGTTACCAGGGGTCGAATTCCCCCATTGAAATGAATGACGGGCGCCCAGGGGTCGAAATCCCCCTTTGAAATGAATGGCGGGCGCCAAGGGGTCGAAATCCCCCATTGAAATGAATGGCGGGCTCCCAGGGGTCGAATTCCCTCATTGAAATGAATGGCCGGGCTACCAGGGGTCGAATTCCCCCATTGAAATGAATGGCGGGCTCCCAGGGGTCGAAATTTCCCATTGAAATGAATGGCGGGCGCCCAGATGTCAAAATCTCCAAATGAAATGAATGGCGGGCTCCAAGGGGTTGAAATCCCCCATTGAAATGAATGGCGAGATACCAGGGGTCGAAATCCCCAATTGAAATGAATGGCGGGCGCCTAGGGGTCGAAATCCCCCATTGAAATGAATGGCTGGCTCCCAGTGGTCGAAATCCCGCATTGAAATGAATGGCGGGTTACCAGGGGTCGAATTCCCCCATTGAAATGAATGGCGGGCGCCCAGGGGTCGAAATCCCCTTTTGAAATGAATGGCTGGCTACCAGGGGTTGAATGGCGGGCTCCCAGGGTTCGAATTCCCCCATTGAAATGAATGGCGGGCTCCCAGGGGTCGAAATCCCTTATTGAAATGAATGGCCGGGCTACCAGGGTTCCAATTCCCCCAATGAAATGAATGGCGGGATACCAGGGGTCGAAATCCCCCATTGAAATAAATGCCGGGTGCCTAGGGGTCGAAATCCCCCATTGAAATGAATGGCTGGCTCCCAGTGGTCGAAATCCCGCATTGAAATAAATGGCGGGTTACCAGGGGTCGAATTCCCCCATTGAAATGAATGACGGGCGCCCAGGGGTCGAAATCCCCCTTTGAAATGAATGGCGGGCGCCAAGGGGTCGAAATCCCCCATTGAAATGAATGGCGGGCTCCCAGGGGTCGAATTCCCTCATTGAAATGAATGGCCGGGCTACCAGGGGTCGAGTTCCCCCATTGAAATGAATGGCGGGCTCCCAGGGGTCGAAATTTCCCATTGAAATGAATGGCGGGCGCCCAGATGTCAAAATCTCCAAATGAAATGAATGCAAGCTCCAAGGGGTTGAAATCCCCCATTGAAATGAATGGCGGGATACCAGGGGTCGAAATCCCCCAATGAAATGAATAGCGGGCTACCAGGGGTCGAAAACCCCCATTGAAATGAATGGCGGAAGCCTAGGGGTCGAAATCCCCCATTGAAATTAATGGCGGGCTACCAGGGGTCGAATTCCCCCATTGAAATAAATGGCGGGCTCCCAGGGGTCGAAATTTCCCATTGAAATGAATGGCGGGCGCCCAGATGTCAAAATCTCCCAATGAAATGAATGGCGGGCTCCAAGCGGTTGAAATCCCCCATTGAAATGAATGGCGGGATACCAGGGGTCGAAATCCCCCATTGAAATGAATGGCGGGCGCCTAGGGGTCGAAATCCCCCATTGAAATGAATGGCTGGCTCCCAGTGGTCGAAATCCCGCATTGAAATGAATGGCGGGTTACCAGGGGTCGAATTCCCCCATTGAAATGAATGGCGGGCTCCCAGGGGTCGAATTCCCTCATTGAAATGAATGGCCGGGCTACCAGGGGTCGAATTCCCCCATTGAAATGAATGGCGGGCTCCCAGGTGTCGAAATCCCCCATTGAAATTAATGGCGGGCTACCAGGGGTCGAATTCCCCCATTGAAATGAATGGCGGGCGCCCAGGGGTCAAAATCCCCCATTGAAATGAATGGCGGGCGCCCAGGGGTCGAAATCCCCTTTTGAAATGAATGGCGGGCTACCAGGGGTCGAATTCCCCCATTGAAATGAATGGCGGGCTCCCAGGGGTCGAAATTTCCCATTGAAATGAATGGCGGGCTACCAGGGGTCGAAATCCCCCATTGAATGAATGGCGGGCTCCCAGGGGTTGAAATTTCCCATTGAAATGAATGGCCGGCTACCAGGGGTCGAAATCCTCCATTGAAAAGAATGGCGGGCGCTCAGGGGTCGAAATCCCCCATTGAAATGAATGGCGGGGGCCCAGGAGTCAAAATCCCCCAATGAAATGAATAGCGGGCTACCAGGGTTAGAAAACCCCCATTGAAATTAATGGCGGGCTCCCAGGGGTCGAATTCCCTCATTGAAATGAATGGCCAAACTACCAGGTGTCGAATTCCCCCATTGAAATGAATGGCGGGCTCCCAGGGGTCGAAATTTCCCATTGAAATGAATGGCGGGCTCCCAGGGGTCGAAATCTCCCAATGAAATAAATGGTGGGCGCCCAGGGGTCGAAATCCCCTTTTGAAATGAATGGCTGGCTACCAGGGGTTGAATGGCGGGCTCCCAGGGTTCGAATTCCCCCATTGAAATGAATGGCGGGCTACCAGGGGTCAAATTCCCTCATTGAAATGAATGGCTGGCTCCCAGTGGTCGAAATCCCGCATTGAAATGAATGGCGGGTTACCAGGGGTCGAATTCCCCCATTGAAATGAATGGCGGGCGCCCAGGGGTCGAAATCCCCTTTTGAAATGAATGGCTGGGCTACCAGGGTTCCAATTCCCCCAATGAAATGAATGGCGGGATACCAGTGGTCGAAATCCCCCAATGAAATGAATAGCGGGCTACCAGGGGTCGAAATACCCCATTGAAATGAATGGCGGAAGCCTAGGGGTCGAAATCCCCCATTGAAATTAATGGCGGGCTACCAGGGGTCGAATTCCCCCATTGAAATAAATGGCGGGCGCCCAGGGGTCGAAATCCCCTTTTGAAATGAATGGCTGTCTACCAGGGGTTGAATGGCGGGCTCCCAGGGGTCGAATTCCCTCATTGAAATGAATGGCCGGGCTACCAGGGTTCCAATTCCCCCAATGAAATGAATGGCGGGATACCAGGGGTCGAAATCCCCCATTGAAATGAATGCCGGGTACCTAGGGGTCGAAATCCCCCATTGAAATGAATGGCTGGCTCCCAGTGGTCGAAATCCCGCATTGAAATAATGGCGGGTTACCAGGGGTCGAATTCCCCCATTGAAATGAATGACGGGCGCCCAGGGGTCGAAATCCCCCTTTGAAATGAATGGCGGGCGCCAAGGGGTCGAAATCCCCCATTGAAATGAATGGCGGGCTCCCAGGGGTCGAATTCCCTCATTGAAATGAATGGCCGGGCTACCAGGGGTCGAATTCCCCCATTGAAATGAATGGCGGGCTCCCAGGGGTCGAAATTTCCCATTGAAATGAATGGCGGGCGCCCAGATGTCAAAATCTCCAAATGAAATGAATGGCGGGCTCCAAGGGGTTGAAATCCCCCATTGAAATGAATGGCGAGATA
Organism: Vanacampus margaritifer; assembly: GCF_051991255.1. NCBI lineage: Eukaryota > Metazoa > Chordata > Actinopteri > Syngnathiformes > Syngnathidae > Vanacampus > Vanacampus margaritifer. Next base: position 2,384,954 of record NC_135448.1, on the reverse strand, counting down.
CCAGGGGTCGAAATCCCCCATTGAAATGAATGGCGGGCGCCTAGGGGTCGAAATCCCCCATTGAAATGAATGGCTGGCTCCCAGTGGTCGAAATCCCGCATTGAAATGAATGCCGGGTTACCAGGGGTCGAATTCCCCCATTGAAATGAATGGCGGGCGCTCAGGGGTCGAAATCCCCTTTTGAAATGAATGGCTGGCTACCAGGGGTTGAATGGCGGGCTCCCAGGGTTCGAATTCCCCCATTGAAATGAATGGCGGGCTCCCAGGGGTCGAATTCCCTCATTGAAATGAATGGCCGGGCTACCAGGGTTCCAATTCCCCCAATGAAATGAATGGCGGGATACCAGGGGTCGAAATCCCCCATTGAAATGAATGCCGGGTGCCTAGGGGTCGAAATCCCCCATTGAAATGAATGGCTGGCTCCCAGTGGTCGAACTCCCGCATTGAAATAAATGGCGGGTTACCAGGGGTCGAATTCCCCCATTGAAATGAATGACGGGCGCCCAGGGGTCGAAATCCCCCTTTGAAATGAATGGCGGGCGCCAAGGGGTCGAAATCCCCCATTGAAATGAATGGCGGGCTCCCAGGGGTCCAATTCCCTCATTGAAATGAATGGCCGGGCTACCAGGGGTCGAATTCCCCCATTGAAATGAATGGCGGGCTCCCAGGGGTCGAAATTTCCCATTGAAATGAATGGCGGGCGCCCAGATGTCAAAATCTCCAAATGAAATGAATGGCGGGCTTCAAGGGGTTGAAATCCCCCATTGAAATGAATGGCGGGCTTCAAGGGGTTGAAATCCCCCATTGAAATGAATGGCGGGATACCAGGGGTCGAAATCCCCCATTGAAATGAATGGCGGGCGCCTAGGGGTTGAAATCCCCCATTGAAATGAATGGCTGGCTCCCAGTGGTCGAAATCCCGCATTGAAATGAATGGCGGGTTACCAGGGGTCGAATTCCCCCATTGAAATGAATGGCGGGTTCCCAGGTGTCGAAATCCCCCATTGAAATTAATGGCGGGCTACCAGGGGTCGAATTCCCCCATTGAAATGAATGGCGGGCGCCCAGGGGTCAAAATCCCCCATTGAAATGAATGGCGGGCTCCCAGGGGTCGAAATCCCCTTTTGAAATGAATGGCGGGCTACCAGGGGTCGAATTCCCCCATTGAAATGAATGGCGGGCTCCCAGGGGTCGAAATTTCCCATTGAAATGAATGGCGGGCTACCAGGGGTCGAAATCCCCCATTGAATGAATGGCGGGCTCCCAGGGGTTGAAATTTCCCATTGAAATGAATGGCGGGCTCCCAGGTGTCGAAATCCCCAATTGAAATTAATGGCGGGCTACCAGGGGTCGAATTCCCCCATTGAAATGAATGGCGGGCGCCCAGGGGTCAAAATCCCCCATTGAAATGAATGGCGGGCTCCCAGGGGTCGAAATCCCCTTTTGAAATGAATGGCGGGCTACCAGGGGTCGAATTACCCCATTGAAATGAATGGCGGGCTCCCAGGGGTCGAAATTTCCCATTGAAATGAATGGCGGGCTACCAGGGGTCGAAATCCCCCATTGAATGAATGGCGGGCTCCCAGGGGTTGAAATTTCCCATTGAAATGAATGGCCGGCTACCAGGGGTCGAAATCCTCCATTGAAAAGAATGGCGGGCGCCCAGGGGTCGAATTCCCCCATTGAAATGAATGGCGGGCGCCCAGGGGTCAAAATCCCCCAATGAAATGAATGGTGGACTACCAGGGGTCGGAATCCCCTATTGAAATAAATTGCGGGCGCCCAGGGGTCGAAATCCCCCATTGAAATGAATGGCGGGGGCCCAGGAGTCAAAATCCCCCAATGAAATGAATAGCGGGCTACCAGGGTTAGAAAACCCCCATTGAAATGAATGGCGGGCTACCAGGGGTCGAATTCCCTCATTGAAATGAATGGCCAAGCTACCAGGTGTCGAATTCCCCCATTGAAATGAATGGCGGGCTCCCAGGGGTCGAAATCTCCCAATGAAATAAATGGTGGGCGCCCAGGGGTCGAAATCCCCTTTTGAAATGAATGGCTGGCTACCAGGGGTTGAATGGCGGGCTCCCAGGGTTCGAATTCCCCCATTGAAATGAATGGCGGGCTACCAGGGGTCAAATTCCCTCATTGAAATGAATGGCTGGCTCCCAGTGGTCGAAATCCCAAATTGAAATGAATGGCGGGCTCCAAGGGATCGAATTCCCTTATTGAAATGAATGGCCGGGCTACCAGGGGTCGAATTCCCGCATTGAAATGAATGGCGGGCTCCCAGGGGTCGAAATTTCCCATTGAAATGAATGGCGGGCGCCCAGATGTCAAAATCTCCCAATGAAATGAATGGCGGGCTCCAAGGGTTTGAAATCCCCCATTGAAATGAATGGCGGGCGCCTAGGTGTCGAAATCCCCCATTGAAATGAATGGCTGGCTCCCAGTGGTCGAAATCCCGCATTGAAATGAATGGCGGGTTACCAGGGGTCGAATTCCCCCATTGAAATGAATGACGGGCGCCCAGGGTTCGAAATCCCCCTTTGAAATGAATGGCGGGCTCCCAGGGGTCGAATTCCCTCATTGAAATGAATGGCCGGGCTACCAAAGGTTGAATTCCCCCATTGAAATGAATGGCGGGCTCCCAGGGGTCGAATTCCCTCATTGAAATGAATGGCCGGGCTACCAGGGGTCGAATTCCCCCATTGAAATGAATGGCGGGCTCCCAGGGGTCGAAATTTCCCATTGAAATGAATGGCGGGCGCCCAGATGTCAAAATCTCCCAATGAAATGAATGGCGGGCTCCAAGGGGTTGAAATCCCCCATTGAAATGAATGGCGGGATACCAGGGCTCGAATTCCCCAATTAAAATGAATGGCGGGCGCCCAGGGTTCGAAATCAACCATTGAAATGAATGGCGGGCTACCAGGGGTCGAAATCCCCCATTGAAATGAATGGCGGGCTATCAGGGGTTTAATTCCCCAATTGAAATGTATGGCGGGCGCCCAGGGGTTGAAATCCCCCATTGAAATGAATGGCGGGAGCCCAGGGGTCGAAATCCCCCATTGAAATGAATGTGTTTGGGCCCAGGAGTCAAAATCCCCCAATGAAATGAATAGCGGGCTACCAGGGGTCGAAAACCCCCATTGAAATGAATGGCGGAAGCCTAGGGGTCGAAATCCCCCATTGAAATGAATGGCTGGCTCCCAGGTGTCGAAATCCCCCATTGAAATTAATGGCGGGCTACCAGCGGTCGAATTCCCCCATTGAAATGAATGGCGGGTTACCAGGGGTCAAATTCCCCCATTGAAATGAATGACGGGCGCCCAGGGGTCGAAATCCCCCATTGAAATATATGGCGGGCTCCCACAGGTCGAATTCCCTCATTGAAATGAATGGCCGGGCTACCAGGGGTCGAATTCCCCCATTTTAAATGAATGGCGGGCTCCCAGGGGTCGAAATTTCCCATTGAAATGAATGGCGGGCGCCCAGATGTCAAAATCTCCCAATGAAATGAATGGCGGGCTCCAAGGGGTTGAAATCCCCCATTGAAATGAATGGCGGGATACCAGGGCTCGAATTCCCCCATTGAAATGAATGGCGGGCGCCCAGGGGTCGAAATCCCCCATTGAAATGAATGGCGGGCTACCAGGGGTCGAAATCCCCCATTCACATGAATGGCGGGCTATCAGGGGTTTAATTCCCCCATTGAAATGAATGGGGGGCGCCTAGGGGTTGAAATCCCCCATTGAAATGAATGTCGGGCGCCCAGGAGTCAAAATCCCCCAATGAAATGAATAGCGGGCTACCAGGGGTCGAAAACCCCCATTGAAATGAATGGCAGGCGCCTAGGGGTCGAAATCCTCCATTGAAATGAATGGCGGGCGCCCAGATGCCAAAATCTCCCAATGAAATAAATGGCGGGCTTCCAGGGGTCGAGATCCCCTTTTGAAATGAATGGCTGGCTCCCAGGTGTCGAAATCCCCCATTGAAATTAATGGCGGGCTACGAGGGGTCGAATTCCCCCATTGAAATGAATGGCGGGCGCCCAGGGGTCGAAATCCCCTTTTGAAATGAATGGCTGGCTACCAGGGGTTGAATGAGGGGCTCCCAGGGTTCGAATTCCCCCATTGAAATGAATGGCGGGCTCCCAGGGGTCGAAATCCCCCATTGAAATGAATGGCGGGCTCCCAGGTGTCGAAATCCCCCATTGAAATGAATGGCGGGCGCCTAGGGGTCGAAATCCTCCATTGAAATGAATGGCGGGCGCCCAGATATCAAAATCTCCCAATGAAATAAATGGCGCGCGCCCAGGGGTCGAAATCCCCTTTTGAAATGAATGGCTGGCTACCAAGGGTTGAATGGCGGGCTCCCAGGGTTTCGAATTCCCCAATTGAAATGAATGGCGGGCTCCCAGGGGTCGAATTCTCTCATTGAAATGAATGGCCGGGCTACCAGGGTTCGAATTCCCCCATTGAAAGGAATGGCGGGATCCCAGGGGTCGAATTCCCTCATTGAAATGAATGGCCGGGCTACCAAAGGTTGAATTCCCCCATTGAAATGAATGGCGGGCTCCCAGGGGTCGAATTCCCTCATTGAAATGAATGGCCGGGCTACCAGGGGTCGAATTCCCCCATTGAAATGAATGGCGGGCTCCCAGGGGTCGAAATTTCCCATTGAAATGAATGGCGGGCGCCCAGATGTCAAAATCTCCCATTGAAATGAATGGCGGGCGCCCAGATGTCAAAATCTCCCAATTAAATGAATGGCGGGCTCCAAGGGGTTGAAATCCCCCATTGAAATGAATGGCGGGATACCAGGGCTCGAATTCCCCAATTAAAATGAATGGCGGGCGCCCAGGGTTCGAAATCAACCATTGAAATGAATGGCGGGCTCCCAGGGGTCGAATTCCCTCATTGAAATGAATGGCCGGGCTACCAGGGGTCGAATTCCCCCATTGAAATGAATGGCGGGCTCCCAGGGGTCGAAATTTCCCATTGAAATGAATGGCGGGCGCCCAGATGTCAAAATCTCCCATTGAAATGAATGGCGGGCGCCCAGATGTCAAAATCTCCCAATGAAATGAATGGCGGGCTCCAAGAGGTTGAAATCCCCCATTGAAATGAATGGCGGGATACCAGGGCTCGAATTCCCCAATTAAAATGAATGGCGGGCGCCCAGGAGTCAAAATCCCCCAATGAAATGAATGGCGGGATACCAGGGGTCGAAATCCCCCATTGAAATGAATGGCTGGCGCCTAGGGGTCGAAATCCCCCATTGAAATGAATGGCTGGCTCCCAGTGGTCGAAATCCCGCATTGAAATGAATGGCGGGTTACCAGGGGTCGAATTCCCCCATTGAAATAAATGGCGGGCGCCCAGGGGTCGAAATCCCCCATTGAAATACCAGGGGTCGAATGGCGGGCTCCCAGGGTTCGAATTCTGGTAGCCCGCCATTCATTTCAATGGGGGTTTTCGACCCCTGGTAGCACGGCCATTAATTTCAATGAGGAATTTCGACCCCTGGGAGCCCGCCATTCATTTCAATGGGGGATTACGACCCCTGGGAGACCGCCATTCATTTCAATGGGGGATTTTGACCCCTGGTAGCCCGCCATTCATTTCAATGGGGGATTTTGACCCCTGGTAGCCCGCCATTCATTTCATTGGGGGATTTCGACCCCTGGGCGCCTGCCATTCATTTCAATGGGGGAATTCGACCCCTTGGCGCCCGCCATTCATATCAACGGGGGAATTCGACCCCTGGTAGCCCGCCAATAATTTCAATGGGGTAATTTGACCCCTGGGTGCCCGCTATTCATTTCAATGGGGGATTTTTACCCCTGGTAGCCCGCCATTCATTTCAATGGGGGATTTCGACTCCTGGTAGCCCGCCATTCATTTCAATTGCATTGTGTCAGAAGTGGGATTTGAACCCACGTCTCCAGTGGAGACTGCGACCTGAACGCAGCGCCTTAGACCCCTGGTTTCGAAACCTGGTAACCCTCCATTCATTCCTATGGGGTATTTCGACTCCTGGTCGCCTGCTATTCATTCATTCCTATGTAGGAATCTCGACCCCTGGTAGCCCGCCATTCATTTCAATGGCATTGTGTCAGAAGTGGGATTTGAACCCACGCCTCCAGTGGAGACTGCGACCTGAACGCAGCGACTTAGACCCCTGGTTTCGACCCCTGGTAACTCGCCATTCATTCCTATGGGGTATTTCGACTCCTGGTCGCGTGCCATTCATTCATTCCGATGAAGGAATCTCCACCCCTGGTCACCCGCCATTCATTTCAAGGGGGGGTTTCGACCCTTGGTAACCCACCATTCATTCCTATAGGGGATTTCGACTCCTGGTTTCCCGCCATTCATTCATTCCTATGAAGGAATCTTGACCCCTTGGCGCCCGCCATTCATTTCAATGGGGGATTTCGACCCCTGGGCTCCAGCCATTCATTTCAATGGGGGATTTCGACCCCTGGGCTCCAGCCATTCATTTCAATGGGGGATTTCGACCCCTGGTAGCCCGCCATTCATTTCAATGAGGAATTTCAACCCCTGGGAGCCCGCCATTCATTTCAATGGGGGATTAAGACCCCTGGGAGCCCGCCATTCATTTCAATGGTGGATTTCGACCCCTGGTAGCCCACCATTCATTTCATTGGGGGATTTCGACCCCTTGGCGCCAGCCATTCATTTCAACGGGGGAATTCGACCCCTGGTAGCCCACCAATCATTTCAATGGGGTAATTCGACCCCTGGGTGCCCGCCATTCATTTCAATGGGGGATTTTGACCCCTGGTAGCCCGCCATTCATTTCAATGGGGGATTTCAACTCCTGGTAGCCCGCCATTCATTTCAATTGCATTGTGTCAGAAGTAGGATTTGAACCCACGCCTCCATTGGAGACTGCGACCTGAACGCAGCGCCTTAGACCCCTGGTTTCAACCCCTGGTAACAGTCCATTCATTCCTATGGGGTATTTCGACTCCTGGTAGCCTGCCATTCATTTCATTGGGGGATTTTGACCCCTGGGCGCCCGCCATTCATTTCAATGGGGAAATTCGACCCCTGTGAGCCCGCCATTCATTTCAATGGGGGATTTCAACCCCTGGGAGCCCGCCATTCTTTTCAATGGGGGATTTCTACCCCTGGGAGCCCGCCATTCATTTCATTGGAGGATTTTGACTCTTGGGCGCCCGCCATTCATTTCAATGGGGGAATTCGAACCCTGGGCGCCCGCCATTCATTTCAATTGGGGAATTCAACCCCTGGTAGCCAGCCATTCATTTCAAAAGGGGATTTCGACCCCTGGCCGCCCACCATTCATTTCAATGGGGGATTTTGACCCCTGGGCGCCCGCCATTCATTTCAATTGGGGAATTCGACCCCTGGTAGCCCGCCATTCATTTCAATGGAAAATTTCGTCCCCTGGGAGCCTGCCATTCATTTCAATGGGGGAATTCGACCCCTGGTAGCCCGGCTATTCATTTCAATGAGGGAATTCGACCCCTGGGAGCCCGCCATTCATTTCAATGAAGGTTTTCTACCCCTGGTAGCCCGCTATTCATTTCATTGGGGGATTTTGACTCCTGGGACCCCGCCATTCATTTCAATGGGAGATTTCGACCCCTGGGCGCCCGCAATTTATTTCAATGGGGGATTTCGACCCCTGGTAGTCCGCCATTCATTTCATTGGGGGATTTTGACCCCTGGGCGCCCGCCATTCATTTCAATGGGGGAATTCGACCCCTGGGCGCCCGCCATTCATTTCAATGGGGGATTTCGACCCCTGGTAGCCCGCCATTCATTTCATTGGGGGATTTTGACTCCTGGGCTTCCGCCCTTCATTTCATTAGGGGATTTCGACCCCTGGGCGCCCGCCATTCATTTCAATGGGGGAATTCGAAACCTGGGAGCCCGCCATTCATTTCAATGGGTGAATTTGACCCCTGGGAGACCGCCATTCGACCCCTGGAAGCCAGCCATTCATTTCAATCGGGGATTTTGACCCCTGGGCGCCCGCCATTCATTTCAATGGGGGATTTCGACCCCTGGTAGGCCGCCATTCATTTCATTGGGGGATTTTGACCACTGGGGGCCCGCCATTCATTTCATTGGGGGATTTCGACCCCTTGGAGCCCGTCATTCATTTCAATGGGGGATTTCGACCCCTGGGAGCCCGCCATTCATTTCAATGGGGGATTTCGACCCCTGGGCGCCCGCAATTAATTTCAATGGGGGAATTTGACCGCTGGTAGACCCCTTTCTTTTCAATGGGGGATTTCGACCCCTGGGCGCCAGCCATTCCTTTTAATGGGGGAATTCGACCGCTGTGAGCCCGCGATTCATTTCAATGGGGGATTTCGACACCTGGTCGCCCGCCATTCATTTCAATGGGGGAATTCGACCCCTGGTAGCCCGCCATTCATTTCAATGGGGGAATTCGAACCCTGGGAGTCCGCCATTCGACCCCTGGTAGCCAGCCATTCATTTCAATGTTGGATTTCGACCCCTGGTCGTCCGCCATTCATTTCAATGGGGGATTTCGACAACTGGGAGCCAGCCATTCATTTCAATGAGGGATTTCGACCCCTGGTAACCCGCCATTCATTTCAATTGGGGATTTCGACCCCTGGTAGCTTGCCATTCATTTCATTAGGGGATTTCGACCCCTCGGCATCCGCTTTTCATTTCAACGAGGGAATTCGACCCCTGGTAGCCCGCCATTCATTTCAATGGTGGGATTCGACCACTGGAAGCCCACTATCCATTTCTATGGGGGAATCTCGATCCCTGGTAGCCCGCCATTCTTTTCAATGGGGGATTTCGACCCCTGGTAGCCCACCATTAATTTCAATGGGGGATTTCGACCCGTGGGCGGCCGACATTCATTTCTATGGGGGAATTTGACCCCTGGGATTCCGCCATTTATTTCAATGGGGGATTTCGACCCCTGGTAGCCCGCCATTCATTTCAATGGGGGATTTAAACACCTGGTAGCCCGCCATTCATTTCAATGGGAGATTTCGACCCCTGCGCGCCGGCCATTCATTTCAATGTGGGAATTCGACACCTGGTAGCCCGCCATTCATTTCAATGGGGGATTCCGACCCCTGCGCGCCCGGCCATTCATTTCAATGGGGGAATTTGACCCCTGGGCACCCGCCATTCATTTCTAAGGGGGATTTTGACCCCTGGGAGCCCGCCATTCATTCCTATGGCGGATTTCGACCCCTGGGAGCCCCTGGTAGCCCGCCATTCATTTCAATGGGGGATTTCTACCCCTGGTAGCCCGCCATTCATTTCTAAGGGGGATTTTGACCCCTGGGATTCCGCTAATCATTTCAATGGGGGATTTTGACCTCTGGTAGCCCGCCATTCATTTCAATGGGGGATTTAAACCCCTGGTAGCCCGCCATTCATTTCAAAGGGGGATTTCGACCCCTGGGCGCCAGCCAATCATTTTAATGGGGGAATTCGACCCCTGAGAGCCAACCATTCATTTCAATGGGGGATTTCGACCCCTGGGCGCCAGCCAATCATTTTAATGGGGGATTTCGACCCCTGTGAGCTCGCCATTCATTTCAATTGGGGATTTCGACCCCTGGTAGCCCGCCATTCATTTCATTGGGGGAATTAAACCCCTTGGATTCCGCCATTCATTTCAATGGGGGATTTCGACCTCTGGTAGCCCGCCATTCATTTCATTGGGGGATTTTGACCCCTGGGCGCCCGCTAATCATTTTAATGGTGTAATTCATCCCCTGTGAGCTCGCCATTCATTTCAATTGGGGATTTCGACCCCTGGGCGCCCGGCATTCATTTCATTGGTGATTTCGACCCCTGGGCACCCGCCATTCATTTCAATGGGGGAATTCGACCCCTGGTAGACCCCTTTCATTTCAATGGGGGATTTCGACCCCTGGGAGCCCGCCATTCATTTCATTGGGGGATTTTAACACCTCGTAGCCCGCCATTCATTTCAATGGGGGATTTCGACCCCTGGGCGCCCGCCACTCATTTCAAAGGGGGATTTCGACCCCTGGGCGCCAGCCAATCATTTTAATGGGGGAATTCGACCCGTGTGAGCCCGCCATTTTTTCAATGGGGGATTTCGACCCCTGGGCGCCCGCCATTCATTTCAATGGGGGAATTCGACCCCTGTTAGCCTCGCCATTCATTTCAATGAGGGAATTCGACCCCTGGGAGCCCGCCATTCATTTCAATGGGGGAATTCGAACCCTGGGAGTCCGCCATTCGACCCCTGGTAGCCAGCCATTCATTTCTATGGGGGATTTCGACCCCTGGGCGCCCGCCATTCATTTCAATGGGGGATTTCGACCCCTGATAGCCCGCCATTCATTTCAATGGGGGATTTCGACCCCTGGGCGCCAGCCATTCATTTTAATGGGGAAATACGACCCCTGTGAGCCCGCCATTCATTTAAATGGGGGATTTCGACCCCTGGGCGCCCGCCATTCACTTCAATGGGGGATTTCGACCCCTGGGCGCCCGCAATTCATTTCAATGGCGGAATTCAACCCCTGGTAGCCCGCCATTCATTTCAATGGGGGAATTCAACCCCTGGTAGCCCGCCACTCATTTCAAAGGGGATTTCGACCCCTGGGCGCCAGCCAATCATTTTAATGGGGGAATTCGACCCCTGTGAGCCCGCCATTTTTTCAATGAGGGAATTCGACCCCTGGGAGCCCGCCATTCATTTCAATGGGGTAATTCGAACCCTGGGAGTCCGCCATTCGACCCCTGGTAGCCAGCCATTCATTTCTATGGGGGATTTCGACCCCTGGGCGCCCGCCATTCATTTCAATGGGGGATTTCGACCCCTGGTAGCCAGCAATTCCTTTCAATGGGGGATTTCGACCCCTGGGCGCCCGCCATTCATTTCAATGGGGGATTTCGACCCCTGGGCGCCCGCAATTCATTTCAATGGCGGAATTCAACCCCTGGTAGCCCGCCATTCATTTCAATGGGGGTTTTCGACCACTGGGACCCAGCCATTCATTTCAATGGGGGATTTCGACCCCTGGTAGCGCGCCATTCAATTCATTGGGGGATTTTGAATTCTGGGCACCCGCCATTCATTTCAATGAGGGATTTCGACCCCTGGTAGCCCGCCATTCATTTCAATGGGGGATTTCGACCCCTGGGCGCCCGTCATTCATTTCAATGGGGGATTTCGACCCCTGGGAGCCCGCCATTCATTTCAATGGGGGATTTCGACCCCTGGGCGCCCGCCACTCATTTCAAAGGGGGATTTCGACCCCTGGGCGCCAGCCATTCATTTCAATGGGGGATTTCGACCCATGGGCGCCCGCCATTCATTTCAATGGGGGAATTCGACCCCTGGTAGCCCGGCCAATTATTTCATTGAGGGAATTCGACCCCTGGGAGCCCGCCATTCATTTCAATGGGGGAATTTGAACCCTGGGAGTCCGCCATTCGACCCCTGGTAGCCAGCCATTCATTTCAATGGGGGATTTCGACCCCTGGGCGGCCGCCTTTTATTTCAATGGGGGAATTCGACCCCTGGTAGCCCGGCCATTCATTTCAATGAGGGAATTTGACCCCTGGGAGCCTGCCATTCATTTCAATGGGGGAATTCGAACCCTGGGAGGCCGCCATTCATTTCAATGGCGGAATTCAACCCCTGGTAGCCCGCCATTCAATTCATTGGGGGATTTTGACTTCTGGGCACCCGCCATTCATTTCAATGAGGGATTTCGACACCTGGTAGCCCGCCATTCATTTCAATGGGGGATTTCGACCCCTGGTAGCCCACCATTAATTTCAATGGGGGATTTCGACCCGTGGGCGGCCGACATTCATTTCTATGGGGGAATTTGACCCCTGGGATTCCGCCATTTATTTCAATGGGGGATTTCGACCCCTGGTAGCCCGCCATTCATTTCAATGGGGGATTTAAACCCCTGGTAGCCCGCCATTCATTTCAATGGGAGATTTCGACCCCTGCGCGCCGGCCATTCATTTCAATGTGGGAATTCGACACCTGGTAGCCCGCCATTCATTTCAATGGGGGATTCCGACCCCTGCGCGCCCGGCCATTCATTTCAATGGGGGAATTTGACCCCTGGTCACCCGCCATTCATTTCTAAGGGGGATTTTGACCCCTGGGAGCCCGCCATTCATTCCTATGGCGGATTTCGACCCCTGGGAGCCCCTGGTAGCCCGCCATTCATTTCAATGGGGGATTTCTACCCCTGGGAGCCTGCCATTCATTTCAATGGGGGAATTCGAACCCTGGGAGGCCGCCATTCATTTCAATGGCGGAATTCAACCCCTGGTAGCCCGCCATTCAATTCATTGGGGGATTTTGACTTCTGGGCACCCGCCATTCATTTCAATGAGGGATTTCGACCCCTGGTAGCCCGCCATTCATTTCAATGGGGGATTTCGATCCCTGGGCGCCCGTCATTCATTTCAATGGGGGATTTCGACCCCTGGGAGCCCGCCATTCATTTCAATGGGGGATTTCGACCCCTGGTAGCCCGCCATTCATTTCAATGGGGGATTTCGACCCCTGGGCGCCCGCCACTCATTTCAAGGGGGGATTTCGACCCCTGGGCTTCAGCCATTCATTTTAATGGGGGAATTCGACCCCTGTGAGCCCGCCATTCATTACATTATGGGATTTCGACCCCTGGTAGCCCGCCATTCATTTCAATGGGGGGATTCGACCACTGGAAGCCCACCATTCATTTCTATGGGGGCATCTCGATTCCTGGTAGCCCGCCATTCATTTCAATGGGGGTTTTCGACCCCTGGGCACCCGTCATTCATTTAAATTGGGGGAATTCGACCCCTGGGATCCCGCCATTCATTTCATTAGGGGATTTCGACCCCTCGGCATCCGCTTTTCATTTCAACGAGGGAATTCGACCCCTGGTAGCCCGCCATTCATTTCAATGGTGGGATTCGACCACTGGGAGCCAGCCATTTATTTCAATGGGGGATTTCGACCCCTAGGCGCCCGCCATTGATTTCAATGGGGGATTTCGACCCCTAGGCGCCCGCCATTCATTTCAATGGGGGATTTCGACCCCTGGTAGCCCGCCATTCATTTCAATGGGGGATTTTGACTCCTGGGCTTCCGCCCTTCATTTCATTGGGGTATTTCGACCCCTGGGCGCCCGCCATTCATTTCAATGGGGGAATTCGAAACCTGGGAGCCCGCCATTCATTTCAATGGGTGAATTTGACCCCTGGGAGCCCGCCATTCGACCCCTGGAAGCGAGCTATTCATTTCAATGGGGGATTTTGACCCCTGGGCGCCCGCCATTCATTTCAATGGGGGATTTCGACCCCTGGTAGGCCGCCATTCATTTCATTGGGGGATTTTGACCACTGGGGGCCCGCCATTCATTTCATTGGGGGATTTCGACCCCTTGGAGCCCGTCATTCATTTCAATGGGGGATTTCGACACCTGGGAGCCCGCCATTCTTTTCAATGGGGGATTTCGACCCCTGGTAGCCCACCATTAATTTCAATGGGGGATTTCGACCCGTGGGCGGCCGACATTCATTTCAATGGGGGATTTAAACCCCTGGTATTCCGCCATTCATTTAAATGGGGGATTTCGACCCCTGCGTGCCCGGCCATTCATTTCAATGGGTGAAATCGACCCCTGGGCACCCGCCTTTTATTTCTAAAGGGGATTTTGACCCCTGGGAGGCCGCCATTCATTCCTATGGGGGATTTCGACCCCTGGTAGCACGCCATTCATTTCAATGGGGGATTTCGACCCCTGCGCGCCCGGCCATTCATTTCAATGGGGGAATTAGACCCCTGGGCACCCGCCATTCATTTCTAAGGGGGATTTTGACCCCTGGGAGCCCGCCATTCAATCCTATGGGTTATTTCGACCCCTGGGAGCCCGACATACATTTCAATGGGTGATTTCGACCCCTGGTAGCCCGCCATTCATTTCAATGGGGGATTTCGAACCCTGGGCGCCCGCCACTCATTTCAAAGGGGGATTTCGACTCCTGGTAGCCCGCCATTCATTTCATTGGGGGAATTTGACCCCTGGGATTCCGCCATTTATTTCAATGGGGGATTTCGACCTCTGGTAGCCCGCCATTCATTTATATGGGGGATTTAAACCCCTGGTAGCCCGCCATTCATTTCATTGGGGGATTTCGACCCCTGGGCACCCGCCATTCGATTCAATGGGAGATTTCGACCCCTGCTAGACAGCCATTCATTTCAATGGGGGATTTCGACCCCTGGTAGACCGCCATTCATTTTAATGGGGGATGTCGACCCCTGGGCGCCCGCCACTCATTTCAAACGGGGATTTCGACCCCTGGTAGCCCGCCATTCATTTTAATGGTGGAATTCAACCCCTGTTAGCTCGCCATTCATTTCAATTGGGGATTTCGACCCCTGGGCGCCCGGCATTCATTTCATTGGGGGATTTCGACCCCTGGGCGCCCGCCATTCATTTCAATGGGGGAATTCGACCGCTGGTAGACCCCTTTCTTTTCAATGGGGGATTTCGACAACTGGGCGTCCGCCATTTATTTCAATGGGGAAATTCAACCCCTGGTAGCCCGCCATTCAATTCAATGGGGGTTTTCAACCACTGGGAGCCAGCCATTCATTTCAATGGTGGATTTCAACCCCTGGTAGCCCACCATTCATTTCATTGGGGGATTTTGACTCCTGGGCACCCGCCATTCATTTCAATGAGGGATTTCGACCCCTGGTAACCCGCCATTCATTTCAATGGGGGATTTCGACCCCTGGTAGCTTGCCATTCATTTCATTAGGGGATTTCGACCCCTGGGCGCCCGCCTTTCATTTCAACGAGGGAATTCGACCCCTGGTAGCCCTCCATTCATTTCAATGGGGGAATTCGACCCCTGGTAGACCCCTTTCATTTCAATGGGGGATTTCGACACCTGGGAGCCCACCATTCATTTCAATGGGGGATTTTGACCCCTCGCAGCCCGCCATTCATTTCAATGGGGGATTTCGACCCTTGGGCGCCCGCCACTCATTTCAAAGGGGGATTTCGACCCATGGGCGCCAGCCAATCATTTTAATGGGGGAATTCGACCCCTGTGAGCCCGCCATTCATTTCAATGGGGGATTTCGACCCCTGGGCGCCCGCCATTCATTTCAATGGGGGAATTCGACCCCTGGTAGCCCGGCCATTCATTTCAATGAGGGAATTCGACACCTGGGGGCCCGTCATTCATTTCAATGGGGGAATTCGAACCCTGGGAGTCTGCCATTCGACCCCTGGTAGCCAGCCTTTCATTTCAATGGGGGATTTCGACACCTGGGCGCCCGCCATTCATTTCAATGGGGGATTTCGGCCCCTGGTAGCCCGCCATTCATTTCATTGGGGGATTTCGACTCCTGGGCACCCGCCATTCATTTCAATGAGGGATTTCGACCCCTGGTAACCCGCCATTCATTTCAATGGGGGATTTCGACCCCTGGTAGCTTGCCATACATTTCATTAGGGGATTTCGACCCCTGGGCGCCCGCCATTAATTTCAACGAGGAAATTCGACCCCTGGTAGCCCGCCATTCATTTCAATGGGGGGATTCGACCACTGGAAGCCCACCATTCATTTCTTTGGGGGAATTTCAACCCCTGGGCGCCTGTCATACATTTCAATTGGGGGAATTTGACCCCTGGGCGCCCGCCATTAATTTCAATGGGGGAATTCGACCCCTGGTAGACCCCTGTCATTTCAATGGGGGATTTTGAACCCTGGGAGCCCGCCATTCATTTCAATGAGGCAATTCGACCCCTGGGAGTCCGCCATTCGACCCCTGGTAGCCAGCCATTCATTTAAATGGGGGATTTCGACCCCTGGGCGCCCGCCATTCATTTAAATGGGGGATTTCGACCCCTGGTAGCCCGCCATTCATTTCAATGGGGGATTTCGACCCCTGGGCGCCAGCCATTCATTTTAATGGTGGAATACGACCCCTGTGAGCCCGCCATTCATTTAAATGGGGGATTTCGACCCCTGGGCAGCCGCCTTTCATTTCAATGGGGGAATTCGACACCTGGTAGCCCGGCCATTCATTTCAATGAGGGAATTCGACCCCTGGGAGCCTGCCATTCATTTCAATGGGGGAATTTGAACCCTGGGAGACCGCCATTCGACCCCTGGTAGCCAGCAATTCCTTCCAATGGGGGTTTTCGACCACTGGCGCCCGCCATTCATTTCAATGGTGGATTTCGACCCCTGGTAGCCCGCCATTCAATTCATTGGGGGATTTTGACTTCTGGGCACCCGCCATTCATTTCAATGAGGGATTTCGACCCCTGGTAGCCCGCCATTCATTTCAATGGGGGATGTCGACCCCTGGGCGCCCGTCATTCATTTCAATTGGGGGAATTCGACCCCTGGGCGCCCGCCATTAATTTCAATGGGGGAATTCGACCCCTGGTAGATCCCTTTCATTTCAATGGGGGATTTCGACCCCTGGGAGCCCGCCATTCATTTCAATGGGGGATTTCGACCCCTGGTAGCCCGCCAATCATTTCAATGGGGGATTTCGACCCCTGGTAGCTTGCCATTCATTTCATTAGGGTATTTCGACCCCTGGTAGCCCGCCATTCATTTCAATGGGGGGATTCGACCACTGGAAGCCCACCATTCATTTCTATGGGGGAATCTCGATCCCTGGTAGCCCGCCATTCATTTCAATGGGGGATTTCGACCCCTGGGCGCCCGTCATTCATTTAAATTGGGGGAAATCGACCCCTGGGCACCCGCCATTCATTTCAATGGGGGATTTCGACACCTGGTAGCCCGCCATTCATTTCAATGGGGGATTTCGACCCCTGGAAGCCCACCATTCATTTCTATGGGGGAATACAACCCCTGTGAGCCCGGCATTCATTTAAATGGGGGAATTCGACCCCTGGTAGACCCCTTTCATTTCAATGGGGGATTTCGACCCCTGGGAGCCCGCCATTCATTTCAATGAGGCAATTCGACCCCTGGGAGCCCGCCATTCATTTCAATGGGGGAATTCGAACCCTCGGAGTCCGCCATTCGACCCCTGGTAGCCAGCCATTCATTTAAATGGGGGATTACGACCCCTGGGCGCCCGCCATTCATTTAAAAGGGGGATTTCGACCCCTGGTAGCCCGCCATTCATTTCAATGGGGGATTTCGACCCCTGGGCGCCAGCCATTCATTTTAATGGGGGAATACGACCCCTGTGAGCCCGCCATTCATTTAAATGGGGGATTTCGACCCCTGGGCGGCCGCCTTTCATTTCAATGGGGGAATTCGACACCTGGTAGCCCGGCCATTCATTTCAATGAGGGAATTCGACCCCTGGGAGCCTGCCATTCATTTCAATGGAAGAATTCGAACCCTGGGAGACCGCCATTCGACCCCTGGTAGCCAGCAATTCCTTTCAATGGGGGTTTTCGACCACTGGCGCCCGCCATTCATTTCAATGGTGGATTTCGACCCCTGGTAGCCCGCCATTCAATTCATTGGGGGATTTTGACTTCTGGGCACCCGCCATTCATTTCAATGAGGGATTTCGACCCCTGGTAGCCCGCCATTCATTTCAATGGGGGATGTCGACCCCTGGGCGCCCGTCATTCATTTCAATTGGGGGAATTCGACCCCTGGGCGCCCGCCATTAATTTCAATGGGGGAATTCGACCCCTGGTAGACCCCTTTCATTTCAATGGGGGATTTCGACCCCTGGGAGCCCGCCATTCATTTCAATGGGGGATTTCGACCCCTGGTAGCCCGCCAATCATTTCAATGGGGGATTTCGACCCCTGGTAGCTTGCCATTCATTTCATTAGGGTATATCGACCCCTGGTAGCCCGCCATTCATTTCAATGGGGGGATTCGACCACTGGAAGCCCACCATTCATTTCTATGGGGGAATCTCGATCCCTGGTAGCCCGCCATTCATTTCAATGGGGGATTTCGACCCCTGGGCGCCCGTCATTCATTTAAATTGGGGGAAATCGACCCCTGGGCACCCGCCATTAATTTCAATGGGGGAATTTGACCCCTGGGAGCCCGCCATTCATTTCAATGGGGGAATTCGAACCCTGGTAGTCCGCCATTCGATCCCTGGTAGCCAGCCTTTCATTTCAATGGGGGATTTCGACCCATGGGCGCCCGCCATTCATTTCAATGGGGGATTTCGACCCCTGGTAGCCCGCCATTCATTTCAATGGGGGATTTCGACCCCTGGAAGCCCACCATTCATTTCTATGGGGGAATACGACCCCTGTGAGCCCGCCATTCATTTAAATGGGGGATTTCGACCCTTGGGCGGCCGCCTTTCCTTTCAATGGGGGAATTCGACCCCTGGTAGCCCGGCCATTCATTTCAATGAGGGAATTCGAGCCCTGGGATCCTGCCATTCATTTCAATGGGGGAATTCGAACCCTGGGAGTCCGCCATTCGACCCCTGGTAGCCAGCAATTCATTTCAATGGGGGATTTCGACCCCTGGGCGCCCGCCATTCATTTCAATGGGGGATTTCGACCCCTGGGCGCCCGCCATTCATTTCAATGGCGGAATTCAACCCCTGGTAGCCCTTCATTCATTTCAATGGGGGTTTTCGACCACTGGGAGCCAGCCATTCATTTCAATGGGGGATTTCGACCCCTGGTAGCCCGCCATTCAATTCATTGGGGGATTTTGACTTCTGGGCACCCGCCATTCATTTCAATGAGGGATTTCGACCCCTGGTAACCCGCCATTCATTTCAATGGGGGATTTCGACCCCTGGTAGCTTGCCATACATTTCATTAGGGGATTTCGACCCCTGGGCGCCCGCCATTCATTTCAACGAGGGAATTCGACCCCTGGTTGCCCGCCATTCATTTCAATGGGGGGATTCGACCACTGGAAGCCCACCATTCATTTCTATGGGGGAATTTCGACCCCTGGGCGCCCGTCATACATTTCAATTGGGGGAATTTGATCCCTGGGCGCCCGCCATTAATTTCAATGGGGGAATTCGACCCCTGGTAGATCCCTTTCATTTCAATGGGGGATTTCGACCCCTGGGAGCCCGCCATTCATTTCAATGAGGCAATTCCACCCCTGGGAGCCCGCCATTCATTTCAATGGGGGAATTCGAACCCTGGGAGTCCGCCATTCGACCCCTGGTAGCCAGCCATTCATTTAAATGGGGGATTTCGACCCCTGGGCGCCCGCCATTCATTTAAATGGGGGATTTCGACCCCTGGTAGCCCGCCATTCATTTCAATGGGGGATTTCGACCCCTGGGCGCCAGCCATTCATTTTAATGGGGGAATACGACCCCTGTGAGCCCGCCATTCATTTAAATGGGGGATTTCGACCCCTGGGCGGCCGCCTTTCATTTCAATGGGGGAATTCGACACCTGGTAGCCCGGCCATTCATTTCAATGAGGGAATTCGACCCCTGGGAGCCTGCCATTCATTTCAATGGGGGAATTCGAACCCTGGGAGACCGCCATTCGACCCCTGGTAGCCAGCAATTCCTTTCAATGGGGGTTTTCGACCACTGGCGCCCGCCATTAATTTCAATGGGGGAATTCGACCCCTGGTAGACCCCTTTCATTTCAATGGGGGATTTCGACCCCTGGGAGCCCGCCATTCATTTCAATGAGGCAATTCGACCCCTGGGAGCCCGCCATTCATTTCAATGGGGGAATTCGAACCCTGGGAGTCCGCCATTCGACCCCTGGTAGCCAGCCATTCATTTCAATGGGAGATTTCGACCCCTGGGCGACCGCCATTCATTTGAATGGGGGATTTCAACCCCTGGTAGCACGCCATTCATTTCAATGGGGGAATTCGACCCCTGGTAGCCCGGCCATTCATTTCAATGAGGGAATTCGACCCCTGGTAGCCCGCCATTCATTTCAATGGGGGGATTCGACCACTGGAAGCCCACCATTCATTTCTATGGGGGAATCTCGATCCCTGGTAGCCCGCCATTCATTTCAATGGGGGATTTCGACCCCTGGTAGACCCCTTTCATTTCAATGGGGGATTTCGACACCTGGGAGCCCGCCATTCATTTCAATGGGGGATTTCGACCCCTGGTAGCCCGCCAATCATTTCAATGGGGGATTTCGACCCCTGGTAGCTTGCCATTCATTTCATTAGGGTATTTCGACCCCTGGTAGCCCGCCATTCATTTCAATGGGGGGATTCGACCACTGGAAGCCCAACATTCATTTCTATGGGGGAATCTCGATCCCTGGTAGCCCGCCATTCATTTCAATGGGGGATTTCGACCCCTGGGCGCCCGTCATTCATTTAAATTGGGGGAAATCGACCCCTGGGCACCCGCCATTCATTTCAATGGGGGATTTCGACCCCTGGTAGCCCGCCATTCATTTCAATGGGGGATTTCGACCCCTGGTAGCTTGCCATACATTTCATTAGGGGATTTCGACCCCTGGGCGCCCGCCATTAATTTCAACGAGGGAATTCGACCCCTGGTAGCCCGCCATTCATTTCAATGGGGGGATTCGACCACTGGAAGACCACCATTCATTTCTATGGGGGAATACGACCCCTGTGAGCCCGCCATTCATGTAAATGGGGGATTTCGACCCCTGGGCGGCCGCCTTTCATTTCAATGGGGGAATTCGACACCTGGTAGCCCGGCCATTCATTTCAATGAGGGAATTCAACCCCTGGGAGCCTGCCATTCATTTCAATGGGGGAATTCGAACCCTGGGAGACCGCCATTCGACCCCTGGTAGCCAGCAATTCCTTTCAATGGGGGTTTTCGACCACTGGCGCCCGCCATTCATTTCAATGGTGGATTTCGACCCCTGGTAGCCCGCCATTCAATTCATTGGGGGATTTTGACTTCTGGGCACCCGCCATTCATTTCAATGAGGGATTTCGACCACTGGTAGCCCGCCATTCATTTCAATGGGGGATGTCGACCCCTGGGCGCCCGTCATTCATTTCAATTGGGGGAATTCGACCCCTGGGCGCCCGCCATTAATTTCAATGGGGGAATTCGACCCCTGGTAGACCCCTTTCATTTCAATGGGGGATTTCGACCCCTGGGAGCCCGCCATTTATTTCAATGGGGGATTTCGACCCCTGGTAGCCCGCCAATCATTTCAATGGGGGATTTCGACCCCTGGTAGCTTGCCATTCATTATATTAGGGTATTTCGACCCCTGGTAGCCCGCCATTCATTTCATTGGGGGGATTCGACCACTGGAAGCCCACCATTCATTTCTATGGGGGAATCTCGATCCCTGGTAGCCCGCCATTCATTTCAATGGGGGATTTCGACCCCTGGGCGCCCGTCATTCATTTAAATTGGGGGAAATCGACCCCTGGGCACCCGCCATTAATTTCAATGGGGGAATTCGACCCCTGGGAGCCCGCCATTCATTTCAATGGGGGAATTCGAACCCTGGTAGTCCGCCATTCGACCCCTGGTAGCCAGCCTTTCATTTCAATGGGGGATTTCGACCCCTGGGCGCCCGATATTCATTTCAATGTGGGATTTCGACCCCTGGTCGCCCGCCATTCATTTCAATGGGGGATTTCGACCCCTGGAAGCCCACCATTCATTTCTATGGGCGAATACGACCCCTGTGAGCCCGCCATTCATTTAAATGGGGGATTTCGACCCCTGGGCGGCCGCCTTTCCTTTCAATGGGGGAATTCGACCCCTGGTAGCCCGGCCATTCATTTCAATGAGGGAATTCGAGCCCTGGGATCCTGCCATTCATTTCAATGGGGGAATTCGAACCCTGGGAGTCCGCCATTCGACCCCTGGTAGCCAGCAATTCATTTCAATGGGGGATTTCGACCCCTGGGCGCCCGCCATTCATTTCAATGGGGGATTTCGACCCCTGGGCGCCCGCCATTCATTTCAATGGCGGAATTCAACCCCTGGTAGCCCTTCATTCATTTCAATGGGGGTTTTCGACCACTGGGAGACAGCCATTCATTTCAATGGGGGATTTCGACCCCTGGTAGCCCGCCATTCAATTCATTGGGGGATTTTGACTTCTGGGCACCCGCCATTCATTTCAATGAGGGATTTCGACCCCTGGTAACCCGCCATTCATTTCAATGGGGGATTTCGACCCCTGGTAGCTTGCCATACATTTCATTAGGGGATTTCGACCCCTGGGCGCCCGCCCTTCATTTCAACGAGGGAATTTGACACCTGGTTGCCCGCCATTCATTTCAATGGGGGGATTCGACCACTGGAAGCCCACCATTCATTTCTATGGGGGAATTTCGACCCCTGGGCGCCCGTCATACATTTCAATTGGGGGAATTTGATCCCTGGGCGCCCGCCATTAATTTCAATGGGGGAATTCGACCCCTGGTAGACCCCTTTCATTTCAATGGGTGATTTCGACCCCTGGGAGCCCGCCATTCATTTCAATGAGGCAATTCCACCCCTGGGAGCCCGCCATTCATTTCAATGGGGGAATTCGAACCCTGGGAGTCCGCCATTCGACCCCTGGTAGCCAGCCATTCATTTAAATGGGGGATTTCGACCCCTGGGCGCCCGCCATTCATTTAAATGGGGGATTTCGACCCCTGGTAGCCCGCCATTCATTTCAATGGGGGATTTCGACCCCTGGGCGCCAGCCATTCATTTTAATGGGGGAATACGACCCCTGTGAGCCCGCCATTCATTTAAATGGGGGATTTCGACCCCTGGGCGGCCGCCTTTCATTTCAATGGGGGAATTCGACACCTGGTAGCCCGGCCATTCATTTCAATGAGGGAATTCGACCCCTGGGAGCCTGCCATTCATTTCAATGGGGGAATTCGAACCCTGGGAGACCGCCATTCGAACCCTGGTAGCCAGCAATTCCTTTCAATGGGGGTTTTCGACCACTGGCGCCCGCCATTAATTTCAATGGGGGAATTCGACCCCTGGTAGACCCCTTTCATTTCAATGGGGGATTTCGACCCCTGGGAGCCCGCCATTCATTTCAATGAGGCAATTCGACCCCTGGGAGCCCGCCATTCATTTCAATGGGGGAATTCGAACCCTTGGAGTCCGCCATTCGACCCCTGGTAGCCAGCCATTCATTTCAATGGGAGATTTCGACCCCTGGGCGACCGCCATTCATTTGAATGGGGGATTTCAACCCCTGGTAGCACGCCATTCATTTCAATGGGGGAATTCGACCCCTGGTAGCCCACCATTCATTTCTATGGGGGAATCTCGATCCCTGGTAGCCCGCCATTCATTTCAATGGGGGATTTCGACCCCTGGGCGCCCGCCATTAATTTCAATGGGGGAATTCGACCCCTGGTAGACCCCTTTCATTTCAATGGGGGATTTCGACCCCTGGGAGCCCGCCATTCATTTCAATGGGGGATTTCGTCCCCTGGTAGCCCGCCAATCATTTCAATGGGGGATTTCGACCCCTGGTAGCTTGCCATTCATTTCATTAGGGTATTTCGACCCCTGGTAGCCCGCCATTCATTTCAATGGGGGGATTCGACCACTGGAAGCCCACCATTCATTTCTATGGGGGAATCTCGATCCCTGGTAGCCCGCCATTCATTTCAATGGGGGATTTCGACCCCTGGGCGCCCGTCATTCATTTAAATTGGGGGAAATCGACCCCTGGGCACCCGCCATTCATTTCAATGGGGGATTTCGACCCCTGGTAGCCCGCCATTCATTTCAATGGGGGATTTCGACCCCTGGAAGCCCACCATTCATTTCTATGGGGGAATACGACCCCTGTGAGCCCGGCATTCATTTAAATGGGGGAATTCGACCCCTGGTAGACCCCTTTCATTTCAATGGGGGATTTCGACCCCTGGGAGCCCGCCATTCATTTCAATGAGGCAATTCGACCCCTGGGAGCCCGCCATTCATTTCAATGGGGGAATTCGAACCCTGGGAGTCCGCCATTCGACCCCTGGTAGCCAGCCATTCATTTAAATGGGGGATTTCGACCCCTGGGCGCCCGCCATTCATTTAAATGGGGGATTTCGACCCCTGGTAGCCCGCCATTCATTTCAATGGGGGATTTCGACCCCTGGGCGCCAGCCATTCATTTTAATGAGGGAATACGACCCCTGTGAGCCCGCCATTCATTTAAATGGGGGATTTCGACCCCTGGAAGGCCGCCTTTCATTTCAATGGGGGAATTCGACACCTGGTAGCCCGGCCATTCATTTCAATGAGGGAATTCGACCCCTGGGAGCCTGCCATTCATTTCAATGGGGGAATTCGAACCCTGGGAGACCGCCATTCGACCCCTGGTAGCCAGCAATTCCTTTCAATGGGGGTTTTCGACCACTGGCGCCCGCCATTCATTTCAATGGTGGATTTCGACCCCTGATAGCCCGCCATTCAATTCATTGGGGGATTTTGACTTCTGGGCACCCGCCATTCATTTCAATGAGGGATTTCGACCCCTGGTAGCCCGCCATTCATTTCAATGGGGGATGTCGACCCCTGGGCGCCCGTCATTCATTTCTATGGGGGAATACGACCCCTGTGAGCCCGGCATTCATTTAAATGGGGGAATTCGACCCCTGGTAGACCCCTTTCATTTCAATGGGGGATTTCGACCCCTGGGAGCCCGCCATTCATTTCAATGAGGCAATTCGACCCCTGGGAGCCCGCCATTCATTTCAATGGGGGAATTCGAACCCTGGGAGTCCGCCATTCGACCCCTGGTAGCCAGCCATTCATTTAAATGGGGGATTTCGACCCCTGGGCGCCCGCCATTCATTTAAATGGGGGATTTCGACCCCTGGTAGCCCGCCATTCATTTCAATGGGGGATTTCGACCCCTGGGCGCCAGCCATTCATTTTAATGAGGGAATACGACCCCTGTGAGCCCGCCATTCATTTAAATGGGGGATTTCGACCCCTGGAAGGCCGCCTTTCATTTCAATGGGGGAATTCGACACCTGGTAGCCCGGCCATTCATTTCAATGAGGGAATTCGACCCCTGGGAGCCTGCCATTCATTTCAATGGGGGAATTCGAACCCTGGGAGACCGCCATTCGACCCCTGGTAGCCAGCAATTCCTTTCAATGGGGGTTTTCGACCACTGGCGCCCGCCATTCATTTCAATGGTGGATTTCGACCCCTGATAGCCCGCCATTCAATTCATTGGGGGATTTTGACTTCTGGGCACCCGCCATTCATTTCAATGAGGGATTTCGACCCCTGGTAGCCCGCCATTCATTTCAATGGGGGATGTCGACCCCTGGGCGCCCGTCATTCATTTCAATTGGGGGAATTCGACCCCTGGGCGCCCGCCATTAATTTCAATGGGGGAATTCGACCCCTGGTAGACCCCTTTCATTTCAATGGGGGATTTCGACCCCTGGGAGCCCGCCATTCATTTCAATGGGGGATTTCGACCCCTGGTAGCCCGCCAATCATTTCAATGGGGGATTTCGACCCCTGGTAGCTTGCCATTCATTTCATTAGGGTATTTCGACCCCTGGTAGCCCGCCATTCATTTCAATGGGGGGATTCGACCACTGGAAGCCCACCATTCATTTCTATGGGGGAATCTCGATCCCTGGTAGCCCGCCATTCATTTCAATGGGGGATTTCGACCCCTGGGCGCCCGTCATTCATTTAAATGGGGGAAATCGACCCCTGGGCGCCCGCCATTCATTTAAATGGGGGATTTCGACCCCTGGTAGCCCGCCATTCATTTCAATGGGGGATTTCGACCCCTGGGCGCCAGCCATTCATTTTAATGGGGGAATAGGACCCCTGTGAGCCCGCCATTCATTTAAATGGGGGATTTCGACCCCTGGGCGGCCGCCTTTCTTTTCAATGGGGGAATTCGACACCTGGTAGCCCGGCCATTCATTTCAATGAGGGAATTCGACCCCTGGGAGCCTGCCATTCATTTCAATGGGGGAATTCGAACCCTGGGAGACCGCCATTCGACCCTTGGTAGCCAGCAATTCCTTTCAATGGGGGTTTTCGACCACTGGCGCCCGCCATTCATTTCAATGGTGGATTTCGACCCCTGGTAGCCCGCCATTCAATTCATTGGGGGATTTTGACTTCTGGGCACCAGCCATTCATTTCAATGAGGGATTTCGACCCCTGGTAGCCCGCCATTCAATTCATTGGGGGATTTTGACTTCTGGGCACCCGCCATTCATTTCAATGAGGCAATTCGACCCCTGGGAGCCCGCCATTCATTTCAATGGGGGAATTCGAACCCTTGGAGTCCGCCATTCGACCCCTGGTAGCCAGCCATTCATTTCAATGGGAGATTTCGACCCCTGGGCGACCGCCATTCATTTGAATGGGGGATTTCAACCCCTGGTAGCACGCCATTCATTTCAATGGGGGAATTCGACCCCTGGTAGCCCGGCCATTCATTTCAATGAGGGAATTCGACCCCTGGTAGCCCGCCATTCATTTCAATGGGGGGATTCGACCACTGGAAGCCCACCATTCATTTCTATGGGGGAATCTCGATCCCTGGTAGCCCGCCATTCATTTCAATGGGGGATTTCGACCCCTGGGCGCCCGCCATTAATTTCAATGGGGGAATTCGACCCCTGGTAGAACCCTTTCATTTCAATGGGGGATTTCGACCCCTGGGAGCCCGCCATTCATTTCAATGGGGGATTTCGACCCCTGGTAGCCCGCCAATCATTTCAATGGGGGATTTCGACCCCTGGTAGCTTGCCATTCATTTCATTAGGGTATTTCGACCCCTGGTAGCCCGCCATTCATTTCAATGGGGGGATTCGACCACTGGAAGCCCACCATTCATTTCTATGGGGGAATCTCGATCCCTGGTAGCCTGCCATTCATTTCAATGGGGGATTTCGACCCCTGGGCGCCCGTCATTCATTTAAATTGGGGGAAATCGACCCCTGGGCACCCGCCATTCATTTCAATGGGGGATTTCGACCCCTGGTAGCCCGCCATTCATTTCAATGGGGGATTTCGACCCCTGGAAGCCCACCATTCATTTCTATGGGGGAATACGACCCCTGTGAGCCCGGCATTCATTTAAATGGGGGAATTCGACCCCTGGTAGACCCCTTTCATTTCAATGGGGGATTTCGACCCCTGGGAGCCCGCCATTCATTTCAATGAGGCAATTCGACCCCTGGGAGCCCGCCATTCATTTCAATGGGGGAATTCGAACCCTGGGAGTCCGCCATTCGACCCCTGGTAGCCAGCCATTCATTTAAATGGGGGATTTCGACCCCTGGGCGCCCGCCATTCATTTAAATGGGGGATTTCGACCCCTGGTAGCCCGCCATTCATTTCAATGGGGGATTTCGACCCCTGGGCGCCAGCCATTCATTTTAATGAGGGAATACGACCCCTGTGAGCCCGCCATTCATTTAAATGGGGGATTTCGACCCCTGGAAGGCCGCCTTTCATTTCAATGGGGGAATTCGACACCTGGTAGCCCGGCCATTCATTTCAATGAGGGAATTCGACCCCTGGGAGCCTGCCATTCATTTCAATGGGGGAATTCGAACCCTGGGAGACCGCCATTCGACCCCTGGTAGCCAGCAATTCCTTTCAATGGGGGTTTTCGACCACTGGCGCCCGCCATTCATTTCAATGGTGGATTTCGACCCCTGGTAGCCCGCCATTCAATTCATTGGGGGATTTTGACTTCTGGGCACCCGCCATTCATTTCAATGAGGGATTTCGACCCCTGGTAGCCCGCCATTCATTTCAATGGGGGATGTCGACCCCTGGGCGCCCGTCATTCATTTCAATTGGGGGAATTCGACCCCTGGGCGCCCGCCATTAATTTCAATGGGGGAATTCGACCCCTGGTAGACCCCTTTCATTTCAATGGGGGATTTCGACCCCTGGGAGCCCGCCATTCATTTCAATGGGGGATTTCGACCCCTGGTCGCCCGCCAATCATTTCAATGGTGGATTTCGACCCCTGGTAGCTTGCCATTCATTTCATTAGGGTATTTCGACCCCTGGTAGCCCGCCATTCATTTCAATGGGGGGATTCGACCACTGGAAGCCCACCATTCATTTCTATGGGGGAATCTCGATCCCTGGTAGCCCGCCATTCATTTCAATGGGGGATTTCGACCCCTGGGCGCCCGTCATTCATTTAAATGGGGGAAATCGACCCCTGGGCGCCCGCCATTCATTTAAATGGGGGATTTCGACCCCTGGTAGCCCGCCATTCATTTCAATGGGGGATCTCGACCCCTGGGCGCCAGCCATTCATTTTAATGGGGGAATAGGACCCCTGTGAGCCCGCCATTCATTTAAATGGGGGATTTCGACCCCTGGGCGGCCGCCTTTCTTTTCAATGGGGGAATTCGACACCTGGTAGCCCGGCCATTCATTTCAATGAGGGAATTCGACCCCTGGGAGCCTGCCATTCATTTCAATGGGGGAATTCGAACCCTGGGAGACCGCCATTCGACCCCTGGTAGCCAGCAATTCCTTTCAATGGGGGTTTTCGACCACTGGCGCCCGCCATTCATTTCAATGGTGGATTTCGACCCCTGGTAGCCCGCCATTCAATTCATTGGGGGATTTTGACTTCTGGGCACCAGCCATTCATTTCAATGAGGGATTTCGACCCCTGGTAGCCCGCCATTCAATTCATTGGGGGATTTTGACTTCTGGGCACCCGCCATTCATTTCAATGAGTGATTTCGACCCCTGGTAGCCCGCCATTCATTTCAATGGGGGATGTCGACCCCTGGGCGCCCGCCATTCATTTCAATTGGGGGAATTCGACCCCTGGGCGCCCGCCATTAATTTCAATGGGGGGATTCGACCACTGGAAGCCCACCATTCATTTCTATGGGGGAATCTCGATCCCTGGTAGCCCGCCATTCATTTCAATGGGGGATTTCGACCCCTGGGCGCCCGTCATTCATTTAAATTGGGGGAAATCGACCCCTGGGCACCCGCCATTCATTTCAATGGGGGATTTCGACCCCTGGTAGCCCGCCATTCATTTCAATGGGGGATTTCGACCCCTGGAAGCCCACCATTCATTTCTATGGGGGAATACGACCCCTGTGAGCCCGGCATTCATTTAAATTGGGGAATTCGACCCCTGGTAGACCCCTTTCATTTCAATGGGGGATTTCGACCCCTGGGAGCCCGCCATTCATTTCAATGAGGCAATTCGACCCCTGGGAGCCCGCCATTCATTTCAATGGGGGAATTCGAACCCTGGGAGTCTGCCATTCGACCCCTGGTAGCCAGCCATTCATTTAAATGGGGGATTTCGACCCCTGGGCGCCCGCCATTCATTTAAATGGGGGATTTCGACCCCTGGTAGCCCGCCATTCATTTCAATGGGGGATTTCGACCCCTGGGCGCCAGCCATTCATTTTAATGGGGGAATACGACCCCTGTGAGCCCGCCATTCATTTAAATGGGGGATTTCGACCCCTGGAAGGCCGCCTTTCATTTCAATGGGGGAATTCGACACCTGGTAGCCCGGCCATTCATTTCAATGAGGGAATTCGACCCCTGGGAGCCTGCCATTCATTTCAATGGGGGAATTCGAACCCTGGGAGACCGCAATTCGACCCCTGGTAGCCAGCAATTCCTTTCAATGGGGGTTTTCGACCACTGGCGCCCGCCATTCATTTCAATGGTGGATTTCGACCCCTGGTAGCCCGCCATTCATTTCAATAGGGGATGTCGACCCCTGGGCGCCCGTCATTCATTTCAATTGGGGGAATTCGACCCCTGGGCGCCCGCCATTAATTTCAATGGGGGAATTCGACCCCTGGTAGACCCCTTTCATTTCAATGGGGGATTTCGACCCCTGGGAGCCCGCCATTCATTTCAATGGGAGATTTCGACCCCTGGTAGCCCGCCAATCATTTCAATGGGGGATTTCGACCCCTGGTAGTTTGCCATTCATTTCATTAGGGTATTTCGACCCCTGGTAGCCCGCCATTCATTTCAATGGGGGGATTCGACCACTGGAAGCCCACCATTCATTTCTATGGGGGAATCTCGATCCCTGGTAGCCCGCCATTCCTTTCAATGGGGGATTTCGACCCCTGGGCGCCCGTTAATCATTTAAATTAGGGGAAATCGACCCCTGGGCACCCGCCATTAATTTCAATGGGGGAATTCGACCCCTGGGAGCCCGCCATTCATT
Source organism: Vanacampus margaritifer (assembly GCF_051991255.1). Taxonomy (NCBI): domain Eukaryota; kingdom Metazoa; phylum Chordata; class Actinopteri; order Syngnathiformes; family Syngnathidae; genus Vanacampus; species Vanacampus margaritifer. The sequence continues at coordinate 2,354,806 of NC_135448.1, read as the reverse complement.
TCAATGGGGGAATTCGAACCCTGGTAGCCAGCCTTTCATTTCAATGGGGGATTTCGACCCCTGGGCGCCCGCCATTCATTTCAATGGGGGATTTCGACCCCTGGTAGCCCGCCATTCATTTCAATGGGGGATTTCGACCCCTGGAAGCCCACCATTCATTTCTATGGGGGAATACGACCCCTGTGAGCCCGCCATTCATTTAAATGGGGGATTTCGACCCCTGGGCGGCCGCCTTTCCTTTCAATGGGGGAATTCGACCCCTGGTAGCCCGGCCATTCATTTCAATGAGGGAATTCGAGCCCTGGGATCCTGCCATTCATTTCAATGGGGGAATTCGAACCCTGGGAGTCCGCCATTCGACCCCTGGTAGCCAGCAAATCATTTCAATGGGGGATTTCGACCCCTGGGCGCCCGCCATTCATTTCAATGGGGGATTTCGACCCCTGGGCGCCCGCCATTCATTTCAATGGCGGAACTCAACCCCTGGTAGCCCTTCATTCATTTCAATGGGGGTTTTCGACCACTGGGAGCCAGCCATTCATTTCAATTGGGGATTTCGACCCCTGGTAGCCCGCCATTCAATTCATTGGGGGATTTTGACTTCTGGGCACCCGCCATTCATTTCAATGAGGGATTTCGACCCCTGGTAACCCGCCATTCATTTCAATGGGGGATTTCGACCCCTGGTAGCTTGCCATACATTTCATTAGGGGATTTCGACCCCTGGGCGCCCGCCATTCATTTCAACGAGGGAATTCGACCCCTGGTTGCCCGCCATTCATTTCAATGGGGGGATTCGACCACTGGAAGCCCACCATTCATTTCTATGGGGGAATTTCGACCCCTGGGCGCCCGTCATACATTTCAATTGGGGGAATTTGATCCCTGGGCGCCCGCCATTAATTTCAATGGGGGAATTCGACCCCTGGTAGACCCCTTTCATTTCAATGGGGGATTTCGACCCCTGGGAGCCCGCCATTCATTTCAATGAGGCAATTCCACCCCTGGGAGCCCGCCATTCATTTCAATGGTGGAATTCGAACCCTGGGAGTCCGCCATTCGACCCCTGGTAGCCAGCCATTCATTTAAATGGGGGATTTCGACCCCTGGGCGCCCGCCATTCATTTAAATGGGGGATTTCGACCCCTGGTAGCCCGCCATTCATTTCAATGGGGGAATTCGACCCCTGGTAGACCCCTTTCATTTCAATGGGGGATTTCGACCCCTGGGAGCCCGCCATTCATTTCAATGGGGGATCTCGACCCCTGGTAGCCCGCCAATCATTTCAATGGGGGATTTCGACTCCTGGTAGCTTGCCATTCATTTCATTAGGGTATTTCGACCCCTGGGCGCCCGCCATTCATTTAAATGGGGGATTTCGACCCCTGGTAGCCCGCCATTCATTTCAATGGGGGATTTCGACCCCTGGGCGCCAGCCATTCATTTTAATGGGGGAATACGACCCCTGTGAGCCCGCCATTCATTTAAATGGGGGATCTCGACCCCTGGAAGGCCGCCTTTCATTTCAATGGGGGAATTCGACACCTGGTAGCCCGGCCATTCATTTCAATGAGGGAATTCGACCCCTGGGAGCCTGCCATTCATTTCAATGGGGGAATTCGAACCCTGGGAGACCGCCATTCGACCCCTGGTAGCCAGCAATTCCTTTCAATGGGGGTTTTCGACCACTGGCGCCCGCCATTCATTTCAATGGTGGATTTCGACCCCTGGTAGCCCGCCATTCAATTCATTGGGGGATTTTGACTTCTGGGCACCCGCCATTCATTTCAATGAGGGATTTTGACCCCTGGTAGCCCGCCATTCATTTCAATGGGGGATGTCGACCCCTGGGCGCCCGTCATTCATTTCAATTGGGGGAATTCGACCCCTGGGCGCCCGCCATTAATTTCAATGGGGGAATTCTACCCCTGGTAGACCCCTTTCATTTCAATGGGGGATTTCGACCCCTGGGAGCCCGCCATTCATTTCAATGGGGGATTTCGACCCCTGGTAGCCCGCCAATCATTTCAATGGGGGATTTCGACCCCTGGTAGCTTGCCATTCATTTCATTAGGGTATTTCGACCCCTGGTAGCCCGCCATTCATTTCAATGGGGGGATTCGACCACTGGAAGCCCACCATTCATTTCTATGGGGGAATCTCGATCCCTGGTAGCCCGCCATTCATTTCAATGGGGGATTTCGACCCCTGGGCGCCCGTCATTCATTTAAATGGGGGAAATCGACCCCTGGGCGCCCGCCATTCATTTAAATGGGGGATTTCGACCCCTGGTAGCCCGCCATTCATTTCAATGGGGGATTTCGACCCCTGGGCGCCAGCCATTCAATTTAATGGGGGAATACGACCCCTGTGAGCCCGCCATTCATTTAAATGGGGGATTTCGACCCCTGGGCGGCCGCCTTTCTTTTCAATGGGGGAATTCGACACCTGGTAGCCCGGCCATTCATTTCAATGAGGGAATTCGACCCCTGGGAGCCTGCCATTCATTTCAATGGGGGAATTCGAACCCTGGGAGACCGCCATTCGACCCCTGGTAGCCAGCAATTCCTTTCAATGGGGGTTTTCGACCACTGGCGCCCGCCATTCATTTCAATGGTGGATTTCGACCCCTGGTAGCCCGCCATTCAATTCATTGGGGGATTTTGACTTCTGGGCACCCGCCATTCATTTCAATGAGGGATTTCGACCCCTGGTAGCCCGCCATTCATTTCAATGGGGGATTTCGACCCCTGGGCGCCCGTCATTCATTTAAATTGGGGGAAATCGACCCCTGGGCACCCGCCATTAATTTCAATGGGGGAATTCGACCCCTGGGAGCCCGCCATTCATTTCAATGGGGGAATTCGAACCCTGGTAGTCCGCCATTCGACCCCTGGTAGCCAGCCTTTCATTTCAATGGGGGATTTCGACCCCTGGGCGCCCGCCATTCATTTCAATGGGGGATTTCGACCCCTGGTAGCCCGCCATTCATTTCAATGGGGGATTTCGACCCCTGGAAGCCCACCATTCATTTCTATGGGGGAATACGACCCCTGTGAGCCCGCCATTCATTTAAATGGGGGATTTCGACCCCTGGGCGGCCGCCTTTCCTTTCAATGGGGGAATTCGACCCCTGGTAGCCCGGCCATTCATTTCAATGAGGGAATTCGAGCCCTGGGATCCTGCCATTCATTTCAATGGGGGAATTCGAACCCTGGGAGTTCGCCATTCGACCCCTGGTAGCCAGCAATTCATTTCAATGGGGGATTTCGACCCCTGGGCGCCCGCCATTCACTTCAATGGGGGATTTCGACCCCTGGGCGCCCGCCATTCATTTCAATGGCGGAATTCAACCCCTGGTAGCCCTTCATTCATTTCAATGGGGGTTTTCGACCACTGGGAGCCAGCCATTCATTTCAATGGGGGATTTCGACCCCTGGTAGCCCGCCATTCAATTCATTGGGGGATTTTGACTTCTGGGCACCCGCCATTCATTTCAATGAGGGATTTCGACCCCTGGTAACCCGCCATTCATTTCAATGGGGGATTTCGACCCCTGGTAGCTTGCCATACATTTCATTAGGGGATTTCGACCCCTGGGCGCCCGCCATTCATTTCAACGAGGGAATTCGACCCCTGGTTGCCCGCCATTCATTTCAATGGGGGGATTCGACCACTGGAAGCCCACCATTCATTTCTATTGGCGAATTTCGACCCCTGGGCGCCCGTCATACATTTCAATTGGGGGAATTTGATCCCTGGGCGCCCGCCATTAATTTCAATGGGAGAATTCGACCCCTGGTAGACCCCTTTCATTTCAATGGGGGATTTCGACCCCTGGGAGCCCGCCATTCATTTCAATGAGGCAATTCCACCCCTGGGAGCCCGCCATTCATTTCAATGGGGGAATTCGAACCCTGGTAGCCCGCCATTCATTTCAATGGGGGATTTCGACCCCTGGGCGCCAGCCATTCAATTTAATGGGGGAATACGACCCCTGTGAGCCCGCCATTCATTTAAATGGGGGATTTCGACCCCTGGGCGGCCGCCTTTCTTTTCAATGGGGGCATTCGACACCTGGTAGCCCGGCCATTCATTTCAATGAGGGAATTCGACCCCTGGGAGCCTGCCATTCATTTCAATGGGGGAATTCGAACCCTGGGAGACCGCCATTCGACCCCTGGTAGCCAGCAATTCCTTTCAATGGGGGTTTTCGACCACTGGCGCCCGCCATTCATTTCAATGGTGGATTTCGACCCCTGGTAGCCCGCCATTCAATTCATTGGGGGATTTTGACTTCTGGGCACCCGCCATTCATTTCAATGAGGGATTTCGACCCCTGGTAGCCCGCCATTCATTTCAATGGGGGATTTCGACCCCTGGGCGCCCGTCATTCATTTAAATTGGGGGAAATCGACCCCTGGGCACCCGCCATTAATTTCAATGGGGGAATTCGACCCCTGGGAGCCCGCCATTCATTTCAATGGGGGAATTCGAACCCTGGTAGTCCGCCATTCGACCCCTGGTAGCCAGCCTTTCATTTCAATGGGGGATTTCGACCCCTGGGCGCCCGCCATTCATTTCAATGGGGGATTTCGACCCCTGGTAGCCCGCCATTCATTTCAATGGGGGATTTCGACCCCTGGAAGCCCACCATTCATTTCTATGGGGGAATACGACCCCTGTGAGCCCGCCATTCATTTAAATGGGGGATTTCGACCCCTGGGCGGCCGCCTTTCCTTTCAATGGGGGAATTCGACCCCTGGTAGCCCGGCCATTCATTTCAATGAGGGAATTCGAGCCCTGGGATCCTGCCATTCATTTCAATGGGGGAATTCGAACCCTGGGAGTTCGCCATTCGACCCCTGGTAGCCAGCAATTCATTTCAATGGGGGATTTCGACCCCTGGGCGCCCGCCATTCACTTCAATGGGGGATTTCGACCCCTGGGCGCCCGCCATTCATTTCAATGGCGGAATTCAACCCCTGGTAGCCCTTCATTCATTTCAATGGGGGTTTTCGACCACTGGGAGCCAGCCATTCATTTCAATGGGGGATTTCGACCCCTGGTAGCCCGCCATTCAATTCATTGGGGGATTTTGACTTCTGGGCACCCGCCATTCATTTCAATGAGGGATTTCGACCCCTGGTAACCCGCCATTCATTTCAATGGGGGATTTCGACCCCTGGTAGCTTGCCATACATTTCATTAGGGGATTTCGACCCCTGGGCGCCCGCCATTCATTTCAACGAGGGAATTCGACCCCTGGTTGCCCGCCATTCATTTCAATGGGGGGATTCGACCACTGGAAGCCCACCATTCATTTCTATTGGCGAATTTCGACCCCTGGGCGCCCGTCATACATTTCAATTGGGGGAATTTGATCCCTGGGCGCCCGCCATTAATTTCAATGGGGGAATTCGACCCCTGGTAGACCCCTTTCATTTCAATGGGGGATTTCGACCCCTGGGAGCCCGCCATTCATTTCAATGAGGCAATTCCACCCCTGGGAGCCCGCCATTCATTTCAATGGGGGAATTCGAACCCTGGTAGCCCGCCATTCATTTCAATGGGGGATTTCGACCCCTGGGCGCCAGCCATTCAATTTAATGGGGGAATACGACCCCTGTGAGCCCGCCATTCATTTAAATGGGGGATTTCGACCCCTGGGCGGCCGCCTTTCTTTTCAATGGGGGCATTCGACACCTGGTAGCCCGGCCATTCATTTCAATGAGGGAATTCGACCCCTGGGAGCCTGCCATTCATTTCAATGGGGGAATTCGAACCCTGGGAGACCGCCATTCGACCCCTGGTAGCCAGCAATTCCTTTCAATGGGGGTTTTCGACCACTGGCGCCCGCCATTCATTTCAATGGTGGATTTCGACCCCTGGTAGCCCGCCATTCAATTCATTGGGGGATTTTGACTTCTGGGCACCCGCCATTCATTTCAATGAGGGATTTCGACCCCTGGTAGCCCGCCATTCATTTCAATGGGGGATTTCGACCCCTGGGCGCCCGTCATTCATTTAAATTGGGGGAAATCGACCCCTGGGCACCCGCCATTAATTTCAATGGGGGAATTCGACCCCTGGGAGCCCGCCATTCATTTCAATGGGGGAATTCGAACCCTGGTAGTCCGCCATTCGACCCCTGGTAGCCAGCCTTTCATTTCAATGGGGGATTTCGACCCCTGGGCGCCCGCCATTCATTTCAATGGGGGATTTCGACCCCTGGTAGCCCGCCATTCATTTCAATGGGGGATTTCGACCCCTGGAAGCCCACCATTCATTTCTATGGGGGAATACGACCCCTGTGAGCCCGCCATTCATTTAAATGGGGGATTTCGACCCCTGGGCGGCCGCCTTTCCTTTCAATGGGGGAATTCGACCCCTGGTAGCCCGGCCATTCATTTCAATGAGGGAATTCGAGCCCTGGGATCCTGCCATTCATTTCAATGGGGGAATTCGAACCCTGGGAGTTCGCCATTCGACTCCTGGTAGCCAGCAATTCATTTCAATGGGGGATTTCGACCCCTGGGCGCCCGCCATTCATTTCAATGGGGGATTTCGACCCCTGGGCGCCCGCCATTCATTTCAATGGCGGAATTCAACCCCTGGTAGCCCTTCATTCATTTCAATGGGGGTTTTCGACCACTGGGAGCCAGCCATTCATTTCAATGGGGGATTTCGACCCCTGGTAGCCCGCCATTCAATTCATTGGGGGATTTTGACTTCTGGGCACCCGCCATTCATTTCAATGAGGGATTTCGACCCCTGGTAACCCGCCATTCATTTCAATGGGGGATTTCGACCCCTGGTAGCTTGCCATACATTTCATTAGGGGATTTCGACCCCTGGGCGCCCGCCATTCATTTCAACGAGGGAATTCGACCCCTGGTTGCCCGCCATTCATTTCAATGGGGGGATTCGACCACTGGAAGCCCACCATTCATTTCTATTGGCGAATTTCGACCCCTGGGCGCCCGTCATACATTTCAATTGGGGGAATTTGATCCCTGGGCGCCCGCCATTAATTTCAATGGGGGAATTCGACCCCTGGTAGACCCCTTTCATTTCAATGGGGGATTTCGACCCCTGGGAGCCCGCCATTCATTTCAATGAGGCAATTCCACCCCTGGGAGCCCGCCATTCATTTCAATGGGGGAATTCGAACCCTGGGAGTCCGCCATTCGACCCCTGGTAGCCAGCCATTCATTTAAATGGGGGATTTCGACCCCTGGGCGGCCGCCTTTCATTTCAATGGGGGAATTCGACAACTGGTAGCCCGGCCATTTATTTCAATGAGGGAATTCGACCCCTGGGAGCCTGCCATTCATTTCAATGGGGGAATTCGAACCCTGGGAGACCGCCATTCGACCCCTGGTAGCCAGCAATTCCTTTCAATGGGGGTTTTCGACCACTGGCGCCCGCCATTCATTTCAATGGTGGATTTCGACCCCTGGTAGCCCGCCATTCAATTCATTGGGGGATTTTGACTTCTGGGCACCCGCCATTCATTTCAATGAGGGATTTCGACCCCTGTAGCCCGCCATTCATTTCAATGGGATTCGACCCTGGTAGACACCTTTCATTTCAATGGGGGATTTCGACCCCTGGGAGCCCGCCATTCATTTCAATGGGGGATTTCGACCCCTGGTAGCCCGCCATTCATTTCAATGGGGATTTCGACCCCTGGAAGCCCACCATTCATTTCTATGGGGGAATACGACCCCTGTGAAACCGCCATTCATTTAAATGGGGGATTTCGAACCCTGGGCGGCCGCCTTTCATTTCAATGGGGGAATTCGACACCTGGTAGCCCGGCCATTCATTTCAATGAGGGAATTCGACCCCTGGGAGCCTGCCATTCATTTCAATGGGGGAATTCGAACCCTGGGAGACCGCCATTCGACCCCTGGTAGCCAGCAATTCCTTTCAATGGGGGTTTTCGACCACTGGCGCCCGCCATTAATTTCAATGGGGGAATTCGACCCCTGGTAGACCCCTTTCATTTCAATGAGGCAATTCGACCCCTGGGAGCCCGCCATTCATTTCAATGGGGGAATTCGAACCCTTGGAGTCCGCCATTCGACCCCTGGTAGCCAGCCATTCATTTCAATGGGAGATTTCGACCCCTGGCGACCGCCATTCATTTGAATGGGGGATTTCAACCCTGGTAGCACGCCATTCATTTCAATGGGGGAATTCGACCCCTGGTAGCCCGGCCATTCATTTCAATGAGGGAATTCGACCCCTGGTAGCCCGCCATTCATTTCAATGGGGGGATTCGACCACTGGAAGCCCACCATTCATTTCTATGGGGGAATCTCGATCCCTGGTAGCCCGCCATTCATTTCAATGGGGGATTTCGACCCCTGGGCGCCCGCCATTAATTTCAATAAGAAATCGACCCCTGGTAGACCCCTTTCATTTCAATGGGGATTTCGACCCCTGGGAGCCCGCCATTCATTTCAATGGGGGATTTCGACCCCTGGTAGCCCGCCAATCATTTCAATGGGGGATTTCGACCCCTGGTAGCTTGCCATTCATTTCATTAGGGTATTTCGACCCCTGGTAGCCCGCCATTCATTTCAATGGGGGGATTCGACCACTGGAAGCCCACCATTCCCCACCATTCATTTCTATGGGGGAATTCGACCCCTGGGAGCCCGCCATTCATTTCAATGGGGGAATTCGAACCCTGGTAGCCAGCCTTTCATTTCAATGGGGGATTTCGACCCCTGGGCGCCCGCCATTCATTTCAATGGGGGATTTCGACCCCTGGTAGCCCGCCATTCATTTCAATGGGGGATTTCGACCCCTGGAAGCCCACCATTCATTTCTATGGGGGAATACGACCCCTGTGAGCCCGCCATTCATTTAAATGGGGGATTTCGACCCCTGGGCGGCCGCCTTTCCTTTCAATGGGGGAATTCGACCCCTGGTAGCCCGGCCATTCATTTCAATGAGGGAATTCGAGCCCTGGGATCCTGCCATTCATTTCAATGGGGGAATTCGAACCCTGGGAGTCCGCCATTCGACCCCTGGTAGCCAGCAAATCATTTCAATGGGGGATTTCGACCCCTGGGCGCCCGCCATTCATTTCAATGGGGGATTTCGACCCCTGGGCGCCCGCCATTCATTTCAATGGCGGAACTCAACCCCTGGTAGCCGTTCATTCATTTCAATGGGGGTTTTCGACCACTGGGAGCCAGCCATTCATTTCAATGGGGGATTTCGACCCCTGGTAGCCCGCCATTCAATTCATTGGGGGATTTTGACTTCTGGGCACCCGCCATTCATTTCAATGAGAGATTTCGACCCCTGGTAACCCGCCATTCATTTCAATGGGGGATTTCGACCCCTGGTAGCTTGCCATACATTTCATTAGGGGATTTCGACCCCTGGGCGCCCGCCATTCATTTCAACGAGGGAATTCGACCCCTGGTTGCCCGCCATTCATTTCAATGGGGGGATTCGACCACTGGAAGCCCACCATTCATTTCTATGGGGGAATTTCGACCCCTGGGCGCCCGTCATACATTTCAATTGGGGGAATTTGATCCCTGGGCGCCCGCCATTAATTTCAATGGGGGAATTCGACCCCTGGTAGACCCCTTTCATTTCAATGGGGGATTTCGACCCCTGGGAGCCCGCCATTCATTTCAATGAGGCAATTCCACCCCTGGGAGCCCGCCATTCATTTCAATGGGGGAATTCGAACCCTGGGAGTCCGCCATTCGACCCCTGGTAGCCAGCCATTCATTTAAATGGGGGATTTCGACCCCTGGGCGCCCGCCATTCATTTAAATGGGGGATTTCGACCCCTGGTAGCCCGCCATTCATTTCAATGGGGGAATTCGACCCCTGGTAGACCCCTTTCATTTCAATGGGGGATTTCGACCCCTGGGAGCCCGCCATTCATTTCAATGGTGGATCTCGACCCCTGGTAGCCCGCCAATCATTTCAATGGGGGATTTCGACTCCTGGTAGCTTGCCATTCATTTCATTAGGGTATTTCGACCCCTGGGCGCCCGCCATTCATTTAAATGGGGGATTTCGACCCCTGGTAGCCCGCCATTCATTTCAATGGGGGATTTCGACCCCTGGGCGCCAGCCATTCATTTTAATGGGGGAATACGACCCCTGTGAGCCCGCCATTCATTTAAATGGGGGATCTCGACCCCTGGAAGGCCGCCTTTCATTTCAATGGGGGAATTCGACACCTGGTAGCCCGGCCATTCATTTCAATGAGGGAATTCGACCCCTGGGAGCCTGCCATTCATTTCAATGGGGGAATTCGAACCCTGGGAGACCGCCATTCGACCCCTGGTAGCCAGCAATTCCTTTCAATGGGGGTTTTCGACCACTGGCGCCCGCCATTCATTTCAATGGTGGATTTCGACATCTGGTAGCCCGCCATTCAATTCATTGGGGGATTTTGACTTCTGGGCACCCGCCATTCATTTCAATGAGGGATTTTGACCCCTGGTAGCCCGCCATTCATTTCAATGGGGGATGTCGACCCCTGGGCGCCCGTCATTCATTTCAATTGGGGGAATTCGACCCCTGGGCGCCCGCCATTAATTTCAATGGGGGAATTCGACCCCTGGTAGACCCCTTTCATTTCAATGGGGGATTTCGACCCCTGGGAGCCCGCCATTCATTTCAATGGGGGATTTCGACCCCTGGTAGCCCGCCAATCATTTCAATGGGGGATTTCGACCCCTGGTAGCTTGCCATTCATTTCATTAGGGTATTTCGACCCCTGGTAGCCCGCCATTCATTTCAATGGGGGGATTCGACCACTGGAAGCCCACCATTCATTTCTATGGGGGAATCTCGATCCCTGGTAGCCCGCCATTCCTTTCAATGGGGGATTTCGACCCCTGGGCGCCCGTCATTCATTTAAATTGGGGGAAATCGACCCCTGGGCACCCGCCATTAATTTCAATGGGGGAATTCGACCCCTGGGAGCCCGCCATTCATTTCAATGGGGGAATTCGAACCCTGGTAGCCAGCCTTTCATTTCAATGGGGGATTTCGACCCCTGGGCGCCCGCCATTCATTTCAATGGGGGATTTCGACCCCTGGTAGCCCGCCATTCATTTCAATGGGGGATTTCGACCCCTGGAAGCCCACCATTCATTTCTATGGGGGAATACGACCCCTGTGAGCCCGCCATTCATTTAAATGGGGGATTTCGACCCCTGGGCGGCCGCCTTTCCTTTCAATGGGGGAATTCGACCCCTGGTAGCCCGGCCATTCATTTCAATGAGGGAATTCGAGCCCTGGGATCCTGCCATTCATTTCAATGGGGGAATTCGAACCCTGGGAGTCCGCCATTCGACCCCTGGTAGCCAGCAAATCATTTCAATGGGGGATTTCGACCCCTGGGCGCCCGCCATTCATTTCAATGGGGGATTTCGACCCCTGGGCGCCCGCCATTCATTTCAATGGCGGAACTCAACCCCTGGTAGCCCTTCATTCATTTCAATGGGGGTTTTCGACCACTGGGAGCCAGCCATTCATTTCAATGGGGGATTTCGACCCCTGGTAGCCCGCCATTCAATTCATTGGGGGATTTTGACTTCTGGGCACCCGCCATTCATTTCAATGAGGGATTTCGACCCCTGGTAACCCGCCATTCATTTCAATGGGGGATTTCGACCCCTGGTAGCTTGCCATACATTTCATTAGGGGATTTCGACCCCTGGGCGCCCGCCATTCATTTCAACGAGGGAATTCGACCCCTGGTTGCCCGCCATTCATTTCAATGGGGGGATTCGACCACTGGAAGCCCACCATTCATTTCTATGGGGGAATTTCGACCCCTGGGCGCCCGTCATACATTTCAATTGGGGGAATTTGATCCCTGGGCGCCCGCCATTAATTTCAATGGGGGAATTCGACCCCTGGTAGACCCCTTTCATTTCAATGGGGGATTTCGACCCCTGGGAGCCCGCCATTCATTTCAATGAGGCAATTCCACCCCTGGGAGCCCGCCATTCATTTCAATGGGGGAATTCGAACCCTGGGAGTCCGCCATTCGACCCCTGGTAGCCAGCCATTCATTTAAATGGGGGATTTCGACCCCTGGGCGCCCGCCATTCATTTAAATGGGGGATTTCGACCCCTGGTAGCCCGCCATTCATTTCAATGGGGGAATTCGACCCCTGGTAGACCCCTTTCATTTCAATGGGGGATTTCGACCCCTGGGAGCCCGCCATTCATTTCAATGGGGGATCTCGACCCCTGGTAGCCCGCCAATCATTTCAATGGGGGATTTCGACTCCTGGTAGCTTGCCATTCATTTCATTAGGGTATTTCGACCCCTGGGCGCCCGCCATTCATTTAAATGGGGGATTTCGACCCCTGGTAGCCCGCCATTCATTTCAATGGGGGATTTCGACCCCTGGGCGCCAGCCATTCATTTTAATGGGGGAATACGACCCCTGTGAGCCCGCCATTCATTTAAATGGGGGATCTCGACCCCTGGAAGGCCGCCTTTCATTTCAATGGGGGAATTCGACACCTGGTAGCCCGGCCATTCATTTCAATGAGGGAATTCGACCCCTGGGAGCCTGCCATTCATTTCAATGGGGGAATTCGAACCCTGGGAGACCGCCATTCGACCCCTGGTAGCCAGCAATTCCTTTCAATGGGGGTTTTCGACCACTGGCGCCCGCCATTCATTTCAATGGTGGATTTCGACCCCTGGTAGCCCGCCATTCAATTCATTGGGGGATTTTGACTTCTGGGCACCCGCCATTCATTTCAATGAGGGATTTTGACCCCTGGTAGCCCGCCATTCATTTCAATGGGGGATGTCGACCCCTGGGCGCCCGTCATTCATTTCAATTGGGGGAATTCGACCCCTGGGCGCCCGCCATTAATTTCAATGGGGGAATTCGACCCCTGGTAGACCCCTTTCATTTCAATGGGGGATTTCGACCCCTGGGAGCCCGCCATTCATTTCAATGGGGGATTTCGACCCCTGGTAGCTCGCCAATCATTTCAATGGGGGATTTCGACCCCTGGTAGCTTGCCATTCATTTCATTAGGGTATTTCGACCCCTGGTAGCCCGCCATTCATTTCAATGGGGGGATTCGACCACTGGAAGCCCACCATTCATTTCTATGGGGGAATCTCGATCCCTGGTAGCCCGCCATTCATTTCAATGGGGGATTTCGACCCCTGGGCGCCCGTCATTCATTTAAATGGGGGAAATCGACCCCTGGGCGCCCGCCATTCATTTAAATGGGGGATTTCGACCCCTGGTAGCCCGCCATTCATTTCAATGGGGGATTTCGACCCCTGGGCGCCAGCCATTCAATTTAATGGGGGAATACGACCCCTGTGAGCCCGCCATTCATTTAAATGGGGGATTTCGACCCCTGGGCGGCCGCCTTTCTTTTCAATGGGGGAATTCGACACCTGGTAGCCCGGCCATTCATTTCAATGAGGGAATTCGACCCCTGGGAGCCTGCCATTCATTTGAATGGGGGAATTCGAACCCTGGGAGACCGCCATTCGACCCCTGGTAGCCAGCAATTCCTTTCAATGGGGGTTTTCGACCACTGGCGCCCGCCATTCATTTCAATGGTGGATTTCGACCCCTGGTAGCCCGCCATTCAATTCATTGGGGGATTTTGACTTCTGGGCACCCGCCATTCATTTCAATGAGGGATTTCGACCCCTGGTAGCCCGCCATTCATTTCAATGGGGGATTTCGACCCCTGGGCGCCCGTCATTCATTTAAATTGGGGGAAATCGACCTATGGGCACCCGCCATTAATTTCAATGGGGGAATTCGACCCCTGGGAGCCCGCCATTCATTTCAATGGGGGAATTCGAACCCTGGTCGTCCGCCATTCGACCCCTGGTAGCCAGCCTTTCATTTCAATGGGGGATTTCGACCCCTGGGCGCCCGCCATTCATTTCAATGGGGGATTTCGACCCCTGGTAGCCCGCCATTCATTTCAATGGGGGATTTCGACCCCTGGAAGCCCACCATTCATTTCTATGGGGGAATACGACCCCTGTGAGCCCGCCATTCATTTAAATGGGGGATTTTGACCCCTGGGCGGCCGCCTTTCCTTTCAATGGGGGAATTCGACCCCTGGTAGCCCGGCCATTCATTTCAATGAGGGAATTCGAGCCCTGGGATCCTGCCATTCATTTCAATGGGGGAATTCGAACCCTGGGAGTTCGCCATTCGACCCCTGGTGGCCAGCAATTCATTTCAATGGGGGATTTCGACCCCTGGGCGCCCGCCATTCATTTCAATGGGGGATTTCGACCCCTGGGCGCCCGCCATTCATTTCAATGGCGGAATTCAACCCCTGGTAGCCCTTCATTCATTTCAATGGGGGTTTTCGACCACTGGGAGCCAGCCATTCATTTCAATGGGGGATTTCGACCCCTGGTAGCCCGCCATTCAATTCATTGGGGGATTTTGACTTCTGGGCACCCGCCATTCATTTCAATGAGGGATTTCGACCCCTGGTAACCCGCCATTCATTTCAATGGGGGATTTCGACCCCTGGTAGCTTGCCATACATTTCATTAGGGGATTTCGACCCCTGGGCGCCCGCCATTCATTTCAACGAGGGAATTCGACCCCTGGTTGCCCGCCATTCATTTCAATGGGGGGATTCGACCACTGGAAGCCCACCATTCATTTCAACGAGGGAATTTCGACCCCTGGGCGCCCGTCATACATTTCAATTGGGGGAATTTGATCCCTGGGCGCCCGCCATTAATTTCAATGGGGGAATTCGACCCCTGGTAGACCCCTTTCATTTCAATGTGGGATTTCGACCCCTGGGAGCCCGCCATTCATTTCAATGAGGCAATTCCACCCCTGGGAGCCCGCCATTCATTTCAATGGGGGAATTCGAACCCTGGGAGTCCGCCATTCGACCCCTGGTAGCCAGCCATTCATTTAAATGGGGGATTTCGACCCCTGGGCGGCCGCCTTTCATTTCAATGGGGGAATTCGACAACTGGTAGCCCGGCCATTTATTTCAATGAGGGAATTCGACCCCTGGGAGCCTGCCATTCATTTCAATGGGGGAATTCGAACCCTGGGAGACCGCCATTCGACCCCTGGTAGCCAGCAATTCCTTTCAATGGGGGTTTTCGACCACTGGCGCCCGCCATTCATTTCAATGGTGGATTTCGACCCCTGGTAGCCCGCCATTCAATTCATTGGGGGATTTTGACTTCTGGGCACCCGCCATTCATTTCAATGAGGGATTTCGACCCCTGGTAGCCCGCCATTCAATTCAATGGGGGATGTCGACCCCTGGTAGACACCTTTCATTTCAATGGGGGATTTCGACCCCTGGGAGCCCGCCATTCATTTCAATGGGGGATTTCGACCCCTGGTAGCCCGCCATTCATTTCAATGGGGGATTTCGACCCCTGGAAGCCCACCATTCATTTCTATGGGGGAATACGACCCCTGTGAGCCCGCCATTCATTTAAATGGGGGATTTCGAACCCTGGGCGGCCGCCTTTCCTTTCAATGGGGGAATTCAACCCCTGGTAGCCCTTCATTCATTTCAATGAGGGAATTAGACCCCTGGTAGCCCGGCCATTCATTTCAATGAGGGAATTCGAACCCTGGGAGTCCGCCATTCGACCCCTGGTAGCCAGCAATTCATTTCAATGGGGGATTTCGACCCCTGGGCGCCCGCCATTCATTTCAATGGGGGATTTCGACCCCTGGGAGTCCGCCATTCGACCCCTGGTAGCCAGCCATTCATTTCAATGGGGGATTTCGACCCCTGGGCGCCCGCCATTCATTTCAATGGGGCAATTCGACCCCTTGTAGCCCGCCATTCATTTCAATGGGGGATTTCGACCCCTGGGCGCCAGCCATTCATTTTAATGGGGGAATACGACCCGTGTGAGCCCGCCATTCATTTAAATGGGGGATTTCGACCTATGGGCGGCCGCCTTTCTTTTCAATGGGGGAATTCGACCCCTGGTAGCCCGGCCATTCATTTCAATGAGGGAATTCGAACCCTGGGAGTCCGCCATTCGACACCTGGTAGCCAGCAATTCATTTCAATGGGGGATTTCGACCCCTGGTAGCCCGCCATTAATTTCAATGGGGGATTTCGACCCCTGGTAGCCCGCCATTCATTTCAATGGGGGGATTCGACCACTGGAAGCCCACCATTCATTTCTATGGGGGAATCTTGATCCCTGGTAGCCCGCCTTTCCTTTCAATGGGGGAATTCGACCCCTGGTAGCCCGGCCATTCATTTCAATGAGGGAATTCGACCCCTGGGATCCTGCCATTCATTTCAATGGGGGAATTCGAACCCTGGGAGTCCGCCATTCGACCCCTGGTAGCCAGCAATTCATTTCAATGGGGGATTTTGACCCCTTGGCGCCCGCCATTCATTTCAATGGCGGAATTCAACCCCTGGTAGCCCTTCATTCATTTCAATGGGGGTTTTCGACCACTGGGAGCCCGCCATTCATTTCAATGGGGGATTTCGGCCCCTGGTAGCCCGCCATTCATTTCATTGGGGGATTTCGACTCCTGGGCACCCGCCATTCATTTCAATGAGGGATTTCGACCCCTGGTAACCCGCCATTCATTTCAATGGGGGATTTCGACCCCTGGTAGCTTGCCATACATTTCATTAGGGGATTTCGACCCCTGGGCGCCCGCCATTCATTTCAACGAGGGAATTCGACCCCTGGTAGCCCGCCATTCATTTCAATGGGGGGATTCGACCACTGGAAGCCCACCATTCATTTCTATGGGGGAATTTCGACCCCTGGGCGCCTGTCATACATTTCAATTGGGGGAATTTGACCCCTGGGCGCCCGCCATTAATTTCAATGGGGGAATTCGACCCCTGGTAGACCCCTGTCATTTCAATGGGGGATTTCGACCCCTGGGAGCCCGCCATTCATTTCAATGAGGCAATTCGACCCCTGGTAGCCAGCCATTCATTTAAATGGGGGACTTCGACACCTGGGCGCCCGCCATTCATTTAAATGGGGGATTTCGACCCCTGGTAGCCCGCCATTCATTTCAATGGGGGATTTCGACCCCTGGGCGCCAGCCGTTCATTTTAATGGGGGAATACGACCCCTGTGAGCCCGCCATTCATTTAAATGGGGGATTTCGACCCCTGGGCGGCCGCCTTTCATTTCAATGGGGGAATTCGACACCTGGTAGCCCGGCCATTCATTTCAATGAGGGAATTCGACCCCTGGGAGCCTGCCATTCATTTCAATGGGGGAATTGGAACCCTGGGAGACCGCCATTCGACCCCTGGTAGCCAGCAATTCCTTTCAATGGGGGTTTTCGACCACTGGGAGCCAGCCATTCATTTCAATGGGGGATTTCGACCCCTAGGCGCCCGCCATTCATTTCAATGGTGGATTTCGACCCCTGGTAGCCCGCCATTCAATTCATTGGGGGATTTTGACTTCTGGGCACCCGCCATTCATTTCAATGAGGGATTTCGACCCCTGGGCGCCCGCAATTCATTTCAATGGCGGAATTCAACCCCTGGTAGCCCGCCATTCATTTCAATGGGGGTTTTCGACCACTGGGAGCCAGCCATTCATTTCAATGGGGGATTTCGACCCCTGGGCGGCCGCCTTTCTTTTCAATGGGGGAATTCGACCCCTGGTAGTCTGGCCATTCATTTCAATGAGGGAATTTGACCCCTGGGAGCCTGCCATTCATTTCAATGGGGGAATTCGAACCCTGGGAGGCCGCCATTCATTTCAATGGCGGAATTCAACCCCTGGTAGCCCGCCATTCAATTCATTGGGGGATTTTGACTTCTGGGCACCCGCCATTCATTTCAATGAGGGATTTCGACCCCTGGTAGCCCGCCATTCATTTCAATGGGGGATTTCGATCCATGGGCGCCCGTCATTCATTTCAATGAGGGATTTCGACACCTGGGAGCCCGCCATTCATTTCAATGTGGGATTTCGACCCCTGGTAGCCCGCCATTCATTTCAATGGGGGATTTCGACCCCTGGGCGCCCGCCACTCATTTCAAGGGGGGATTTCGACCCCTGGGCGCCAGCCATTCATTTTAATGGGGGAATTCGACCCCTGTGAGCCCGCCATTCATTACATTATGGGATTTCGACCCCTGGTAGCCCGCCATTCATTTCAATGGGGGGATTCGACCACTGGAAGCCCACCATTCATTTCTATGGGGGCATCTCGATTCCTGGTAGCCCGCCATTCATTTCAATGGGGGTTTTCGACCCCTGGGCGCCCGTCAATCATTTAAATTGGGGGAATTCGACCCCTGGGATCCCGCCATTCATTTCTAAGGGGGATTTTGACCCCTGGGAGCCCGGCATTCATTCCTATGGGGGATTTCGACCCCTGGGATTCCGACATTCATTTCAATGAGGGTTTTCGACCACTGGGAGCCAGCCATTCATTTCATTGGGGGATTTTGACTCCTGGGCTTCCGCCCTTCATTTCATTAGGGGATTTCGACCCCTGGGCGCCCGCCATTCATTTCAATGGGGGAATTCAAAACCTGGGAGCCCGCCATTCATTTCAATGGGTGAATTTGACCCCTGGGAGACCGCCATTCGACCCCTGGAAGCCAGCCATTCATTTCAATGGGGGATTTTGACCCCTGGACGCCCGCCATTCATTTCAATGGGGGATTTCGACCCCTGGTAGGCCGCCATTCATTTCATTGGGGGATTTTGACCACTGGGGGCCCGCCATTCATTTCATTGGGGGATTTCGACCCCTTGGAGCCCGTCATTCATTTCAATGGGGGATTTCGACCCCTGGGAGCCCGCCATTCATTTCAATGGGGGATTTCGACCCCTGGGCGCCCGCAATTAATTTCAATGGGGGAATTTGACCGCTGGTAGACCCCTTTCTTTTCAATGGGGGATTTCGACCTTTGGGCGCCAGCCATTCCTTTTATTGGGGGAATTCGACCGCTGTGAGCCCGCAATTCATTTCAATGGGGGATTTCGACACCTGGTCGCCCGCCATTCATTTCAATGGGGGAATTCGCCCCCTGGTAGCCCGCCATTCATTTCAATGGGGGAATTCGAACCCTGGGAGTCCGCCATTCGACCCCTGGTAGCCAGCCATTCATTTCAATGTTGGATTTCGACCCCTGGTCGTCCGCCATTCATTTCAATGGGGGATTTCGACAACTGGGAGCCAGCCATTCATTTCAATGAGGGATTTCGACCCCTGGTAGCCCACCATTCATTTCATTGGGGGATTTTGACTCCTTGGCACCCGCCATTCATTTCAATGAGGGATTTCGACCCCTGGTAACCCGCCATTCATTTCAATTGGGGATTTCGACCCCTGGTAGCTTGCCATTCATTTCATTAGGGGATTTCGACCCCTAGGCATCCGCCTTTCATTTCAACGAGGGAATTCGACCCCCTGGTAGCCCGCCATTCATTTCAATGGTGGGATTCGACCACTGGAAGCCCACTATCCATTTCTATGGGGGAATCTCGATCCCTGGTAGCCCGCCATTCTTTTCAATGGGGGATTTCGACCCCTGGTAGCCCACCATTAATTTCAATGGGGGATTTCGACCCGTGGGCGGCCGACATTCATTTCTATGGGGGAATTTGACCCCTGGGATTCCGCCATTTATTTCAATGGGGGATTTCGACCCCTGGTAGCCCGCCATTCATTTCAATGGGGGATTTAAACCCCTGGTAGCCCGCCATTCATTTCAATGGGAGATTTCGACCCCTGCGCGCTGCCATTCATTTCAATGTGGGAATTCGACACCTGGTAGCCCGCCATTCATTTCAATGGGGGATTCCGACCCCTGCGCGCCCGGCCATTCATTTCAATGGGGGAATTTGACCCCTGGGCACCCGCCATTCATTTCTAAGGGGGATTTTGACCCCTGGGAGCCCGCCATTCATTCCTATGGCGGATTTCGACCCCTGGGAGCCCCTGGTAGCCCGCCATTCATTTCAATGGGGGATTTCTACCCCTGGTAGCCCGCCATTCATTTCAATGGGGGAATTCGACCTTTGGGATTCCGCTAATCATTTCAATGGGGGATTTCGACCTCTGGTAGCCCGCCATTCATTTCAATGGGGGATTTAAACCCCTGGTAGCCCGCCATTCATTTCAAAGGGGGATTTCGACCCCTGGGCGCCAGCCAATCATTTTAATGGGGGAATTCGACCCCTGTGAGCCAACCATTCATTTCAATGGGGGATTTCGACCCCTGGGCGCCAGCCAATCATTTTAATGGGGGATTTCGACCCCTGTGAGCTCGCCATTCATTTCAATTGGGGATTTCGACCCCTGGGCGCCCGGCATTTATTTCATTGGGGGATTTCGACACCTGGGCGCCCGCCATTCATTTCAATGGGGGATTTCGACCCCTGGGCG
Organism: Vanacampus margaritifer; assembly: GCF_051991255.1. Classification (NCBI taxonomy): domain Eukaryota; kingdom Metazoa; phylum Chordata; class Actinopteri; order Syngnathiformes; family Syngnathidae; genus Vanacampus; species Vanacampus margaritifer. Next base: position 2,334,395 of record NC_135448.1, on the reverse strand, counting down.
CCCGCCATTAATTTCAATGGGGGAATTCGACCCCTGGGCGCCCGCCACTCATTTCAAAGGGGGATTTCGACCCCTGGTAGCCCGCCATTCATTTCATTGGGGGAATTAAACCCCTTGGATTCCGCCATTCATTTCAATGGGGGATTTCGACCTCTGGTAGCCCGCCATTCATTTCATTCTGGATTTTGACCCCTGGGCGCCCGCTAATCATTTTAATGGTGTAATTCAACCCCTGTGAGCTCGCCATTCATTTCAATTGGGGATTTCGACCCCTGGGCGCCCGGCATTCATTTCATTGGGGATTTCGACCCCTGGGCGCCCGCCATTCATTTCAATGGGGGAATTCGACCCCTGGTAGACCCCTTTCATTTCAATGGGGGATTTCGACCCCTGGGAGCCCGCCATTCATTTCATTGGGGGATTTTAACACCTCGTAGCCCGCCATTCATTTCAATGGGGGATTTCGACCCCTGGGCGCCCGCCAATCATTTCAAAGGGGGATTTCGGATTTTGAGTCTACAACGTTTAGTTTAGCTGTGAGAGCCAAAATGAACTTTTTATGGCTTTAAATGCGTTTTCAGCCTGATTGTGCACTTTAGGTGAAAATGTCAAAATCTTCAAAATGAGCATAAGCACAATGAAATTAATGCTGGAATCATCTTCAGGATGCTAGAATACACTAAATACAGCAAAAATTTTGAGTCTACAACGTTTAGTTTAGTTTAGTTGTGAGAGCCAAAATGAACTTTTTATTGCTTTAAACGCGTTTTCAGCCCCTGATTGTACACGTAAGGTGAAAATGTCAAAATCTTCAAAATGAGCATAAGCACAATGAAATTAATGCTGGAATCATCTTCAGGATGCTAGAATACACTAAATACAGCAAAAATGTTGAGTCTACAACGTTTAGTTTAGGTTTGAGAGCCAAAATGAACTTTTTATTGCTTTAAACGCGTTTTCAGCCTGATTGTGCACTTAAGGTGAAAATGTCAAAATCTTAAAAATGAGCATAAGCACAATGAAATTAATGCTGGAATCATCTTCAGGATGCTAGAATACACTAAATACAGCAAAAATTTTGAGTCTACAACGTTTAGTTTAAGTGTGAGAGCCAAAATGAACTTTTTATTGCTTTAAACGCGTTTTCAGCCCCTGATTGTACACTTAAGGTGAAAATGTCAAAATCTTCAAAATGGGCATAAGCACAATGAAATTAATGCTGGAATCATCTTCAGGATGCTAGAATACACTAAATACAGCAAAAATTTTGAGTCTACAACGTTTAGTTTAGGTGTGAGAGCCAAAATGAACTTTTTATGGCTTTGAATGCGTTTTCAGCCTGATTGTGCACTTTAGGTGAAAATGTCAAAATCTTAAAAATGAGCATAAGTACAATGAAATTAATGCTCGAATCAACTTCAGGATGCTAGAATACACTAAATACAGCAAAAATTTTGAGTCTACAACGTTTAGTTTAGGTGTGAGAGCCAAAATGAACTTTTTATGGCTTTAAATGCGTTTTCAGCCTGATTGTGCACTTTAGGTGAAAATGTCAAAATCTTCAAAATGAGCATAAGCACAGTGAAATTAATGCTGGAATCATCTTCAGGATGCTAGAATACACTAAATACAGCAAAAATTTTGAGTCTACAACGTTTAGTTTAGGTGTGAGAGCCAAAATGAACTTTTTATTGCTATAAACGCGTTTTCAGCCCCTGATTGTACACTTAAGGTGAAAATGTCAAAATCTTCAAAATGGGCATAAGCACAATGAAATTAATGCTGGAATCATCTTCAGGATGCTAGAATACACTAAATACAGCAAAAATTTTGAGTCTACAACGTTTAGTTTAGGTGTGAGAGCCAAAATGAACTTTTTATTGCTTTAAATGCGTTTTTAGCCTGATTGTGCACTTTAGGTGAAAATGTCAAAATCTTAAAAATTTGCATAAGCACAATGAAATTAATGCTGGAATCATCTTCAGGATGCTAGAATACACTAAATACAGCAAAATTTTTGAGTCTACAACGTTTAGTTTAGGTGTGAGAGCCAAAATGAACTTTTTATTGCTTTAAAGGCGTTTTCAGCCCCTCATTGTACACTTAAGGTGAAAATGTCAAAATCTTCAAAATGAGCATAAGCACAATGAAATTAATGCTGGAATCATCTTCAGGAGGCTAGAATACACTAAATACACTAAAAATTTTGAGTCTACAACGTTTATTTTAGGTGTGTGAGCCAAAATGAACTTTTTATTGCTTTAAATGCGTTTTCAGCCTGATTGTGCACTTTAGATGAAAATGTCAAAATCTTAAAAATGAGCATAAGCACAATGAAATTAATGCTGGAATCATCTTCAGGATGCTAGAATACACTAAATACAGCAAAAATTTTGAGTCTACAACGTTTAGTTTAAGTGTGAGAGCCAAAATGAACTTTTTATTGCTTTAAACGCGTTTTCAGCCCCTGATTGTACACTTAAGGTGAAAATGTCAAAATCTTCAAAATGGGCATAAGCACAATGAAATTAATGCTGGAATCATCTTCAGGATGCTAGAATACACTAAATACAGCAAAAATTTTGAGTCTACAACGTTTAGTTTAGGTGTGAGAGCCAAAATGAACTTTTTATGGCTTTGAATGCGTTTTCAGCCTGATTGTGCACTTTAGGTGAAAATGTCAAAATCTTAAAAATGAGCATAAGCATAATGAAATTAATGCTGGAATCATCTTCAGGATGCTAGAATAAACTAAATACAGCAAAAATTTTGAGTCTACAACGTTTAGTTTAGGTGTGAGAGCCAAAATGAACTTTTTATTGCTTTAAACGCGTTTTCAGCCCCTGATTGTACACTTAAGGTGAAAATGTCAAAATCTTAAGAATGAGCATAAGCACTATGAAATTAATGCTGGAATCATCTTCAGGATGGTAGAATACACTAAAATACAGCAAAAATTTTGAGTCTACAACGTTTATTTTAGGTGTGTGAGCCAAAATGAACTTTTTATTGCTTTAAATGCGTTTTCAGCCTGATTGTGCACTTTAGGTGAAAATGTCAAAATCTTAAAAATGAGCATAAGCACAATGAAATTAATGCTGGAATCATCTTCAGGATGCTAGAATACACTAAATACAGCAAAAATTTTGAGTCTACAACGTTTAGTTTAAGTGTGAGAGCCAAAATGAACTTTTTATTGCTTTAAACGCGTTTTCAGCCCCTGATTGTACACTTAAGGTGAAAATGTCAAAATCTTCAAAATGGGCATAAGCACAATGAAATTAATGCTGGAATCATCTTCAGGATGCTAGAATACACTAAATACAGCAAAAATTTTGAGTCTACAACGTTTATTTTAGGTGTGTGAGCCAAAAAGAACTTTTTATTGCTTTAAATGCGTTTTCAGCCTGATTGTGCACTTTAGGTGAAAATGTCAAAATCTTAAAAATGAGCATAAGCATAATGAAATTAATGCTGGAATCATCTTCAGGATGCTAGAATAAACTAAATACAGCAAAAATTTTGAGTCTACAACGTTTAGTTTAGGTGTGAGAGCCAAAATGAACTTTTTATTGCTTTAAACGCGTTTTCAGCCCCTGATTGTACACTTAAGGTGAAAATGTCAAAATCTTAAAAATGAGCATAAGCACAATGAAATTAATGCTGGAATCATCTTCAGGATGCTAGAATACACTAAATACAGCAAAAATTTTGAGTCTACAACGTTTAGTTTAGGTGTGAGAGCCAAAATGAACTTTTTATTGCTTTAAATGCGTTTTCAGCCTTATTGTGCACTTTAGGTGAAAATGTCAAAATCTTAAAAATGAGCATAAGCATAATGAAATTAATGCTGGAATCATCTTCAGGATGCTAGAATAAACTAAATACAGCAAAAATTTTGAGTCTACAACGTTTAGTTTAGGTGTGAGAGCCAAAATGAACTTTTTATTGCTTTAAACGCGTTTTCAGCCTTATTGTGCACTTTAGGTGAAAATGTCAAAATCTTAAAAATGAGCATAAGCATAATGAAATTAATGCTGGAATCATCTTCAGGATGCTAGAATAAACTAAATAGAGCAAAAATTTTGAGTCTACAACGTTTAGTTTAGGTGTGAGAGCCAAAATGAACTTTTTATTGCTTTAAACGCGTTTTCAGCCCCTGATTGTACACTTAAGGTGAAAATGTCAAAATCTTAAGAATGAGCATAAGCACAATGAAATTAATGCTGGAATCATCTTCAGGATGCTAGAATACACTAAATACAGCAAAAATTTTGAGTCTACAACGTTTAGTTTAGGTGTGAGAGCCAAAATGAACTTTTTATTGCTTTAAACGCGTTTTCAGCCTGATTGTGCACTTTAGGTGAAAATGTCAAAATCTTAAAAATGAGCATAAGCACATTGAAATTAATGCTGGAATCATCTTCAGGATGCTAGAATACACTAAATACAGCAAAAATTTTGAGTCTACAACGTTTATTTTAGGTGTGTGAGCCAAAAAGAACTTTTTATTGCTTTAAATGCGTTTTCAGCCTGATTGTGCACTTTAGGTGAAAATGTCAAAATCTTAAAAATGAGCATAAGCATAATGAAATTAATGCTGGAATCATCTTCAGGATGCTAGAATAAACTAAATACAGCAAAAATTTTGAGTCTACAACGTTTAGTTTAGGTGTGAGAGCCAAAATGAACTTTTTATTGCTTTAAACGCGTTTTCAGCCCCTGATTGTAAACTTAAGGTGAAAATGTCAAAATCTTAAAAATGAGCATAAGCACAATGAAATTAATGCTGGAATCATCTTCAGGATGCTAGAATACACTAAATACAGCAAAAATTTTGAGTCTACAACGTTTAGTTTAGGTGTGAGAGCCAAAATGAACTTTTTATTGCTTTAAATGCGTTTTCAGCCTTATTGTGCACTTTAGGTGAAAATGTCAAAATCTTAAAAATGAGCATAAGCATAATGAAATTAATGCTGGAATCATCTTCAGGATGCTAGAATAAACTAAATACAGCAAAAATTTTGAGTCTACAACGTTTAGTTTAGGTGTGAGAGCCAAAATGAACTTTTTATTGCTTTAAACGCGTTTTCAGCCCCTGATTGTACACTTAAGGTGAAAATGTCAAAATCTTAAAAATGAGCATAAGCACAATGAAATTAATGCTGGAATCATCTTCAGGATGCTAGAATACACTAAAATACAGCAAAAATTTTGAGTCTACAACGTTTAGTTTAGGTGTGAGAGCCAAAATGAACTTTTTATGGCTTTGAATGCGTTTTCAGCCTGATTGTGCACTTTAGGTGAAAATGTCAAAATCTTAAAAATGAGCATAAGCATAATGAAATTAATGCTGGAATCATCTTCAGGATGCTAGAATAAACTAAATACAGCAAAAATTTTGAGTCTACAACGTTTAGTTTAGGTGTGAGAGCCAAAATGAACTTTTTATTGCTTTAAACGCGTTTTCAGCCCCTGATTGTACACTTAAGGTGAAAATGTCAAAATCTTAAGAATGAGCATAAGCACTATGAAATTAATGCTGGAATCATCTTCAGGATGGTAGAATACACTAAAATACAGCAAAAATTTTGAGTCTACAACGTTTATTTTAGGTGTGTGAGCCAAAATGAACTTTTTATTGCTTTAAATGCGTTTTCAGCCTGATTGTGCACTTTAGGTGAAAATGTCAAAATCTTAAAAATGAGCATAAGCACAATGAAATTAATGCTGGAATCATCTTCAGGATGCTAGAATACACTAAATACAGCAAAAATTTTGAGTCTACAACGTTTAGTTTAAGTGTGAGAGCCAAAATGAACTTTTTATTGCTTTAAACGCGTTTTCAGCCCCTGATTGTACACTTAAGGTGAAAATGTCAAAATCTTCAAAATGGGCATAAGCACAATGAAATTAATGCTGGAATCATCTTCAGGATGCTAGAATACACTAAATACAGCAAAAATTTTGAGTCTACAACGTTTATTTTAGGTGTGTGAGCCAAAAAGAACTTTTTATTGCTTTAAATGCGTTTTCAGCCTGATTGTGCACTTTAGGTGAAAATGTCAAAATCTTAAAAATGAGCATAAGCATAATGAAATTAATGCTGGAATCATCTTCAGGATGCTAGAATAAACTAAATACAGCAAAAATTTTGAGTCTACAACGTTTAGTTTAGGTGTGAGAGCCAAAATGAACTTTTTATTGCTTTAAACGCGTTTTCAGCCCCTGATTGTACACTTAAGGTGAAAATGTCAAAATCTTAAAAATGAGCATAAGCACAATGAAATTAATGCTGGAATCATCTTCAGGATGCTAGAATACACTAAATACAGCAAAAATTTTGAGTCTACAACGTTTAGTTTAGGTGTGAGAGCCAAAATGAACTTTTTATTGCTTTAAATGCGTTTTCAGCCTTATTGTGCACTTTAGGTGAAAATGTCAAAATCTTAAAAATGAGCATAAGCATAATGAAATTAATGCTGGAATCATCTTCAGGATGCTAGAATAAACTAAATACAGCAAAAATTTTGAGTCTACAACGTTTAGTTTAGGTGTGAGAGCCAAAATGAACTTTTTATTGCTTTAAACGCGTTTTCAGCCTTATTGTGCACTTTAGGTGAAAATGTCAAAATCTTAAAAATGAGCATAAGCATAATGAAATTAATGCTGGAATCATCTTCAGGATGCTAGAATAAACTAAATAGAGCAAAAATTTTGAGTCTACAACGTTTAGTTTAGGTGTGAGAGCCAAAATGAACTTTTTATTGCTTTAAACGCGTTTTCAGCCCCTGATTGTACACTTAAGGTGAAAATGTCAAAATCTTAAGAATGAGCATAAGCACAATGAAATTAATGCTGGAATCATCTTCAGGATGCTAGAATACACTAAATACAGCAAAAATTTTGAGTCTACAACGTTTAGTTTAGGTGTGAGAGCCAAAATGAACTTTTTATTGCTTTAAACGCGTTTTCAGCCTGATTGTGCACTTTAGGTGAAAATGTCAAAATCTTAAAAATGAGCATAAGCACATTGAAATTAATGCTGGAATCATCTTCAGGATGCTAGAATACACTAAATACAGCAAAAATTTTGAGTCTACAACGTTTATTTTAGGTGTGTGAGCCAAAAAGAACTTTTTATTGCTTTAAATGCGTTTTCAGCCTGATTGTGCACTTTAGGTGAAAATGTCAAAATCTTAAAAATGAGCATAAGCATAATGAAATTAATGCTGGAATCATCTTCAGGATGCTAGAATAAACTAAATACAGCAAAAATTTTGAGTCTACAACGTTTAGTTTAGGTGTGAGAGCCAAAATGAACTTTTTATTGCTTTAAACGCGTTTTCAGCCCCTGATTGTAAACTTAAGGTGAAAATGTCAAAATCTTAAAAATGAGCATAAGCACAATGAAATTAATGCTGGAATCATCTTCAGGATGCTAGAATACACTAAATACAGCAAAAATTTTGAGTCTACAACGTTTAGTTTAGGTGTGAGAGCCAAAATGAACTTTTTATTGCTTTAAATGCGTTTTCAGCCTTATTGTGCACTTTAGGTGAAAATGTCAAAATCTTAAAAATGAGCATAAGCATAATGAAATTAATGCTGGAATCATCTTCAGGATGCTAGAATAAACTAAATACAGCAAAAATTTTGAGTCTACAACGTTTAGTTTAGGTGTGAGAGCCAAAATGAACTTTTTATTGCTTTAAACGCGTTTTCAGCCCCTGATTGTACACTTAAGGTGAAAATGTCAAAATCTTAAAAATGAGCATAAGCACAATGAAATTAATGCTGGAATCATCTTCAGGATGCTAGAATACACTAAAATACAGCAAAAATTTTGAGTCTACAACGTTTATTTTAGGTGTGTGAGCCAAAATGAACTTTTTATTGCTTTAAATGCGTTTTCAGCCTTATTGTGCACTTTAGGTGAAAATGTCAAAATCTTAAAAATGAGCATAAGCATAATGAAATTAATGCTGGAATCATCTTCAGGATGCTAGAATAAACTAAATACAGCAAAAATTTTGAGTCTACAACGTTTAGTTTAGGTGTGAGAGCCAAAATGAACTTTTTATTGCTTTAAAGGAGTTTTCAGCCCCTCATTGTACACTTAAGGTGAAAATGTCAAAATCTTCAAAATGAGCATAAGCACAATGAAATTAATGCTGGAATCATCTTCAGGAGGCTAGAATACACTAAATACACTAAAAATTTTGAGTCTACAACGTTTATTTTAGGTGTGTGAGCCAAAATGAACTTTTTATTGCTTTAAATGCGTTTTCAGCCTGATTGTGCACTTTAGGTGAAAATGTCAAAATCTTAAAAATGAGCATAAGCACAATGAAATTAATGCTGGAATCATCTTCAGGATGCTAGAATACACTAAATACAGCAAAAATTTTGAGTCTACAACGTTTAGTTTAAGTGTGAGAGCCAAAATGAACTTTTTATTGCTTTAAACGCGTTTTCAGCCCCTGATTGTACACTTAAGGTGAAAATGTCAAAATCTTCAAAATGGGCATAAGCACAATGAAATTAATGCTGGAATCATCTTCAGGATGCTAGAATACACTAAATACAGCAAAAATTTTGAGTCTACAACGTTTAGTTTAGGTGTGAGAGCCAAAATGAACTTTTTATGGCTTTGAATGCGTTTTCAGCCTGATTGTGCACTTTAGGTGAAAATGTCAAAATCTTAAAAATGAGCATAAGTACAATGAAATTAATGCTCGAATCAACTTCAGGATGCTAGAATACACTAAATACAGCAAAAATTTTGAGTCTACAACGTTTAGTTTAGGTGTGAGAGCCAAAATGAACTTTTTATGGCTTTAAATGCGTTTTCAGCCTGATTGTGCACTTTAGGTGAAAATGTCAAAATCTTCAAAATGAGCATAAGGACAGTGAAATTAATGCTGGAATCATCTTCAGGATGCTAGAATACACTAAATACAGCAAAAATTTTGAGTCTACAACGTTTAGTTTAGGTGTGAGAGCCAAAATGAACTTTTTATTGCTTTAAACGCGTTTTCAGCCCCTGATTGTACACTTAAGGTGAAAATGTCAAAATCTTCAAAATGGGCATAAGCACAATGAAATTAATGCTGGAATCATCTTCAGGATGCTAGAATACACTAAATACAGCAAAAATTTTGAGTCTACAACGTTTATTTTAGGTGTGTGAGCCAAAAAGAACTTTGTATTGCTTTAAATGCGTTTTCAGCCTGATTGTGCACTTTAGGTGAAAATGTCAAAATCTTAAAAATGAGCATAAGCATAATGAAATTAATGCTGGAATCATCTTCAGGATGCTAGAATAAACTAAATACAGCAAAAATTTTGAGTCTACAACGTTTATTTTAGGTGTGTGAGCCAAAATGATATTTTTATGGCTTTAAATGCGTTTTCAGCCTGATTGTGCACTTTAGGTGAAAATGTCAAAATCTTCAAAATGAGCATAAGGACAGTGAAATTAATGCTGGAATCATCTTCAGGATGCTAGAATACACTAAATACAGCAAAAATTTTGAGTCTACAACGTTTAGTTTAGGTGTGAGAGCCAAAATGAACTTTTTATTGCTTTAAACGCGTTTTTAGCCCCTGATTGTACACTTAAGGTGAAAATGTCAAAATCTTCAAAATGGGCATAAGCACAATGAAATTAATGCTGGAATCATCTTCAGGATGCTAGAATACACTAAATACAGCAAAAATTTTGAGTCTACAACGTTTAGTTTAGGTGTGAGAGCCAAAATGAACTTTTTATTGCTTTAAATGCGTTTTCAGCCTTATTGTGCACTTTAGGTGAAAATGTCAAAATCTTAAAAATGAGCATAAGCATAATGAAATTAATGCTGGAATCATCTTCAGGATGCTAGAATAAACTAAATACAGCAAAAATTTTGAGTCTACAACGTTTAGTTTAGGTGTGAGAGCCAAAATGAACTTTTTATTGCTTTAAACGCGTTTTCAGCCCCTGATTGTACACTTAAGGTGAAAATGTCAAAATCTTAAAAATGAGCATAAGCACAAAGAAATTAATGCTGGAATCATCTTCAGGATGCTAGAATACACTAAATACAGCAAAAATTTTGAGTCGACAACGTTTAGCTTAGGTGTGAGAGCCAAAATGAACTTTTAATTGCTTTAAACGCGTTTTCAGCCCCTGATTGTACACGTAAGGTGAAAATGTCAAAATCTTCAAAATGAGCATAAGCACAATGAAATTAATTTTGGAATCATCTTCAGGATGCTAGAATACACTAAAATACAGCAAAAATTTTGAGTCTACAACGTTTATTTTAGGTGTGTGAGCCAAAATGAACTTTTTATTGCTTTAAATGCGTTTTTAGCCTGATTGTGCACTTTAGGTGAAAATGTCAAAATCTTAAAAATGGGCATAAGCACAATGAAATTAATGCTGGAATCATCTTCAGGATGCTAGAATACACTAAATACAGCAAAAATTTTGAGTCTACAACGTTTAGTTTAGGTGTGAGAGCCAAAATGAACTTTTTATTGCTTTAAAGGCGTTTTCAGCCCCTCAATGTACACTTAAGGTGAAAATGTCAAAATCTTCAAAATGAGCATAAGCACAATGAAATTAATGCTGGAATCATCTTCAGGAGGCTAGAATACACTAAATACACTAAAAATTTTGAGTCTACAATGTTTATTTTAGGTGTGTGAGCCAAAATGAACTTTTTATTGCTTTAAATGCGTTTTCAGCCTGATTGTGCACTTTAGGTGAAAATGTCAAAATCTTCAAAATGAGCATAAGCACAATGAAATTAATGCTGGAATCATCTTCAGGATGCTAGAATAAACTAAATACAGCAAAAATTTTGAGTCTACAACGTTTAGTTTAGGTGTGAGAGCCAAAATGAACTTTTTATTGCTTTAAACGCGTTTTCAGCCCCTGATTGTACACGTAAGGTGAAAATGTCAAAATCTTAAAAATGAGCATAAGCACAATGAAATTAATGCTGGAATCATCTTCAGGATGCTAGAATACACTAAATACAGCAAAAAATTTGAGTCTACAACGTTTAGTTTAGGTGTGAGAGCCAAAATGAACTTTTTATGGCTTTAAATGCATTTTCAGCCTGATTGTGCACTTTAGGTGAAAATGTCAAAATCTTCAAAATGAGCATAAGCACAATGAAATTAATGCTGGAATCATCTTCAGGATGCTAGAATACACTAAACACAGCAAAAATTTTGAGTCTACAACGTTTAGTTGTGAGAGCCAAAATGAACTTTTTATTGCTTTAAATGCGTTTTCAGCCTGATTGTGCACTTAAGGTGAAAATGTCAAAATCTTAAAAATGAGCATAAGCACAATGAAATTAATGCTGGAATCATCTTCAGGATGCTAGAATACACTAAATACAGCAAAAATTTTGAGTCTACAACGTTTAGTTTAGGTGTGAGAGCCAAAATGAATTTTTTATTGCTTTAAACGCGTTTTCAGCCTGATTGTGCACTTTAGGTGAAAATGTCAAAATCTTCAAAATGAGCATAAGTACAATGAAATTAATGCTCGAATCAACTTCAGGATGCTAGAATACACTAAATACAGCAAAAATTTTGAGTCTAAAACGTCTAGTTTAGGTGTGAGAGCCAAAATGAACTTTTTATGGCTTTAAATGCGTTTTCAGCCTGATTGTGCACTTTAGGTGAAAATGTCAAAATCTTCAAAATGAGCATAAGCACAGTGAAATAATGCTGGAATCATCTTCAGGATGCTAGAATACACTAAATACAGCAAAAATTTTGAGTCTACAACGTTTAGTTTAGGTGTGAGAGCCAAAATGAACTTTTTATTGCTTTAAACGCGTTTTCAGCCCCTGATTGTACACTTAAGGTGAAAATGTCAAAATCTTCAAAATGGGCATAAGCACAATGAAATTAATGCTGGAATCATCTTCAGGATGCTAGAATACACTAAATACAGCAAAAATTTTGAGTCTACAACGTTTATTTTAGGTGTGAGAGCCAAAATGAACTTTTTATTGCTTTAAACGCGTTTTCAGCCCCTGATTGTACACTTAAGGTGAAAATGTCAAAATCTTAAAAATGAGCATAAGCACAATGAAATTAATGCTGGAATCATCTTCAGGATGCTAGAATACACTAAATACAGCAAAAATTTTGAGTCTACAACGTTTAGTTTAGGTGTGAGAGCCAAAATGAACTTTTTATTGCTTTAAACGCGTTTTCAGCCCCTGATTGTACACGTAAGGTGAAAATGTCAAAATCTTAAAAATGATCATAAGCACAATGAAATTAATGCTGGAATCATCTTCAGGATGCTAGAATACACTAAATACAGCAAAAAATATTGAGTCTACAACGTTTAGTTTAGGTGTGAGAGCCAAAATGAACTTTTTATGGCTTTAAATGCATTTTCAGCCTGATTGTGCACTTTAGGTGAAAATGTCAAAATCTTAAAAATGAGCATAAGCATAATGAAATTAATGCTGGAATCATCTTCAGGATGCTAGAATAAACTAAATACAGCAAAAATTTTGAGTCTACAACGTTTAGTTTAGGTGTGAGAGCCAAAATGAACTTTTTATTGCTTTAAAGGAGTTTTCAGCCCCTCATTGTACACTTAAGGTGAAAATGTCAAAATCTTCAAAATGAGCATAAGCACAATGAAATTAATGCTGGAATCATCTTCAGGAGGCTAGAATACACTAAATACACTAAAAATTTTGAGTCTACAACGTTTATTTTAGGTGTGTGAGCCAAAATGAACTTTTTATTGCTTTAAATGCGTTTTCAGCCTGATTGTGCACTTTAGGTGAAAATGTCAAAATCTTAAAAATGAGCATAAGCACAATGAAATTAATGCTGGAATCATCTTCAGGATGCTAGAATACACTAAATACAGCAAAAATTTTGAGTCTACAACGTTTAGTTTAAGTGTGAGAGCCAAAATGAACTTTTTATTGCTTTAAACGCGTTTTCAGCCCCTGATTGTACACTTAAGGTGAAAATGTCAAAATCTTCAAAATGGGCATAAGCACAATGAAATTAATGCTGGAATCATCTTCAGGATGCTAGAATACACTAAATACAGCAAAAATTTTGAGTCTACAACGTTTAGTTTAGGTGTGAGAGCCAAAATGAACTTTTTATGGCTTTGAATGCGTTTTCAGCCTGATAGTGCACTTTAGGTGAAAATGTCAAAATCTTAAAAATGAGCATAAGTACAATGAAATTAATGCTCGAATCAACTTCAGGATGCTAGAATACACTAAATACAGCAAAAATTTTGAGTCTACAACGTTTAGTTTAGGTGTGAGAGCCAAAATGAACATTTTATGGCTTTAAATGCGTTTTCAGCCTGATTGTGCACTTTAGGTGAAAATGTCAAAATCTTCAAAATGAGCATAAGGACAGTGAAATTAATGCTGGAATCATCTTCAGGATGCTAGAATACACTAAATACAGCAAAAATTTTGAGTCTACAACGTTTAGTTTAGGTGTGAGAGCCAAAATGAACTTTTTATTGCTTTAAACGCGTTTTCAGCCCCTGATTGTACACTTAAGGTGAAAATGTCAAAATCTTCAAAATGGGCATAAGCACAATGAAATTAATGCTGGAATCATCTTCAGGATGCTAGAATACACTAAATACAGCAAAAATTTTGAGTCTACAACGTTTATTTTAGGTGTGTGAGCCAAAAAGAACTTTGTATTGCTTTAAATGCGTTTTCAGCCTGATTGTGCACTTTAGGTGAAAATGTCAAAATCTTCAAAATGAGCATAAGGACAGTGAAATTAATGCTGGAATCATCTTCAGGATGCTAGAATACACTAAATACAGCAAAAATTTTGAGTCTACAACGTTTAGTTTAGGTGTGAGAGCCAAAATGAACTTTTTATTGCTTTAAACGCGTTTTTAGCCCCTGATTGTACACTTAAGGTGAAAATGTCAAAATCTTCAAAATGGGCATAAGCACAATGAAATTAATGCTGGAATCATCTTCAGGATGCTAGAATACACTAAATACAGCAAAAATTTTGAGTCTACAACGTTTAGTTTAGGTGTGAGAGCCAAAATGAACTTTTTATTGCTTTAAACGCGTTTTCAGCCCCTGATTGTACACTTAAGGTGAAAATGTCAAAATCTTAAAAATGAGCATAAGCACAAAGAAATTAATGCTGGAATCATCTTCAGGATGCTAGAATACACTAAATACAGCAAAAATTTTGAGTCGACAACGTTTAGCTTAGGTGTGAGAGCCAAAATGAACTTTTAATTGCTTTAAACGCGTTTTCAGCCCCTGATTGTACACGTAAGGTGAAAATGTCAAAATCTTCAAAATGAGCATAAGCACAATGAAATTAATTTTGGAATCATCTTCAGGATGCTAGAATACACTAAAATACAGCAAAAATTTTGAGTCTACAACGTTTATTTTAGGTGTGTGAGCCAAAATGAACTTTTTATTGCTTTAAATGCGTTTTTAGCCTGATTGTGCACTTTAGGTGAAAATGTCAAAATCTTAAAAATGGGCATAAGCACAATGAAATTAATGCTGGAATCATCTTCAGGATGCTAGAATACACTAAATACAGCAAAAATTTTGAGTCTACAACGTTTAGTTTAGGTGTGAGAGCCAAAATGAACTTTTTATTGCTTTAAAGGCGTTTTCAGCCCCTCAATGTACACTTAAGGTGAAAATGTCAAAATCTTCAAAATGAGCATAAGCACAATGAAATTAATGCTGGAATCATCTTCAGGAGGCTAGAATACACTAAATACACTAAAAATTTTGAGTCTACAATGTTTATTTTAGGTGTGTGAGCCAAAATGAACTTTTTATTGCTTTAAATGCGTTTTCAGCCTGATTGTGCACTTTAGGTGAAAATGTCAAAATCTTCAAAATGAGCATAAGCACAATGAAATTAATGCTGGAATCATCTTCAGGATGCTAGAATAAACTAAATACAGCAAAAATTTTGAGTCTACAACGTTTAGTTTAGGTGTGAGAGCCAAAATGAACTTTTTATTGCTTTAAACGCGTTTTCAGCCCCTGATTGTACACGTAAGGTGAAAATGTCAAAATCTTAAAAATGAGCATAAGCACAATGAAATTAATGCTGGAATCATCTTCAGGATGCTAGAATACACTAAATACAGCAAAAAATTTGAGTCTACAACGTTTAGTTTAGGTGTGAGAGCCAAAATGAACTTTTTATGGCTTTAAATGCATTTTCAGCCTGATTGTGCACTTTAGGTGAAAATGTCAAAATCTTCAAAATGAGCATAAGCACAATGAAATTAATGCTGGAATCATCTTCAGGATGCTAGAATACACTAAACACAGCAAAAATTTTGAGTCTACAACGTTTAGTTGTGAGAGCCAAAATGAACTTTTTATTGCTTTAAATGCGTTTTCAGCCTGATTGTGCACTTAAGGTGAAAATGTCAAAATCTTAAAAATGAGCATAAGCACAATGAAATTAATGCTGGAATCATCTTCAGGATGCTAGAATACACTAAATACAGCAAAAATTTTGAGTCTACAACGTTTAGTTTAAGTGTGAGAGCCAAAATGAACTTTTTATTGCTTTAAACGCGTTTTCAGCCCCTGATTGTACACTTAAGGTGAAAATGTCAAAATCTTCAAAATGGGCATAAGCACAATGAAATTAATGCTGGAATCATCTTCAGGATGCTAGAATACACTAAATACAGCAAAAATTTTGATTCTACAACGTTTAGTTTAGGTGTGAGAGCCAAAATGAACTTTTTATGGCTTTGAATGCGTTTTCAGCCTGATTGTGCACTTTAGGTGAAAATGTCAAAATCTTAAAAATGAGCATAAGTACAATGAAATTAATGCTCGAATCAACTTCAGGATGCTAGAATACACTAAATACAGCAAAAATTTTGAGTCTACAACGTCTAGTTTAGGTGTGAGAGCCAAAATGAACTTTTTATGGCTTTAAATGCGTTTTCAGCCTGATTGTGCACTTTAGGTGAAAATGTCAAAATCTTCAAAATGAGCATAAGCACAGTGAAATTAATGCTGGAATCATCTTCAGGATGCTAGAATACACTAAATACAGCAAAAATTTTGAGTCTACAACGTTTAGTTTAGGTGTGAGAGCCAAAATGAACTTTTTATTGCTTTAAACGCGTTTTCAGCCCCTGATTGTACACTTAAGGTGAAAATGTCAAAATCTTCAAAATGGGCATAAGCACAATGAAATTAATGCTGGAATCATCTTCAGGATGCTAGAATACACTAAATACAGCAAAAATTTTGAGTCTACAACGTTTATTTTAGGTGTGAGAGCCAAAATGAACTTTTTATTGCTTTAAACGCGTTTTCAGCCCCTGATTGTACACTTAAGGTGAAAATGTCAAAATCTTAAAAATGAGCATAAGCACAATGAAATTAATGCTGGAATCATCTTCAGGATGCTAGAATACACTAAATACAGCAAAAATTTTGAGTCTACAACGTTTAGTTTAGGTGTGAGAGCCAAAATGAACTTTTTATTGCTTTAAACGCGTTTTCAGCCCCTGATTGTACACGTAAGGTGAAAATGTCAAAATCTTAAAAATGATCATAAGCACAATGAAATTAATGCTGGAATCATCTTCAGGATGCTAGAATACACTAAATACAGCAAAAAATATTGAGTCTACAACGTTTAGTTTAGGTGTGAGAGCCAAAATGAACTTTTTATGGCTTTAAATGCATTTTCAGCCTGATTGTGCACTTTAGGTGAAAATGTCAAAATCTTCAAAATGAGCATAAGCACAATGAAATTAATGCTGGAATCATCTTCAGGATGCTAGAATACACTAAACACAGCAAAAATTTTGAGTCTACAACGTTTAGTTGTGAGAGCCAAAATGAACTTTTTATTGCTTTAAATGCGTTTTCAGCCTGATTGTGCACTTTAGGTGAAAATGTCAAAATCTTAAAAATGAGAATAAGCACAATGAAATTAATGCTGGAATCATCTTCAGGATGCTAGAATACACTAAATATAGCAAAATTTTTTAGTCTACAACGTTTAGTTTAGGTGTGAGAGCCAAAATGAACTTTTTATTGCTTTAAACGCGTTTTCAGCCCCTGATTGTACACGTAAGGTGAAAATGTCAAAATCTTCAAAATGAGCATAAGCACGATGAAATTAATGCTGGAATCATCTTCAGGATGCTAGAATACACTAAAATACAGCAAAAATTTTGAGTCTTCAACGTTTATTTTAGGTGTGTGAGCCAAAATGAACTTTTTATTGCTTTAAATGCGTTTTTAGCATGATTGTGCACTTTAGGTGAAAATGTCAAAATCTTAAAAATGGGCATAAGCACAATGAAATTAATGCTGGAATCATCTTCAGGATGCTAGAATACACTAAATACAGCAAAATTTTTGAGTCTACAACGTTTAGTTTAGGTGTGAGAGCCAAAATGAACTTTTTATTGCTTTAAAGGCGTTTTCAGCCCCTCATTGTACACTTAAGGTGAAAATGTCAAAATCTTCAAAATGAGCATAAGCACAATGAAATTAATGCTGGAATCATCTTCAGGAGGCTAGAATACACTAAATACAGTAAAAATTTTGAGTCTACAACGTTTATTTTAGGTGTGTGAGCCAAAATGAACTTTTTATTGCTTTAAATGCGTTTTCAGCCTGATTGTGCACTTTAGGTGAAAATGTCAAAATCTTAAAAATGAGCATAAGCACAGTGAAATTAATGCTGGAATCATCTTCAGGATGCTAGAATACACTAAATACAGCAAAAATTTTGAGTCTACAACGTTTAGTTTAAGTGTGAGAGCCAAAATGAACTTTTTATTGCTTTAAACGCGTTTTCAGCCCCTGATTGTACACTTAAGGTGAAAATTTCAAAATCTTCAAAATGGGCATAAGCACAATGAAATTAATGCTGGAATCATCTTCAGGATGCTAGAATACACTAAATACAGCAAAAATTTTGAGTCTACAACGTTTAGTTTAGGTGTGAGAGCCAAAATGAACTTTTTATTGCTTTAAACGCGTTTTCAGCCCCTGATTGTACACTTAAGGTGAAAATGTCAAAATCTTCAAAATGGGCATAAGCACAATGAAATTAATGCTGGAATCATCTTCAGGATGCTAGAATACACTAAATACAGCAAAAATTTTGAGTCTACAACGTTTATTTTAGGTGTGAGAGCCAAAATGAACTTTTTATTGCTTTAAACGCGTTTTCAGCCCCTGATTGTACACTTAAGGTGAAAATGTCAAAATCTTAAAAATGAGCATAAGCACAATGAAATTAATGCTGGAATCATCTTCAGGATGCTAGAATACACTAAATACAGCAAAAATTTTGAGTCTACAACGTTTAGTTTAGGTGTGAGAGCCAAAATGAACTTTTTATTGCTTTAAACGCGTTTTCAGCCCCTGATTGTACACGTAAGGTGAAAATGTCAAAATCTTAAAAATGATCATAAGCACAATGAAATTAATGCTGGAATCATCTTCAGGATGCTAGAATACACTAAATACAGCAAAAAATATTGAGTCTACAACGTTTAGTTTAGGTGTGAGAGCCAAAATGAACTTTTTATGGCTTTAAATGCATTTTCAGCCTGATTGTGCACTTTAGGTGAAAATGTCAAAATCTTCAAAATGAGCATAAGCACAATGAAATTAATGCTGGAATCATCTTCAGGATGCTAGAATACACTAAACACAGCAAAAATTTTGAGTCTACAACGTTTAGTTGTGAGAGCCAAAATGAACTTTTTATTGCTTTAAATGCGTTTTCAGCCTGATTGTGCACTTTAGGTGAAAATGTCAAAATCTTAAAAATGAGAATAAGCACAATGAAATTAATGCTGGAATCATCTTCAGGATGCTAGAATACACTAAATATAGCAAAATTTTTTAGTCTACAACGTTTAGTTTAGGTGTGAGAGCCAAAATGAACTTTTTATTGCTTTAAACGCGTTTTCAGCCCCTGATTGTACACGTAAGGTGAAAATGTCAAAATCTTCAAAATGAGCATAAGCACGATGAAATTAATGCTGGAATCATCTTCAGGATGCTAGAATACACTAAAATACAGCAAAAATTTTGAGTCTTCAACGTTTATTTTAGGTGTGTGAGCCAAAATGAACTTTTTATTGCTTTAAATGCGTTTTTAGCATGATTGTGCACTTTAGGTGAAAATGTCAAAATCTTAAAAATGGGCATAAGCACAATGAAATTAATGCTGGAATCATCTTCAGGATGCTAGAATACACTAAATACAGCAAAATTTTTGAGTCTACAACGTTTAGTTTAGGTGTGAGAGCCAAAATGAACTTTTTATTGCTTTAAAGGCGTTTTCAGCCCCTCATTGTACACTTAAGGTGAAAATGTCAAAATCTTCAAAATGAGCATAAGCACAATGAAATTAATGCTGGAATCATCTTCAGGAGGCTAGAATACACTAAATACAGTAAAAATTTTGAGTCTACAACGTTTATTTTAGGTGTGTGAGCCAAAATGAACTTTTTATTGCTTTAAATGCGTTTTCAGCCTGATTGTGCACTTTAGGTGAAAATGTCAAAATCTTAAAAATGAGCATAAGCACAGTGAAATTAATGCTGGAATCATCTTCAGGATGCTAGAATACACTAAATACAGCAAAAATTTTGAGTCTACAACGTTTAGTTTAAGTGTGAGAGCCAAAATGAACTTTTTATTGCTTTAAACGCGTTTTCAGCCCCTGATTGTACACTTAAGGTGAAAATTTCAAAATCTTCAAAATGGGCATAAGCACAATGAAATTAATGCTGGAATCATCTTCAGGATGCTAGAATACACTAAATACAGCAAAAATTTTGAGTCTACAACGTTTAGTTTAGGTGTGAGAGCCAAAATGAACTTTTTATGGCTTTGAATGCGTTTTCAGCCTGATTGTGCACTTTAGGTGAAAATGTCAAAATCTTAAGAATGAGCATAAGTACAATGAAATTAATGCTCGAATCAACTTCAGGATGCTAGAATACACTAAATACAGCAAAAATTTTGAGTCTACAACGTTTAGTTTAGGTGTGAGAGCCAAAATGAACTTTTTATTGCTTTAAATGCGTTTTCAGCCTGATTGTGCACTTTAGGTGAAAATGTCAAAATCTTCAAAATGAGCATAAGCACAATGAAATTAATGCTGGAATCATCTTCAGGATGCTAGAATACACTAAATATAGCAAAATTTTTGAGTCTACAACGTTTAGTTTAGGTGTGAGAGCCAAAATGAACTTTTTATTGCTTTAAAGGCGTTTTCAGCCCCTCATTGTACACTTAAGGTGAAAATGTCAAAATCTTCAAAATGAGCATAAGCACAATGAAATTAATGCTGGAATCATCTTCAGGAGGCTAGAATACACTAAATACAGTAAAAATTTTGAGTCTACAACGTTTATTTTAGGTGTGTGAGCCAAAATGAACTTTTTATTGCTTTAAATGCGTTTTCAGCCTGATTGTGCACTTTAGGTGAAAATGTCAAAATCTTAAAAATGAGCATAAGCACAGTGAAATTAATGCTGGAATCATCTTCAGGATGCTAGAATACACTAAATACAGCAAAAATTTTGAGTCTACAACGTTTAGTTTAAGTGTGAGAGCCAAAATGAACTTTTTATTGCTTTAAACGCGTTTTCAGCCCCTGATTGTACACTTAAGGTGAAAATGTCAAAATCTTCAAAATGGGCATAAGCACAATGAAATTAATGCTGGAATCATCTTCAGGATGCTAGAATACACTAAATACAGCAAAAATTTTGAGTCTACAACGTTTAGTTTAGGTGTGAGAGCCAAAATGAACTTTTTATGGCTTTGAATGCGTTTTCAGCCTGATTGTGCACTTTAGGTGAAAATGTCAAAATCTTAAGAATGAGCATAAGTACAATGAAATTAATGCTCGAATCAACTTCAGGATGCTAGAATACACTAAATACAGCAAAAATTTTGAGTCTACAACGTTTAGTTTAGGTGTGAGAGCCAAAATGAACTTTTTATGGCTTTAAATGCGTTTTCAGCCTGATTGTGCACTTTAGGTGAAAATGTCAAAATCTTCAAAATGAGCATAAGCACAGTGAAATTAATGCTGGAATCATCTTCAGGATGCTAGAATACACTAAATACAGCAAAAATTTTGAGTCTACAACGTTTAGTTTAGGTGTGAGAGCCAAAATGAACTTTTTATTGCTTTAAACGCGTTTTCAGCCCCTGATTGTACACTTAAGGTGAAAATGTCAAAATCTTCAAAATGAGCATAAGCACAATGAAATTAATGCTGGAATCATCTTCAGGATGCTAGAATACACTAAATACAGCAAAAATTTTGAGTCTACAACGTTTAGTTTAGGTGTGAGAGCCAAAATGAACTTTTTATTGCTTTAAACGCGTTTTTAGCCCCTGATTGTACACTTAAGGTGAAAATGTCAAAATCTTCAAAATGGGCATAAGCACAATGAAATTAATGCTGGAATCATCTTCAGGATGCTAGAATACACTAAATACAGCAAAAATTTTGAGTCTACAACGTTTAGTTTAGGTGTGAGAGCCAAAATGAACTTTTTATTGCTTTAAACGCGTTTTCAGCCCCTGATTGTACACTTAAGGTGAAAATGTCAAAATCTTAAAAATGAGCATAAGCACAAAGAAATTAATGCTGGAATCATCTTCAGGATGCTAGAATACACTAAATACAGCAAAAATTTTGAGTCGACAACGTTTAGCTTAGGTGTGAGAGCCAAAATGAACTTTTAATTGCTTTAAACGCGTTTTCAGCCCCTGATTGTACACGTAAGGTGAAAATGTCAAAATCTTCAAAATGAGCATAAGCACAATGAAATTAATTTTGGAATCATCTTCAGGATGCTAGAATACACTAAAATACAGCAAAAATTTTGAGTCTACAACGTTTATTTTAGGTGTGTGAGCCAAAATGAACTTTTTATTGCTTTAAATGCGTTTTTAGCCTGATTGTGCACTTTAGGTGAAAATGTCAAAATCTTAAAAATGGGCATAAGCACAATGAAATTAATGCTGGAATCATCTTCAGGATGCTAGAATACACTAAATACAGCAAAAATTTTGAGTCTACAACGTTTAGTTTAGGTGTGAGAGCCAAAATGAACTTTTTATTGCTTTAAAGGCGTTTTCAGCCCCTCAATGTACACTTAAGGTGAAAATGTCAAAATCTTCAAAATGAGCATAAGCACAATGAAATTAATGCTGGAATCATCTTCAGGAGGCTAGAATACACTAAATACACTAAAAATTTTGAGTCTACAATGTTTATTTTAGGTGTGTGAGCCAAAATGAACTTTTTATTGCTTTAAATGCGTTTTCAGCCTGATTGTGCACTTTAGGTGAAAATGTCAAAATCTTCAAAATGAGCATAAGCACAATGAAATTAATGCTGGAATCATCTTCAGGATGCTAGAATAAACTAAATACAGCAAAAATTTTGAGTCTACAACGTTTAGTTTAGGTGTGAGAGCCAAAATGAACTTTTTATTGCTTTAAACGCGTTTTCAGCCCCTGATTGTACACGTAAGGTGAAAATGTCAAAATCTTAAAAATGAGCATAAGCACAATGAAATTAATGCTGGAATCATCTTCAGGATGCTAGAATACACTAAATACAGCAAAAAATTTGAGTCTACAACGTTTAGTTTAGGTGTGAGAGCCAAAATGAACTTTTTATGGCTTTAAATGCATTTTCAGCCTGATTGTGCACTTTAGGTGAAAATGTCAAAATCTTCAAAATGAGCATAAGCACAATGAAATTAATGCTGGAATCATCTTCAGGATGCTAGAATACACTAAACACAGCAAAAATTTTGAGTCTACAACGTTTAGTTGTGAGAGCCAAAATGAACTTTTTATTGCTTTAAATGCGTTTTCAGCCTGATTGTGCACTTAAGGTGAAAATGTCAAAATCTTAAAAATGAGCATAAGCACAATGAAATTAATGCTGGAATCATCTTCAGGATGCTAGAATACACTAAATACAGCAAAAATTTTGAGTCTACAACGTTTAGTTTAAGTGTGAGAGCCAAAATGAACTTTTTATTGCTTTAAACGCGTTTTCAGCCCCTGATTGTACACTTAAGGTGAAAATGTCAAAATCTTCAAAATGGGCATAAGCACAATGAAATTAATGCTGGAATCATCTTCAGGATGCTAGAATACACTAAATACAGCAAAAATTTTGAGTCTACAACGTTTAGTTTAGGTGTGAGAGCCAAAATGAACTTTTTATGGCTTTGAATGCGTTTTCAGCCTGATTGTGCACTTTAGGTGAAAATGTCAAAATCTTAAAAATGAGCATAAGTACAATGAAATTAATGCTCGAATCAACTTCAGGATGCTAGAATACACTAAATACAGCAAAAATTTTGAGTCTACAACGTCTAGTTTAGGTGTGAGAGCCAAAATGAACTTTTTATGGCTTTAAATGCGTTTTCAGCCTGATTGTGCACTTTAGGTGAAAATGTCAAAATCTTCAAAATGAGCATAAGCACAGTGAAATTAATGCTGGAATCATCTTCAGGATGCTAGAATACACTAAATACAGCAAAAATTTTGAGTCTACAACGTTTAGTTTAGGTGTGAGAGCCAAAATGAACTTTTTATTGCTTTAAACGCGTTTTCAGCCCCTGATTGTACACTTAAGGTGAAAATGTCAAAATCTTCAAAATGGGCATAAGCACAATGAAATTAATGCTGGAATCATCTTCAGGATGCTAGAATACACTAAATACAGCAAAATTTTTGAGTCTACAACGTTTATTTTAGGTGTGAGAGCCAAAATGAACTTTTTATTGCTTTAAACGCGTTTTCAGCCCCTGATTGTACACTTAAGGTGAAAATGTCAAAATCTTAAAAATGAGCATAAGCACAATGAAATTAATGCTGGAATCATCTTCAGGATGCTAGAATACACTAAATACAGCAAAAATTTTGAGTCTACAACGTTTAGTTTAGGTGTGAGAGCCAAAATGAACTTTTTATTGCTTTAAACGCGTTTTCAGCCCCTGATTGTACACGTAAGGTGAAAATGTCAAAATCTTAAAAATGATCATAAGCACAATGAAATTAATGCTGGAATCATCTTCAGGATGCTAGAATACACTAAATACAGCAAAAAATATTGAGTCTACAACGTTTAGTTTAGGTATGAGAGCCAAAATGAACTTTTTATGGCTTTAAATGCATTTTCAGCCTGATTGTGCACTTTAGGTGAAAATGTCAAAATCTTCAAAATGAGCATAAGCACAATGAAATTAATGCTGGAATCATCTTCAGGATGCTAGAATACACTAAACACAGCAAAAATTTTGAGTCTACAACGTTTAGTTGTGAGAGCCAAAATGAACTTTTTATTGCTTTAAATGCGTTTTCAGCCTGATTGTGCACTTTAGGTGAAAATGTCAAAATCTTAAAAATGAGAATAAGCACAATGAAATTAATGCTGGAATCATCTTCAGGATGCTAGAATACACTAAATATAGCAAAATTTTTTAGTCTACAACGTTTAGTTTAGGTGTGAGAGCCAAAATGAACTTTTTATTGCTTTAAACGCGTTTTCAGCCCCTGATTGTACACGTAAGGTGAAAATGTCAAAATCTTCAAAATGAGCATAAGCACAATGAAATTAATGCTGGAATCATCTTCAGGATGCTAGAATACACTAAAATACAGCAAAAATTTTGAGTCTTCAACGTTTATTTTAGGTGTGTGAGCCAAAATGAACTTTTTATTGCTTTAAATGCGTTTTTAGCCTGATTGTGCACTTTAGGTGAAAATGTCAAAATCTTAAAAATGGGCATAAGCACAATGAAATTAATGCTGGAATCATCTTCAGGATGCTAGAATACACTAAATACAGCAAAATTTTTGAGTCTACAACGTTTAGTTTAGGTGTGAGAGCCAAAATGAACTTTTTATTGCTTTAAAGACGTTTTCAGCCCCTCATTGTACACTTAAGGTGAAAATGTCAAAATCTTCAAAATGAGCATAAGCACAATGAAATTAATGCTGGAATCATCTTCAGGAGGCTAGAATACACTAAATACACTAAAAATTTTGAGTCTACAACGTTTATTTTAGGTGTGTGAGCCAAAATGAACTTTTTATTGCTTTAAATGCGTTTTCAGCCTGATTGTGCACTTTAGGTGAAAATGTCAAAATCTTAAAAATGAGCATAAGCACAATGAAATTAATGCTGGAATCATCTTCAGGATGCTAGAATACACTAAATACAGCAAAAATTTTGAGTCTACAACGTTTAGTTTAAGTGTGAGAGCCAAAATGAACTTTTTATTGCTTTAAACGTGTTTTCAGCCCCTGATTGTACACTTAAGGTGAAAATGTCAAAATCTTCAAAATGGGCATAAGCACAATGAAATTAATGCTGGAATCATCTTCAGGATGCAAGAATACACTAAATACAGCAAAAATTTTGAGTCTACAACGTTTAGTTTAGGTGTGAGAGCCAAAATGAACTTTTTATAGCTTTGAATGCGTTTTCAGCCTGATTGTGCACTTTAGGTGAAAATGTCAAAATCTTAAAAATGAGCATAAGTACAATGAAATTAATGCTCGAATCAACTTCAGGATGCTAGAATACACTAAATACAGCAAAAATTTTGAGTCTACAACGTTTAGTTTAGGTGTGAGAGCCAAAATGAACTTTTTATGGCTTTAAATGCGTTTTCAGCCTGATTGTGCACTTTAGGTGAAAATGTCAAAATCTTCAAAATGAGCATAAGCACAGTGAAATTAATGCTGGAATCATCTTCAGGATGCTAGAATACACTAAATACAGCAAAAATTTTGAGTCTACAACGTTTAGTTTAGGTGTGAGAGCCAAAATGAACTTTTTATTGCTATAAACGCGTTTTCAGCCCCTGATTGTACACTTAAGGTGAAAATGTCAAAATCTTCAAAATGGGCATAAGCACAATGAAATTAATGCTGGAATCATCTTCAGGATGCTAGAATACACTAAATACAGCAAAAATTTTGAGTCTACAACGTTTAGTTTAGGTGTGAGAGCCAAAATGAACTTTTTATTGCTTTAAATGCGTTTTTAGCCTGATTGTGCACTTTAGGTGAAAATGTCAAAATCTTAAAAATTTGCATAAGCACAATGAAATTAATGCTGGAATCATCTTCAGGATGCTAGAATACACTAAATACAGCAAAATTTTTGAGTCTACAACGTTTAGTTTAGGTGTGAGAGCCAAAATGAACTTTTTATTGCTTTAAAGGCGTTTTCAGCCCCTTATTGTACACTTAAGGTGAAAATGTCAAAATCTTCAAAATGATCATAAGCACAATGAAATTAATGCTGGAATCATCTTCAGGAGGCTAGAATACACTAAATACACTAAAAATTTTGAGTCTACAACGTTTATTTTAGGTGTGTGAGCCAAAATGAACTTTTTATTGCTTTAAATGCGTTTTCAGCCTGATTGTGCACTTTAGATGAAAATGTCAAAATCTTAAAAATGAGCATAAGCACAATGAAATTAATGCTGGAATCATCTTCAGGATGCTAGAATACACTAAATACAGCAAAAATTTTGAGTCTACAACGTTTAGTTTAAGTGTGAGAGCCAAAATGAACTTTTTATTGCTTTAAACGCGTTTTCAGCCCCTGATTGTACACTTAAGGTGAAAATGTCAAAATCTTCAAAATGGGCATAAGCACAATGAAATTAATGCTGGAATCATCTTCAGGATGCTAGAATACACTAAATACAGCAAAAATTTTGAGTCTACAACGTTTAGTTTAGGTGTGAGAGCCAAAATGAACTTTTTATGGCTTTGAATGCGTTTTCAGCCTGATTGTGCACTTTAGGTGAAAATGTCAAAATCTTAAAAATGAGCATAAGTACAATGAAATTAATGCTCGAATCAACTTCAGGATGCTAGAATACACTAAATACAGCAAAAATTTTGAGTCTACAACGTTTAGTTTAGGTGTGAGAGCCAAAATGAACTTTTTATGGCTTTAAATGCGTTTTCAGCCTGATTGTGCACTTTAGGTGAAAATGTCAAAATCTTCAAAATGAGCATAAGCACAGTGAAATTAATGCTGGAATCATCTTCAGGATGCTAGAATACACTAAATACAGCAAAAAATTTTGAGTCTACAACGTTTAGTTTAGGTGTGAGAGCCAAAATGAACTTTTTATTGCTATAAACGCGTTTTCAGCCCCTGATTGTACACTTAAGGTGAAAATGTCAAAATCTTCAAAATGGGCATAAGCACAATGAAATTAATGCTGGAATCATCTTCAGGATGCTAGAATACACTAAATACAGCAAAAATTTTGAGTCTACAACGTTTAGTTTAGGTGTGAGAGCCAAAATGAACTTTTTATTGCTTTAAACGCGTTTTCAGCCCCTGATTGTACACTTAAGGTGAAAATGTCAAAATCTTCAAAATGAGCATAAGCACAATGAAATTAATGCTGGAATCATCTTCAGGATGCTAGAATACACTAAATACAGCAAAAATTTTGAGTCTACAACGTTTATTTTAGGTGTGTGAGCCAAAAAGAACTTTTTATTGCTTTAAATGCGTTTTCAGCCTGATTGTGCACTTTAGGTGAAAATGTCAAAATCTTAAAAATGAGCATAAGCATAATGAAATTAATGCTGGAATCATCTTCAGGATGCTAGAATAAACTAAATACAGCAAAAATTTGGAGTCTACAACGTTTAGTTTAGGTGTGAGAGCCAAAATGAACTTTTTATTGCTTTAAACGCGTTTTCAGCCCCTGATTGTACACTTAAGGTGAAAATGTCAAAATCTTAAAAATGAGCATAAGCACAATGAAATTAATGCTGGAATCATCTTCAGGATGCTAGAATACACTAAAATACAGCAAAAATTTTGAGTCTACAACGTTTATTTTAGGTGTGTGAGCCAAAATGAACTTTTTATTGCTTTAAATGCGTTTTTAGCCTGATTGTGCACTTTAGGTGAAAATGTCAAAATCTTAAAAATGAGCATAAGCACAATGAAATTAATGCTGGAATCATCTTCAGGATGCTAGAATACACTAAATACAGCAAAAATTTTGAGTCTACAACGTTTAGTTTAGGTGTGAGAGCCAAAATGAACTTTTTATTGCTTTAAAGGAGTTTTCAGCCCCTCATTGTACACTTAAGGTGAAAATGTCAAAATCTTCAAAATGAGCATAAGCACAATGAAATTAATGCTGGAATCATCTTCAGGATGCTAGAATACACTAAATACAGCAAAAATTTTGAGTCTACAACGTTTAGTTTAAGTGTGAGAGCCAAAATGAACTTTTTATTGCTTTAAACGCGTTTTCAGCCCCTGATTGTACACTTAAGGTGAAAATGTCAAAATCTTCAAAATGGGCATAAGCACAATGAAATTAATGCTGGAATCATCTTCAGGATGCTAGAATACACTAAATACAGCAAAAATTTTGAGTCTACAACGTTTAGTTTAGGTGTGAGAGCCAAAATGAACTTTTTATGGCTTTGAATGCGTTTTCAGCCTGATTGTGCACTTTAGGTGAAAATGTCAAAATCTTAAAAATGAGCATAAGTACAATGAAATTAATGCTCGAATCAACTTCAGGATGCTAGAATACACTAAATACAGCAAAAATTTTGAGTCTACAACGTTTAGTTTAGGTGTGAGAGCCAAAATGAACTTTTTATGGCTTTAAATGCGTTTTCAGCCTGATTGTGCACTTTAGGTGAAAATGTCAAAATCTTCAAAATGAGCATAAGGACAGTGAAATTAATGCTGGAATCATCTTCAGGATGCTAGAATACACTAAATACAGCAAAAATTTTGAGTCTACAACGTTTAGTTTAGGTGTGAGAGCCAAAATGAACTTTTTATTGCTTTAAACGCGTTTTCAGCCCCTGATTGTACACTTAAGGTGAAAATGTCAAAATCTTCAAAATGGGCATAAGCACAATGAAATTAATGCTGGAATCATCTTCAGGATGCTAGAATACACTAAATACAGCAAAAATTTTGAGTCTACAACGTTTAGTTTAGGTGTGAGAGCCAAAATGAACTTTTTATTGCTTTAAACGCGTTTTCAGCCCCTGATTGTACACTTAAGGTGAAAATGTCAAAATCTTCAAAATGGGCATAAGCACAATGAAATTAATGCTGGAATCATCTTCAGGATGCTAGAATACACTAAATACAGCAAAAATTTTGAGTCTACAACGTTTATTTTAGGTGTGAGAGCCAAAATGAACTTTTTATTGCTTTAAACGCGTTTTCAGCCCCTGATTGTACACTTAAGGTGAAAATGTCAAAATCTTAAAAATGAGCATAAGCACAATGAAATTAATGCTGGAATCATCTTCAGGATGCTAGAATACACTAAATACAGCAAAAATTTTGAGTCTACAACGTTTAGTTTAGGTGTGAGAGCCAAAATGAACTTTTTATTGCTTTAAACGCGTTTTCAGCCCCTGATTGTACACGTAAGGTGAAAATGTCAAAATCTTAAAAATGATCATAAGCACAATGAAATTTATGCTGGAATCATCTTCAGGATGCTAGAATACACTAAATACAGCAAAAAATATTGAGTCTACAACGTTTAGTTTAGGTGTGAGAGCCAAAATGAACTTTTTATGGCTTTAAATGCATTTTCAGCCTGATTGTGCACTTTAGGTGAAAATGTCAAAATCTTCAAAATGAGCATAAGCACAATGAAATTAATGCTGGAATCATCTTCAGGATGCTAGAATACACTAAACACAGCAAAAATTTTGAGTCTACAACGTTTAGTTGTGAGAGCCAAAATGAACTTTTTATTGCTTTAAATGCGTTTTCAGCCTGATTGTGCACTTTAGGTGAAAATGTCAAAATCTTAAAAATGAGAATAAGCACAATGAAATTAATGCTGGAATCATCTTCAGGATGCTAGAATACACTAAATATAGCAAAATTTTTTAGTCTACAACGTTTAGTTTAGGTGTGAGAGCCAAAATGAACTTTTTATTGCTTTAAACGCGTTTTCAGCCCCTGATTGTACACGTAAGGTGAAAATGTCAAAATCTTCAAAATGAGCATAAGCACAATGAAATTAATGCTGGAATCATCTTCAGGATGCTAGAATACACTAAAATACAGCAAAAATTTTGAGTCTTCAACGTTTATTTTAGGTGTGTGAGCCAAAATGAACTTTTTATTGCTTTAAATGCGTTTTTAGCCTGATTGTGCACTTTAGGTGAAAATGTCAAAATCTTAAAAATGGGCATAAGCACAATGAAATTAATGCTGGAATCATCTTCAGGATGCTAGAATACACTAAATACAGCAAAATTTTTGAGTCTACAACGTTTAGTTTAGGTGTGAGAGCCAAAATGAACTTTTTATTGCTTTAAAGGCGTTTTCAGCCCCTCATTGTACACTTAAGGTGAAAATGTCAAAATCTTCAAAATGAGCATAAGCACAATGAAATTAATGCTGGAATCATCTTCAGGAGGCTAGAATACACTAAATACACTAAAAATTTTGAGTCTACAACGTTTATTTTAGGTGTGTGAGCCAAAATGAACTTTTTATTGCTTTAAATGCGTTTTCAGCCTGATTGTGCACTTTAGGTGAAAATGTCAAAATCTTAAAAATGAGCATAAGCACAATGAAATTAATGCTGGAATCATCTTCAGGATGCTAGAATACACTAAATACAGCAAAAATTTTGAGTCTACAACGTTTAGTTTAAGTGTGAGAGCCAAAATGAACTTTTTATTGCTTTAAACGTGTTTTCAGCCCCTGATTGTACACTTAAGGTGAAAATGTCAAAATCTTCAAAATGGGCATAAGCACAATGAAATTAATGCTGGAATCATCTTCAGGATGCAAGAATACACTAAATACAGCAAAAATTTTGAGTCTACAACGTTTAGTTTAGGTGTGAGAGCCAAAATGAACTTTTTATGGCTTTGAATGCGTTTTCAGCCTGATTGTGCACTTTAGGTGAAAATGTCAAAATCTTAAAAATGAGCATAAGTACAATGAAATTAATGCTCGAATCAACTTCAGGATGCTAGAATACACTAAATACAGCAAAAATTTTGAGTCTACAACGTTTAGTTTAGGTGTGAGAGCCAAAATGAACTTTTTATGGCTTTAAATGCGTTTTCAGCCTGATTGTGCACTTTAGGTGAAAATGTCAAAATCTTCAAAATGAGCATAAGCACAGTGAAATTAATGCTGGAATCATCTTCAGGATGCTAGAATACACTAAATACAGCAAAAATTTTGAGTCTACAACGTTTAGTTTAGGTGTGAGAGCCAAAATGAACTTTTTATTGCTATAAACGCGTTTTCAGCCCCTGATTGTACACTTAAGGTGAAAATGTCAAAATCTTCAAAATGGGCATAAGCACAATGAAATTAATGCTGGAATCATCTTCAGGATGCTAGAATACACTAAATACAGCAAAAATTTTGAGTCTACAACGTTTAGTTTAGGTGTGAGAGCCAAAATGAACTTTTTATTGCTTTAAATGCGTTTTTAGCCTGATTGTGCACTTTAGGTGAAAATGTCAAAATCTTAAAAATTTGCATAAGCACAATGAAATTAATGCTGGAATCATCTTCAGGATGCTAGAATACACTAAATACAGCAAAATTTTTGAGTCTACAACGTTTAGTTTAGGTGTGAGAGCCAAAATGAACTTTTTATTGCTTTAAAGGCGTTTTCAGCCCCTCATTGTACACTTAAGGTGAAAATGTCAAAATCTTCAAAATGATCATAAGCACAATGAAATTAATGCTGGAATCATCTTCAGGAGGCTAGAATACACTAAATACACTAAAAATTTTGAGTCTACAACGTTTATTTTAGGTGTGTGAGCCAAAATGAACTTTTTATTGCTTTAAATGCGTTTTCAGCCTGATTGTGCACTTTAGATGAAAATGTCAAAATCTTAAAAATGAGCATAAGCACAATGAAATTAATGCTGGAATCATCTTCAGGATGCTAGAATACACTAAATACAGCAAAAATTTTGAGTCTACAACGTTTAGTTTAAGTGTGAGAGCCAAAATGAACTTTTTATTGCTTTAAACGCGTTTTCAGCCCCTGATTGTACACTTAAGGTGAAAATGTCAAAATCTTCAAAATGGGCATAAGCACAATGAAATTAATGCTGGAATCATCTTCAGGATGCTAGAATACACTAAATACAGCAAAAATTTTGAGTCTACAACGTTTAGTTTAGGTGTGAGAGCCAAAATGAACTTTTTATGGCTTTGAATGCGTTTTCAGCCTGATTGTGCACTTTAGGTGAAAATGTCAAAATCTTAAAAATGAGCATAAGTACAATGAAATTAATGCTCGAATCAACTTCAGGATGCTAGAATACACTAAATACAGCAAAAATTTTGAGTCTACAACGTTTAGTTTAGGTGTGAGAGCCAAAATGAACTTTTTATGGCTTTAAATGCGTTTTCAGCCTGATTGTGCACTTTAGGTGAAAATGTCAAAATCTTCAAAATGAGCATAAGCACAGTGAAATTAATGCTGGAATCATCTTCAGGATGCTAGAATACACTAAATACAGCAAAAAATTTTGAGTCTACAACGTTTAGTTTAGGTGTGAGAGCCAAAATGAACTTTTTATTGCTATAAACGCGTTTTCAGCCCCTGATTGTACACTTAAGGTGAAAATGTCAAAATCTTCAAAATGGGCATAAGCACAATGAAATTAATGCTGGAATCATCTTCAGGATGCTAGAATACACTAAATACAGCAAAAATTTTGAGTCTACAACGTTTAGTTTAGGTGTGAGAGCCAAAATGAACTTTTTATTGCTTTAAACGCGTTTTCAGCCCCTGATTGTACACTTAAGGTGAAAATGTCAAAATCTTCAAAATGAGCATAAGCACAATGAAATTAATGCTGGAATCATCTTCAGGATGCTAGAATACACTAAATACAGCAAAAATTTTGAGTCTACAACGTTTATTTTAGGTGTGTGAGCCAAAAAGAACTTTTTATTGCTTTAAATGCGTTTTCAGCCTGATTGTGCACTTTAGGTGAAAATGTCAAAATCTTAAAAATGAGCATAAGCATAATGAAATTAATGCTGGAATCATCTTCAGGATGCTAGAATAAACTAAATACAGCAAAAATTTGGAGTCTACAACGTTTAGTTTAGGTGTGAGAGCCAAAATGAACTTTTTATTGCTTTAAACGCGTTTTCAGCCCCTGATTGTACACTTAAGGTGAAAATGTCAAAATCTTAAAAATGAGCATAAGCACAATGAAATTAATGCTGGAATCATCTTCAGGATGCTAGAATACACTAAAATACAGCAAAAATTTTGAGTCTACAACGTTTATTTTAGGTGTGTGAGCCAAAATGAACTTTTTATTGCTTTAAATGCGTTTTTAGCCTGATTGTGCACTTTAGGTGAAAATGTCAAAATCTTAAAAATGAGCATAAGCACAATGAAATTAATGCTGGAATCATCTTCAGGATGCTAGAATACACTAAATACAGCAAAAATTTTGAGTCTACAACGTTTAGTTTAGGTGTGAGAGCCAAAATGAACTTTTTATTGCTTTAAAGGAGTTTTCAGCCCCTCATTGTACACTTAAGGTGAAAATGTCAAAATCTTCAAAATGAGCATAAGCACAATGAAATTAATGCTGGAATCATCTTCAGGATGCTAGAATACACTAAATACAGCAAAAATTTTGAGTCTACAACGTTTAGTTTAAGTGTGAGAGCCAAAATGAACTTTTTATTGCTTTAAACGCGTTTTCAGCCCCTGATTGTACACTTAAGGTGAAAATGTCAAAATCTTCAAAATGGGCATAAGCACAATGAAATTAATGCTGGAATCATCTTCAGGATGCTAGAATACACTAAATACAGCAAAAATTTTGAGTCTACAACGTTTAGTTTAGGTGTGAGAGCCAAAATGAACTTTTTATGGCTTTGAATGCGTTTTCAGCCTGATTGTGCACTTTAGGTGAAAATGTCAAAATCTTAAAAATGAGCATAAGTACAATGAAATTAATGCTCGAATCAACTTCAGGATGCTAGAATACACTAAATACAGCAAAAATTTTGAGTCTACAACGTTTAGTTTAGGTGTGAGAGCCAAAATGAACTTTTTATGGCTTTAAATGCGTTTTCAGCCTGATTGTGCACTTTAGGTGAAAATGTCAAAATCTTCAAAATGAGCATAAGGACAGTGAAATTAATGCTGGAATCATCTTCAGGATGCTAGAATACACTAAATACAGCAAAAATTTTGAGTCTACAACGTTTAGTTTAGGTGTGAGAGCCAAAATGAACTTTTTATTGCTTTAAACGCGTTTTCAGCCCCTGATTGTACACTTAAGGTGAAAATGTCAAAATCTTCAAAATGGGCATAAGCACAATGAAATTAATGCTGGAATCATCTTCAGGATGCTAGAATACACTAAATACAGCAAAAATTTTGAGTCTACAACGTTTAGTTTAGGTGTGAGAGCCAAAATGAACTTTTTATTGCTTTAAACGCGTTTTCAGCCCCTGATTGTACACTTAAGGTGAAAATGTCAAAATCTTCAAAATGGGCATAAGCACAATGAAATTAATGCTGGAATCATCTTCAGGATGCTAGAATACACTAAATACAGCAAAAATTTTGAGTCTACAACGTTTATTTTAGGTGTGAGAGCCAAAATGAACTTTTTATTGCTTTAAACGCGTTTTCAGCCCCTGATTGTACACTTAAGGTGAAAATGTCAAAATCTTAAAAATGAGCATAAGCACAATGAAATTAATGCTGGAATCATCTTCAGGATGCTA
Source organism: Vanacampus margaritifer (assembly GCF_051991255.1). Taxonomy (NCBI): domain Eukaryota; kingdom Metazoa; phylum Chordata; class Actinopteri; order Syngnathiformes; family Syngnathidae; genus Vanacampus; species Vanacampus margaritifer. Next base: position 2,299,520 of record NC_135448.1, on the reverse strand, counting down.
GAATACACTAAATACAGCAAAAATTTTGAGTCTACAACGTTTAGTTTAGGTGTGAGAGCCAAAATGAACTTTTTATTGCTTTAAACGCGTTTTCAGCCCCTGATTGTACACGTAAGGTGAAAATGTCAAAATCTTAAAAATGATCATAAGCACAATGAAATTTATGCTGGAATCATCTTCAGGATGCTAGAATACACTAAATACAGCAAAAAATATTGAGTCTACAACGTTTAGTTTAGGTGTGAGAGCCAAAATGAACTTTTTATGGCTTTAAATGCATTTTCAGCCTGATTGTGCACTTTAGGTGAAAATGTCAAAATCTTCAAAATGAGCATAAGCACAATGAAATTAATGCTGGAATCATCTTCAGGATGCTAGAATACACTAAACACAGCAAAAATTTTGAGTCTACAACGTTTAGTTGTGAGAGCCAAAATGAACTTTTTATTGCTTTAAATGCGTTTTCAGCCTGATTGTGCACTTTAGGTGAAAATGTCAAAATCTTAAAAATGAGAATAAGCACAATGAAATTAATGCTGGAATCATCTTCAGGATGCTAGAATACACTAAATATAGCAAAATTTTTTAGTCTACAACGTTTAGTTTAGGTGTGAGAGCCAAAATGAACTTTTTATTGCTTTAAACGCGTTTTCAGCCCCTGATTGTACACGTAAGGTGAAAATGTCAAAATCTTCAAAATGAGCATAAGCACAATGAAATTAATGCTGGAATCATCTTCAGGATGCTAGAATACACTAAAATACAGCAAAAATTTTGAGTCTTCAACGTTTATTTTAGGTGTGTGAGCCAAAATGAACTTTTTATTGCTTTAAATGCGTTTTTAGCCTGATTGTGCACTTTAGGTGAAAATGTCAAAATCTTAAAAATGGGCATAAGCACAATGAAATTAATGCTGGAATCATCTTCAGGATGCTAGAATACACTAAATACAGCAAAATTCATGAGTCTACAAGGTTTAGTTTAGGTGTGAGAGCCAAAATGAACTTTTTATTGCTTTAAAGGCGTTTTCAGCCCCTCATTGTACACTTAAGGTGAAAATGTCAAAATCTTCAAAATGAGCATAAGCACAATGAAATTAATGCTGGAATCATCTTCAGGAGGCTAGAATACGCTAAATACACTAAAAATTTTGAGTCTACAACGTTTATTTTAGGTGTGTGAGCCAAAATGAACTTTTTATTGCTTTAAATGCGTTTTCAGCCTGATTGTGCACTTTAGGTGAAAATGTCAAAATCTTAAAAATGAGCATAAGCACAATGAAATTAATGCTGGAATCATCTTCAGGATGCTAGAATACACTAAATACAGCAAAAATTTTGAGTCTACAACGTTTAGTTTAAGTGTGAGAGCCAAAATGAACTTTTTATTGCTTTAAACGTGTTTTCAGCCCCTGATTGTACACTTAAGGTGAAAATGTCAAAATCTTCAAAATGGGCATAAGCACAATGAAATTAATGCTGGAATCATCTTCAGGATGCAAGAATACACTAAATACAGCAAAAATTTTGAGTCTACAACGTTTAGTTTAGGTGTGAGAGCCAAAATGAACTTTTTATGGCTTTGAATGCGTTTTCAGCCTGATTGTGCACTTTAGGTGAAAATGTCAAAATCTTAAAAATGAGCATAAGTACAATGAAATTAATGCTCGAATCAACTTCAGGATGCTAGAATACACTAAATACAGCAAAAATTTTGAGTCTACAACGTTTAGTTTAGGTGTGAGAGCCAAAATGAACTTTTTATGGCTTTAAATGCGTTTTCAGCCTGATTGTGCACTTTAGGTGAAAATGTCAAAATCTTCAAAATGAGCATAAGCACAGTGAAATTAATGCTGGAATCATCTTCAGGATGCTAGAATACACTAAATACAGCAAAAATTTTGAGTCTACAACGTTTAGTTTAGGTGTGAGAGCCAAAATGAACTTTTTATTGCTATAAACGCGTTTTCAGCCCCTGATTGTACACTTAAGGTGAAAATGTCAAAATCTTCAAAATGGGCATAAGCACAATGAAATTAATGCTGGAATCATCTTCAGGATGCTAGAATACACTAAATACAGCAAAAATTTTGAGTCTACAACGTTTAGTTTAGGTGTGAGAGCCAAAATGAACTTTTTATTGCTTTAAATGCGTTTTTAGCCTGATTGTGCACTTTAGGTGAAAATGTCAAAATCTTAAAAATTTGCATAAGCACAATGAAATTAATGCTGGAATCATCTTCAGGATGCTAGAATACACTAAATACAGCAAAATTTTTGAGTCTACAACGTTTAGTTTAGGTGTGAGAGCCAAAATGAACTTTTTATTGCTTTAAAGGCGTTTTCAGCCCCTCATTGTACACTTAAGGTGAAAATGTCAAAATCTTCAAAATGATCATAAGCACAATGAAATTAATGCTGGAATCATCTTCAGGAGGCTAGAATACACTAAATACACTAAAAATTTTGAGTCTACAACGTTTATTTTAGGTGTGTGAGCCAAAATGAACTTTTTATTGCTTTAAATGCGTTTTCAGCCTGATTGTGCACTTTAGATGAAAATGTCAAAATCTTAAAAATGAGCATAAGCACAATGAAATTAATGCTGGAATCATCTTCAGGATGCTAGAATACACTAAATACAGCAAAAATTTTGAGTCTACAACGTTTAGTTTAAGTGTGAGAGCCAAAATGAACTTTTTATTGCTTTAAACGCGTTTTCAGCCCCTGATTGTACACTTAAGGTGAAAATGTCAAAATCTTCAAAATGGGCATAAGCACAATGAAATTAATGCTGGAATCATCTTCAGGATGCTAGAATACACTAAATACAGCAAAAATTTTGAGTCTACAACGTTTAGTTTAGGTGTGAGAGCCAAAATGAACTTTTTATGGCTTTGAATGCGTTTTCAGCCTGATTGTGCACTTTAGGTGAAAATGTCAAAATCTTAAAAATGAGCATAAGTACAATGAAATTAATGCTCGAATCAACTTCAGGATGCTAGAATACACTAAATACAGCAAAAATTTTGAGTCTACAACGTTTAGTTTAGGTGTGAGAGCCAAAATGAACTTTTTATGGCTTTAAATGCGTTTTCAGCCTGATTGTGCACTTTAGGTGAAAATGTCAAAATCTTCAAAATGAGCATAAGCACAGTGAAATTAATGCTGGAATCATCTTCAGGATGCTAGAATACACTAAATACAGCAAAAAATTTTGAGTCTACAACGTTTAGTTTAGGTGTGAGAGCCAAAATGAACTTTTTATTGCTATAAACGCGTTTTCAGCCCCTGATTGTACACTTAAGGTGAAAATGTCAAAATCTTCAAAATGGGCATAAGCACAATGAAATTAATGCTGGAATCATCTTCAGGATGCTAGAATACACTAAATACAGCAAAAATTTTGAGTCTACAACGTTTAGTTTAGGTGTGAGAGCCAAAATGAACTTTTTATTGCTTTAAACGCGTTTTCAGCCCCTGATTGTACACTTAAGGTGAAAATGTCAAAATCTTCAAAATGAGCATAAGCACAATGAAATTAATGCTGGAATCATCTTCAGGATGCTAGAATACACTAAATACAGCAAAAATTTTGAGTCTACAACGTTTATTTTAGGTGTGTGAGCCAAAAAGAACTTTTTATTGCTTTAAATGCGTTTTCAGCCTGATTGTGCACTTTAGGTGAAAATGTCAAAATCTTAAAAATGAGCATAAGCATAATGAAATTAATGCTGGAATCATCTTCAGGATGCTAGAATAAACTAAATACAGCAAAAATTTGGAGTCTACAACGTTTAGTTTAGGTGTGAGAGCCAAAATGAACTTTTTATTGCTTTAAACGCGTTTTCAGCCCCTGATTGTACACTTAAGGTGAAAATGTCAAAATCTTAAAAATGAGCATAAGCACAATGAAATTAATGCTGGAATCATCTTCAGGATGCTAGAATACACTAAAATACAGCAAAAATTTTGAGTCTACAACGTTTATTTTAGGTGTGTGAGCCAAAATGAACTTTTTATTGCTTTAAATGCGTTTTTAGCCTGATTGTGCACTTAAGGTGAAAATGTCAAAATCTTAAAAATGAGCATAAGCACAATGAAATTAATGCTGGAATCATCTTCAGGATGCTAGAATACACTAAATACAGCAAAAATTTTGAGTCTACAACGTTTAGTTTAGGTGTGAGAGCCAAAATGAACTTTTTATTGCTTTAAAGGAGTTTTCAGCCCCTCATTGTACACTTAAGGTGAAAATGTCAAAATCTTCAAAATGAGCATAAGCACAATGAAATTAATGCTGGAATCATCTTCAGGAGGCTAGAATACACTAAATACACTAAAAATTTTGAGTCTACAACGTTTATTTTAGGTGTGTGAGCCAAAATGAACTTTTTATTGCTTTAAATGCGTTTTCAGCCTGATTGTGCACTTTAGGTGAAAATGTCAAAATCTTAAAAATGAGCATAAGCACAATGAAATTAATGCTGGAATCATCTTCAGGATGCTAGAATACACTAAATACAGCAAAAATTTTGAGTCTACAACGTTTAGTTTAAGTGTGAGAGCCAAAATGAACTTTTTATTGCTTTAAACGCGTTTTCAGCCCCTGATTGTACACTTAAGGTGAAAATGTCAAAATCTTCAAAATGGGCATAAGCACAATGAAATTAATGCTGGAATCATCTTCAGGATGCTAGAATACACTAAATACAGCAAAAATTTTGAGTCTACAACGTTTAGTTTAGGTGTGAGAGCCAAAATGAACTTTTTATGGCTTTGAATGCGTTTTCAGCCTGATTGTGCACTTTAGGTGAAAATGTCAAAATCTTAAAAATGAGCATAAGTACAATGAAATTAATGCTCGAATCAACTTCAGGATGCTAGAATACACTAAATACAGCAAAAATTTTGAGTCTACAACGTTTAGTTTAGGTGTGAGAGCCAAAATGAACTTTTTATGGCTTTAAATGCGTTTTCAGCCTGATTGTGCACTTTAGGTGAAAATGTCAAAATCTTCAAAATGAGCATAAGGACAGTGAAATTAATGCTGGAATCATCTTCAGGATGCTAGAATACACTAAATACAGCAAAAATTTTGAGTCTACAACGTTTAGTTTAGGTGTGAGAGCCAAAATGAACTTTTTATTGCTTTAAACACGTTTTCAGCCCCTGATTGTACACTTAAGGTGAAAATGTCAAAATCTTCAAAATGGGCATAAGCACAATGAAATTAATGCTGGAATCATCTTCAGGATGCTAGAATACACTAAATACAGCAAAAATTTTGAGTCTACAACGTTTAGTTTAGGTGTGAGAGCCAAAATGAACTTTTTATTGCTTTAAACGCGTTTTCAGCCCCTGATTGTACACGTAAGGTGAAAATGTCAAAATCTTCAAAATGAGCATAAGCACAATGAAATTAATGCTGGAATCATCTTCAGGATGCTAGAATACACTAAAATACAGCAAAAAATTTGAGTCTTCAACGTTTATTTTAGGTGTGTGAGCCAAAATGAACTTTTTATTGCTTTAAATGCGTTTTTAGCCTGATTGTGCACTTTAGGTGAAAATGTCAAAATCTTCAAAATGAGCATAAGCACAGTGAAATTAATGCTGGAAACATCTTCAGGATGCTAGAATACACTAAATACAGCAAAAATTTTGAGTCTACAACGTTTAGTTTAGGTGTGAGAGCCAAAATGAACTTTTTATTGCTATAAACGCGTTTTCAGCCCCTCATTGTACACTTAAGGTGAAATTGTCAAAATCTTCAAAAAGGGGAATAAGCACAATGAAATTAATGCTGGAATCATCTTCAGGATGCTAGAATACACTAAATACAGCAAAAATTTTGAGTCTACAACGTTTAGTTTAGGTGTGAGAGCCAAAATGAACTTTTTATTGCTTTAAATGCGTTTTCAGCCTGATTGTGCACTTTAGGTGAAAATGTCAAAATCTTAAAAATGAGCATAAGCACAATGAAATTAATGCTGGAATCATCTTCAGGATGCTAGAATACACTAAATACAGCAAAAATTTTGAGTCTACAACGTTTAGTTTAAGTGTGAGAGCCAAAATGAACTTTTTATTGCTTTAAACGCGTTTTCAGCCCCTGATTGTACACTTAAGGTGAAAATGTCAAAATCTTCAAAATGGGCATAAGCACAATGAAATTAATGCTGGAATCATCTTCAGGATGCTAGAATACACTAAATACAGCAAAAATTTTGAGTCTACAACGTTTAGTTTAGGTGTGAGAGCCAAAATGAACTTTTTATGGCTTTGAATGCGTTTTCAGCCTGATTGTGCACTTTAGGTGAAAATGTCAAAATCTTAAAAATGAGCATAAGTACAATGAAATTAATGCTCGAATCAACTTCAGGATGCTAGAATACACTAAATACAGCAAAAATTTTGAGTCTACAACGTTTAGTTTAGGTGTGAGAGCCAAAATGAACTTTTTATGGCTTTAAATGCGTTTTCAGCCTGATTGTGCACTTTAGGTGAAAATGTCAAAATCTTCAAAATGAGCATAAGGACAGTGAAATTAATGCTGGAATCATCTTCAGGATGCTAGAATACACTAAATACAGCAAAAATTTTGAGTCTACAACGTTTAGTTTAGGTGTGAGAGCCAAAATGAACTTTTTATTGCTTTAAACGCGTTTTCAGCCCCTGATTGTACACTTAAGGTGAAAATGTCAAAATCTTCAAAATGGGCATAAGCACAATGAAATTAATGCTGGAATCATCTTCAGGATGCTAGAATACACTAAATACAGCAAAAATTTTGAGTCTACAACGTTTAGTTTAGGTGTGAGAGCCAAAATGAACTTTTTATTGCTTTAAACGCGTTTTCAGCCCCTGATTGTACACGTAAGGTGAAAATGTCAAAATCTTCAAAATGAGCATAAGCACAATGAAATTAATGCTGGAATCATCTTCAGGATGCTAGAATACACTAAAATACAGCAAAAAATTTGAGTCTTCAACGTTTATTTTAGGTGTGTGAGCCAAAATGAACTTTTTATTGCTTTAAATGCGTTTTTAGCCTGATTGTGCACTTTAGGTGAAAATGTCAAAATCTTAAAAATGAGCATAAGCACAATGAAATTAATGCTGGAATCATCTTCAGGATGCTAGAATACACTAAATACAGCAAAAATTTTGAGTCTACAACGTTTAGTTTAAGTGTGAGAGCCAAAATGAACTTTTTATTGCTTTAAACGCGTTTTCAGCCCCTGATTGTACACTTAAGGTGAAAATGTCAAAATCTTCAAAATGGGCATAAGCACAATGAAATTAATGCTGGAATCATCTTCAGGATGCTAGAATACACTAAATACAGCAAAAATTTTGAGTCTACAACGTTTAGTTTAGGTGTGAGAGCCAAAATGAACTTTTTATGGCTTTGAATGCGTTTTCAGCCTGATTGTGCACTTTAGGTGAAAATGTCAAAATCTTAAAAATGAGCATAAGTACAATGAAATTAATGCTCGAATCAACTTCAGGATGCTAGAATACACTAAATACAGCAAAAATTTTGAGTCTACAACGTTTAGTTTAGGTGTGAGAGCCAAAATGAACTTTTTATGGCTTTAAATGCGTTTTCAGCCTGATTGTGCACTTTAGGTGAAAATGTCAAAATCTTCAAAATGAGCATAAGGACAGTGAAATTAATGCTGGAATCATCTTCAGGATGCTAGAATACACTAAATACAGCAAAAATTTTGAGTCTACAACGTTTAGTTTAGGTGTGAGAGCCAAAATGAACTTTTTATTGCTTTAAACGCGTTTTCAGCCCCTGATTGTACACTTAAGGTGAAAATGTCAAAATCTTCAAAATGGGCATAAGCACAATGAAATTAATGCTGGAATCATCTTCAGGATGCTAGAATACACTAAATACAGCAAAAATTTTGAGTCTACAACGTTTAGTTTAGGTGTGAGAGCCAAAATGAACTTTTTATTGCTTTAAACGCGTTTTCAGCCCCTGATTGTACACGTAAGGTGAAAATGTCAAAATCTTCAAAATGAGCATAAGCACAATGAAATTAATGCTGGAATCATCTTCAGGATGCTAGAATACACTAAAATACAGCAAAAAATTTGAGTCTTCAACGTTTATTTTAGGTGTGTGAGCCAAAATGAACTTTTTATTGCTTTAAATGCGTTTTTAGCCTGATTGTGCACTTTAGGTGAAAATGTCAAAATCTTCAAAATGAGCATAAGCACAGTGAAATTAATGCTGGAATCATCTTCAGGATGCTAGAATACACTAAATACAGCAAAAATTTTGAGTCTACAACGTTTAGTTTAGGTGTGAGAGCCAAAATGAACTTTTTATTGCTATAAACGCGTTTTCAGCCCCTCATTGTACACTTAAGGTGAAATTGTCAAAATCTTCAAAAAGGGGAATAAGCACAATGAAATTAATGCTGGAATCATCTTCAGGATGCTAGAATACACTAAATACAGCAAAAATTTTGAGTCTACAACGTTTAGTTTAGGTGTGAGAGCCAAAATGAACTTTTTATTGCTTTAAATGCGTTTTTAGCCTGATTGTGCACTTTAGGTGAAAATGTCAAAATCTTAAAAATTTGCATAAGCACAATGAAATTTATGCTGGAATCATCTTCAGGATGCTAGAATACACTAAATACAGCAAAATTTTTGAGTCTACAAAGTTTAGTTTAGGTGTGAGAGCCAAAATGAACTTTTTATTGCTTTAAAGGCGTTTTCAGCCCCTCATTGTACACTTAAGGTGAAAATGTCAAAATCTTCAAAATGAGCATAAGCACAATGAAATTAATGCTGGAATCATCTTCAGGAGGCTAGAATACACTAAATACACTAAAAATTTTGAGTCTACAACGTTTATTTTAGGTGTGTGAGCCAAAATGAACTTTTTATTGCTTTAAATGCGTTTTCAGCCTGATTGTGCACTTTAGATGAAAATGTCAAAATCTTAAAAATGAGCATAAGCACAATGAAATTAATGCTGGAATCATCTTCAGGATGCTAGAATACACTAAATACAGCAAAAATTTTGAGTCTACAACGTTTAGTTTAAGTGTGAGAGCCAAAATGAACTTTTTATTGCTTTAAACGCGTTTTCAGCCCCTGATTGTACACTTAAGGTGAAAATGTCAAAATCTTCAAAATGGGCATAAGCACAATGAAATTAATGCTGGAATCATCTTCAGGATGCTAGAATACACTAAATACAGCAAAAATTTTGAGTCTACAACGTTTAGTTTAGGTGTGAGAGCCAAAATGAACTTTTTATGGCTTTGAATGCGTTTTCAGCCTGATTGTGCACTTTAGGTGAAAATGTCAAAATCTTAAAAATGAGCATAAGTACAATGAAATTAATGCTCGAATCAACTTCAGGATGCTAGAATACACTAAATACAGCAAAAATTTTGAGTCTACAACGTTTAGTTTAGGTGTGAGAGCCAAAATGAACTTTTTATGGCTTTAAATGCGTTTTCAGCCTGATTGTGCACTTTAGGTGAAAATGTCAAAATCTTCAAAATGATTATAAGCACAGTGAAATTAATGCTGGAATCATCTTCAGGATGCTAGAATACACTAAATACAGCAAAAAATTTTGAGTCTACAACGTTTAGTTTAGGTGTGAGAGCCAAAATGAACTTTTTATTGCTATAAACGCGTTTTAAGCCCCTGATTGTACACTTAAGGTGAAAATGTCAAAATCTTCAAAATGGGCATAAGCACAATGAAATTAATGCTGGAATCATCTTCAGGATGCTAGAATACACTAAATACAGCAAAAATTTTGAGTCTACAACGTTTAGTTTAGGTGTGAGAGCCAAAATGAACTTTTTATTGCTTTAAACGCGTTTTCAGCCCCTGATTGTACACTTAAGGTGAAAATGTCAAAATCTTCAAAATGAGCATAAGCACATTGAAATTAATGCTGGAATCATCTTCAGGATGCTAGAATACACTAAATACAGCAAAAATTTTGAGTCTACAACGTTTTTTTTATGTGTGTGAGCCAAAAAGAACTTTTTATTGCTTTAAATGCGTTTTCAGCCTGATTGTGCACTTTAGGTGAAAATGTCAAAATCTTAAAAATGAGCATAAGCATAATGAAATTAATGCTGGAATCATCTTCAGGATGCTAGAATAAACTAAATACAGCAAAAATTTTGAGTCTAAAACGTTTAGTTTAGGTGCGAGAGCCAAAATGAACTTTTTATTGCTTTAAACGCGTTTTCAGCCCCTGATTGTAAACTTAAGGTGAAAATGTCAAAATCTTAAAAATGAGCATAAGCACAATGAAATTAATGCTGGAATCATCTTCAGGATGCTAGAATACACTAAATACAGCAAAAATTTTGAGTCTACAACGTTTAGTTTAGGTGTGAGAGCCAAAATGAACTTTTTATTGCTTTAAACGCGTTTTCAGCCTGATTGTGCACTTTAGGTGAAAATGTCAAAATCTTAAAAATGAGCATAAGCACAAGGAAATTAATGCTGGAATCATCTTCAGGATGCTAGAATACACTAAATACAGCAAAAATTTGGAGTCTACAACGTTTAGTTTAGGTGTGAGAGCCAAAATGAACTTTTTATTGCTTTAAACGCGTTTTCAGCCCCTGATTGTACACTTAAGGTGAAAATGTCAAAATCTTAAAAATGAGCATAAGCACAATGAAATTAATGCTGGAATCATCTTCAGGATGCTAGAATACACTAAAATACAGCAAAAATTTTGAGTCTACAACGTTTATTTTAGGTGTGTGAGCCAAAATGAACTTTTTATTGCTTTAAATGCGTTTTTAGCCTGATTGTGCACTTAAGGTGAAAATGTCAAAATCTTAAAAATGAGCATAAGCACAATGAAATTAATGCTGGAATCATCTTCAGGATGCTAGAATACACTAAATACAGCAAAAATTTTGAGTCTACAACGTTTAGTTTAGGTGTGAGAGCCAAAATGAACTTTTTATTGCTTTAAAGGAGTTTTCAGCCCCTCATTGTACACTTAAGGTGAAAATGTCAAAATCTTCAAAATGAGCATAAGCACAATGAAATTAATGCTGGAATCATCTTCAGGAGGCTAGAATACACTAAATACACTAAAAATTTTGAGTCTACAACGTTTATTTTAGGTGTGTGAGCCAAAATGAACTTTTTATTGCTTTAAATGCGTTTTCAGCCTGATTGTGCACTTTAGGTGAAAATGTCAAAATCTTAAAAATGAGCATAAGCACAATGAAATTAATGCTGGAATCATCTTCAGGATGCTAGAATACACTAAATACAGCAAAAATTTTGAGTCTACAACGTTTAGTTTAAGTGTGAGAGCCAAAATGAACTTTTTATTGCTTTAAACGCGTTTTCAGCCCCTGATTGTACACTTAAGGTGAAAATGTCAAAATCTTCAAAATGGGCATAAGCACAATGAAATTAATGCTGGAATCATCTTCAGGATGCTAGAATACACTAAATACAGCAAAAATTTTGAGTCTACAACGTTTAGTTTAGGTGTGAGAGCCAAAATGAACTTTTTATGGCTTTGAATGCGTTTTCAGCCTGATTGTGCACTTTAGGTGAAAATGTCAAAATCTTAAAAATGAGCATAAGTACAATGAAATTAATGCTCGAATCAACTTCAGGATGCTAGAATACACTAAATACAGCAAAAATTTTGAGTCTACAACGTTTAGTTTAGGTGTGAGAGCCAAAATGAACTTTTTATGGCTTTAAATGCGTTTTCAGCCTGATTGTGCACTTTAGGTGAAAATGTCAAAATCTTCAAAATGAGCATAAGGACAGTGAAATTAATGCTGGAATCATCTTCAGGATGCTAGAATACACTAAATACAGCAAAAATTTTGAGTCTACAACGTTTAGTTTAGGTGTGAGAGCCAAAATGAACTTTTTATTGCTTTAAACACGTTTTCAGCCCCTGATTGTACACTTAAGGTGAAAATGTCAAAATCTTCAAAATGGGCATAAGCACAATGAAATTAATGCTGGAATCATCTTCAGGATGCTAGAATACACTAAATACAGCAAAAATTTTGAGTCTACAACGTTTAGTTTAGGTGTGAGAGCCAAAATGAACTTTTTATTGCTTTAAACGCGTTTTCAGCCCCTGATTGTACACGTAAGGTGAAAATGTCAAAATCTTCAAAATGAGCATAAGCACAATGAAATTAATGCTGGAATCATCTTCAGGATGCTAGAATACACTAAAATACAGCAAAAAATTTGAGTCTTCAACGTTTATTTTAGGTGTGTGAGCCAAAATGAACTTTTTATTGCTTTAAATGCGTTTTTAGCCTGATTGTGCACTTTAGGTGAAAATGTCAAAATCTTCAAAATGAGCATAAGCACAGTGAAATTAATGCTGGAAACATCTTCAGGATGCTAGAATACACTAAATACAGCAAAAATTTTGAGTCTACAACGTTTAGTTTAGGTGTGAGAGCCAAAATGAACTTTTTATTGCTATAAACGCGTTTTCAGCCCCTCATTGTACACTTAAGGTGAAATTGTCAAAATCTTCAAAAAGGGGAATAAGCACAATGAAATTAATGCTGGAATCATCTTCAGGATGCTAGAATACACTAAATACAGCAAAAATTTTGAGTCTACAACGTTTAGTTTAGGTGTGAGAGCCAAAATGAACTTTTTATTGCTTTAAATGCGTTTTCAGCCTGATTGTGCACTTTAGGTGAAAATGTCAAAATCTTAAAAATGAGCATAAGCACAATGAAATTAATGCTGGAATCATCTTCAGGATGCTAGAATACACTAAATACAGCAAAAATTTTGAGTCTACAACGTTTAGTTTAAGTGTGAGAGCCAAAATGAACTTTTTATTGCTTTAAACGCGTTTTCAGCCCCTGATTGTACACTTAAGGTGAAAATGTCAAAATCTTCAAAATGGGCATAAGCACAATGAAATTAATGCTGGAATCATCTTCAGGATGCTAGAATACACTAAATACAGCAAAAATTTTGAGTCTACAACGTTTAGTTTAGGTGTGAGAGCCAAAATGAACTTTTTATGGCTTTGAATGCGTTTTCAGCCTGATTGTGCACTTTAGGTGAAAATGTCAAAATCTTAAAAATGAGCATAAGTACAATGAAATTAATGCTCGAATCAACTTCAGGATGCTAGAATACACTAAATACAGCAAAAATTTTGAGTCTACAACGTTTAGTTTAGGTGTGAGAGCCAAAATGAACTTTTTATGGCTTTAAATGCGTTTTCAGCCTGATTGTGCACTTTAGGTGAAAATGTCAAAATCTTCAAAATGAGCATAAGGACAGTGAAATTAATGCTGGAATCATCTTCAGGATGCTAGAATACACTAAATACAGCAAAAATTTTGAGTCTACAACGTTTAGTTTAGGTGTGAGAGCCAAAATGAACTTTTTATTGCTTTAAACGCGTTTTCAGCCCCTGATTGTACACTTAAGGTGAAAATGTCAAAATCTTCAAAATGGGCATAAGCACAATGAAATTAATGCTGGAATCATCTTCAGGATGCTAGAATACACTAAATACAGCAAAAATTTTGAGTCTACAACGTTTAGTTTAGGTGTGAGAGCCAAAATGAACTTTTTATTGCTTTAAACGCGTTTTCAGCCCCTGATTGTACACGTAAGGTGAAAATGTCAAAATCTTCAAAATGAGCATAAGCACAATGAAATTAATGCTGGAATCATCTTCAGGATGCTAGAATACACTAAAATACAGCAAAAAATTTGAGTCTTCAACGTTTATTTTAGGTGTGTGAGCCAAAATGAACTTTTTATTGCTTTAAATGCGTTTTTAGCCTGATTGTGCACTTTAGGTGAAAATGTCAAAATCTTAAAAATGAGCATAAGCACAATGAAATTAATGCTGGAATCATCTTCAGGATGCTAGAATACACTAAATACAGCAAAAATTTTGAGTCTACAACGTTTAGTTTAAGTGTGAGAGCCAAAATGAACTTTTTATTGCTTTAAACGCGTTTTCAGCCCCTGATTGTACACTTAAGGTGAAAATGTCAAAATCTTCAAAATGGGCATAAGCACAATGAAATTAATGCTGGAATCATCTTCAGGATGCTAGAATACACTAAATACAGCAAAAATTTTGAGTCTACAACGTTTAGTTTAGGTGTGAGAGCCAAAATGAACTTTTTATGGCTTTGAATGCGTTTTCAGCCTGATTGTGCACTTTAGGTGAAAATGTCAAAATCTTAAAAATGAGCATAAGTACAATGAAATTAATGCTCGAATCAACTTCAGGATGCTAGAATACACTAAATACAGCAAAAATTTTGAGTCTACAACGTTTAGTTTAGGTGTGAGAGCCAAAATGAACTTTTTATGGCTTTAAATGCGTTTTCAGCCTGATTGTGCACTTTAGGTGAAAATGTCAAAATCTTCAAAATGAGCATAAGGACAGTGAAATTAATGCTGGAATCATCTTCAGGATGCTAGAATACACTAAATACAGCAAAAATTTTGAGTCTACAACGTTTAGTTTAGGTGTGAGAGCCAAAATGAACTTTTTATTGCTTTAAACGCGTTTTCAGCCCCTGATTGTACACTTAAGGTGAAAATGTCAAAATCTTCAAAATGGGCATAAGCACAATGAAATTAATGCTGGAATCATCTTCAGGATGCTAGAATACACTAAATACAGCAAAAATTTTGAGTCTACAACGTTTAGTTTAGGTGTGAGAGCCAAAATGAACTTTTTATTGCTTTAAACGCGTTTTCAGCCCCTGATTGTACACGTAAGGTGAAAATGTCAAAATCTTCAAAATGAGCATAAGCACAATGAAATTAATGCTGGAATCATCTTCAGGATGCTAGAATACACTAAAATACAGCAAAAAATTTGAGTCTTCAACGTTTATTTTAGGTGTGTGAGCCAAAATGAACTTTTTATTGCTTTAAATGCGTTTTTAGCCTGATTGTGCACTTTAGGTGAAAATGTCAAAATCTTCAAAATGAGCATAAGCACAGTGAAATTAATGCTGGAATCATCTTCAGGATGCTAGAATACACTAAATACAGCAAAAATTTTGAGTCTACAACGTTTAGTTTAGGTGTGAGAGCCAAAATGAACTTTTTATTGCTATAAACGCGTTTTCAGCCCCTCATTGTACACTTAAGGTGAAATTGTCAAAATCTTCAAAAAGGGGAATAAGCACAATGAAATTAATGCTGGAATCATCTTCAGGATGCTAGAATACACTAAATACAGCAAAAATTTTGAGTCTACAACGTTTAGTTTAGGTGTGAGAGCCAAAATGAACTTTTTATTGCTTTAAATGCGTTTTTAGCCTGATTGTGCACTTTAGGTGAAAATGTCAAAATCTTAAAAATTTGCATAAGCACAATGAAATTTATGCTGGAATCATCTTCAGGATGCTAGAATACACTAAATACAGCAAAATTTTTGAGTCTACAAAGTTTAGTTTAGGTGTGAGAGCCAAAATGAACTTTTTATTGCTTTAAAGGCGTTTTCAGCCCCTCATTGTACACTTAAGGTGAAAATGTCAAAATCTTCAAAATGAGCATAAGCACAATGAAATTAATGCTGGAATCATCTTCAGGAGGCTAGAATACACTAAATACACTAAAAATTTTGAGTCTACAACGTTTATTTTAGGTGTGTGAGCCAAAATGAACTTTTTATTGCTTTAAATGCGTTTTCAGCCTGATTGTGCACTTTAGATGAAAATGTCAAAATCTTAAAAATGAGCATAAGCACAATGAAATTAATGCTGGAATCATCTTCAGGATGCTAGAATACACTAAATACAGCAAAAATTTTGAGTCTACAACGTTTAGTTTAAGTGTGAGAGCCAAAATGAACTTTTTATTGCTTTAAACGCGTTTTCAGCCCCTGATTGTACACTTAAGGTGAAAATGTCAAAATCTTCAAAATGGGCATAAGCACAATGAAATTAATGCTGGAATCATCTTCAGGATGCTAGAATACACTAAATACAGCAAAAATTTTGAGTCTACAACGTTTAGTTTAGGTGTGAGAGCCAAAATGAACTTTTTATGGCTTTGAATGCGTTTTCAGCCTGATTGTGCACTTTAGGTGAAAATGTCAAAATCTTAAAAATGAGCATAAGTACAATGAAATTAATGCTCGAATCAACTTCAGGATGCTAGAATACACTAAATACAGCAAAAATTTTGAGTCTACAACGTTTAGTTTAGGTGTGAGAGCCAAAATGAACTTTTTATGGCTTTAAATGCGTTTTCAGCCTGATTGTGCACTTTAGGTGAAAATGTCAAAATCTTCAAAATGATTATAAGCACAGTGAAATTAATGCTGGAATCATCTTCAGGATGCTAGAATACACTAAATACAGCAAAAAATTTTGAGTCTACAACGTTTAGTTTAGGTGTGAGAGCCAAAATGAACTTTTTATTGCTATAAACGCGTTTTAAGCCCCTGATTGTACACTTAAGGTGAAAATGTCAAAATCTTCAAAATGGGCATAAGCACAATGAAATTAATGCTGGAATCATCTTCAGGATGCTAGAATACACTAAATACAGCAAAAATTTTGAGTCTACAACGTTTAGTTTAGGTGTGAGAGCCAAAATGAACTTTTTATTGCTTTAAACGCGTTTTCAGCCCCTGATTGTACACTTAAGGTGAAAATGTCAAAATCTTCAAAATGAGCATAAGCACATTGAAATTAATGCTGGAATCATCTTCAGGATGCTAGAATACACTAAATACAGCAAAAATTTTGAGTCTACAACGTTTTTTTTATGTGTGTGAGCCAAAAAGAACTTTTTATTGCTTTAAATGCGTTTTCAGCCTGATTGTGCACTTTAGGTGAAAATGTCAAAATCTTAAAAATGAGCATAAGCATAATGAAATTAATGCTGGAATCATCTTCAGGATGCTAGAATAAACTAAATACAGCAAAAATTTTGAGTCTAAAACGTTTAGTTTAGGTGCGAGAGCCAAAATGAACTTTTTATTGCTTTAAACGCGTTTTCAGCCCCTGATTGTAAACTTAAGGTGAAAATGTCAAAATCTTAAAAATGAGCATAAGCACAATGAAATTAATGCTGGAATCATCTTCAGGATGCTAGAATACACTAAATACAGCAAAAATTTTGAGTCTACAACGTTTAGTTTAGGTGTGAGAGCCAAAATGAACTTTTTATGGCTTTAAATGCGTTTTCAGCCTGATTGTGCACTTTAGGTGAAAATGTCAAAATCTTCAAAATGAGCATAAGCACAGTGAAATTAATGCTGGAATCATCTTCAGGATGCTAGAATACACTAAATACAGCAAAAAATTTTGAGTCTACAACGTTTAGTTTAGGTGTGAGAGCCAAAATGAACTTTTTATTGCTATAAACGCGTTTTCACCCCCTGATTGTACACTTAAGGTGAAAATGTCAAAATCTTCAAAATGGGCATAAGCACAATGAAATTAATGCTGGAATCATCTTCAGGATGCTAGAATACACTAAATACAGCAAAAATTTTGAGTCTACAACGTTTAGTTTAGGTGTGAGAGCCAAAATGAACTTTTTATTGCTTTAAACGCGTTTTCAGCCCCTGATTGTACACTTAAGGTGAAAATGTCAAAATCTTCAAAATGAGCATAAGCACAATGAAATTAATGCTGGAATCATCTTCAGGATGCTAGAATACACTAAATACAGCAAAAATTTTGAGTCTACAACGTTTATTTTAGGTGTGTGAGCCAAAAAGAACTTTTTATTGCTTTAAATGCGTTTTCAGCCTGATTGTGCACTTTAGGTGAAAATGTCAAAATCTTAAAAATGAGCATAAGCATAATGAAATTAATGCTGGAATCATCTTCAGGATGCTAGAATAAACTAAATACAGCAAAAATTTGGAGTCTACAACGTTTAGTTTAGGTGTGAGAGCCAAAATGAACTTTTTATTGCTTTAAACGCGTTTTCAGCCCCTGATTGTACACTTAAGGTGAAAATGTCAAAATCTTAAAAATGAGCATAAGCACAATGAAATTAATGCTGGAATCATCTTCAGGATGCTAGAATACACTAAAATACAGCAAAAATTTTGAGTCTACAACGTTTATTTTAGGTGTGTGAGCCAAAATGAACTTTTTATTGCTTTAAATGCGTTTTTAGCCTGATTGTGCACTTTAGGTGAAAATGTCAAAATCTTAAAAATGAGCATAAGCACAATGAAATTAATGCTGGAATCATCTTCAGGATGCTAGAATACACTAAATACAGCAAAAATTTTGAGTCTACAACGTTTAGTTTAGGTGTGAGAGCCAAAATGAACTTTTTATTGCTTTAAAGGAGTTTTCAGCCCCTCATTGTACACTTAAGGTGAAAATGTCAAAATCTTCAAAATGAGCATAAGCACAATGAAATTAATGCTGGAATCATCTTCAGGAGGCTAGAATACACTAAATACACTAAAAATTTTGAGTCTACAACGTTTATTTTAGGTGTGTGAGCCAAAATGAACTTTTTATTGCTTTAAATGCGTTTTCAGCCTGATTGTGCACTTTAGGTGAAAATGTCAAAATCTTAAAAATGAGCATAAGCACAATGAAATTAATGCTGGAATCATCTTCAGGATGCTAGAATACACTAAATACAGCAAAAATTTTGAGTCTACAACGTTTAGTTTAAGTGTGAGAGCCAAAATGAACTTTTTATTGCTTTAAACGCGTTTTCAGCCCCTGATTGTACACTTAAGGTGAAAATGTCAAAATCTTCAAAATGGGCATAAGCACAATGAAATTAATGCTGGAATCATCTTCAGGATGCTAGAATACACTAAATACAGCAAAAATTTTGAGTCTACAACGTTTAGTTTAGGTGTGAGAGCCAAAATGAACTTTTTATGGCTTTGAATGCGTTTTCAGCCTGATTGTGCACTTTAGGTGAAAATGTCAAAATCTTAAAAATGAGCATAAGTACAATGAAATTAATGCTCGAATCAACTTCAGGATGCTAGAATACACTAAATACAGCAAAAATTTTGAGTCTACAACGTTTAGTTTAGGTGTGAGAGCCAAAATGAACTTTTTATGGCTTTAAATGCGTTTTCAGCCTGATTGTGCACTTTAGGTGAAAATGTCAAAATCTTCAAAATGAGCATAAGGACAGTGAAATTAATGCTGGAATCATCTTCAGGATGCTAGAATACACTAAATACAGCAAAAATTTTGAGTCTACAACGTTTAGTTTAGGTGTGAGAGCCAAAATGAACTTTTTATTGCTTTAAACACGTTTTTAGCCCCTGATTGTACACTTAAGGTGAAAATGTCAAAATCTTCAAAATGGGCATAAGCACAATGAAATTAATGCTGGAATCATCTTCAGGATGCTAGAATACACTAAATACAGCAAAAATTTTGAGTCTACAACGTTTAGTTTAGGTGTGAGAGCCAAAATGAACTTTTTATTGCTTTAAACGCGTTTTCAGCCCCTGATTGTACACGTAAGGTGAAAATGTCAAAATCTTCAAAATGAGCATAAGCACAATGAAATTAATGCTGGAATCATCTTCAGGATGCTAGAATACACTAAAATACAGCAAAAAATTTGAGTCTTCAACGTTTATTTTAGGTGTGTGAGCCAAAATGAACTTTTTATTGCTTTAAATGCGTTTTTAGCCTGATTGTGCACTTTAGGTGAAAATGTCAAAATCTTCAAAATGAGCATAAGCACAGTGAAATTAATGCTGGAATCATCTTCAGGATGCTAGAATACACTAAATACAGCAAAAATTTTGAGTCTACAACGTTTAGTTTAGGTGTGAGAGCCAAAATGAACTTTTTATTGCTATAAACGCGTTTTCAGCCCCTCATTGTACACTTAAGGTGAAATTGTCAAAATCTTCAAAAAGGGGAATAAGCACAATGAAATTAATGCTGGAATCATCTTCAGGATGCTAGAATACACTAAATACAGCAAAAATTTTGAGTCTACAACGTTTAGTTTAGGTGTGAGAGCCAAAATGAACTTTTTATTGCTTTAAATGCGTTTTCAGCCTGATTGTGCACTTTAGGTGAAAATGTCAAAATCTTAAAAATGAGCATAAGCACAATGAAATTAATGCTGGAATCATCTTCAGGATGCTAGAATACACTAAATACAGCAAAAATTTTGAGTCTACAACGTTTAGTTTAAGTGTGAGAGCCAAAATGAACTTTTTATTGCTTTAAACGCGTTTTCAGCCCCTGATTGTACACTTAAGGTGAAAATGTCAAAATCTTCAAAATGGGCATAAGCACAATGAAATTAATGCTGGAATCATCTTCAGGATGCTAGAATACACTAAATACAGCAAAAATTTTGAGTCTACAACGTTTAGTTTAGGTGTGAGAGCCAAAATGAACTTTTTATGGCTTTGAATGCGTTTTCAGCCTGATTGTGCACTTTAGGTGAAAATGTCAAAATCTTAAAAATGAGCATAAGTACAATGAAATTAATGCTCGAATCAACTTCAGGATGCTAGAATACACTAAATACAGCAAAAATTTTGAGTCTACAACGTTTAGTTTAGGTGTGAGAGCCAAAATGAACTTTTTATGGCTTTAAATGCGTTTTCAGCCTGATTGTGCACTTTAGGTGAAAATGTCAAAATCTTCAAAATGAGCATAAGGACAGTGAAATTAATGCTGGAATCATCTTCAGGATGCTAGAATACACTAAATACAGCAAAAATTTTGAGTCTACAACGTTTAGTTTAGGTGTGAGAGCCAAAATGAACTTTTTATTGCTTTAAACGCGTTTTCAGCCCCTGATTGTACACTTAAGGTGAAAATGTCAAAATCTTCAAAATGGGCATAAGCACAATGAAATTAATGCTGGAATCATCTTCAGGATGCTAGAATACACTAAATACAGCAAAAATTTTGAGTCTACAACGTTTAGTTTAGGTGTGAGAGCCAAAATGAACTTTTTATTGCTTTAAACGCGTTTTCAGCCCCTGATTGTACACGTAAGGTGAAAATGTCAAAATCTTCAAAATGAGCATAAGCACAATGAAATTAATGCTGGAATCATCTTCAGGATGCTAGAATACACTAAAATACAGCAAAAAATTTGAGTCTTCAACGTTTATTTTAGGTGTGTGAGCCAAAATGAACTTTTTATTGCTTTAAATGCGTTTTTAGCCTGATTGTGCACTTTAGGTGAAAATGTCAAAATCTTAAAAATGAGCATAAGCACAATGAAATTAATGCTGGAATCATCTTCAGGATGCTAGAATACACTAAATACAGCAAAAATTTTGAGTCTACAACGTTTAGTTTAAGTGTGAGAGCCAAAATGAACTTTTTATTGCTTTAAACGCGTTTTCAGCCCCTGATTGTACACTTAAGGTGAAAATGTCAAAATCTTCAAAATGGGCATAAGCACAATGAAATTAATGCTGGAATCATCTTCAGGATGCTAGAATACACTAAATACAGCAAAAATTTTGAGTCTACAACGTTTAGTTTAGGTGTGAGAGCCAAAATGAACTTTTTATGGCTTTGAATGCGTTTTCAGCCTGATTGTGCACTTTAGGTGAAAATGTCAAAATCTTAAAAATGAGCATAAGTACAATGAAATTAATGCTCGAATCAACTTCAGGATGCTAGAATACACTAAATACAGCAAAAATTTTGAGTCTACAACGTTTAGTTTAGGTGTGAGAGCCAAAATGAACTTTTTATGGCTTTAAATGCGTTTTCAGCCTGATTGTGCACTTTAGGTGAAAATGTCAAAATCTTCAAAATGAGCATAAGGACAGTGAAATTAATGCTGGAATCATCTTCAGGATGCTAGAATACACTAAATACAGCAAAAATTTTGAGTCTACAACGTTTAGTTTAGGTGTGAGAGCCAAAATGAACTTTTTATTGCTTTAAACGCGTTTTCAGCCCCTGATTGTACACTTAAGGTGAAAATGTCAAAATCTTCAAAATGGGCATAAGCACAATGAAATTAATGCTGGAATCATCTTCAGGATGCTAGAATACACTAAATACAGCAAAAATTTTGAGTCTACAACGTTTAGTTTAGGTGTGAGAGCCAAAATGAACTTTTTATTGCTTTAAACGCGTTTTCAGCCCCTGATTGTACACGTAAGGTGAAAATGTCAAAATCTTCAAAATGAGCATAAGCACAATGAAATTAATGCTGGAATCATCTTCAGGATGCTAGAATACACTAAAATACAGCAAAAAATTTGAGTCTTCAACGTTTATTTTAGGTGTGTGAGCCAAAATGAACTTTTTATTGCTTTAAATGCGTTTTTAGCCTGATTGTGCACTTTAGGTGAAAATGTCAAAATCTTCAAAATGAGCATAAGCACAGTGAAATTAATGCTGGAATCATCTTCAGGATGCTAGAATACACTAAATACAGCAAAAATTTTGAGTTTACAACGTTTAGTTTAGGTGTGAGAGCCAAAATGAACTTTTTATTGCTATAAACGCGTTTTCAGCCCCTCATTGTACACTTAAGGTGAAATTGTCAAAATCTTCAAAAAGGGGAATAAGCACAATGAAATTAATGCTGGAATCATCTTCAGGATGCTAGAATACACTAAATACAGCAAAAATTTTGAGTCTACAACGTTTAGTTTAGGTGTGAGAGCCAAAATGAACTTTTTATTGCTTTAAATGCGTTTTTAGCCTGATTGTGCACTTTAGGTGAAAATGTCAAAATCTTAAAAATTTGCATAAGCACAATGAAATTAATGCTGGAATCATCTTCAGGATGCTAGAATACACTAAATACAGCAAAATTTTTGAGTCTACAAAGTTTAGTTTAGGTGTGAGAGCCAAAATGAACTTTTTATTGCTTTAAAGGCGTTTTCAGCCCCTCATTGTACACTTAAGGTGAAAATGTCAAAATCTTCAAAATGAGCATAAGCACAATGAAATTAATGCTGGAATCATCTTCAGGAGGCTAGAATACACTAAATACACTAAAAATTTTGAGTCTACAACGTTTATTTTAGGTGTGTGAGCCAAAATGAACTTTTTATTGCTTTAAATGCGTTTTCAGCCTGATTGTGCACTTTAGATGAAAATGTCAAAATCTTAAAAATGAGCATAAGCACAATGAAATTAATGCTGGAATCATCTTCAGGATGCTAGAATACACTAAATACAGCAAAAATTTTGAGTCTACAACGTTTAGTTTAAGTGTGAGAGCCAAAATGAACTTTTTATTGCTTTAAACGCGTTTTCAGCCCCTGATTGTACACTTAAGGTGAAAATGTCAAAATCTTCAAAATGGGCATAAGCACAATGAAATTAATGCTGGAATCATCTTCAGGATGCTAGAATACACTAAATACAGCAAAAATTTTGAGTCTACAACGTTTAGTTTAGGTGTGAGAGCCAAAATGAACTTTTTATGGCTTTGAATGCGTTTTCAGCCTGATTGTGCACTTTAGGTGAAAATGTCAAAATCTTAAAAATGAGCATAAGTACAATGAAATTAATGCTCGAATCAACTTCAGGATGCTAGAATACACTAAATACAGCAAAAATTTTGAGTCTACAACGTTTAGTTTAGGTGTGAGAGCCAAAATGAACTTTTTATGGCTTTAAATGCGTTTTCAGCCTGATTGTGCACTTTAGGTGAAAATGTCAAAATCTTCAAAATGATTATAAGCACAGTGAAATTAATGCTGGAATCATCTTCAGGATGCTAGAATACACTAAATACAGCAAAAAATTTTGAGTCTACAACGTTTAGTTTAGGTGTGAGAGCCAAAATGAACTTTTTATTGCTATAAACGCGTTTTAAGCCCCTGATTGTACACTTAAGGTGAAAATGTCAAAATCTTCAAAATGGGCATAAGCACAATGAAATTAATGCTGGAATCATCTTCAGGATGCTAGAATACACTAAATACAGCAAAAATTTTGAGTCTACAACGTTTAGTTTAGGTGTGAGAGCCAAAATGAACTTTTTATTGCTTTAAACGCGTTTTCAGCCCCTGATTGTACACTTAAGGTGAAAATGTCAAAATCTTCAAAATGAGCATAAGCACATTGAAATTAATGCTGGAATCATCTTCAGGATGCTAGAATACACTAAATACAGCAAAAATTTTGAGTCTACAACGTTTTTTTTATGTGTGTGAGCCAAAAAGAACTTTTTATTGCTTTAAATGCGTTTTCAGCCTGATTGTGCACTTTAGGTGAAAATGTCAAAATCTTAAAAATGAGCATAAGCATAATGAAATTAATGCTGGAATCATCTTCAGGATGCTAGAATAAACTAAATACAGCAAAAATTTTGAGTCTACAACGTTTAGTTTAGGTGCGAGAGCCAAAATGAACTTTTTATTGCTTTAAACGCGTTTTCAGCCCCTGATTGTAAACTTAAGGTGAAAATGTCAAAATCTTAAAAATGAGCATAAGCACAATGAAATTAATGCTGGAATCATCTTCAGGATGCTAGAATACACTAAATACAGCAAAAATTTTGAGTCTACAACGTTTAGTTTAGGTGTGAGAGCCAAAATGAACTTTTTATTGCTTTAAATGCGTTTTCAGCCTTATTGTGCACTTTAGGTGAAAATGTCAACATCTTAAAAATGAGCATAAGCATAATGAAATTAATGCTGGAATCATCTTCAGGATGCTAGAATACACTAAATACAGCAAAAATTTTGAGTCTACAACGTTTATTTTAGGTGTGTGAGCCAAAAAGAACTTTTTATTGCTTTAAATGCGTTTTCAGCCTGATTGTGCACTTTAGGTGAAAATGTCAAAATCTTAAAAATGAGCATAAGCACAATGAAATTAATGCTGGAATCATCTTCAGGATGCTAGAATACACTAAAATACAGCAAAAATTTTGAGTCTACAACGTTTATTTTAGGTGTGTGAGCCAAAATGAACTTTTTATTGCTTTAAATGCGTTTTTAGCCTGATTGTGCACTTTAGGTGAAAATGTCAAAATCTTAAAAATGAGCATAAGCACAATGAAATTAATGCTGGAATCATCTTCAGGATGCTAGAATACACTAAATACAGCAAAAATTTTGAGTCTACAACGTTTAGTTTAGGTGTGAGAGCCAAAATGAACTTTTTATTGCTTTAAAGGAGTTTTCAGCCCCTCATTGTACACTTAAGGTGAAAATGTCAAAATCTTCAAAATGAGCATAAGCACAATGAAATTAATGCTGGAATCATCTTCAGGAGGCTAGAATACACTAAATACACTAAAAATTTTGAGTCTACAACGTTTATTTTAGGTGTGTGAGCCAAAATGAACTTTTTATTGCTTTAAATGCGTTTTCAGCCTGATTGTGCACTTTAGATGAAAATGTCAAAATCTTAAAAATGAGCATAAGCACAATGAAATTAATGCTGGAATCATCTTCAGGATGCTAGAATACACTAAATACAGCAAAAATTTTGAGTCTACAACGTTTAGTTTAAGTGTGAGAGCCAAAATGAACTTTTTATTGCTTTAAACGCGTTTTCAGCCCCTGATTGTACACTTAAGGTGAAAATGTCAAAATCTTCAAAATGGGCACAAGCACAATGAAATTAATGCTGGAATCATCTTCAGGATGCTAGAATACACTAAATACAGCAAAAATTTTGAGTCTACAACGTTTAGTTTAGGTGTGAGAGCCAAAATGAACTTTTTATGGCTTTGAATGCGTTTTCAGCCTGATTGTGCACTTTAGGTGAAAATGTCAAAATCTTAAAAATGAGCATAAGCACAATGAAAATAATGCTGGAATCATCTTCAGGATGCTAGAATACACTAAATACAGCAAAAATTTTGAGTCTACAACGTTTAGTTTAAGTGTGAGAGCCAAAATGAACTTTTTATTGCTTTAAACGCGTTTTCAGCCCCTGATTGTACACTTAAGGTGAAAATGTCAAAATCTTCAAAATGGGCATAAGCACAATGAAATTAATGCTGGAATCATCTTCAGGATGCTAGAATACACTAAATACAGCAAAAATTTTGAGTCTACAACGTTTAGTTTAGGTGTGAGAGCCAAAATGAACTTTTTATGGCTTTGAATGCGTTTTCAGCCTGATTGTGCACTTTAGGTGAAAATGTCAAAATCTTAAAAATGAGCATAAGTACAATGAAATTAATGCTCGAATCAACTTCAGGATGCTAGAATACACTAAATACAGCAAAAATTTTGAGTCTACAACGTTTAGTTTAGGTGTGAGAGCCAAAATGAACTTTTTATGGCTTTAAATGCGTTTTCAGCCTGATTGTGCACTTTAGGTGAAAATGTCAAAATCTTCAAAATGATTATAAGCACAGTGAAATTAATGCTGGAATCATCTTCAGGATGCTAGAATACACTAAATACAGCAAAAAATTTTGAGTCTACAACGTTTAGTTTAGGTGTGAGAGCCAAAATGAACTTTTTATTGCTATAAACGCGTTTTAAGCCCCTGATTGTACACTTAAGGTGAAAATGTCAAAATCTTCAAAATGGGCATAAGCACAATGAAATTAATGCTGGAATCATCTTCAGGATGCTAGAATACACTAAATACAGCAAAAATTTTGAGTCTACAACGTTTAGTTTAGGTGTGAGAGCCAAAATGAACTTTTTATTGCTTTAAACGCGTTTTCAGCCCCTGATTGTACACTTAAGGTGAAAATGTCAAAATCTTCAAAATGAGCATAAGCACATTGAAATTAATGCTGGAATCATCTTCAGGATGCTAGAATACACTAAATACAGCAAAAATTTTGAGTCTACAACGTTTTTTTTATGTGTGTGAGCCAAAAAGAACTTTTTATTGCTTTAAATGCGTTTTCAGCCTGATTGTGCACTTTAGGTGAAAATGTCAAAATCTTAAAAATGAGCATAAGCATAATGAAATTAATGCTGGAATCATCTTCAGGATGCTAGAATAAACTAAATACAGCAAAAATTTTGAGTCTAAAACGTTTAGTTTAGGTGCGAGAGCCAAAATGAACTTTTTATTGCTTTAAACGCGTTTTCAGCCCCTGATTGTAAACTTAAGGTGAAAATGTCAAAATCTTAAAAATGAGCATAAGCACAATGAAATTAATGCTGGAATCATCTTCAGGATGCTAGAATACACTAAATACAGCAAAAATTTTGAGTCTACAACGTTTAGTTTAGGTGTGAGAGCCAAAATGAACTTTTTATGGCTTTAAATGCGTTTTCAGCCTGATTGTGCACTTTAGGTGAAAATGTCAAAATCTTCAAAATGAGCATAAGCACAGTGAAATTAATGCTGGAATCATCTTCAGGATGCTAGAATACACTAAATACAGCAAAAAATTTTGAGTCTACAACGTTTAGTTTAGGTGTGAGAGCCAAAATGAACTTTTTATTGCTATAAACGCGTTTTCAGCCCCTGATTGTACACTTCAGGTGAAAATGTCAAAATCTTCAAAATGGGCATAAGCACAATGAAATTAATGCTGGAATCATCTTCAGGATGCTAGAATACACTAAATACAGCAAAAATTTTGAGTCTACAACGTTTAGTTTAGGTGTGAGAGCCAAAATGAACTTTTTATTGCTTTAAACGCGTTTTCAGCCCCTGATTGTACACTTAAGGTGAAAATGTCAAAATCTTCAAAATGAGCATAAGCACAATGAAATTAATGCTGGAATCATCTTCAGGATGCTAGAATACACTAAATACAGCAAAAATTTTGAGTCTACAACGTTTATTTTAGGTGTGTGAGCCAAAAAGAACTTTTTATTGCTTTAAATGCGTTTTCAGCCTGATTGTGCACTTTAGGTGAAAATGTCAAAATCTTAAAAATGAGCATAAGCATAATGAAATTAATGCTGGAATCATCTTCAGGATGCTAGAATAAACTAAATACAGCAAAAATTTGGAGTCTACAACGTTTAGTTTAGGTGTGAGAGCCAAAATGAACTTTTTATTGCTTTAAACGCGTTTTCAGCCCCTGATTGTACACTTAAGGTGAAAATGTCAAAATCTTAAAAATGAGCATAAGCACAATGAAATTAATGCTGGAATCATCTTCAGGATGCTAGAATACACTAAAATACAGCAAAAATTTTGAGTCTACAACGTTTATTTTAGGTGTGTGAGCCAAAATGAACTTTTTATTGCTTTAAATGCGTTTTTAGCCTGATTGTGCACTTTAGGTGAAAATGTCAAAATCTTAAAAATGAGCATAAGCACAATGAAATTAATGCTGGAATCATCTTCAGGATGCTAGAATACACTAAATACAGCAAAAATTTTGAGTCTACAACGTTTAGTTTAGGTGTGAGAGCCAAAATGAACTTTTTATTGCTTTAAAGGAGTTTTCAGCCCCTCATTGTACACTTAAGGTGAAAATGTCAAAATCTTCAAAATGAGCATAAGCACAATGAAATTAATGCTGGAATCATCTTCAGGAGGCTAGAATACACTAAATACACTAAAAATTTTGAGTCTACAACGTTTATTTTAGGTGTGTGAGCCAAAATGAACTTTTTATTGCTTTAAATGCGTTTTCAGCCTGATTGTGCACTTTAGGTGAAAATGTCAAAATCTTAAAAATGAGCATAAGCACAATGAAATTAATGCTGGAATCATCTTCAGGATGCTAGAATACACTAATTACAGCAAAAATTTTGAGTCTACAACGTTTAGTTTAAGTGTGAGAGCCAAAATGAACTTTTTATTGCTTTAAACGCGTTTTCAGCCCCTGATTGTACACTTAAGGTGAAAATGTCAAAATCTTCAAAATGGGCATAAGCACAATGAAATTAATGCTGGAATCATCTTCAGGATGCTAGAATACACTAAATACAGCAAAAATTTTGAGTCTACAACGTTTAGTTTAGGTGTGAGAGCCAAAATGAACTTTTTATGGCTTTGAATGCGTTTTCAGCCTGATTGTGCACTTTAGGTGAAAATGTCAAAATCTTAAAAATGAGCATAAGTACAATGAAATTAATGCTCGAATCAACTTCAGGATGCTAGAATACACTAAATACAGCAAAAATTTTGAGTCTACAACGTTTAGTTTAGGTGTGAGAGCCAAAATGAACTTTTTATGGCTTTAAATGCGTTTTCAGCCTGATTGTGCACTTTAGGTGAAAATGTCAAAATCTTCAAAATGAGCATAAGGACAGTGAAATTAATGCTGGAATCATCTTCAGGATGCTAGAATACACTAAATACAGCAAAAATTTTGAGTCTACAACGTTTAGTTTAGGTGTGAGAGCCAAAATGAACTTTTTATTGCTTTAAACACGTTTTCAGCCCCTGATTGTACACTTAAGGTGAAAATGTCAAAATCTTCAAAATGGGCATAAGCACAATGAAATTAATGCTGGAATCATCTTCAGGATGCTAGAATACACTAAATACAGCAAAAATTTTGAGTCTAC
Source organism: Vanacampus margaritifer (assembly GCF_051991255.1). Lineage (NCBI taxonomy): Eukaryota > Metazoa > Chordata > Actinopteri > Syngnathiformes > Syngnathidae > Vanacampus > Vanacampus margaritifer. Next base: position 2,270,135 of record NC_135448.1, on the reverse strand, counting down.
AACGTTTAGTTTAGGTGTGAGAGCCAAAATGAACTTTTTATTGCTTTAAACGCGTTTTCAGCCCCTGATTGTACACGTAAGGTGAAAATGTCAAAATCTTCAAAATGAGCATAAGCACAATGAAATTAATGCTGGAATCATCTTCAGGATGCTAGAATACACTAAAATACAGCAAAAAATTTGAGTCTTCAACGTTTATTTTAGGTGTGTGAGCCAAAATGAACTTTTTATTGCTTTAAATGCGTTTTTAGCCTGATTGTGCACTTTAGGTGAAAATGTCAAAATCTTCAAAATGAGCATAAGCACAGTGAAATTAATGCTGGAATCATCTTCAGGATGCTAGAATACACTAAATACAGCAAAAATTTTGAGTCTACAACGTTTAGTTTAGGTGTGAGAGCCAAAATGAACTTTTTATTGCTATAAACGCGTTTTCAGCCCCTCATTGTACACTTAAGGTGAAATTGTCAAAATCTTCAAAAAGGGGAATAAGCACAATGAAATTAATGCTGGAATCATCTTCAGGATGCTAGAATACACTAAATACAGCAAAAATTTTGAGTCTACAACGTTTAGTTTAGGTGTGAGAGCCAAAATGAACTTTTTATTGCTTTAAATGCGTTTTCAGCCTGATTGTGCACTTTAGGTGAAAATGTCAAAATCTTAAAAATGAGCATAAGCACAATGAAATTAATGCTGGAATCATCTTCAGGATGCTAGAATACACTAAATACAGCAAAAATTTTGAGTCTACAACGTTTAGTTTAAGTGTGAGAGCCAAAATGAACTTTTTATTGCTTTAAACGCGTTTTCAGCCCCTGATTGTACACTTAAGGTGAAAATGTCAAAATCTTCAAAATGGGCATAAGCACAATGAAATTAATGCTGGAATCATCTTCAGGATGCTAGAATACACTAAATACAGCAAAAATTTTGAGTCTACAACGTTTAGTTTAGGTGTGAGAGCCAAAATGAACTTTTTATGGCTTTGAATGCGTTTTCAGCCTGATTGTGCACTTTAGGTGAAAATGTCAAAATCTTAAAAATGAGCATAAGTACAATGAAATTAATGCTCGAATCAACTTCAGGATGCTAGAATACACTAAATACAGCAAAAATTTTGAGTCTACAACGTTTAGTTTAGGTGTGAGAGCCAAAATGAACTTTTTATGGCTTTAAATGCGTTTTCAGCCTGATTGTGCACTTTAGGTGAAAATGTCAAAATCTTCAAAATGAGCATAAGGACAGTGAAATTAATGCTGGAATCATCTTCAGGATGCTAGAATACACTAAATACAGCAAAAATTTTGAGTCTACAACGTTTAGTTTAGGTGTGAGAGCCAAAATGAACTTTTTATTGCTTTAAACGCGTTTTCAGCCCCTGATTGTACACTTAAGGTGAAAATGTCAAAATCTTCAAAATGGGCATAAGCACAATGAAATTAATGCTGGAATCATCTTCAGGATGCTAGAATACACTAAATACAGCAAAAATTTTGAGTCTACAACGTTTAGTTTAGGTGTGAGAGCCAAAATGAACTTTTTATTGCTTTAAACGCGTTTTCAGCCCCTGATTGTACACGTAAGGTGAAAATGTCAAAATCTTCAAAATGAGCATAAGCACAATGAAATTAATGCTGGAATCATCTTCAGGATGCTAGAATACACTAAAATACAGCAAAAAATTTGAGTCTTCAACGTTTATTTTAGGTGTGTGAGCCAAAATGAACTTTTTATTGCTTTAAATGCGTTTTTAGCCTGATTGTGCACTTTAGGTGAAAATGTCAAAATCTTAAAAATGAGCATAAGCACAATGAAATTAATGCTGGAATCATCTTCAGGATGCTAGAATACACTAAATACAGCAAAAATTTTGAGTCTACAACGTTTAGTTTAAGTGTGAGAGCCAAAATGAACTTTTTATTGCTTTAAACGCGTTTTCAGCCCCTGATTGTACACTTAAGGTGAAAATGTCAAAATCTTCAAAATGGGCATAAGCACAATGAAATTAATGCTGGAATCATCTTCAGGATGCTAGAATACACTAAATACAGCAAAAATTTTGAGTCTACAACGTTTAGTTTAGGTGTGAGAGCCAAAATGAACTTTTTATGGCTTTGAATGCGTTTTCAGCCTGATTGTGCACTTTAGGTGAAAATGTCAAAATCTTAAAAATGAGCATAAGTACAATGAAATTAATGCTCGAATCAACTTCAGGATGCTAGAATACACTAAATACAGCAAAAATTTTGAGTCTACAACGTTTAGTTTAGGTGTGAGAGCCAAAATGAACTTTTTATGGCTTTAAATGCGTTTTCAGCCTGATTGTGCACTTTAGGTGAAAATGTCAAAATCTTCAAAATGAGCATAAGGACAGTGAAATTAATGCTGGAATCATCTTCAGGATGCTAGAATACACTAAATACAGCAAAAATTTTGAGTCTACAACGTTTAGTTTAGGTGTGAGAGCCAAAATGAACTTTTTATTGCTTTAAACGCGTTTTCAGCCCCTGATTGTACACTTAAGGTGAAAATGTCAAAATCTTCAAAATGGGCATAAGCACAATGAAATTAATGCTGGAATCATCTTCAGGATGCTAGAATACACTAAATACAGCAAAAATTTTGAGTCTACAACGTTTAGTTTAGGTGTGAGAGCCAAAATGAACTTTTTATTGCTTTAAACGCGTTTTCAGCCCCTGATTGTACACGTAAGGTGAAAATGTCAAAATCTTCAAAATGAGCATAAGCACAATGAAATTAATGCTGGAATCATCTTCAGGATGCTAGAATACACTAAAATACAGCAAAAAATTTGAGTCTTCAACGTTTATTTTAGGTGTGTGAGCCAAAATGAACTTTTTATTGCTTTAAATGCGTTTTTAGCCTGATTGTGCACTTTAGGTGAAAATGTCAAAATCTTCAAAATGAGCATAAGCACAGTGAAATTAATGCTGGAATCATCTTCAGGATGCTAGAATACACTAAATACAGCAAAAATTTTGAGTTTACAACGTTTAGTTTAGGTGTGAGAGCCAAAATGAACTTTTTATTGCTATAAACGCGTTTTCAGCCCCTCATTGTACACTTAAGGTGAAATTGTCAAAATCTTCAAAAAGGGGAATAAGCACAATGAAATTAATGCTGGAATCATCTTCAGGATGCTAGAATACACTAAATACAGCAAAAATTTTGAGTCTACAACGTTTAGTTTAGGTGTGAGAGCCAAAATGAACTTTTTATTGCTTTAAATGCGTTTTTAGCCTGATTGTGCACTTTAGGTGAAAATGTCAAAATCTTAAAAATTTGCATAAGCACAATGAAATTAATGCTGGAATCATCTTCAGGATGCTAGAATACACTAAATACAGCAAAATTTTTGAGTCTACAAAGTTTAGTTTAGGTGTGAGAGCCAAAATGAACTTTTTATTGCTTTAAAGGCGTTTTCAGCCCCTCATTGTACACTTAAGGTGAAAATGTCAAAATCTTCAAAATGAGCATAAGCACAATGAAATTAATGCTGGAATCATCTTCAGGAGGCTAGAATACACTAAATACACTAAAAATTTTGAGTCTACAACGTTTATTTTAGGTGTGTGAGCCAAAATGAACTTTTTATTGCTTTAAATGCGTTTTCAGCCTGATTGTGCACTTTAGATGAAAATGTCAAAATCTTAAAAATGAGCATAAGCACAATGAAATTAATGCTGGAATCATCTTCAGGATGCTAGAATACACTAAATACAGCAAAAATTTTGAGTCTACAACGTTTAGTTTAAGTGTGAGAGCCAAAATGAACTTTTTATTGCTTTAAACGCGTTTTCAGCCCCTGATTGTACACTTAAGGTGAAAATGTCAAAATCTTCAAAATGGGCATAAGCACAATGAAATTAATGCTGGAATCATCTTCAGGATGCTAGAATACACTAAATACAGCAAAAATTTTGAGTCTACAACGTTTAGTTTAGGTGTGAGAGCCAAAATGAACTTTTTATGGCTTTGAATGCGTTTTCAGCCTGATTGTGCACTTTAGGTGAAAATGTCAAAATCTTAAAAATGAGCATAAGTACAATGAAATTAATGCTCGAATCAACTTCAGGATGCTAGAATACACTAAATACAGCAAAAATTTTGAGTCTACAACGTTTAGTTTAGGTGTGAGAGCCAAAATGAACTTTTTATGGCTTTAAATGCGTTTTCAGCCTGATTGTGCACTTTAGGTGAAAATGTCAAAATCTTCAAAATGATTATAAGCACAGTGAAATTAATGCTGGAATCATCTTCAGGATGCTAGAATACACTAAATACAGCAAAAATTTTTGAGTCTACAACGTTTAGTTTAGGTGTGAGAGCCAAAATGAACTTTTTATTGCTATAAACGCGTTTTAAGCCCCTGATTGTACACTTAAGGTGAAAATGTCAAAATCTTCAAAATGGGCATAAGCACAATGAAATTAATGCTGGAATCATCTTCAGGATGCTAGAATACACTAAATACAGCAAAAATTTTGAGTCTACAACGTTTAGTTTAGGTGTGAGAGCCAAAATGAACTTTTTATTGCTTTAAACGCGTTTTCAGCCCCTGATTGTACACTTAAGGTGAAAATGTCAAAATCTTCAAAATGAGCATAAGCACATTGAAATTAATGCTGGAATCATCTTCAGGATGCTAGAATACACTAAATACAGCAAAAATTTTGAGTCTACAACGTTTTTTTTATGTGTGTGAGCCAAAAAGAACTTTTTATTGCTTTAAATGCGTTTTCAGCCTGATTGTGCACTTTAGGTGAAAATGTCAAAATCTTAAAAATGAGCATAAGCATAATGAAATTAATGCTGGAATCATCTTCAGGATGCTAGAATAAACTAAATACAGCAAAAATTTTGAGTCTACAACGTTTAGTTTAGGTGCGAGAGCCAAAATGAACTTTTTATTGCTTTAAACGCGTTTTCAGCCCCTGATTGTAAACTTAAGGTGAAAATGTCAAAATCTTAAAAATGAGCATAAGCACAATGAAATTAATGCTGGAATCATCTTCAGGATGCTAGAATACACTAAATACAGCAAAAATTTTGAGTCTACAACGTTTAGTTTAGGTGTGAGAGCCAAAATGAACTTTTTATTGCTTTAAATGCGTTTTCAGCCTTATTGTGCACTTTAGGTGAAAATGTCAACATCTTAAAAATGAGCATAAGCATAATGAAATTAATGCTGGAATCATCTTCAGGATGCTAGAATACACTAAATACAGCAAAAATTTTGAGTCTACAACGTTTATTTTAGGTGTGTGAGCCAAAAAGAACTTTTTATTGCTTTAAATGCGTTTTCAGCCTGATTGTGCACTTTAGGTGAAAATGTCAAAATCTTAAAAATGAGCATAAGCACAATGAAATTAATGCTGGAATCATCTTCAGGATGCTAGAATACACTAAAATACAGCAAAAATTTTGAGTCTACAACGTTTATTTTAGGTGTGTGAGCCAAAATGAACTTTTTATTGCTTTAAATGCGTTTTTAGCCTGATTGTGCACTTTAGGTGAAAATGTCAAAATCTTAAAAATGAGCATAAGCACAATGAAATTAATGCTGGAATCATCTTCAGGATGCTAGAATACACTAAATACAGCAAAAATTTTGAGTCTACAACGTTTAGTTTAGGTGTGAGAGCCAAAATGAACTTTTTATTGCTTTAAAGGAGTTTTCAGCCCCTCATTGTACACTTAAGGTGAAAATGTCAAAATCTTCAAAATGAGCATAAGCACAATGAAATTAATGCTGGAATCATCTTCAGGAGGCTAGAATACACTAAATACACTAAAAATTTTGAGTCTACAACGTTTATTTTAGGTGTGTGAGCCAAAATGAACTTTTTATTGCTTTAAATGCGTTTTCAGCCTGATTGTGCACTTTAGATGAAAATGTCAAAATCTTAAAAATGAGCATAAGCACAATGAAATTAATGCTGGAATCATCTTCAGGATGCTAGAATACACTAAATACAGCAAAAATTTTGAGTCTACAACGTTTAGTTTAAGTGTGAGAGCCAAAATGAACTTTTTATTGCTTTAAACGCGTTTTCAGCCCCTGATTGTACACTTAAGGTGAAAATGTCAAAATCTTCAAAATGGGCACAAGCACAATGAAATTAATGCTGGAATCATCTTCAGGATGCTAGAATACACTAAATACAGCAAAAATTTTGAGTCTACAACGTTTAGTTTAGGTGTGAGAGCCAAAATGAACTTTTTATGGCTTTAAATGCGTTTTCAGCCTGATTGTGCACTTTAGGTGAAAATGTCAAAATCTTCAAAATGAGCATAAGCACAATGAAATTAATGCTGGAATCATCTTCAGGATGCTAGAATACACTAAATACAGCAAAAATTTTGAGTCTACAACGTTTAGTTTAGGTGTGAGAGCCAAAATGAACTTTTTATTGCTTTAAACGCGTTTTCAGCCCCTGATTGTACACTTCAGGTGAAAATGTCAAAATCTTCAAAATGGGCATAAGCACAATGAAATTAATGCTGGAATCATCTTCAGGATGCTAGAATACACTAAATACAGCAAAAATTTTGAGTCTACAACGTTTAGTTTAGGTGTGAGAGCCAAAATGAACTTTTTATTGCTTTAAAGGAGTTTTCAGCCCCTCATTGTACACTTAAGGTGAAAATGTCAAAATCTTCAAAATGAGCATAAGCACAATGAAATTAATGCTGGAATCATCTTCAGGAGGCTAGAATACACTAAATACACTAAAAATTTTGAGTCTACAACGTTTATTTTAGGTGTGTGAGCCAAAATGAACTTTTTATTGCTTTAAATGCGTTTTCAGCCTGATTGTGCACTTTAGATGAAAATGTCAAAATCTTAAAAATGAGCATAAGCACAATGAAATTAATGCTCGAATCAACTTCAGGATGCTAGAATACACTAAATACAGCAAAAATTTTGAGTCTACAACGTTTAGTTTAGGTGTGAGAGCCAAAATGAACTTTTTATGGCTTTAAATGCGTTTTCAGCCTGATTGTGCACTTTAGGTGAAAATGTCAAAATCTTCAAAATGAGCATAAGCACAATGAAATTAATGCTGGAATCATCTTCAGGATGCTAGAATACACTAAATACAGCAAAAATTTTGAGTCTACAACGTTTAGTTTAGGTGTGAGAGCCAAAATGAACTTTTTATTGCTTTAAACGCGTTTTCAGCCCCTGATTGTACACTTCAGGTGAAAATGTCAAAATCTTCAAAATGGGCATAAGCACAATGAAATTAATGCTGGAATCATCTTCAGGATGCTAGAATACACTAAATACAGCAAAAATTTTGAGTCTACAACGTTTATTTTAGGTGTGTGAGCCAAAAAGAACTTTGTATTGCTTTAAATGCGTTTTCAGCCTGATTGTGCACTTTAGGTGAAAATGTCAAAATCTTAAAAATGAGCATAAGCATAATGAAATTAATGCTGAAATCATCTTCAGGATGCTAGAATAAACTAAATACAGCAAAAATTTTGAGTCTACAACGTTTATTTTAGGTGTGTGAGCCAAAATGATATTTTTATGGCTTTAAATGCGTTTTCAGCCTGATTGTGCACTTTAGGTGAAAATGTCAAAATCTTCAAAATGAGCATAAGCACAATGAAATTAATGCTGGAATCATCTTCAGGATGCTAGAATACACTAAATACAGCAACAATTTTGAGTCTACAACGTTTATTTTAGGTGTGTGAGCCAAAAAGAACTTTTTATTGCTTTAAATGCGTTTTCAGCCTGATTGTGCACTTTAGGTGAAAATGTCAAAATCTTAAAAATGAGCATAAGCATAATGAAATTAATGCTGGAATCATCTTCAGGATGCTAGAATAAACTAAATACAGCAAAAATTTTGAGTCTACAACGTTTAGTTTAGGTGTGAGAGCCAAAATGAACTTTTTATTGCTTTAAACGCGTTTTCAGCCCCTGATTGTACACTTAAGGTGAAAATGTCAAAATCTTAAAAATGAGCATAAGCACAATGAAATTAATGCTGGAATCATCTTCAGGATGCTAGAATACACTAAATACAGCAAAAATTTTGAGTCTACAACGTTTAGTTTAGGTGTGAGAGCCAAAATGAACTTTTTATTGCTTTAAATGCGTTTTCAGCCTTATTGTGCACTTTAGGTGAAAATGTCAAAATCTTAAAAATGAGCATAAGCATAATGAAATTAATGCTGGAATCATCTTCAGGATGCTAGAATAAACTAAATACAGCAAAAATTTTGAGTCTACAACGTTTAGTTTAGGTGTGAGAGCCAAAATGAACTTTTTATTGCTTTAAACGCGTTTTCAGCCCCTGATTGTACACTTAAGGTGAAAATGTCAAAATCTTAAGAATGAGCATAAGCACAATGAAATTAATGCTGGAATCATCTTCAGGATGCTAGAATACACTAAATACAGCAAAAATTTTGAGTCTACAACGTTTAGTTTAGGTGTGAGAGCCAAAATGAACTTTTTATTGCTTTAAACGCGTTTTCAGCCTGATTGTGCACTTTAGGTGAAAATGTCAAAATCTTAAAAATGAGCATAAGCACAATGAAATTAATGCTGGAATCATCTTCAGGATGCTAGAATACACTAAATACAGCAAAAATTTTGAGTCTACAACGTTTAGTTTAGGTGTGAGAACCAAAATGAACTTTTTATTGCTTAAAACGCGTTTTCAGCCCCTGATTGTACACTTAAGGTGAAAATGTCAAAATCTTCAAAATGGGCATAAGCACAATGAAATTAATGCTGGAATCATCTTCAGGATGCTAGAATACACTAAAATACAGCAAAAATTTTGAGTCTACAACGTTTATTTTAGGTGTGTGAGCCAAAATGAACTTTTTATTGCTTTAAATGCGTTTTCAGCCTGATTGTGCACTTTAGGTGAAAATGTCAAAATCTTAAAAATGAGCATAAGCACAATGAAATTAATGCTGGAATCATCTTCAGGATGCTAGAATACACTAAATACAGCAAAAATTTTGAGTCTACAACGTTTAGTTTAAGTGTGAGAGCCAAAATGAACTTTTTATTGCTTTAAACGCGTTTTCAGCCCCTGATTGTACACTTAAGGTGAAAATGTCAAAATCTTCAAAATGGGCATAAGCACAATGAAATTAATGCTGGAATCATCTTCAGGATGCTAGAATACACTAAATACAGCAAAAATTTTGAGTCTACAACGTTTATTTTAGGTGTGTGAGCCAAAAAGAACTTTTTTATTGCTTTAAATGCGTTTTCAGCCTGATTGTGCACTTTAGGTGAAAATGTCAAAATCTTAAAAATGAGCATAAGCATAATGAAATTAATGCTGGAATCATCTTCAGGATGCTAGAATAAACTAAATACAGCAAAAATTTTGAGTCTACAACGTTTAGTTTAGGTGTGAGAGCCAAAATGAACTTTTTATTGCTTTAAACGCGTTTTCAGCCCCTGATTGTACACTTAAGGTGAAAATGTCAAAATCTTAAAAATGAGCATAAGCACAATGAAATTAATGCTGGAATCATCTTCAGGATGCTAGAATACACTAAATACAGCAAAAATTTTGAGTCTACAACGTTTAGTTTAGGTGTGAGAGCCAAAATGAACTTTTTATTGCTTTAAATGCGTTTTCAGCCTTATTGTGCACTTTAGGTGAAAATGTCAAAATCTTAAAAATGAGCATAAGCATAATGAAATTAATGCTGGAATCATCTTCAGGATGCTAGAATAAACTAAATACAGCAAAAATTTTGAGTCTACAACGTTTAGTTTAGGTGTGAGAGCCAAAATGAACTTTTTATTGCTTTAAACGCGTTTTCAGCCCCTGATTGTACACTTAAGGTGAAAATGTCAAAATCTTAAGAATGAGCATAAGCACAATGAAATTAATGCTGGAATCATCTTCAGGATGCTAGAATACACTAAATACAGCAAAAATTTTGAGTCTACAACGTTTAGTTTAGGTGTGAGAGCCAAAATGAACTTTTTATTGCTTTAAACGCGTTTTCAGCCTGATTGTGCACTTTAGGTGAAAATGTCAAAATCTTAAAAATGAGCATAAGCACAATGAAATTAATGCTGGAATCATCTTCAGGATGCTAGAATACACTAAATACAGCAAAAATTTTGAGTCTACAACGTTTAGTTTAGGTGTGAGAACCAAAATGAACTTTTTATTGCTTAAAACGCGTTTTCAGCCCCTGATTGTACACGTAAGGTGAAAATGTCAAAATCTTCAAAATGAGCATAAGCACAATGAAATTAATGCTGGAATCATCTTCAGGATGCTAGAATACACTAAATACGGCAAAAATTTTGAGTCTACAACGTTTAGTTTAAGTGTGAGAGCCAAAATGAACTTTTTATTGCTTTAAACGCGTTTTCAGCCCCTGATTGTACACTTAAGGTGAAAATGTCAAAATCTTCAAAATGGGCATAAGCACAATGAAATTAATGCTGGAATCATCTTCAGGATGCTAGAATACACTAAATACAGCAAAAATTTTGAGTCTACAACGTTTAGTTTAGGTGTGAGAGCCAAAATGAACTTTTTATGGCTTTGAATGCGTTTTCAGCCTGATTGTGCACTTTAGGTGAAAATGTCAAAATCTTAAAAATGAGCATAAGTACAATGAAATTAATGCTCGAATCAACTTCAGGATGCTAGAATACACTAAATACAGCAAAAATTTTGAGTCTACAACGTTTAGTTTAGGTGTGAGAGCCAAAATGAACTTTTTATGGCTTTAAATGCGTTTTCAGCCTGATTGTGCACTTTAGGTGAAAATGTCAAAATCTTCAAAATGAGCATAAGCACAGTGAAATTAATGCTGGAATCATCTTCAGGATGCTAGAATACACTAAATACAGCAAAAATTTTGAGTCTACAACGTTTAGTTTAGGTGTGAGAGCCAAAATGAACTTTTTATTGCTTTAAACGCGTTTTCAGCCCCTGATTGTACACTTAAGGTGAAAATGTCAAAATCTTCAAAATGGGCATAAGCACAATGAAATTAATGCTGGAATCATCTTCAGGATGCTAGAATACACTAAATACAGCAAAAATTTTGAGTCTACAACGTTTAGTTTAGGTGTGAGAGCCAAAATGAACTTTTTATTGCTTTAAACGCGTTTTCAGCCCCTGATTGTACACTTAAGGTGAAAATGTCAAAATCTTCAAAATGAGCATAAGCACAATGAAATTAATGCTGGAATCATCTTCAGGATGCTAGAATACACTAAATACAGCAAAAATTTTGAGTCTACAACGTTTATTTTAGGTGTGTGAGCCAAAAAGAACTTTGTATTGCTTTAAATGCGTTTTCAGCCTGATTGTGCACTTTAGGTGAAAATGTCAAAATCTTAAAAATGAGCATAAGCATAATGAAATTAATGCTGGAATCATCTTCAGGATGCTAGAATAAACTAAATACAGCAAAAATTTTGAGTCTACAACGTTTAGTTTAGGTGTGAGAGCCAAAATGAACTTTTTATTGCTTTAAACGCGTTTTCAGCCCCTGATTGTACACTTTAGGTGAAAATGTCAAAATCTTAAAAATGAGCATAAGCACAATGAAATTAATGCTGGAATCATCTTCAGGATGCTAGAATACACTAAATACAGCAAAAATTTTGAGTCTACAACGTTTAGTTTAGGTGTGAGAGCCAAAATGAACTTTTTATTGCTTTAAATGCGTTTTCAGCCTTATTGTGCACTTTAGGTGAAAATGTCAAAATCTTAAAAATGAGCATAAGCATAATGAAATTAATGCTGGAATCATCTTCAGGATGCTAGAATAAACTAAATACAGCAAAAATTTTGAGTCTACAACGTTTAGATTAGGTGTGAGAGCCAAAATGAACTTTTTATTGCTTTAAACGCGTTTTCAGCCCCTGATTGTACACTTAAGGTGAAAATGTCAAAATCTTAAAAATGAGCATAAGCACAAAGAAATTAATGCTGGAATCATCTTCAGGATGCTAGAATACACTAAATACAGCAAAAATTTTGAGTCGACAACGTTTAGCTTAGGTGTGAGAGCCAAAATGAACTTTTTATTGCTTTAAACGCGTTTTCAGCCCCTGATTGTACACGTAAGGTGAAAATGTCAAAATCTACAAAATGAGCATAAGCACAATGAAATTAATGCTGGAATCATCTTCAGGATGCTAGAATACACTAAAATACAGCAAAAATTTTGAGTCTACAACGTTTATTTTAGGTGTGTGAGCCAAAATGAACTTTTTATTGCTTTAAATGCGTTTTTAGCCTGATTGTGCACTTTAGGTGAAAATGTCAAAATCTTATAAATGGGCATAAGCACAATGAAATTAATGCTGGAATCATCTTCAGGATGCTAGAATACACTAAATACAGCAAAAATTTTGAGTCTACAACGTTTAGTTTAGGTGTGAGAGCCAAAATGAACTTTTTATTGCTTTAAAGGCGTTTTCAGCCCCTCATTGTACACTTAAGGTGAAAATGTCAAAATCTTCAAAATGAGCATAAGCACAATGAAATTAATGCTGGAATCATCTTCAGGAGGCTAGAATACACTAAATACACTAAAAATTTTGAGTCTACAACGTTTATTTTAGGTGTGTGAGCCAAAATGAACTTTTTATTGCTTTAAATGCGTTTTCAGCCTGATTGTGCACTTTAGGTGAAAATGTCAAAATCTTCAAAATGAGCATAAGCACAATGAAATTAATGCTGGAATCATCTTCAGGATGCTAGAATACACTAAATACAGCAAAAATTTTGAGTCTACAACGTTTAGTTTAGGTGTGAGAGCCAAAATTAACTTTTTATGGCTTTAAATGCGTTTTCAGCCTGATTGTGCACTTTAGGTGAAAATGTCAAAATCTTCAAAATGAGCATAAGCACAATGAAATTAATGCTGGAATCATCTTCAGGATGCTAGAATACACTAAATACAGCAAAAATTTTGAGTCTACAACGTTTAGTTTAGGTGTGAGAGCCAAAATGAACTTTTTATTGCTTTAAACGCGTTTTTAGCCCCTGATTGTACACTTAAGGTGAAAATGTCAAAATCTTCAAAATGAGCATAAGCACAATGAAATTAATGCTGGAATCATCTTCAGGAGGCTAGAATACACTAAATACACTAAAAATTTTGAGTCTACAACGTTTATTTTAGGTGTGTGAGCCAAAATGAACTTTTTATTGCTTTAAATGCGTTTTCAGCCTGATTGTGCACTTTAGGTGAAAATGTCAAAATCTTCAAAATGAGCATAAGCACAATGAAATTAATGCTGGAATCATCTTCAGGATGCTAGAATACACTAAAATACAGCAAAAATTTTGAGTCTACAACGTTTATTTTAGGTGTGTGAGCCAAAATGAACTTTTTATTGCTTTAAATGCGTTTTTAGCCTGATTGTGCACTTTAGGTGAAAATGTCAAAATCTTAAGAATGAGCATAAGCACAATGAAATTAATGCTGGAATCATCTTCAGGATGCTAGAATACACTAAATACAGCAAAAATTTTGAGTCTACAACGTTTAGTTTAGGTGTGAGAGCCAAAATTAACTTTTTATTGCTTTAAACGCGTTTTCAGCCTGATTGTGCACTTTAGGTGAAAATGTCAAAATCTTAAAAATGAGCATAAGCACAATGAAATTAATGCTGGAATCATCTTCAGGATGCTAGAATACACTAAATACAGCAAAAATTTTGAGTCTACAACGTTTAGTTTAGGTGTGAGAACCAAAATGAACTTTTTATTGCTTAAAACGCGTTTTCAGCCCCTGATTGTACACGTAAGGTGAAAATGTCAAAATCTTCAAAATGAGCATAAGCACAATGAAATTAATGCTGGAATCATCTTCAGGATGCTAGAATACACTAAAATACAGCAAAAATTTTGAGTCTACAACGTTTATTTTAGGTGTGTGAGCCAAAATGAACTTTTTATTGCTTTAAATGCGTTTTCAGCCTGATTGTGCACTTTAGGTGAAAATGTCAAAATCTTAAAAATGAGCATAAGCACAATGAAATTAATGCTGGAATCATCTTCAGGATGCTAGAATACACTAAATACAGCAAAAATTTTGAGTCTACAACGTTTAGTTTAAGTGTGAGAGCCAAAATGAACTTTTTATTGCTTTAAACGCGTTTTCAGCCCCTGATTGTACACTTAAGGTGAAAATGTCAAAATCTTCAAAATGGGCATAAGCACAATGAAATTAATGCTGGAATCATCTTCAGGATGCTAGAATACACTAAATACAGCAAAAATTTTGAGTCTACAACGTTTAGTTTAGGTGTGAGAGCCAAAATGAACTTTTTATGACTTTGAATGCGTTTTCAGCCTGATTGTGCACTTTAGGTGAAAATGTCAAAATCTTAAAAATGAGCATAAGTACAATGAAATTAATGCTCGAATCAACTTCAGGATGCTAGAATACACTAAATACAGCAAAAATTTTGAGTCTACAACGTTTAGTTTAGGTGTGAGAGCCAAAATGAACTTTTTATGGCTTTAAATGCGTTTTCAGCCTGATTGTGCACTTTAGGTGAAAATGTCAAAATCTTCAAAATGAGCATAAGCACAATGAAATTAATGCTGGAATCATCTTCAGGATGCTAGAATACACTAAATACAGCAAAAATTTTGAGTCTACAACGTTTAGTTTAGGTGTGAGAGCCAAAATGAACTTTTTATTGCTTTAAACGCGTTTTCAGCCCCTGATTGTACACTTCAGGTGAAAATGTCAAAATCTTCAAAATGGGCATAAGCACAATGAAATTAATGCTGGAATCATCTTCAGGATGCTAGAATACACTAAATACAGCAAAAATTTTGAGTCTACAACGTTTAGTTTAGGTGTGAGAGCCAAAATGAACTTTTTATTGCTTTAAAGGAGTTTTCAGCCCCTCATTGTACACTTAAGGTGAAAATGTCAAAATCTTCAAAATGAGCATAAGCACAATGAAATTAATGCTGGAATCATCTTCAGGAGGCTAGAATACACTAAATACACTAAAAATTTTGAGTCTACAACGTTTATTTTAGGTGTGTGAGCCAAAATGAACTTTTTATTGCTTTAAATGCGTTTTCAGCCTGATTGTGCACTTTAGATGAAAATGTCAAAATCTTAAAAATGAGCATAAGCACAATGAAATTAATGCTGGAATCATCTTCAGGATGCTAGAATACACTAAATACAGCAAAAATTTTGAGTCTACAACGTTTAGTTTAAGTGTGAGAGCCAAAATGAACTTTTTATTGCTTTAAACGCGTTTTCAGCCCCTGATTGTACACTTAAGGTGAAAATGTCAAAATCTTCAAAATGGGCACAAGCACAATGAAATTAATGCTGGAATCATCTTCAGGATGCTAGAATACACTAAATACAGCAAAAATTTTGAGTCTACAACGTTTAGTTTAGGTGTGAGAGCCAAAATGAACTTTTTATGGCTTTGAATGCGTTTTCAGCCTGATTGTGCACTTTAGGTGAAAATGTCAAAATCCTAAAAATGAGCATAAGTACAATGAAATTAATGCTCGAATCAACTTCAGGATGCTAGAATACACTAAATACAGCAAAAATTTTGAGTCTACAACGTTTAGTTTAGGTGTGAGAGCCAAAATGAACTTTTTATGGCTTTAAATGCGTTTTCAGCCTGATTGTGCACTTTAGGTGAAAATGTCAAAATCTTCAAAATGAGCATAAGCACAATGAAATTAATGCTGGAATCATCTTCAGGATGCTAGAATACACTAAATACAGCAAAAATTTTGAGTCTACAACGTTTAGTTTAGGTGTGAGAGCCAAAATGAACTTTTTATTGCTTTAAACGCGTTTTCAGCCCCTGATTGTACACTTCAGGTGAAAATGTCAAAATCTTCAAAATGGGCATAAGCACAATGAAATTAATGCTGGAATCATCTTCAGGATGCTAGAATACACTAAATACAGCAAAAATTTTGAGTCTACAACGTTTATTTTAGGTGTGTGAGCCAAAAAGAACTTTGTATTGCTTTAAATGCGTTTTCAGCCTGATTGTGCACTTTAGGTGAAAATGTCAAAATCTTAAAAATGAGCATAAGCATAATGAAATTAATGCTGAAATCATCTTCAGGATGCTAGAATAAACTAAATACAGCAAAAATTTTGAGTCTACAACGTTTATTTTAGGTGTGTGAGCCAAAATGATATTTTTATGGCTTTAAATGCGTTTTCAGCCTGATTGTGCACTTTAGGTGAAAATGTCAAAATCTTAAAAATGAGCATAAGCACAATGAAATTAATGCTGGAATCATCTTCAGGATGCTAGAATACACTAAAATACAGCAAAAATTTTGAGTCTACAACGTTTAGTTTAGGTGTGAGAGCCAAAATGAACTTTTTATTGCTTTAAACGCGTTTTCAGCCTGATTGTGCACTTTAGGTGAAAATGTCAAAATCTTAAAAATGAGCATAAGCACAATGAAATTAATGCTGGAATCATCTTCAGGATGCTAGAATACACTAAATACAGCAAAAATTTTGAGTCTACAACGTTTAGTTTAGGTGTGAGAGCCAAAATGAACTTTTTATTGCTTTAAACGCGTTTTCAGCCCCTGATTGTACACTTAAGGTGAAAATGTCAAAATCTTAAAAATGAGCATAAGCACAATGAAATTAATGCTGGAATCATCTTCAGGATGCTAGAATACACTAAATACAGCAAAAATGTTGAGTCTACAACGTTTTGTTTAGGTGTGAGAGCCAAAATGAACTTTTTATGGCTTTAAATGCGTTTTCAGCCTGATTGTGCACTTTAGGTGAAAATGTCAAAATCTTCAAAATGAGCATAAGCACAATGAAATTAATGCTGGAATCATCTTCAGGATGCTAGAATACACTAAATACAGCAAAAATTTTGAGTCTACAACGTTTAGTTTAAGTGTGAGAGCCAAAATGAACTTTTTATTGCTTTAAACGCGTTTTCAGCCCCTGATTGTACACTTAAGGTGAAAATGTCAAAATCTTCAAAATGGGCATAAGCACAATGAAATTAATGCTGGAATCATCTTCAGGATGCTAGAATACACTAAATACAGCAAAAATTTTGAGTCTACAACGTTTATTTTAGGTGTGTGAGCCAAAAAGAACTTTTTTATTGCTTTAAATGCGTTTTCAGCCTGATTGTGCACTTTAGGTGAAAATGTCAAAATCTTAAAAATGAGCATAAGCATAATGAAATTAATGCTGGAATCATCTTCAGGATGCTAGAATAAACTAAATACAGCAAAAATTTTGAGTCTACAACGTTTAGTTTAGGTGTGAGAGCCAAAATGAACTTTTTATTGCTTTAAACGCGTTTTCAGCCCCTGATTGTACACTTAAGGTGAAAATGTCAAAATCTTAAAAATGAGCATAAGCACAATGAAATTAATGCTGGAATCATCTTCAGGATGCTAGAATACACTAAATACAGCAAAAATTTTGAGTCTACAACGTTTAGTTTAGGTGTGAGAGCCAAAATGAACTTTTTATTGCTTTAAATGCGTTTTCAGCCTTATTGTGCACTTTAGGTGAAAATGTCAAAATCTTAAAAATGAGCATAAGCATAATGAAATTAATGCTGGAATCATCTTCAGGATGCTAGAATAAACTAAATACAGCAAAAATTTTGAGTCTACAACGTTTAGTTTAGGTGTGAGAGCCAAAATGAACTTTTTATTGCTTTAAACGCGTTTTCAGCCCCTGATTGTACACTTAAGGTGAAAATGTCAAAATCTTAAGAATGAGCATAAGCACAATGAAATTAATGCTGGAATCATCTTCAGGATGCTAGAATACACTAAATACAGCAAAAATTTTGAGTCTACAATGTTTAGTTTAGGTGTGAGAGCCAAAATGAACTTTTTATTGCTTTAAACGCGTTTTCAGCCTGATTGTGCACTTTAGGTGAAAATGTCAAAATCTTAAAAATGAGCATAAGCACAATGAAATTAATGCTGGAATCATCTTCAGGATGCTAGAATACACTAAATACAGCAAAAATTTTGAGTCTACAACGTTTAGTTTAGGTGTGAGAACCAAAATGAACTTTTTATTGCTTAAAACGCGTTTTCAGCCCCTGATTGTACACGTAAGGTGAAAATGTCAAAATCTTCAAAATGAGCATAAGCACAATGAAATTAATGCTGGAATCATCTTCAGGATGCTAGAATACACTAAATACGGCAAAAATTTTGAGTCTACAACGTTTAGTTTAAGTGTGAGAGCCAAAATGAACTTTTTATTGCTTTAAACGCGTTTTCAGCCCCTGATTGTACACTTAAGGTGAAAATGTCAAAATCTTCAAAATGGGCATAAGCACAATGAAATTAATGCTGGAATCATCTTCAGGATGCTAGAATACACTAAATACAGCAAAAATTTTGAGTCTACAACGTTTAGTTTAGGTGTGAGAGCCAAAATGAACTTTTTATGGCTTTGAATGCGTTTTCAGCCTGATTGTGCACTTTAGGTGAAAATGTCAAAATCTTAAAAATGAGCATAAGTACAATGAAATTAATGCTCGAATCAACTTCAGGATGCTAGAATACACTAAATACAGCAAAAATTTTGAGTCTACAACGTTTAGTTTAGGTGTGAGAGCCAAAATGAACTTTTTATGGCTTTAAATGCGTTTTCAGCCTGATTGTGCACTTTAGGTGAAAATGTCAAAATCTTCAAAATGAGCATAAGCACAGTGAAATTAATGCTGGAATCATCTTCAGGATGCTAGAATACACTAAATACAGCAAAAATTTTGAGTCTACAACGTTTAGTTTAGGTGTGAGAGCCAAAATGAACTTTTTATTGCTTTAAACGCGTTTTCAGCCCCTGATTGTACACTTAAGGTGAAAATGTCAAAATCTTCAAAATGGGCATAAGCACAATGAAATTAATGCTGGAATCATCTTCAGGATGCTAGAATACACTAAATACAGCAAAAATTTTGAGTCTACAACGTTTAGTTTAGGTGTGAGAGCCAAAATGAACTTTTTATTGCTTTAAACGCGTTTTCAGCCCCTGTTTGTACACTTAAGGTGAAAATGTCAAAATCTTCAAAATGAGCATAAGCACAATGAAATTAATGCTGGAATCATCTTCAGGATGCTAGAATACACTAAATACAGCAAAAATTTTGAGTCTACAACGTTTAGTTTAGGTGTGAGAGCCAAAATGAACTTTTTATTGCTTTAAACGCGTTTTCAGCCCCTGATTGTACACTTAAGGTGAAAATGTCAAAATCTTCAAAATGAGCATAAGCACAATGAAATTAATGCTGGAATCATCTTCAGGATGCTAGAATACACTAAATACAGCAAAAATTTTGAGTCTACAACGTTTATTTTAGGTGTGTGAGCCAAAATGAACTTTTTATTGCTTTAAATGCGTTTTCAGCCTGATTGTGCACTTTAGGTGAAAATGTCAAAATCTTAAAAATGAGCATAAGCACGATGAAATTAATGCTGGAATCATCTTCAGGATGCTAGAATACACTGAATACAGCAAAAATTTTGAGTCTACAACGTTTAGTTTAGGTGTGAGAGCCAAAATGAACTTTTTATTGCTTTAAACGCGTTTTCAGCCCCTGATTGTACACTTAAGGTGAAAATGTCAAAATCTTCAAAATGAGCATAAGCACAATGAAATTAATGCTGGAATCATCTTCAGGATGCTAGAATACACTAAATACAGCAAAAATTTTGAGTCTACAACGTTTAGTTTAGGTGTGAGAGCCAAAATGAACTTTTTATTGCTTTAAATGCGTTTTCAGCCTGATTGTGCACTTTAGGTGAAAATGTCAAAATCTTAAAAATGAGCATAAGCACAATGAAATTAATGCTGGAATCATCTTCAGGATGCTAGAATACAATAAATACAGCAAAAATTTTGAGTCTACAACGTTTAGTTTAGGTGTGAGAGCCAAAATGAACTTTTTATTGCTTTAAACGCGTTTTCAGCCCCTGATTGTACACTTAAGGTGAAAATGTGAAAATCTTCAAAATGAGCATAAGCACAATGAAATTAATGCTGGAATCATCTTCAGGATGCTAGAATACACTAAATACAGCAAAAATTTTGAGTCTACAACGTTTAGTTTAGGTGTGAGAGCCAAAATTAACTTTTTATTGCTTTAAATGCGTTTTCAGCCTGATTGTGCACTTTAGGTGAAAATGTCAAAATCTTAAAAATGAGCATAAGCACAATTAAATTAATGCTGGAATCATCTTCAGGATGCTAGAATACACTAAATACAGCAAAAATTTTGAGTCTACAACGTTTAGTTTAGGTGTGAGAGCCAAAATGAACTTTTTATTGCTTTAAACGCGTTTTCAGCCCCTGATTGTACACTTAAGGTGAAAATGTCAAAATCTTCAAAATGAGCATAAGCACAATGAAATTAATGCTGGAATCATCTTCAGGATGCTAGAATACACTAAATACAGCAAAATTTTTGAGTCTACAACGTTTATTTTAGGTGTGTGAGCCAAAATGAACTTTTTATTGCTTTAAATGCGTTTTCAGCCTGATTGTGCACTTTAGGTGAAAATGTCAAAATCTTCAAAATGAGCATAAGCACGATGAAATTAATGCTGGAATCATCTTCAGGATGCTAGAATACACTGAATACAGCAAAAATTTTGAGTCTACAACGTTTAGTTTAGGTGTGAGAGCCAAAATGAACTTTTTATTGCTTTAAACGCGTTTTCAGCGCCTGATTGTACACTTAAGGTGAAAATGTCAAAATCTTCAAAATGAGCATAAGCACAATGAAATTAATGCTGGAATCATCTTCAGGATGCTAGAATACACTAAATACAGCAAAAATTTTGAGTCTACAACGTTTAGTTTAGGTGTGAGAGCCAAAATGAACTTTTTATTGCTTTAAATGCGTTTTCAGCCTGATTGTGCACTTTAAGTGAAAATGTCAAAATCTTAAAAATGAGCATAAGCACAATGAAATTAATGCTGGAATCATCTTCAGGATGCTAGAATACACTAAATACAGCAAAAATTTTGAGTCTACAACGTTTAGTTTAGGTGTGAGAGCCAAAATGAACTTTTTATTGCTTTAAACGCGTTTTCAGCCCCTGATTGTACACTTAAGGTGAAAATGTCAAAATCTTCAAAATGAGCATAAGCACAATGAAATTAATGCTGGAATCATCTTCAGGATGCTAGAATACACTAAATACAGCAAAAATTTTGAGTCTACAACGTTTATTTTAGGTGTGTGAGCCAAAATGAACTTTTTATTGCTTTAAATGCGTTTTCAGCCTGATTGTGCACTTTAGGTGAAAATGTCAAAATCTTCAAAATGAGCATAAGCACGATGAAATTAATGCTGGAATCATCTTCAGGATGCTAGAATACACTGAATACAGCAAAAATTTTGAGTCTACAACGTTTAGTTTAGGTGTGAGAGCCAAAATGAACTTTTTATTGCTTTAAACGCGTTTTCAGCCCCTGATTGTAAACTTAAGATGAAAATGTCAAAATCTTAAAAATGAGCATAAGCACAATGAAATTAATGCTGGAATCATCTTCAGGATGCTAAAATACACTAAATACAGCAAAAATTTTGAGTCTACAACGTTTAGTTTAGGTGTGAGAGCCAAAATGAACTTTTTATTGCTTTAAACGCGTTTTCAGCCCCTGATTACACACTTAAGGTGAAAATGTCAAAATCTTCAAAATGAGCATAAGCACAATGAAATTAATGCTGGAATCATCTTCAGGATGCTAGAATACACTAAATACAGCAAAATTTTTGAGTCTACAACGTTTATTTTAGGTGTGTGAGCCAAAATGAACTTTTTATTGCTTTAAATGCGTTTTCAGCCTGATTGTGCACTTTAGGTGAAAATGTCAAAATCTTCAAAATGAGCATAAGCACGATGAAATTAATGCTGGAATCATCTTCAGGATGCTAGAATACACTGAATACAGCAAAAATTTTGAGTCTACAACGTTTAGTTTAGGTGTGAGAGCCAAAATGAACTTTTTATGGCTTTAAATGCGTTTTCAGCCCGATTGTGCACTTTAGGTGAAAATGTCAAAATCTTCAAAATGAGCATAAGCACAATGAAATTAATGCTGGAATCATCTTCAGGATGCAAGAATACACTAAATACAGCAAAAATTTTGAGTCTAAAACGTTTAGTTTAGGTGTGAGAGCCAAAATGAACTTTTTATTGCTTTAAACGCGTTTTCAGCCTGATTGTGCACTTAAGGTGAAAATGTCAAAATCTTCAAAATGAGCATAAGCACGATGAAATTAATGCTGGAATCATCTTCAGGATGCTAGAATACACTGAATACAGCAAAAATTTTGAGTCTACAACGTTTAGTTTAGGTGTGAGAGCCAAAATGAACTTTTTATTGCTTTAAACGCGTTTTCAGCCCCTGATTGTACACTTAAGGTGAAAATGTCAAAATCTTAAAAATGAGCATAAGCACAATGAAATTAATGCTGGAATCATCTTCAGGATGCTAGAATACACTAAATACAGCAAAAATGTTGAGTCTACAACGTTTTGTTTAGGTGTGATAGCCAAAATGAACTTTTTATTGCTTTAAATGCGTTTTCAGCCTGATTGTGCACTTTAGGTGAAAATGTCAAAATCTTAAAAATGAGCATAATCACAATGAAATTAATGCTTGAATCATCTTCAGGATGCTAGAATACACTAAATACAGCAAAAATTTTGAGTCTAAAACGTTTAGTTTAGGTGTGAGAGTCAAAATGAACTTTTTATTGCTTTAAACGCGTTTTCAGCCTGATTGTGCACTTAAGGTGAAAATGTCAAAATCTTCAAAATGAGCATAAGCACGATGAAATTAATGCTGGAATCATCTTCAGGATGCTAGAATACACTAAATACAGCAAAAATTTTGAGTCTACAACGTTTAGTTTAGGTGTGAGAGCCAAAATGAACTTTTTATTGCTTTAAACGCGTTTTCAGCCTGATTGTGCACTTAAGGTGAAAATGTCAAAATCTTCAAAATGAGCATAAGCACAATGAAATTAATGCTGGAATCATCTTCAGGATGCTAGAATACACTAAATACAGCAAAAATGTTGAGTCTACAACGTTTTGTTTAGGTGTGATAGCCAAAATGAACTTTTTATTGCTTTAAATGCGTTTTCAGCCTGATTGTGCACTTTAGGTGAAAATGTCAAAATCTTAAAAATGAGCATAATCACAATGAAATTAATGCTTGAATCATCTTCAGGATGCTAGAATACACTAAATACAGCAAAAATTTTGAGTCTACAACGTTTAGTTTAGGTATGAGAGCCAAAATGAATTTTTTATTGCTTTAAACGCGTTTTCAGCCCCTGATTGTACACTTAAGGTGAAAATGTCAAAATCTTAAAAATGAGCATAAGCACAATGAAATTAATGCTGGAATCATCTTCAGGATGCTAGAATACACTAAATACAGCAAAAATGTTGAGTCTACAACGTTTTGTTTAGGTGTGAGAACCAAAATGAACTTTTTATTGCTTTAAATGCGTTTTCAGCCTGATTGTGCACTTTAGGTGAAAATGTCAAAATCTTAAAAATGAGCATAAGCACAATGAAATTAATGCTGGAATCATCTTCAGCATGCTAGAATACACTGAATACAGCAAAAATGTTGAGTCTACAACGTTTAGTTTAGGTGTGAGAGCCAAAATGAACTTTTTATTGCTTTAAACGCGTTTTCAGCCCCTGATTGTACACTTAAGGTGAAAATGTCAAAATCTTAAAAATGAGCATAAGCACAATGAAATTAATGCTGGAATCATCTTCAGGATGCTAGAATACACTAAATACAGCAAAAATGTTGAGTCTACAACGTTTTGTTTAGGTGTGATAGCCAAAATGAACTTTTTATTGCTTTAAATGCGTTTTCAGCCTGATTGTGCACTTTAGGTGAAAATGTCAAAATCTTAAAAATGAGCATAATCACAATGAAATTAATGCTTGAATCATCTTCAGGATGCTAGAATACACTAAATACAGCAAAAATGTTGAGTCTACAACGTTTAGTTTAGGTGTGAGAGCCAAAATGAACTTTTTATTGCTTTAAACGCGTTTTCAGCCCCTGATTGTACACTTAAGGTGAAAATGTCAAAATCTTAAAAATGAGCATAAGCACAATGAAATTAATGCTGGAATCATCTTCAGGATGCTAGAATACACTAAATACAGCAAAAATGTTGAGTCTACAACGTTTTGTTTAGGTGTGAGAGCCAAAATGAACTTTTTATTGCTTTAAACGCGTTTTCAGCCCCTGATTGTACACTTAAGGTGAAAATGTCAAAATCTTCAAAATGAGCATAAGCACAATGAAATTAATGCTGGAATCATCTTCAGGATGCTAGAATACACTAAATACAGCAAAAATTTTGAGTCTACAACGTTTAGTTTAGGTGTGAGAGCCAAAATGAACTTTTTATTGCTTTAAACGCGTTTTCAGCCTGATTGTGCACTTTAGGTGAAAATGTCAAAATCTTAAAAATGAGCATAAGCACGATGAAATTAATGCTGGAATCATCTTCAGGATGCTAGAATACACTAAATACAGCAAAAATTTTGAGTCTACAACGTTTAGTTTAGGTGTGAGAGCCAAAATGAACTTTTTATTGCTTTAAACGCGTTTTCAGCCCCTGATTGTACACTTAAGGTGAAAATGTCAAAATCTTCAAAATGAGCATAAGCACAATGAAATTAATGCTGGAATCATCTTCAGGATGCTAGAATTCACTAAATACAGCAAAATTTTTGAGTCTACAACGTTTAGTTTAGGTGTGAGACTCAAAATGAACTTTTTATTGCTTTAAACGCGTTTTCAGCCTGATTGTGCACTTTAGGTGAAAATGTCAAAATCTTAAAAATGAGCATAAGCACAATGAAATTAATGCTGGAATCATCTTCAGGATGCTAGAATACACTAAATACAGCAAAAATTTTGAGTCTACAACGTTTAGTTTAGGTGTGAGAGCCAAAATGAACTTTTTATTGCTTTAAACGCGTTTTCAGCCCCTGATTGTACACTTAAGGTGAAAATGTCAAAATCTTCAAAATGAGCATAAGCACAATGAAATTAATGCTGGAATCATCTTCAGGATGCTAGAATACACTAAATACAGCAACAATTTTGAATCTACAACGTTTAGTTTAGGTTTGTGTGCCAAAATGAACTTTTTATTGCTTTAAATGCGTTTTCAGCCTGATTGTGCACTTTAGGTGAAAATGTCAAAATCTTCAAAATGAGCATAAGCACGATGAAATTAATGCTGGAATCATCTTCAGTATGCTAGAATACACTGAATACAGCAAACATTTTGAGTCTACAACGTTTAGTTTAGGTGTGAGAGCCAAAATGAACTTTTTATTGCTTTAAACGCGTTTTCAGCCCCTGATTGTACACTTAAAGTGAAAATGTCAAAATCTTCAAAATGAGCATAAGCACAATGATTTTAATGCTAAAATCATCTTCAGGATGCTAGAATACACTAAATACAGCAAAATTTTTGAGTCTACAACGTTTAGTTTAGGTTTGTGTGCCAAAATGAACTTTTTATTGCTTTAAATGCGTTTTCAGCCTGATTGTGCACTTTAGGTGAAAATGTCAAAATCTTAAAAATGAGCATAAGCACGATGAAATTAATGCTGGAATCATCTTCAGGATGCTAGAATACACTGAATACAGCAAAAATGTTGAGTCTACAACGTTTAGTTTAGGTGTGAGAGCCAAAATGAACTTTTTATTGCTTTAAACGCGTTTTCAGCCCCTGATTGTAAACTTAAGATGAAAATGTCAAAATCTTAAAAATGAGCATAAGCACAATGAAATTAATGCTGGAATCATCTTCAGGATGCTAAAATACACTAAATACAGCAAAAATTTTGAGTCTACAACGTTTAGTTTAGGTGTGAGAGCCAAAATGAACTTTTTATTGCTTTAAACGCGTTTTCAGCCCCTGATTGTACACTTAAGGTGAAAATGTCAAAATCTTCAAAATGAGCATAAGCACAATGAAATTAATGCTGGAATCATCTTCAGGATGCTAGAATACACTAAATACAGCAAAATTTTTGAGTCTACAACGTTTATTTTAGGTGTGTGAGCCAAAATGAACTTTTTATTGCTTTAAATGCGTTTTCAGCCTGATTGTGCACTTTAGGTGAAAATGTCAAAATCTTCAAAATGAGCATAAGCACGATGAAATTAATGCTGGAATCATCTTCAGGATGCTAGAATACACTGAATACAGCAAAAATTTTGAGTCTACAACGTTTAGTTTAGGTGTGAGAGCCAAAATGAACTTTTTATGGCTTTAAATGCGTTTTCAGCCCGATTGTGCACTTTAGGTGAAAATGTCAAAATCTTCAAAATGAGCATAAGCACAATGAAATTAATGCTGGAATCATCTTCAGGATGCTAGAATACACTAAATACAGCAAAAATTTTGAGTCTAAAACGTTTAGTTTAGGTGTGAGAGCCAAAATGAACTTTTTATTGCTTTAAACGCGTTTTCAGCCTGATTGTGCACTTAAGGTGAAAATGTCAAAATCTTCAAAATGAGCATAAGCACGATGAAATTAATGCTGGAATCATCTTCAGGATGCTAGAATACACTGAATACAGCAAAAATTTTGAGTCTACAACGTTTAGTTTAGGTGTGAGAGCCAAAATGAACTTTTTATTGCTTTAAACGCGTTTTCAGCCCCTGATTGTACACTTAAGGTGAAAATGTCAAAATCTTAAAAATGAGCATAAGCACAATGAAATTAATGCTGGAATCATCTTCAGGATGCTAGAATACACTAAATACAGCAAAAATGTTGAGTCTACAACGTTTTGTTTAGGTGTGATAGCCAAAATGAACTTTTTATTGCTTTAAATGCGTTTTCAGCCTGATTGTGCACTTTAGGTGAAAATGTCAAAATCTTAAAAATGAGCATAATCACAATGAAATTAATGCTTGAATCATCTTCAGGATGCTAGAATACACTAAATACAGCAAAAATTTTGAGTCTAAAACGTTTAGTTTAGGTGTGAGAGTCAAAATGAACTTTTTATTGCTTTAAACGCGTTTTCAGCCTGATTGTGCACTTAAGGTGAAAATGTCAAAATCTTCAAAATGAGCATAAGCACGATGAAATTAATGCTGGAATCATCTTCAGGATGCTAGAATACACTAAATACAGCAAAAATTTTGAGTCTACAACGTTTAGTTTAGGTGTGAGAGCCAAAATGAACTTTTTATTGCTTTAAACGCGTTTTCAGCCTGATTGTGCACTTAAGGTGAAAATGTCAAAATCTTCAAAATGAGCATAAGCACAATGAAATTAATGCTGGAATCATCTTCAGGATGCTAGAATACACTAAATACAGCAAAAATGTTGAGTCTACAACGTTTTGTTTAGGTGTGATAGCCAAAATGAACTTTTTATTGCTTTAAATGCGTTTTCAGCCTGATTGTGCACTTTAGGTGAAAATGTCAAAATCTTAAAAATGAGCATAATCACAATGAAATTAATGCTTGAATCATCTTCAGGATGCTAGAATACACTAAATACAGCAAAAATTTTGAGTCTACAACGTTTAGTTTAGGTATGAGAGCCAAAATGAATTTTTTATTGCTTTAAACGCGTTTTCAGCCCCTGATTGTACACTTAAGGTGAAAATGTCAAAATCTTAAAAATGAGCAAAAGCACAATGAAATTAATGCTGGAATCATCTTCAGGATGCTAGAATACACTAAATACAGCAAAAATGTTGAGTCTACAACGTTTTGTTTAGGTGTGAGAACCAAAATGAACTTTTTATTGCTTTAAATGCGTTTTCAGCCTGATTGTGCACTTTAGGTGAAAATGTCAAAATCTTAAAAATGAGCATAAGCACAATGAAATTAATGCTGGAATCATCTTCAGCATGCTAGAATACACTGAATACAGCAAAAATGTTGAGTCTACAACGTTTAGTTTAGGTGTGAGAGCCAAAATGAACTTTTTATTGCTTTAAACGCGTTTTCAGCCCCTGATTGTACACTTAAGGTGAAAATGTCAAAATCTTAAAAATGAGCATAAGCACAATGAAATTAATGCTGGAATCATCTTCAGGATGCTAGAATACACTAAATACAGCAAAAATGTTGAGTCTACAACGTTTTGTTTAGGTGTGATAGCCAAAATGAACTTTTTATTGCTTTAAATGCGTTTTCAGCCTGATTGTGCACTTTAGGTGAAAATGTCAAAATCTTAAAAATGAGCATAATCACAATGAAATTAATGCTTGAATCATCTTCAGGATGCTAGAATACACTAAATACAGCAAAAATGTTGAGTCTACAACGTTTAGTTTAGGTGTGAGAGCCAAAATGAACTTTTTATTGCTTTAAACGCGTTTTCAGCCCCTGATTGTACACTTAAGGTGAAAATGTCAAAATCTTAAAAATGAGCATAAGCACAATGAAATTAATGCTGGAATCATCTTCAGGATGCTAGAATACACTAAATACAGCAAAAATGTTGAGTCTACAACGTTTTGTTTAGGTGTGAGAGCCAAAATGAACTTTTTATTGCTTTAAACGCGTTTTCAGCCCCTGATTGTACACTTAAGGTGAAAATGTCAAAATCTTCAAAATGAGCATAAGCACAATGAAATTAATGCTGGAATCATCTTCAGGATGCTAGAATACACTAAATACAGCAAAAATTTTGAGTCTACAACGTTTAGTTTAGGTGTGAGAGCCAAAATGAACTTTTTATTGCTTTAAACGCGTTTTCAGCCTGATTGTGCACTTTAGGTGAAAATGTCAAAATCTTAAAAATGAGCATAAGCACGATGAAATTAATGCTGGAATCATCTTCAGGATGCTAGAATACACTAAATACAGCAAAAATTTTGAGTCTACAACGTTTAGTTTAGGTGTGAGAGCCAAAATGAACTTTTTATTGCTTTAAACGCGTTTTCAGCCCCTGATTGTACACTTAAGGTGAAAATGTCAAAATCTTCAAAATGAGCATAAGCACAATGAAATTAATGCTGGAATCATCTTCAGGATGCTAGAATTCACTAAATACAGCAAAATTTTTGAGTCTACAACGTTTAGTTTAGGTGTGAGACTCAAAATGAACTTTTTATTGCTTTAAACGCGTTTTCAGCCTGATTGTGCACTTTAGGTGAAAATGTCAAAATCTTAAAAATGAGCATAAGCACAATGAAATTAATGCTGGAATCATCTTCAGGATGCTAGAATACACTAAATACAGCAAAAATTTTGAGTCTACAACGTTTAGTTTAGGTGTGAGAGCCAAAATGAACTTTTTATTGCTTTAAACGCGTTTTCAGCCCCTGATTGTACACTTAAGGTGAAAATGTCAAAATCTTCAAAATGAGCATAAGCACAATGAAATTAATGCTGGAATCATCTTCAGGATGCTAGAATACACTAAATACAGCAACAATTTTGAATCTACAACGTTTAGTTTAGGTTTGTGTGCCAAAATGAACTTTTTATTGCTTTAAATGCGTTTTCAGCCTGATTGTGCACTTTAGGTGAAAATGTCAAAATCTTCAAAATGAGCATAAGCACGATGAAATTAATGCTGGAATCATCTTCAGTATGCTAGAATACACTGAATACAGCAAACATTTTGAGTCTACAACGTTTAGTTTAGGTGTGAGAGCCAAAATGAACTTTTTATTGCTTTAAACGCGTTTTCAGCCCCTGATTGTACACTTAAAGTGAAAATGTCAAAATCTTCAAAATGAGCATAAGCACAATGATTTTAATGCTAAAATCATCTTCAGGATGCTAGAATACACTAAATACAGCAAAATTTTTGAGTCTACAACGTTTAGTTTAGGTTTGTGTGCCAAAATGAACTTTTTATTGCTTTAAATGCGTTTTCAGCCTGATTGTGCACTTTAGGTGAAAATGTCAAAATCTTAAAAATGAGCATAAGCACGATGAAATTAATGCTGGAATCATCTTCAGGATGCTAGAATACACTGAATACAGCAAAAATGTTGAGTCTACAACGTTTTGTTTAGGTGTGATAGCCAAAATGAACTTTTTATTGCTTTAAATCCGTTTTCAGCCTGATTGTGCACTTTAGGTGAAATTGTCAAAATCTTAAAAATGAGCATAAGCACAATGAAATTAATGCTGGAATCATCTTCAGGATGCTAGAATACACTAAATACAGCAAAAATGTTGAGTCTACAACGTTTTGTTTAGGTGTGATAGCCAAAATGAACTTTTTATTGCTTTAAATGCGTTTTCAGCCTGATTGTGCACTTTAGGTGAAAATGTCAAAATCTTAAAAATGAGCATAATCACAATGAAATTAATGCTTGAATCATCTTCAGGATGCTAGAATACACTAAATACAGCAAAAATTTTGAGTCTACAACGTTTAGTTTAGGTATGAGAGCCAAAATGAATTTTTTATTGCTTTAAACGCGTTTTCAGCCCCTGATTGTACACTTAAGGTGAAAATGTCAAAATCTTAAAAATGAGCATAAGCACAATGAAATTAATGCTGGAATCATCTTCAGGATGCTAGAATACACTAAATACAGCAAAAATGTTGAGTCTACAACGTTTTGTTTAGGTGTGAGAACCAAAATGAACTTTTTATTGCTTTAAATGCGTTTTCAGCCTGATTGTGCACTTTAGGTGAAAATGTCAAAATCTTAAAAATGAGCATAAGCACAATGAAATTAATGCTGGAATCATCTTCAGCATGCTAGAATACACTGAATACAGCAAAAATGTTGAGTCTACAACGTTTAGTTTAGGTGTGAGAGCCAAAATGAACTTTTTATTGCTTTAAACGCGTTTTCAGCCCCTGATTGTACACTTAAGGTGAAAATGTCAAAATCTTAAAAATGAGCATAAGCACAATGAAATTAATGCTGGAATCATCTTCAGGATGCTAGAATACACTAAATACAGCAAAAATGTTGAGTCTACAACGTTTTGTTTAGGTGTGATAGCCAAAATGAACTTTTTATTGCTTTAAATGCGTTTTCAGCCTGATTGTGCACTTTAGGTGAAAATGTCAAAATCTTAAAAATGAGCATAATCACAATGAAATTAATGCTTGAATCATCTTCAGGATGCTAGAATACACTAAATACAGCAAAAATGTTGAGTCTACAACGTTTAGTTTAGGTGTGAGAGCCAAAATGAACTTTTTATTGCTTTAAACGCGTTTTCAGCCCCTGATTGTACACTTAAGGTGAAAATGTCAAAATCTTAAAAATGAGCATAAGCACAATGAAATTAATGCTGGAATCATCTTCAGGATGCTAGAATACACTAAATACAGCAAAAATGTTGAGTCTACAACGTTTTGTTTAGGTGTGAGAGCCAAAATGAACTTTTTATTGCTTTAAACGCGTTTTCAGCCCCTGATTGTACACTTAAGGTGAAAATGTCAAAATCTTCAAAATGAGCATAAGCACAATGAAATTAATGCTGGAATCATCTTCAGGATGCTAGAATACACTAAATACAGCAAAAATTTTGAGTCTACAACGTTTAGTTTAGGTGTGAGAGCCAAAATGAACTTTTTATTGCTTTAAACGCGTTTTCAGCCTGATTGTGCACTTTAGGTGAAAATGTCAAAATCTTAAAAATGAGCATAAGCACGATGAAATTAATGCTGGAATCATCTTCAGGATGCTAGAATACACTAAATACAGCAAAAATTTTGAGTCTACAACGTTTAGTTTAGGTGTGAGAGCCAAAATGAACTTTTTATTGCTTTAAACGCGTTTTCAGCCCCTGATTGTACACTTAAGGTGAAAATGTCAAAATCTTCAAAATGAGCATAAGCACAATGAAATTAATGCTGGAATCATCTTCAGGATGCTAGAATTCACTAAATACAGCAAAATTTTTGAGTCTACAACGTTTAGTTTAGGTGTGAGACTCAAAATGAACTTTTTATTGCTTTAAACGCGTTTTCAGCCTGATTGTGCACTTTAGGTGAAAATGTTAAAATCTTAAAAATGAGCATAAGCACAATGAAATTAATGCTGGAATCATCTTCAGGATGCTAGAATACACTAAATACAGCAAAAATTTTGAGTCTACAACGTTTAGTTTAGGTGTGAGAGCCAAAATGAACTTTTTATTGCTTTAAACGCGTTTTCAGCCCCTGATTGTACACTTAAGGTGAAAATGTCAAAATCTTCAAAATGAGCATAAGCACAATGAAATTAATGCTGGAATCATCTTCAGGATGCTAGAATACACTAAATACAGCAACAATTTTGAATCTACAACGTTTAGTTTAGGTTTGTGTGCCAAAATGAACTTTTTATTGCTTTAAATGCGTTTTCAGCCTGATTGTGCACTTTAGGTGAAAATGTCAAAATCTTCAAAATGAGCATAAGCACGATGAAATTAATGCTGGAATCATCTTCAGTATGCTAGAATACACTGAATACAGCAAACATTTTGAGTCTACAACGTTTAGTTTAGGTGTGAGAGCCAAAATGAACTTTTTATTGCTTTAAACGCGTTTTCAGCCCCTGATTGTACACTTAAAGTGAAAATGTCAAAATCTTCAAAATGAGCATAAGCACAATGATTTTAATGCTAAAATCATCTTCAGGATGCTAGAATACACTAAATACAGCAAAATTTTTGAGTCTACAACGTTTAGTTTAGGTTTGTGTGCCAAAATGAACTTTTTATTGCTTTAAATGCGTTTTCAGCCTGATTGTGCACTTTAGGTGAAAATGTCAAAATCTTAAAAATGAGCATAAGCACGATGAAATTAATGCTGGAATCATCTTCAGGATGCTAGAATACACTGAATACAGCAAAAATGTTGAGTCTACAACGTTTTGTTTAGGTGTGATAGCCAAAATGAACTTTTTATTGCTTTAAATGCGTTTTCAGCCTGATTGTGCACTTTAGGTGAAATTGTCAAAATCTTAAAAATGAGCATAATCACAATGAAATTAATGCTTGAATCATCTTCAGGATGCTAGAATAAACTAAATACAGCAAAAATTTTGAGTCTACAACGTTTAGTTTAGGTGTGAGAGCCAAAATGAACTTTTTATTGCTTTAAACGCGTTTTCAGCCCCTGATTGTACACTTAAGGTGAAAATGTCAAAATCTTAAAAATGAGCATAAGCACAATGAAATTAATGCTGGAATCATCTTCAGGATGCTAGAATACACTAAATACAGCAAAAATGTTGAGTCTACAACGTTTTGTTTAGGTGTGAGAGCCAAAATGAACTTTTTATTGCTTTAAATGCGTTTTCAGCCTGATTGTGCACTTTAGGTGAAAATGTCAAAATCTTAAAAATGAGCATAATCACAATGAAATTAATGCTTGAATCATCTTCAGGATGCTAGAATAACTAAATACAGCAAAAATTTTGAGTCTACAACGTTTAGTTTAGGTGTGAGAGCCAAAATGAACTTTTTATTGCTTTAAACGCGTTTTCAGCCCCTGATTGTGCACTTTAGGTGAAAATGTCAAAATCTTCAAAATGAGCATAAGCACAATGAAATTAATGCTGGAATCATCTTCAGGATGCTAGAATACACTAAATACAGCAAAAATTTTGAGTCTACAACGTTTAGTTTAGGTGTGAGAGCCAAAATGAACTTTTTATTGCTTTAAACGCGTTTTCAGCCCCTGATTGTACACTTAAGGTGAAAATGTCAAAATCTTCAAAATGAGCATAAGCACAATGAAATTAATGCTGGAATCATCTTCAGGATGCTAGAATACACTAAATACAGCAAAAAATTTGAGTCTACAATGTTTAGTTTAGGTGTGAGAGCCAAAATGAACTTTTTATTGCTTTAAACGCGTTTTCAGCCTGATTGTGCACTTTAGGTGAAAATGTCAAAATCTTAAAAATTAGCATAAGCACAATGAAATTAATGCTGGAATCATCTTCAGGATGCTAGAATACACTAAATACAGCAAAAATTTTGAGTCTACAACGTTTAGTTTAGGTGTGAGAGCCAAAATGAACTTTTTATTGCTTTAAACGCGTTTTCAGCCCCTGATTGTACACTTAAGGTGAAAATGTCAAAATCTTCAAAATGAGCATAAGCACAATGAAATTAATGCTGGAATCATCTTCAGGATGCTAGAATACACTAAATACAGCAAAAATTTTGAGTCTACAACGTTTAGTTTAGGTGTGAGAGCCAAAATGAACTTTTTATGGCTTTAAATGCGTTTTCAGCCTGATTGTGCACTTTAGGTGAAAATGTCAAAATCTTCAAAATGAGCATAAGCACAATGAAATTAATGCTGGAATCATCTTCAGGATGCTAGAATACACTAAATACAGCAAAAATTTTGAGTCTACAACGTTTAGTTTAGGTGTGAGAGCCAAAATGAACTTTTTATTGCTTTAAACGCGTTTTCAGCCTGATTGTGCACTTTAGGTGAAAATGTCAAAATCTTCAAAATGAGCATAAGCACGATGAAATTAATGCTGGAATCATCTTCAGGATGCTAGAATACAACTGAATACAGCAAAAATGTTGAGTCTACAACGTTTAGTTTAGGTGTGAGAGCCAAAATGAACTTTTTATTGCTTTAAACGCGTTTTCAGCCCCTGATTGTACTCTTAAGGTGAAAATGTCAAAATCTTAAAAATGAGCATAAGCACAATGAAATTAATGCTGGAATCATCTTCAGGATGCTAGAATACACTAAATACAGCAAAAATGTTGAGTCTACAACGTTTTGTTTAGGTGTGATAGCCAAAATGAACTTTTTATTGCTTTAAATGCGTTTTCAGCCTGATTGTGCACTTTAGGTGAAAATGTCAAAATCTTAAAAATGAGCATAATCACAATGAAATTAATGCTTGAATCATCTTCAGGATGCTAGAATACACTAAATACAGCAAAAATTTTGAGTCTACAACGTTTAGTTTAGGTGTGAGAGCCAAAATGAACTTTTTATTGCTTTAAACGCGTTTTCAGCCCCTGATTGTACACTTAAGGTGAAAATGTCAAAATCTTAAAAATGAGCATAAGCACAATGAAATTAATGCTGGAATCATCTTCAGGATGCTAGAATACACTAAATACAGCAAAAATGTTGAGTCTACAACGTTTTGTTTAGGTGTGAGAGCCAAAATGAACTTTTTATGGCTTTAAATGCGTTTTCAGCCCCTGATTGTGCACTTTAGGTGAAAATGTCAAAATCTTAAAAATGAGCATAAGCACGATGAAATTAATGCTGGAATCATCTTCAGGATGCTAGAATACACTG
Source organism: Vanacampus margaritifer (assembly GCF_051991255.1). Classification (NCBI taxonomy): domain Eukaryota; kingdom Metazoa; phylum Chordata; class Actinopteri; order Syngnathiformes; family Syngnathidae; genus Vanacampus; species Vanacampus margaritifer. Next base: position 2,234,814 of record NC_135448.1, on the reverse strand, counting down.
AATACAGCAAAAATGTTGAGTCTACAACGTTTTGTTTAGGTGTGATAGCCAAAATGAACTTTTTATTGCTTTAAATGCGTTTTCAGCCTGATTGTGCACTTTAGGTGAAATTGTCAAAATCTTAAAAATGAGCATAATCACAATGAAATTAATGCTTGAATCATCTTCAGGATGCTAGAATAAACTAAATACAGCAAAAATTTTGAGTCTACAACGTTTAGTTTAGGTGTGAGAGCCAAAATGAACTTTTTATTGCTTTAAACGCGTTTTCAGCCCCTGATTGTACACTTAAGGTGAAAATGTCAAAATCTTAAAAATGAGCATAAGCACAATGAAATTAATGCTGGAATCATCTTCAGGATGCTAGAATACACTAAATACAGCAAAAATGTTGAGTCTACAACGTTTTGTTTAGGTGTGAGAGCCAAAATGAACTTTTTATTGCTTTAAATGCGTTTTCAGCCTGATTGTGCACTTTAGGTGAAAATGTCAAAATCTTAAAAATGAGCATAATCACAATGAAATTAATGCTTGAATCATCTTCAGGATGCTAGAATAACTAAATACAGCAAAAATTTTGAGTCTACAACGTTTAGTTTAGGTGTGAGAGCCAAAATGAACTTTTTATTGCTTTAAACGCGTTTTCAGCCCCTGATTGTGCACTTTAGGTGAAAATGTCAAAATCTTCAAAATGAGCATAAGCACAATGAAATTAATGCTGGAATCATCTTCAGGATGCTAGAATACACTAAATACAGCAAAAATTTTGAGTCTACAACGTTTAGTTTAGGTGTGAGAGCCAAAATGAACTTTTTATTGCTTTAAACGCGTTTTCAGCCCCTGATTGTACACTTAAGGTGAAAATGTCAAAATCTTCAAAATGAGCATAAGCACAATGAAATTAATGCTGGAATCATCTTCAGGATGCTAGAATACACTAAATACAGCAAAAAATTTGAGTCTACAATGTTTAGTTTAGGTGTGAGAGCCAAAATGAACTTTTTATTGCTTTAAACGCGTTTTCAGCCTGATTGTGCACTTTAGGTGAAAATGTCAAAATCTTAAAAATTAGCATAAGCACAATGAAATTAATGCTGGAATCATCTTCAGGATGCTAGAATACACTAAATACAGCAAAAATTTTGAGTCTACAACGTTTAGTTTAGGTGTGAGAGCCAAAATGAACTTTTTATTGCTTTAAACGCGTTTTCAGCCCCTGATTGTACACTTAAGGTGAAAATGTCAAAATCTTCAAAATGAGCATAAGCACAATGAAATTAATGCTGGAATCATCTTCAGGATGCTAGAATACACTAAATACAGCAAAAATTTTGAGTCTACAACGTTTAGTTTAGGTGTGAGAGCCAAAATGAACTTTTTATGGCTTTAAATGCGTTTTCAGCCTGATTGTGCACTTTAGGTGAAAATGTCAAAATCTTCAAAATGAGCATAAGCACAATGAAATTAATGCTGGAATCATCTTCAGGATGCTAGAATACACTAAATACAGCAAAAATTTTGAGTCTACAACGTTTAGTTTAGGTGTGAGAGCCAAAATGAACTTTTTATTGCTTTAAACGCGTTTTCAGCCTGATTGTGCACTTTAGGTGAAAATGTCAAAATCTTCAAAATGAGCATAAGCACGATGAAATTAATGCTGGAATCATCTTCAGGATGCTAGAATACAACTGAATACAGCAAAAATGTTGAGTCTACAACGTTTAGTTTAGGTGTGAGAGCCAAAATGAACTTTTTATTGCTTTAAACGCGTTTTCAGCCCCTGATTGTACTCTTAAGGTGAAAATGTCAAAATCTTAAAAATGAGCATAAGCACAATGAAATTAATGCTGGAATCATCTTCAGGATGCTAGAATACACTAAATACAGCAAAAATGTTGAGTCTACAACGTTTTGTTTAGGTGTGATAGCCAAAATGAACTTTTTATTGCTTTAAATGCGTTTTCAGCCTGATTGTGCACTTTAGGTGAAAATGTCAAAATCTTAAAAATGAGCATAATCACAATGAAATTAATGCTTGAATCATCTTCAGGATGCTAGAATACACTAAATACAGCAAAAATTTTGAGTCTACAACGTTTAGTTTAGGTGTGAGAGCCAAAATGAACTTTTTATTGCTTTAAACGCGTTTTCAGCCCCTGATTGTACACTTAAGGTGAAAATGTCAAAATCTTAAAAATGAGCATAAGCACAATGAAATTAATGCTGGAATCATCTTCAGGATGCTAGAATACACTAAATACAGCAAAAATGTTGAGTCTACAACGTTTTGTTTAGGTGTGAGAGCCAAAATGAACTTTTTATTGCTTTAAACGCGTTTTCAGCCCCTGATTGTACACTTAAGGTGAAAATGTCAAAATCTTCAAAATGAGCATAAGCACAATGAAATTAATGCTGGAATCATCTTCAGGATGCTAGAATACACTAAATACAGCAAAAATTTTGAGTCTACAACGTTTAGTTTAGGTGTGAGAGCCAAAATGAACTTTTTATTGCTTTAAACGCGTTTTCAGCCTGATTGTGCACTTTAGGTGAAAATGTCAAAATCTTAAAAATGAGCATAAGCACAATGAAATTAATGCTGGAATCATCTTCAGGATGCTAGAATACACTAAATACAGCAAAAATGTTGAGTCTACAACGTTTTGTTTAGGTGTGAGAACCAAAATGAACTTTTTATTGCTTTAAATGCGTTTTCAGCCTGATTGTGCACTTTAGGTGAAAATGTCAAAATCTTAAAAATGAGCATAAGCACAATGAAATTAACGCTGGAATCATCTTCAGCATGCTAGAATACACTGAATACAGCAAAAATGTTGAGTCTACAACGTTTAGTTTAGGTGTGAGAGCCAAAATGAACTTTTTATTGCTTTAAACGCGTTTTCAGCCCCTGATTGTACACTTAAGGTGAAAATGTCAAAATCTTAAAAATGAGCATAAGCACAATGAAATTAATGCTGGAATCATCTTCAGGATGCTAGAATACACTAAATACAGCAAAAATGTTGAGTCTACAACGTTTTGTTTAGGTGTGATAGCCAAAATGAACTTTTTATTGCTTTAAATGCGTTTTCAGCCTGATTGTGCACTTTAGGTGAAAATGTCAAAATCTTAAAAATGAGCATAATCACAATGAAATTAATGCTTGAATCATCTTCAGGATGCTAGAATACACTAAATACAGCAAAAATGTTGAGTCTACAACGTTTAGTTTAGGTGTGAGAGCCAAAATGAACTTTTTATTGCTTTAAACGCGTTTTCAGCCCCTGATTGTACACTTAAGGTGAAAATGTCAAAATCTTAAAAATGAGCATAAGCACAATGAAATTAATGCTGGAATCATCTTCAGGATGCTAGAATACACTAAATACAGCAAAAATGTTGAGTCTACAACGTTTTGTTTAGGTGTGAGAGCCAAAATGAACTTTTTATTGCTTTAAACGCGTTTTCAGCCCCTGATTGTACACTTAAGGTGAAAATGTCAAAATCTTCAAAATGAGCATAAGCACAATGAAATTAATGCTGGAATCATCTTCAGGATGCTAGAATACACTAAATACAGCAAAAATTTTGAGTCTACAACGTTTAGTTTAGGTGTGAGAGCCAAAATGAACTTTTTATTGCTTTAAACGCGTTTTCAGCCTGATTGTGCACTTTAGGTGAAAATGTCAAAATCTTAAAAATGAGCATAAGCACGATGAAATTAATGCTGGAATCATCTTCAGGATGCTAGAATACACTAAATACAGCAAAAATTTTGAGTCTACAACGTTTAGTTTAGGTGTGAGAGCCAAAATGAACTTTTTATTGCTTTAAACGCGTTTTCAGCCCCTGATTGTACACTTAAGGTGAAAATGTCAAAATCTTCAAAATGAGCATAAGCACAATGAAATTAATGCTGGAATCATCTTCAGGATGCTAGAATTCACTAAATACAGCAAAATTTTTGAGTCTACAACGTTTAGTTTAGGTGTGAGACTCAAAATGAACTTTTTATTGCTTTAAACGCGTTTTCAGCCTGATTGTGCACTTTAGGTGAAAATGTCAAAATCTTAAAAATGAGCATAAGCACAATGAAATTAATGCTGGAATCATCTTCAGGATGCTAGAATACACTAAATACAGCAAAAATTTTGAGTCTACAACGTTTAGTTTAGGTGTGAGAGCCAAAATGAACTTTTTATTGCTTTAAACGCGTTTTCAGCCCCTGATTGTACACTTAAGGTGAAAATGTCAAAATCTTCAAAATGAGCATAAGCACAATGAAATTAATGCTGGAATCATCTTCAGGATGCTAGAATACACTAAATACAGCAACAATTTTGAATCTACAACGTTTAGTTTAGGTTTGTGTGCCAAAATGAACTTTTTATTGCTTTAAATGCGTTTTCAGCCTGATTGTGCACTTTAGGTGAAAATGTCAAAATCTTCAAAATGAGCATAAGCACGATGAAATTAATGCTGGAATCATCTTCAGTATGCTAGAATACACTGAATACAGCAAACATTTTGAGTCTACAACGTTTAGTTTAGGTGTGAAAACCAAAATGAACTTTTTATTGCTTTAAACGCGTTTTCAGCCCCTGATTGTACACTTAAAGTGAAAATGTCAAAATCTTCAAAATGAGCATAAGCACAATGATTTTAATGCTAAAATCATCTTCAGGATGCTAGAATACACTAAATACAGCAAAATTTTTGAGTCTACAACGTTTAGTTTAGGTTTGTGTGCCAAAATGAACTTTTTATTGCTTTAAATGCGTTTTCAGCCTGATTGTGCACTTTAGGTGAAAATGTCAAAATCTTAAAAATGAGCATAAGCACGATGAAATTAATGCTGGAATCATCTTCAGGATGCTAGAATACACTGAATACAGCAAAAATGTTGAGTCTACAACGTTTTGTTTAGGTGTGATAGCCAAAATGAACTTTTTATTGCTTTAAATGCGTTTTCAGCCTGATTGTGCACTTTAGGTGAAATTGTCAAAATCTTAAAAATGAGCATAATCACAATGAAATTAATGCTTGAATCATCTTCAGGATGCTAGAATAAACTAAATACAGCAAAAATTTTGAGTCTACAACGTTTAGTTTAGGTGTGAGAGCCAAAATGAACTTTTTATTGCTTTAAACGCGTTTTCAGCCCCTGATTGTACACTTAAGGTGAAAATGTCAAAATCTTAAAAATGAGCATAAGCACAATGAAATTAATGCTGGAATCATCTTCAGGATGCTAGAATACACTAAATACAGCAAAAATGTTGAGTCTACAACGTTTTGTTTAGGTGTGAGAGCCAAAATGAACTTTTTATTGCTTTAAATGCGTTTTCAGCCTGATTGTGCACTTTAGGTGAAAATGTCAAAATCTTAAAAATGAGCATAATCACAATGAAATTAATGCTTGAATCATCTTCAGGATGCTAGAATAACTAAATACAGCAAAAATTTTGAGTCTACAACGTTTAGTTTAGGTGTGAGAGCCAAAATGAACTTTTTATTGCTTTAAACGCGTTTTCAGCCCCTGATTGTGCACTTTAGGTGAAAATGTCAAAATCTTCAAAATGAGCATAAGCACAATGAAATTAATGCTGGAATCATCTTCAGGATGCTAGAATACACTAAATACAGCAAAAATTTTGAGTCTACAACGTTTAGTTTAGGTGTGAGAGCCAAAATGAACTTTTTATTGCTTTAAACGCGTTTTCAGCCCCTGATTGTACACTTAAGGTGAAAATGTCAAAATCTTCAAAATGAGCATAAGCACAATGAAATTAATGCTGGAATCATCTTCAGGATGCTAGAATACACTAAATACAGCAAAAAATTTGAGTCTACAATGTTTAGTTTAGGTGTGAGAGCCAAAATGAACTTTTTATTGCTTTAAACGCGTTTTCAGCCTGATTGTGCACTTTAGGTGAAAATGTCAAAATCTTAAAAATTAGCATAAGCACAATGAAATTAATGCTGGAATCATCTTCAGGATGCTAGAATACACTAAATACAGCAAAAATTTTGAGTCTACAACGTTTAGTTTAGGTGTGAGAGCCAAAATGAACTTTTTATTGCTTTAAACGCGTTTTCAGCCCCTGATTGTACACTTAAGGTGAAAATGTCAAAATCTTCAAAATGAGCATAAGCACAATGAAATTAATGCTGGAATCATCTTCAGGATGCTAGAATACACTAAATACAGCAAAAATTTTGAGTCTACAACGTTTAGTTTAGGTGTGAGAGCCAAAATGAACTTTTTATGGCTTTAAATGCGTTTTCAGCCTGATTGTGCACTTTAGGTGAAAATGTCAAAATCTTCAAAATGAGCATAAGCACAATGAAATTAATGCTGGAATCATCTTCAGGATGCTAGAATACACTAAATACAGCAAAAATTTTGAGTCTACAACGTTTAGTTTAGGTGTGAGAGCCAAAATGAACTTTTTATTGCTTTAAACGCGTTTTCAGCCTGATTGTGCACTTTAGGTGAAAATGTCAAAATCTTCAAAATGAGCATAAGCACGATGAAATTAATGCTGGAATCATCTTCAGGATGCTAGAATACAACTGAATACAGCAAAAATGTTGAGTCTACAACGTTTAGTTTAGGTGTGAGAGCCAAAATGAACTTTTTATTGCTTTAAACGCGTTTTCAGCCCCTGATTGTACTCTTAAGGTGAAAATGTCAAAATCTTAAAAATGAGCATAAGCACAATGAAATTAATGCTGGAATCATCTTCAGGATGCTAGAAACACTAAATACAGCAAAAATGTTGAGTCTACAACGTTTTGTTTAGGTGTGATAGCCAAAATGAACTTTTTATTGCTTTAAATGCGTTTTCAGCCTGATTGTGCACTTTAGGTGAAAATGTCAAAATCTTAAAAATGAGCATAATCACAATGAAATTAATGCTTGAATCATCTTCAGGATGCTAGAATACACTAAATACAGCAAAAATTTTGAGTCTACAACGTTTAGTTTAGGTGTGAGAGCCAAAATGAACTTTTTATTGCTTTAAACGCGTTTTCAGCCCCTGATTGTACACTTAAGGTGAAAATGTCAAAATCTTAAAAATGAGCATAAGCACAATGAAATTAATGCTGGAATCATCTTCAGGATGCTAGAATACACTAAATACAGCAAAAATGTTGAGTCTACAACGTTTTGTTTAGGTGTGAGAGCCAAAATGAACTTTTTATTGCTTTAAACGCGTTTTCAGCCCCTGATTGTACACTTAAGGTGAAAATGTCAAAATCTTCAAAATGAGCATAAGCACAATGAAATTAATGCTGGAATCATCTTCAGGATGCTAGAATACACTAAATACAGCAAAAATTTTGAGTCTACAACGTTTAGTTTAGGTGTGAGAGCCAAAATGAACTTTTTATTGCTTTAAACGCGTTTTCAGCCTGATTGTGCACTTTAGGTGAAAATGTCAAAATCTTAAAAATGAGCATAAGCACAATGAAATTAATGCTGGAATCATCTTCAGGATGCTAGAATACACTAAACACAGCAAAAATTTTGAGTCTACAACGTTTAGTTTAGGTGTGAGAGCCAAAATGAACTTTTTATTGCTTTAAACGCGTTTTCAGCCCCTGATTGTACACTTAAGGTGAAAATGTCAAAATCTTCAAAATGAGCATAAGCACAATGAAATTAATGCTGGAATCATCTTCAGGATGCTAGAATACACTAAATACAGCAAAAAATTTGAGTCTACAATGTTTAGTTTAGGTGTGAGAGCCAAAATGAACTTTTTATTGCTTTAAACGCGTTTTCAGCCTGATTGTGCACTTTAGGTGAAAATGTCAAAATCTTAAAAATTAGCATAAGCACAATGAAATTAATGCTGGAATCATCTTCAGGATGCTAGAATACACTAAATACAGCAAAAATTTTGAGTCTACAACGTTTAGTTTAGGTGTGAGAGCCAAAATGAACTTTTTATTGCTTTAAACGCGTTTTCAGCCCCTGATTGTACACTTAAGGTGAAAATGTCAAAATCTTCAAAATGAGCATAAGCACAATGAAATTAATGCTGGAATCATCTTCAGGATGCTAGAATACACTAAATACAGCAAAAATTTTGAGTCTACAACGTTTAGTTTAGGTGTGAGAGCCAAAATGAACTTTTTATGGCTTTAAATGCGTTTTCAGCCTGATTGTGCACTTTAGGTGAAAATGTCAAAATCTTCAAAATGAGCATAAGCACAATGAAATTAATGCTGGAATCATCTTCAGGATGCTAGAATACACTAAATACAGCAAAAATTTTGAGTCTACAACGTTTAGTTTAGGTGTGAGAGCCAAAATGAACTTTTTATTGCTTTAAACGCGTTTTCAGCCTGATTGTGCACTTTAGGTGAAAATGTCAAAATCTTCAAAATGAGCATAAGCACGATGAAATTAATGCTGGAATCATCTTCAGGATGCTAGAATACAACTGAATACAGCAAAAATGTTGAGTCTACAACGTTTAGTTTAGGTGTGAGAGCCAAAATGAACTTTTTATTGCTTTAAACGCGTTTTCAGCCCCTGATTGTACTCTTAAGGTGAAAATGTCAAAATCTTAAAAATGAGCATAAGCACAATGAAATTAATGCTGGAATCATCTTCAGGATGCTAGAATACACTAAATACAGCAAAAATGTTGAGTCTACAACGTTTTGTTTAGGTGTGATAGCCAAAATGAACTTTTTATTGCTTTAAATGCGTTTTCAGCCTGATTGTGCACTTTAGGTGAAAATGTCAAAATCTTAAAAATGAGCATAATCACAATGAAATTAATGCTTGAATCATCTTCAGGATGCTAGAATACACTAAATACAGCAAAAATTTTGAGTCTACAACGTTTAGTTTAGGTGTGAGAGCCAAAATGAACTTTTTATTGCTTTAAACGCGTTTTCAGCCCCTGATTGTACACTTAAGGTGAAAATGTCAAAATCTTAAAAATGAGCATAAGCACAATGAAATTAATGCTGGAATCATCTTCAGGATGCTAGAATACACTAAATACAGCAAAAATGTTGAGTCTACAACGTTTTGTTTAGGTGTGAGAGCCAAAATGAACTTTTTATTGCTTTAAACGCGTTTTCAGCCCCTGATTGTACACTTAAGGTGAAAATGTCAAAATCTTCAAAATGAGCATAAGCACAATGAAATTAATGCTGGAATCATCTTCAGGATGCTAGAATACACTAAATACAGCAAAAATTTTGAGTCTACAACGTTTAGTTTAGGTGTGAGAGCCAAAATGAACTTTTTATTGCTTAAACGCGTTTTCAGCCTGATTGTGCACTTTAGGTGAAAATGTCAAAATCTTAAAAATGAGCATAAGCACAATGAAATTAATGCTGGAATCATCTTCAGGATGCTAGAATACACTAAATACAGCAAAAATGTTGAGTCTACAACGTTTTGTTTAGGTGTGAGAACCAAAATGAACTTTTTATTGCTTTAAATGCGTTTTCAGCCTGATTGTGCACTTTAGGTGAAAATGTCAAAATCTTAAAAATGAGCATAAGCACAATGAAATTAACGCTGGAATCATCTTCAGCATGCTAGAATACACTGAATACAGCAAAAATGTTGAGTCTACAACGTTTAGTTTAGGTGTGAGAGCCAAAATGAACTTTTTATTGCTTTAAACGCGTTTTCAGCCCCTGATTGTACACTTAAGGTGAAAATGTCAAAATCTTAAAAATGAGCATAAGCACAATGAAATTAATGCTGGAATCATCTTCAGGATGCTAGAATACACTAAATACAGCAAAAATGTTGAGTCTACAACGTTTTGTTTAGGTGTGATAGCCAAAATGAACTTTTTATTGCTTTAAATGCGTTTTCAGCCTGATTGTGCACTTTAGGTGAAAATGTCAAAATCTTAAAAATGAGCATAATCACAATGAAATTAATGCTTGAATCATCTTCAGGATGCTAGAATACACTAAATACAGCAAAAATGTTGAGTCTACAACGTTTAGTTTAGGTGTGAGAGCCAAAATGAACTTTTTATTGCTTTAAACGCGTTTTCAGCCCCTGATTGTACACTTAAGGTGAAAATGTCAAAATCTTAAAAATGAGCATAAGCACAATGAAATTAATGCTGGAATCATCTTCAGGATGCTAGAATACACTAAATACAGCAAAAATGTTGAGTCTACAACGTTTTGTTTAGGTGTGAGAGCCAAAATGAACTTTTTATTGCTTTAAACGCGTTTTCAGCCCCTGATTGTACACTTAAGGTGAAAATGTCAAAATCTTCAAAATGAGCATAAGCACAATGAAATTAATGCTGGAATCATCTTCAGGATGCTAGAATACACTAAATACAGCAAAAATTTTGAGTCTACAACGTTTAGTTTAGGTGTGAGAGCCAAAATGAACTTTTTATTGCTTTAAACGCGTTTTCAGCCTGATTGTGCACTTTAGGTGAAAATGTCAAAATCTTAAAAATGAGCATAAGCACGATGAAATTAATGCTGGAATCATCTTCAGGATGCTAGAATACACTAAATACAGCAAAAATTTTGAGTCTACAACGTTTAGTTTAGGTGTGAGAGCCAAAATGAACTTTTTATTGCTTTAAACGCGTTTTCAGCCCCTGATTGTACACTTAAGGTGAAAATGTCAAAATCTTCAAAATGAGCATAAGCACAATGAAATTAATGCTGGAATCATCTTCAGGATGCTAGAATTCACTAAATACAGCAAAATTTTTGAGTCTACAACGTTTAGTTTAGGTGTGAGACTCAAAATGAACTTTTTATTGCTTTAAACGCGTTTTCAGCCTGATTGTGCACTTTAGGTGAAAATGTCAAAATCTTAAAAATGAGCATAAGCACAATGAAATTAATGCTGGAATCATCTTCAGGATGCTAGAATACACTAAATACAGCAAAAATTTTGAGTCTACAACGTTTAGTTTAGGTGTGAGAGCCAAAATGAACTTTTTATTGCTTTAAACGCGTTTTCAGCCCCTGATTGTACACTTAAGGTGAAAATGTCAAAATCTTCAAAATGAGCATAAGCACAATGAAATTAATGCTGGAATCATCTTCAGGATGCTAGAATACACTAAATACAGCAACAATTTTGAATCTACAACGTTTAGTTTAGGTTTGTGTGCCAAAATGAACTTTTTATTGCTTTAAATGCGTTTTCAGCCTGATTGTGCACTTTAGGTGAAAATGTCAAAATCTTCAAAATGAGCATAAGCACGATGAAATTAATGCTGGAATCATCTTCAGTATGCTAGAATACACTGAATACAGCAAACATTTTGAGTCTACAACGTTTAGTTTAGGTGTGAAAACCAAAATGAACTTTTTATTGCTTTAAACGCGTTTTCAGCCCCTGATTGTACACTTAAAGTGAAAATGTCAAAATCTTCAAAATGAGCATAAGCACAATGATTTTAATGCTAAAATCATCTTCAGGATGCTAGAATACACTAAATACAGCAAAATTTTTGAGTCTACAACGTTTAGTTTAGGTTTGTGTGCCAAAATGAACTTTTTATTGCTTTAAATGCGTTTTCAGCCTGATTGTGCACTTTAGGTGAAAATGTCAAAATCTTAAAAATGAGCATAAGCACGATGAAATTAATGCTGGAATCATCTTCAGGATGCTAGAATACACTGAATACAGCAAAAATGTTGAGTCTACAACGTTTTGTTTAGGTGTGATAGCCAAAATGAACTTTTTATTGCTTTAAATGCGTTTTCAGCCTGATTGTGCACTTTAGGTGAAATTGTCAAAATCTTAAAAATGAGCATAATCACAATGAAATTAATGCTTGAATCATCTTCAGGATGCTAGAATAAACTAAATACAGCAAAAATTTTGAGTCTACAACGTTTAGTTTAGGTGTGAGAGCCAAAATGAACTTTTTATTGCTTTAAACGCGTTTTCAGCCCCTGATTGTACACTTAAGGTGAAAATGTCAAAATCTTAAAAATGAGCATAAGCACAATGAAATTAATGCTGGAATCATCTTCAGGATGCTAGAATACACTAAATACAGCAAAAATGTTGAGTCTACAACGTTTTGTTTAGGTGTGAGAGCCAAAATGAACTTTTTATTGCTTTAAATGCGTTTTCAGCCTGATTGTGCACTTTAGGTGAAAATGTCAAAATCTTAAAAATGAGCATAATCACAATGAAATTAATGCTTGAATCATCTTCAGGATGCTAGAATAACTAAATACAGCAAAAATTTTGAGTCTACAACGTTTAGTTTAGGTGTGAGAGCCAAAATGAACTTTTTATTGCTTTAAACGCGTTTTCAGCCCCTGATTGTGCACTTTAGGTGAAAATGTCAAAATCTTCAAAATGAGCATAAGCACAATGAAATTAATGCTGGAATCATCTTCAGGATGCTAGAATACACTAAATACAGCAAAAATTTTGAGTCTACAACGTTTAGTTTAGGTGTGAGAGCCAAAATGAACTTTTTATTGCTTTAAACGCGTTTTCAGCCCCTGATTGTACACTTAAGGTGAAAATGTCAAAATCTTCAAAATGAGCATAAGCACAATGAAATTAATGCTGGAATCATCTTCAGGATGCTAGAATACACTAAATACAGCAAAAAATTTGAGTCTACAATGTTTAGTTTAGGTGTGAGAGCCAAAATGAACTTTTTATTGCTTTAAACGCGTTTTCAGCCTGATTGTGCACTTTAGGTGAAAATGTCAAAATCTTAAAAATTAGCATAAGCACAATGAAATTAATGCTGGAATCATCTTCAGGATGCTAGAATACACTAAATACAGCAAAAATTTTGAGTCTACAACGTTTAGTTTAGGTGTGAGAGCCAAAATGAACTTTTTATTGCTTTAAACGCGTTTTCAGCCCCTGATTGTACACTTAAGGTGAAAATGTCAAAATCTTCAAAATGAGCATAAGCACAATGAAATTAATGCTGGAATCATCTTCAGGATGCTAGAATACACTAAATACAGCAAAAATTTTGAGTCTACAACGTTTAGTTTAGGTGTGAGAGCCAAAATGAACTTTTTATGGCTTTAAATGCGTTTTCAGCCTGATTGTGCACTTTAGGTGAAAATGTCAAAATCTTCAAAATGAGCATAAGCACAATGAAATTAATGCTGGAATCATCTTCAGGATGCTAGAATACACTAAATACAGCAAAAATTTTGAGTCTACAACGTTTAGTTTAGGTGTGAGAGCCAAAATGAACTTTTTATTGCTTTAAACGCGTTTTCAGCCTGATTGTGCACTTTAGGTGAAAATGTCAAAATCTTCAAAATGAGCATAAGCACGATGAAATTAATGCTGGAATCATCTTCAGGATGCTAGAATACAACTGAATACAGCAAAAATGTTGAGTCTACAACGTTTAGTTTAGGTGTGAGAGCCAAAATGAACTTTTTATTGCTTTAAACGCGTTTTCAGCCCCTGATTGTACTCTTAAGGTGAAAATGTCAAAATCTTAAAAATGAGCATAAGCACAATGAAATTAATGCTGGAATCATCTTCAGGATGCTAGAAACACTAAATACAGCAAAAATGTTGAGTCTACAACGTTTTGTTTAGGTGTGATAGCCAAAATGAACTTTTTATTGCTTTAAATGCGTTTTCAGCCTGATTGTGCACTTTAGGTGAAAATGTCAAAATCTTAAAAATGAGCATAATCACAATGAAATTAATGCTTGAATCATCTTCAGGATGCTAGAATACACTAAATACAGCAAAAATTTTGAGTCTACAACGTTTAGTTTAGGTGTGAGAGCCAAAATGAACTTTTTATTGCTTTAAACGCGTTTTCAGCCCCTGATTGTACACTTAAGGTGAAAATGTCAAAATCTTAAAAATGAGCATAAGCACAATGAAATTAATGCTGGAATCATCTTCAGGATGCTAGAATACACTAAATACAGCAAAAATGTTGAGTCTACAACGTTTTGTTTAGGTGTGAGAGCCAAAATGAACTTTTTATTGCTTTAAACGCGTTTTCAGCCCCTGATTGTACACTTAAGGTGAAAATGTCAAAATCTTCAAAATGAGCATAAGCACAATGAAATTAATGCTGGAATCATCTTCAGGATGCTAGAATACACTAAATACAGCAAAAATTTTGAGTCTACAACGTTTAGTTTAGGTGTGAGAGCCAAAATGAACTTTTTATTGCTTTAAACGCGTTTTCAGCCTGATTGTGCACTTTAGGTGAAAATGTCAAAATCTTAAAAATGAGCATAAGCACAATGAAATTAATGCTGGAATCATCTTCAGGATGCTAGAATACACTAAACACAGCAAAAATTTTGAGTCTACAACGTTTAGTTTAGGTGTGAGAGCCAAAATGAACTTTTTATTGCTTTAAACGCGTTTTCAGCCCCTGATTGTACACTTAAGGTGAAAATGTCAAAATCTTCAAAATGAGCATAAGCACAATGAAATTAATGCTGGAATCATCTTCAGGATGCTAGAATACACTAAATACAGCAAAAATTTTGAGTCTACAACGTTTAGTTTAGGTGTGAGAGCCAAAATGAACTTTTTATTGCTTTAAACGCGTTTTCAGCCTGATTGTGCACTTTAGGTGAAAATGTCAAAATCTTAAAAATGAGCATAAGCACAATGAAATTAATGCTGGAATCATCTTCAGGATGCTAGAATACACTAAATACAGCAAAAATTTTGAGTCTACAACGTTTAGTTTAGGTGTGAGAGCCAAAATGAACTTTTTATTGCTTTAAACGCGTTTTCAGCCCCTGATTGTACACTTAAGGTGAAAATGTCAAAATCTTCAAAATGAGCATAAGCACAATGAAATTAATACTGGAATCATCTTCAGGATGCTAGAATACACTAAATACAGCAAAAAATTTGAGTCTACAACGTTTAGTTTAGGTGTGAGAGCCAAAATGAACTTTTTATGACTTTAAATGCGTTTTCAGCCTGATTGTGCACTTTAGGTGAAAATGTCAAAATCTTCAAAATGAGCATAAGCACAATGAAATTAATGCTGGAATCATCTTCAGGATGCTAGAATACACTAAATACAGCAAAAATTTTGAGTCTACAACGTTTAGTTTAGGTGTGAGAGCCAAAATGAACTTTTTATTGCTTTAAACGCTTTTTCAGCCTGATTGTGCACTTTAGGTGAAAATGTCAAAATCTTCAAAATGAGCATAAGCACGATGAAATTAATGCTGGAATCATCTTCAGGATGCTAGAATACACTGAATACAGCAAAAATGTTGAGTCTACAACGTTTTGTTTAGGTGTGATAGCCAAAATGAACTTTTTATTGCTTTAAATGCGTTTTCAGCCTGATTGTGCACTTTAGGTGAAATTGTCAAAATCTTAAAAATGAGCATAATCACAATGAAATTAATGCTTGAATCATCTTCAGGATGCTAGAATACACTAAATACAGCAAAAATGTTGAGTCTACAACGTTTTGTTTAGGTGTGAGAGCCAAAATGAACTTTTTATTGCTTTAAATGCGTTTTCAGCCTGATTGTGCACTTTAGGTGAAAATGTCAAAATCTTAAAAATGAGCATAATCACAATGAAATTAATGCGTGAATCATCTTCAGGATGCTAGAATAACTAAATACAGCAAAAATTTTGAGTCTACAACGTTTAGTTTAGGTGTGAGAGCCAAAATGAACTTTTTATTGCTTTAAACGAGTTTTCAGCCCCTGATTGTGCACTTTAGGTGAAAATGTCAAAATCTTCAAAATGAGCATAAGCACAATGAAATTAATGCTGGAATCATCTTCAGGATGCTAGAATACACTAAATACAGCAAAAATTTTGAGTCTACAACGTTTAGTTTAGGTGTGAGAGCCAAAATGAACTTTTTATTGCTTTAAACGCGTTTTCAGCCCCTGATTGTACACTTAAGGTGAAAATGTCAAAATCTTCAAAATGAGCATAAGCACAATGAAATTAATGCTGGAATCATCTTCAGGATGCTAGAATACACTAAATACAGCAAAAAATTTGAGTCTACAACGTTTAGTTTAGGTGTGAGAGCCAAAATGAACTTTTTATTGCTTTAAACGCGTTTTCAGCCTGATTGTGCACTTTAGGTGAAAATGTCAAAATCTTAAAAATGAGCATAAGCACAATGAAATTAATGCTGGAATCATCTTCAGGATGCTAGAATACACTAAACACAGCAAAAATTTTGAGTCTACAACGTTTAGTTTAGGTGTGAGAGCCAAAATGAACTTTTTATTGCTTTAAACGCGTTTTCAGCCCCTGATTGTACACTTAAGGTGAAAATGTCAAAATCTTCAAAATGAGCATAAGCACAATGAAATTAATGCTGGAATCATCTTCAGGATGCTAGAATACACTAAATACAGCAAAAATTTTGAGTCTACAACGTTTAGTTTAGGTGTGAGAGCCAAAATTAACTTTTTATTGCTTTAAACGCGTTTTCAGCCTGATTGTGCACTTTAGGTGAAAATGTCAAAATCTTCAAAATGAGCATAAGCACAATGAAATTAATGCTGGAATCATCTTCAGGATGCTAGAATACACTAAATACAGCAAAAATTTTGAGTCTACAACGTTTAGTTTAGGTGTGAGAGCCAAAATGAACTTTTTATTGCTTTAAACGCGTTTTCAGCCCCTGATTGTACACTTAAGGTGAAAATGTCAAAATCTTCAAAATGAGCATAAGCACAATGAAATTAATACTGGAATCATCTTCAGGATGCTAGAATACACTAAATACAGCAAAAAATTTGAGTCTACAACGTTTAGTTTAGGTGTGAGAGCCAAAATGAACTTTTTATGGCTTTAAATGCGTTTTCAGCCTGATTGTGCACTTTAGGTGAAAATGTCAAAATCTTCAAAATGAGCATAAGCACAATGAAATTAATGCTGGAATCATCTTCAGGATGCTAGAATACACTAAATACAGCAAAAATTTTGAGTCTACAACGTTTAGTTTAGGTGTGAGAGCCAAAATGAACTTTTTATTGCTTTAAACGCTTTTTCAGCCTGATTGTGCACTTTAGGTGAAAATGTCAAAATCTTCAAAATGAGCATAAGCACGATGAAATTAATGCTGGAATCATCTTCAGGATGCTAGAATACACTGAATACAGCAAAAATGTTGAGTCTACAACGTTTTGTTTAGGTGTGATAGCCAAAATGAACTTTTTATTGCTTTAAATGCGTTTTCAGCCTGATTGTGCACTTTAGGTGAAATTGTCAAAATCTTAAAAATGAGCATAATCACAATGAAATTAATGCTTGAATCATCTTCAGGATGCTAGAATACACTAAATACAGCAAAAATGTTGAGTCTACAACGTTTTGTTTAGGTGTGAGAGCCAAAATGAACTTTTTATTGCTTTAAATGCGTTTTCAGCCTGATTGTGCACTTTAGGTGAAAATGTCAAAATCTTAAAAATGAGCATAATCACAATGAAATTAATGCTTGAATCATCTTCAGGATGCTAGAATAACTAAATACAGCAAAAATTTTGAGTCTACAACGTTTAGTTTAGGTGTGAGAGCCAAAATCAACTTTTTATTGCTTTAAACGCGTTTTCAGCCCCTGATTGTGCACTTTAGGTGAAAATGTCAAAATCTTCAAAATGAGCATAAGCACAATGAAATTAATGCTGGAATCATCTTCAGGATGCTAGAATACACTAAATACAGCAAAAATTTTGAGTCTACAACGTTTAGTTTAGGTGTGAGAGCCAAAATGAACTTTTTATTGCTTTAAACGCGTTTTCAGCCCCTGATTGTACACTTAAGGTGAAAATGTCAAAATCTTCAAAATGAGCATAAGCACAATGAAATTAATGCTGGAATCATCTTCAGGATGCTAGAATACACTAAATACAGCAAAAAATTTGAGTCTACAACGTTTAGTTTAGGTGTGAGAGCCAAAATGAACTTTTTATTGCTTTAAACGCGTTTTCAGCCTGATTGTGCACTTTAGGTGAAAATGTCAAAATCTTAAAAATTAGCATAAGCACAATGAAATTAATGCTGGAATTATCTTCAGGATGCTAGAATACACTAAATACAGCAAAAATTTTGAGTCTACAACGTTTAGTTTAGGTGTGAGAGCCAAAATGAACTTTTTATTGCTTTAAACTCGTTTTCAGCCCCTGATTGTACACTTAAGGTGAAAATGTCAAAATCTTCAAAATGAGCATAAGCACAATTAAATTAATGCTGGAATCATCTTCAGGATGCTAGAATACACTAAATACAGCAAAAATTTTGAGTCTACAACGTTTAGTTTAGGTGTGAGAGCCAAAATGAACTTTTTATGGCTTTAAATGCGTTTTCAGCCTGATTGTGCACTTTAGGTGAAAATGTCAAAATCTTCAAAATGAGCATAAGCACAATGAAATTAATGCTGGAATCATCTTCAGGATGCTAGAATACACTAAATACAGCAAAAATTTTGAGTCTACAACGTTTAGTTTAGGTGTGAGAGCCAAAATGAACTTTTTATTGCTTTAAACGCGTTTTCAGCCCCTGTTTGTACACTTAAGGTGAAAATGTCAAAATCTTCAAAATGAGCATAAGCACAATGAAATTAATGCTGGAATCATCTTCAGGATGCTAGAATACACTAAATACAGCAAAAATTTTGAGTCTACAACGTTTAGTTTAGGTGTGAGAGCCAAAATGAACTTTTTATTGCTTTAAACGCGTTTTCAGCCCCTGATTGTACACTTAAGGTGAAAATGTCAAAATCTTCAAAATGAGCATAAGCACAATGAAATTAATGCTGGAATCATCTTCAGGATGCTAGAATACACTAAATACAGCAAAAATTTTGAGTCTACAACGTTTATTTTAGGTGTGTGAGCCAAAATGAACTTTTTATTGCTTTAAATGCGTTTTCAGCCTGATTGTGCACTTTAGGTGAAAATGTCAAAATCTTAAAAATGAGCATAAGCACGATGAAATTAATGCTGGAATCATCTTCAGGATGCTAGAATACACTGAATACAGCAAAAATTTTGAGTCTACAACGTTTAGTTTAGGTGTGAGAGCCAAAATGAACTTTTTATTGCTTTAAACGCGTTTTCAGCCCCTGATTGTACACTTAAGGTGAAAATGTCAAAATCTTCAAAATGAGCATAAGCACAATGAAATTAATGCTGGAATCATCTTCAGGATGCTAGAATACACTAAATACAGCAAAAATTTTGAGTCTACAACGTTTAGTTTAGGTGTGAGAGCCAAAATGAACTTTTTATTGCTTTAAATGCGTTTTCAGCCTGATTGTGCACTTTAGGTGAAAATGTCAAAATCTTAAAAATGAGCATAAGCACAATGAAATTAATGCTGGAATCATCTTCAGGATGCTAGAATACACTAAATACAGCAAAAATTTTGAGTCTACAACGTTTAGTTTAGGTGTGAGAGCCAAAATGAACTTTTTATTGCTTTAAACGCGTTTTCAGCCCCTGATTGTACACTTAAGGTGAAAATGTCAAAATCTTCAAAATGAGCATAAGCACAATGAAATTAATGCTGGAATCATCTTCAGGATGCTAGAATACACTAAATACAGCAAAAATTTTGAGTCTACAACGTTTAGTTTAGGTGTGAGAGCCAAAATTAACTTTTTATTGCTTTAAATGCGTTTTCAGCCTGATTGTGCACTTTAGGTGAAAATGTCAAAATCTTAAAAATGAGCATAAGCACAATTAAATTAATGCTGGAATCATCTTCAGGATGCTAGAATACACTAAATACAGCAAAAATTTTGAGTCTACAACGTTTAGTTTAGGTGTGAGAGCCAAAATGAACTTTTTATTGCTTTAAACGCGTTTTCAGCCCCTGATTGTACACTTAAGGTGAAAATGTCAAAATCTTCAAAATGAGCATAAGCACAATGAAATTAATGCTGGAATCATCTTCAGGATGCTAGAATACACTAAATACAGCAAAATTTTTGAGTCTACAACGTTTATTTTAGGTGTGTGAGCCAAAATGAACTTTTTATTGCTTTAAATGCGTTTTCAGCCTGATTGTGCACTTTAGGTGAAAATGTCAAAATCTTCAAAATGAGCATAAGCACGATGAAATTAATGCTGGAATCATCTTCAGGATGCTAGAATACACTGAATACAGCAAAAATTTTGAGTCTACAACGTTTAGTTTAGGTGTGAGAGCCAAAATGAACTTTTTATTGCTTTAAACGCGTTTTCAGCGCCTGATTGTACACTTAAGGTGAAAATGTCAAAATCTTCAAAATGAGCATAAGCACAATGAAATTAATGCTGGAATCATCTTCAGGATGCTAGAATACACTAAATACAGCAAAAATTTTGAGTCTACAACGTTTAGTTTAGGTGTGAGAGCCAAAATGAACTTTTTATTGCTTTAAATGCGTTTTCAGCCTGATTGTGCACTTTAGGTGAAAATGTCAAAATCTTAAAAATGAGCATAAGCACAATGAAATTAATGCTGGAATCATCTTCAGGATGCTAGAATACACTAAATACAGCAAAAATTTTGAGTCTACAACGTTTAGTTTAGGTGTGAGAGCCAAAATGAACTTTTTATTGCTTTAAACGCGTTTTCAGCCCCTGATTGTACACTTAAGGTGAAAATGTCAAAATCTTCAAAATGAGCATAAGCACAATGAAATTAATGCTGGAATCATCTTCAGGATGCTAGAATACACTAAATACAGCAAAAATTTTGAGTCTACAACGTTTATTTTAGGTGTGTGAGCCAAAATGAACTTTTTATTGCTTTAAATGCGTTTTCAGCCTGATTGTGCACTTTAGGTGAAAATGTCAAAATCTTCAAAATGAGCATAAGCACGATGAAATTAATGCTGGAATCATCTTCAGGATGCTAGAATACACTGAATACAGCAAAAATTTTGAGTCTACAACGTTTAGTTTAGGTGTGAGAGCCAAAATGAACTTTTTATTGCTTTAAACGCGTTTTCAGCCCCTGATTGTAAACTTAAGATGAAAATGTCAAAATCTTAAAAATGAGCATAAGCACAATGAAATTAATGCTGGAATCATCTTCAGGATGCTAAAATACACTAAATACAGCAAAAATTTTGAGTCTACAACGTTTAGTTTAGGTGTGAGAGCCAAAATGAACTTTTTATTGCTTTAAACGCGTTTTCAGCCTGATTGTGCACTTTAGGTGAAAATGTCAAAATCTTCAAAATGAGCATAAGCACAATGAAATTAATGCTGGAATCATCTTCAGGATGCTAGAATACACTAAATACAGCAAAAATTTTGAGTCTACAACGTTTAGTTTAGGTGTGAGAGCCAAAATGAACTTTTTATTGCTTTAAACGCGTTTTCAGCCCCTGATTGTACACTTAAGGTGAAAATGTCAAAATCTTCAAAATGAGCATAAGCACAATGAAATTAATACTGGAATCATCTTCAGGATGCTAGAATACACTAAATACAGCAAAAAATTTGAGTCTACAACGTTTAGTTTAGGTGTGAGAGCCAAAATGAACTTTTTATGGCTTTAAATGCGTTTTCAGCCTGATTGTGCACTTTAGGTGAAAATGTCAAAATCTTCAAAATGAGCATAAGCACAATGAAATTAATGCTGGAATCATCTTCAGGATGCTAGAATACACTAAATACAGCAAAAATTTTGAGTCTACAACGTTTAGTTTAGGTGTGAGAGCCAAAATGAACTTTTTATTGCTTTAAACGCTTTTTCAGCCTGATTGTGCACTTTAGGTGAAAATGTCAAAATCTTCAAAATGAGCATAAGCACGATGAAATTAATGCTGGAATCATCTTCAGGATGCTAGAATACACTGAATACAGCAAAAATGTTGAGTCTACAACGTTTTGTTTAGGTGTGATAGCCAAAATGAACTTTTTATTGCTTTAAACGCGTTTTCAGCCCCTGATTGTAAACTTAAGATGAAAATGTCAAAATCTTAAAAATGAGCATAAGCACAATGAAATTAATGCTGGAATCATCTTCAGGATGCTAAAATACACTAAATACAGCAAAAATTTTGAGTCTACAACGTTTAGTTTAGGTGTGAGAGCCAAAATGAACTTTTTATTGCTTTAAACGCGTTTTCAGCCTGATTGTGCACTTTAGGTGAAAATGTCAAAATCTTCAAAATGAGCATAAGCACAATGAAATTAATGCTGGAATCATCTTCAGGATGCTAGAATACACTAAATACAGCAAAAATTTTGAGTCTACAACGTTTAGTTTAGGTGTGAGAGCCAAAATGAACTTTTTATTGCTTTAAACGCGTTTTCAGCCCCTGATTGTACACTTAAGGTGAAAATGTCAAAATCTTCAAAATGAGCATAAGCACAATGAAATTAATACTGGAATCATCTTCAGGATGCTAGAATACACTAAATACAGCAAAAAATTTGAGTCTACAACGTTTAGTTTAGGTGTGAGAGCCAAAATGAACTTTTTATGGCTTTAAATGCGTTTTCAGCCTGATTGTGCACTTTAGGTGAAAATGTCAAAATCTTCAAAATGAGCATAAGCACAATGAAATTAATGCTGGAATCATCTTCAGGATGCTAGAATACACTAAATACAGCAAAAATTTTGAGTCTACAACGTTTAGTTTAGGTGTGAGAGCCAAAATGAACTTTTTATTGCTTTAAACGCTTTTTCAGCCTGATTGTGCACTTTAGGTGAAAATGTCAAAATCTTCAAAATGAGCATAAGCACGATGAAATTAATGCTGGAATCATCTTCAGGATGCTAGAATACACTGAATACAGCAAAAATGTTGAGTCTACAACGTTTTGTTTAGGTGTGATAGCCAAAATGAACTTTTTATTGCTTTAAATGCGTTTTCAGCCTGATTGTGCACTTTAGGTGAAATTGTCAAAATCTTAAAAATGAGCATAATCACAATGAAATTAATGCTTGAATCATCTTCAGGATGCTAGAATACACTAAATACAGCAAAAATGTTGAGTCTACAACGTTTTGTTTAGGTGTGAGAGCCAAAATGAACTTTTTATTGCTTTAAATGCGTTTTCAGCCTGATTGTGCACTTTAGGTGAAAATGTCAAAATCTTAAAAATGAGCATAATCACAATGAAATTAATGCTTGAATCATCTTCAGGATGCTAGAATAACTAAATACAGCAAAAATTTTGAGTCTACAACGTTTAGTTTAGGTGTGAGAGCCAAAATCAACTTTTTATTGCTTTAAACGCGTTTTCAGCCCCTGATTGTGCACTTTAGGTGAAAATGTCAAAATCTTCAAAATGAGCATAAGCACAATGAAATTAATGCTTGAATCATCTTCAGGATGCTAGAATAACTAAATACAGCAAAAATTTTGAGTCTACAACGTTTAGTTTAGGTGTGAGAGCCAAAATGAACTTTTTATTGCTTTAAACGCGTTTTCAGCCCCTGATTGTACACTTAAGGTGAAAATGTCAAAATCTTCAAAATGAGCATAAGCACAATGAAATTAATGCTGGAATCATCTTCAGGATGCTAGAATACACTAAATACAGCAAAAATTTTGAGTCTACAACGTTTAGTTTAGGTGTGAGAGCCAAAATGAACTTTTTATTGCTTTAAACGCGTTTTCAGCCCCTGATTGTACACTTAAGGTGAAAATGTCAAAATCTTCAAAATGAGCATAAGCACAATGAAATTAATGCTGGAATCATCTTCAGGATGCTAGAATACACTAAATACAGCAAAAAATTTGAGTCTACAACGTTTAGTTTAGGTGTGAGAGCCAAAATGAACTTTTTATTGCTTTAAACGCGTTTTCAGCCTGATTGTGCACTTTAGGTGAAAATGTCAAAATCTTAAAAATTAGCATAAGCACAATGAAATTAATGCTGGAATCATCTTCAGGATGCTAGAATACACTAAATACAGCAAAAATTTTGAGTCTACAACATTTAGTTTAGGTGTGAGAGCCAAAATGAACTTTTTATTGCTTTAAACTCGTTTTCAGCCCCTGATTGTACACTTAAGGTGAAAATGTCAAAATCTTCAAAATGAGCATAAGCACAATGAAATTAATGCTGGAATCATCTTCAGGATGCTAGAATACACTAAATACAGCAAAAATTTTGAGTCTACAACGTTTAGTTTAGGTGTGAGAGCCAAAATGAACTTTTTATGGCTTTAAATGCGTTTTCAGCCTGATTGTGCACTTTAGGTGAAAATGTCAAAATCTTCAAAATGAGCATAAGCACAATGAAATTAATGCTGGAATCATCTTCAGGATGCTAGAATACACTAAATACAGCAAAAATTTTGAGTCTACAACGTTTAGTTTAGGTGTGAGAGCCAAAATGAACTTTTTATTGCTTTAAACGCGTTTTCAGCCCCTGTTTGTACACTTAAGGTGAAAATGTCAAAATCTTCAAAATGAGCATAAGCACAATGAAATTAATGCTGGAATCATCTTCAGGATGCTAGAATACACTAAATACAGCAAAAATTTTGAGTCTACAACGTTTAGTTTAGGTGTGAGAGCCAAAATGAACTTTTTATTGCTTTAAACGCGTTTTCAGCCCCTGATTGTACACTTAAGGTGAAAATGTCAAAATCTTCAAAATGAGCATAAGCACAATGAAATTAATGCTGGAATCATCTTCAGGATGCTAGAATACACTAAATACAGCAAAAATTTTGAGTCTACAACGTTTATTTTAGGTGTGTGAGCCAAAATGAACTTTTTATTGCTTTAAATGCGTTTTCAGCCTGATTGTGCACTTTAGGTGAAAATGTCAAAATCTTAAAAATGAGCATAAGCACGATGAAATTAATGCTGGAATCATCTTCAGGATGCTAGAATACACTGAATACAGCAAAAATTTTGAGTCTACAACGTTTAGTTTAGGTGTGAGAGCCAAAATGAACTTTTTATTGCTTTAAACGCGTTTTCAGCCCCTGATTGTACACTTAAGGTGAAAATGTCAAAATCTTCAAAATGAGCATAAGCACAATGAAATTAATGCTGGAATCATCTTCAGGATGCTAGAATACACTAAATACAGCAAAAATTTTGAGTCTACAACGTTTAGTTTAGGTGTGAGAGCCAAAATGAACTTTTTATTGCTTTAAATGCGTTTTCAGCCTGATTGTGCACTTTAGGTGAAAATGTCAAAATCTTAAAAATGAGCATAAGCACAATGAAATTAATGCTGGAATCATCTTCAGGATGCTAGAATACACTAAATACAGCAAAAATTTTGAGTCTACAACGTTTAGTTTAGGTGTGAGAGCCAAAATGAACTTTTTATTGCTTTAAACGCGTTTTCAGCCCCTGATTGTACACTTAAGGTGAAAATGTCAAAATCTTCAAAATGAGCATAAGCACAATGAAATTAATGCTGGAATCATCTTCAGGATGCTAGAATACACTAAATACAGCAAAAATTTTGAGTCTACAACGTTTAGTTTAGGTGTGAGAGCCAAAATTAACTTTTTATTGCTTTAAATGCGTTTTCAGCCTGATTGTGCACTTTAGGTGAAAATGTCAAAATCTTAAAAATGAGCATAAGCACAATTAAATTAATGCTGGAATCATCTTCAGGATGCTAGAATACACTAAATACAGCAAAAATTTTGAGTCTACAACGTTTAGTTTAGGTGTGAGAGCCAAAATGAACTTTTTATTGCTTTAAACGCGTTTTCAGCCCCTGATTGTACACTTAAGGTGAAAATGTCAAAATCTTCAAAATGAGCATAAGCACAATGAAATTAATGCTGGAATCATCTTCAGGATGCTAGAATACACTAAATACAGCAAAATTTTTGAGTCTACAACGTTTATTTTAGGTGTGTGAGCCAAAATGAACTTTTTATTGCTTTAAATGCGTTTTCAGCCTGATTGTGCACTTTAGGTGAAAATGTCAAAATCTTCAAAATGAGCATAAGCACGATGAAATTAATGCTGGAATCATCTTCAGGATGCTAGAATACACTGAATACAGCAAAAATTTTGAGTCTACAACGTTTAGTTTAGGTGTGAGAGCCAAAATGAACTTTTTATTGCTTTAAACGCGTTTTCAGCGCCTGATTGTACACTTAAGGTGAAAATGTCAAAATCTTCAAAATGAGCATAAGCACAATGAAATTAATGCTGGAATCATCTTCAGGATGCTAGAATACACTAAATACAGCAAAAATTTTGAGTCTACAACGTTTAGTTTAGGTGTGAGAGCCAAAATGAACTTTTTATTGCTTTAAATGCGTTTTCAGCCTGATTGTGCACTTTAGGTGAAAATGTCAAAATCTTAAAAATGAGCATAAGCACAATGAAATTAATGCTGGAATCATCTTCAGGATGCTAGAATACACTAAATACAGCAAAAATTTTGAGTCTACAACGTTTAGTTTAGGTGTGAGAGCCAAAATGAACTTTTTATTGCTTTAAACGCGTTTTCAGCCCCTGATTGTACACTTAAGGTGAAAATGTCAAAATCTTCAAAATGAGCATAAGCACAATGAAATTAATGCTGGAATCATCTTCAGGATGCTAGAATACACTAAATACAGCAAAAATTTTGAGTCTACAACGTTTATTTTAGGTGTGTGAGCCAAAATGAACTTTTTATTGCTTTAAATGCGTTTTCAGCCTGATTGTGCACTTTAGGTGAAAATGTCAAAATCTTCAAAATGAGCATAAGCACGATGAAATTAATGCTGGAATCATCTTCAGGATGCTAGAATACACTGAATACAGCAAAAATTTTGAGTCTACAACGTTTAGTTTAGGTGTGAGAGCCAAAATGAACTTTTTATTGCTTTAAACGCGTTTTCAGCCCCTGATTGTAAACTTAAGATGAAAATGTCAAAATCTTAAAAATGAGCATAAGCACAATGAAATTAATGCTGGAATCATCTTCAGGATGCTAAAATACACTAAATACAGCAAAAATTTTGAGTCTACAACGTTTAGTTTAGGTGTGAGAGCCAAAATGAACTTTTTATTGCTTTAAATGCGTTTTCAGCCTGATTGTGCACTTTAGGTGAAAATGTCAAAATCTTAAAAATGAGCATAAGCACAATGAAATTAATGCTGGAATCATCTTCAGGATGCTAGAATACACTAAATACAGCAAAAATTTTGAGTCTACAACGTTTAGTTTAGGTGTGAGAGCCAAAATGAACTTTTTATTGCTTTAAACGCGTTTTCAGCCCCTGATTGTACACTTAAGGTGAAAATGTCAAAATCTTCAAAATGAGCATAAGCACAATGAAATTAATGCTGGAATCATCTTCAGGATGCTAGAATACACTAAATACAGCAAAAATTTTGAGTCTACAACGTTTAGTTTAGGTGTGAGAGCCAAAATGAACTTTTTATTGCTTTAAATGCGTTTTCAGCCTGATTGTGCACTTTAGGTGAAAATGTCAAAATCTTCAAAATGAGCATAAGCTCGATGAAATTAATGCTGGAATCATCTTCAGGATGCTAGAATACACTGAATACAGCAAAAATTTTGAGTCTACAACGTTTAGTTTAGGTGTGAGAGCCAAAATGAACTTTTTATTGCTTTAAACGCGTTTTCAGCCCCTGATTGTACACTTAAGGTGAAAATGTCAAAATCTTCAAAATGAGCATAAGCACAATGAAATTAATGCTGGAATCATCTTCAGGATGCTAGAATACACTAAATACAGCAAAAATTTTGAGTCTACAACGTTTAGTTTAGGTGTGAGAGCCAAAATGAACTTTTTATTGCTTTAAATGCGTTTTCAGCCTGATTGTGCACTTTAGGTGAAAATGTCAAAATCTTCAAAATGAGCATAAGCACGTTGAAATTAATGCTGGAATCATCTTCAGGATGCTAGAATACACTGAATACAGCAAAAATTTTGAGTCTACAACGTTTAGTTTAGGTGTGAGAGCCAAAATGAACTTTTTATTGCTTTAAACGCGTTTTCAGCGCCTGATTGTACACTAAAGGTGAAAATGTCAAAATCTTCAAAATGAGCATAAGCACAATGAAATTAATGCTGGAATCATCTTCAGGATGCTAGAATACACTAAATACAGCAAAAATTTTGAGTCTACAACGTTTAGTTTAGGTGTGAGAGCCAAAATGAACTTTTTATTGCTTTAAATGCGTTTTCAGCCTGATTGTGCACTTTAGGTGAAAATGTCAAAATCTTAAAAATGAGCATAAGCACAATGAAATTAATGCTGGAATCATCTTCAGGATGCTAGAATACACTAAATACAGCAAAAATTTTGAGTCTACAACGTTTAGTTTAGGTGTGAGAGCCAAAATGAACTTTTTATTGCTTTAAACGCGTTTTCAGCCCCTGATTGTACACTTAAGGTGAAAATGTCAAAATCTTCAAAATGAGCATAAGCACAATGAAATTAATGCTGGAATCATCTTCAGGATGCTAGAATACACTAAATACAGCAAAAATTTTGAGTCTACAACGTTTAGTTTAGGTGTGAGAGCCAAAATGAACTTTTTATTGCTTTAAATGCGTTTTCAGCCTGATTGTACACTTAAGGTGAAAATGTCAAAATCTTCAAAATGAGCATAAGCACAATGAAATTAATGCTGGAATCATCTTCAGGATGCTAGAATACACTAAATACAGCAAAAATTTTGAGTCTACAACGTTTAGTTTAGGTGTGTGAGCCAAAATGAACTTTTTATTGCTTTAAATGCGTTTTCAGCCTGATTGTGCACTTTAGGTGAAAATGTCAAAATCTTAAAAATGAGCATAAGCACAATGAAATTAATGCTGGAATCATCTTCAGGATGCTAGAATACACTAAATACAGCAACAATTTTGAATCTACAACGTTTAGTTTAGGTTTGTGTGCCAAAATGAACTTTTTATTGCTTTAAATGCGTTTTCAGCCTGATTGTGCACTTTAGGTGAAAATGTCAAAATCTTCAAAATGAGCATAAGCACGATGAAATTAATGCTGGAATCATCTTCAGGATGCTAGAATACACTGAATACAGCAAACATTTTGAGTCTACAACGTTTAGTTTAGGTGTGAGAGCCAAAATGAACTTTTTATTGCTTTAAACGCGTTTTCAGCCCCTGATTGTACACTTAAGGTGAAAATGTCAAAATCTTCAAAATGAGCATAAGCACAATGATTTTAATGCTAAAATCATCTTCAGGATGCTAGAATACACTAAATACAGCAAAATTTTTGAGTCTACAACGTTTAGTTTAGGTTTGTGTGCCAAAATGAACTTTTTATTGCTTTAAACGCGTTTTCAGCCCCTGTTTGTACACTTAAGGTGAAAATGTCAAAATCTTCAAAATGAGCATAAGCACAATGAAATTAATGCTGGAATCATCTTCAGGATGCTAGAATACACTAAATACAGCAAAAATTTTGAGTCTACAACGTTTAGTTTAGGTGTGAGAGCCAAAATGAACTTTTTATTGCTTTAAACGCGTTTTCAGCCCCTGATTGTACACTTAAGGTGAAAATGTCAAAATCTTCAAAATGAGCATAAGCACAATGAAATTAATGCTGGAATCATCTTCAGGATGCTAGAATACACTAAATACAGCAAAAATTTTGAGTCTACAACGTTTATTTTAGGTGTGTGAGCCAAAATGAACTTTTTATTGCTTTAAATGCGTTTTCAGCCTGATTGTGCACTTTAGGTGAAAATGTCAAAATCTTAAAAATGAGCATAAGCACGATGAAATTAATGCTGGAATCATCTTCAGGATGCTAGAATACACTGAATACAGCAAAAATTTTGAGTCTACAACGTTTAGTTTAGGTGTGAGAGCCAAAATGAACTTTTTATTGCTTTAAACGCGTTTTCAGCCCCTGATTGTACACTTAAGGTGAAAATGTCAAAATCTTCAAAATGAGCATAAGCACAATGAAATTAATGCTGGAATCATCTTCAGGATGCTAGAATACACTAAATACAGCAAAAATTTTGAGTCTACAACGTTTAGTTTAGGTGTGAGAGCCAAAATTAACTTTTTATTGCTTTAAATGCGTTTTCAGCCTGATTGTGCACTTTAGGTGAAAATGTCAAAATCTTAAAAATGAGCATAAGCACAATTAAATTAATGCTGGAATCATCTTCAGGATGCTAGAATACACTAAATACAGCAAAAATTTTGAGTCTACAACGTTTAGTTTAGGTGTGAGAGCCAAAATGAACTTTTTATTGCTTTAAACGCGTTTTCAGCCCCTGATTGTACACTTAAGGTGAAAATGTCAAAATCTTCAAAATGAGCATAAGCACAATGAAATTAATGCTGGAATCATCTTCAGGATGCTAGAATACACTAAATACAGCAAAATTTTTGAGTCTACAACGTTTATTTTAGGTGTGTGAGCCAAAATGAACTTTTTATTGCTTTAAATGCGTTTTCAGCCTGATTGTGCACTTTAGGTGAAAATGTCAAAATCTTCAAAATGAGCATAAGCACGATGAAATTAATGCTGGAATCATCTTCAGGATGCTAGAATACACTGAATACAGCAAAAATTTTGAGTCTACAACGTTTAGTTTAGGTGTGAGAGCCAAAATGAACTTTTTATTGCTTTAAACGCGTTTTCAGCGCCTGATTGTACACTTAAGGTGAAAATGTCAAAATCTTCAAAATGAGCATAAGCACAATGAAATTAATGCTGGAATCATCTTCAGGATGCTAGAATACACTAAATACAGCAAAAATTTTGAGTCTACAACGTTTAGTTTAGGTGTGAGAGCCAAAATGAACTTTTTATTGCTTTAAATGCGTTTTCAGCCTGATTGTGCACTTTAGGTGAAAATGTCAAAATCTTAAAAATGAGCATAAGCACAATGAAATTAATGCTGGAATCATCTTCAGGATGCTAGAATACACTAAATACAGCAAAAATTTTGAGTCTACAACGTTTAGTTTAGGTGTGAGAGCCAAAATGAACTTTTTATTGCTTTAAACGCGTTTTCAGCCCCTGATTGTACACTTAAGGTGAAAATGTCAAAATCTTCAAAATGAGCATAAGCACAATGAAATTAATGCTGGAATCATCTTCAGGATGCTAGAATACACTAAATACAGCAAAAATTTTGAGTCTACAACGTTTATTTTAGGTGTGTGAGCCAAAATGAACTTTTTATTGCTTTAAATGCGTTTTCAGCCTGATTGTGCACTTTAGGTGAAAATGTCAAAATCTTCAAAATGAGCATAAGCACGATGAAATTAATGCTGGAATCATCTTCAGGATGCTAGAATACACTGAATACAGCAAAAATTTTGAGTCTACAACGTTTAGTTTAGGTGTGAGAGCCAAAATGAACTTTTTATTGCTTTAAACGCGTTTTCAGCCCCTGATTGTAAACTTAAGATGAAAATGTCAAAATCTTAAAAATGAGCATAAGCACAATGAAATTAATGCTGGAATCATCTTCAGGATGCTAAAATACACTAAATACAGCAAAAATTTTGAGTCTACAACGTTTAGTTTAGGTGTGAGAGCCAAAATGAACTTTTTATTGCTTTAAATGCGTTTTCAGCCTGATTGTGCACTTTAGGTGAAAATGTCAAAATCTTAAAAATGAGCATAAGCACAATGAAATTAATGCTGGAATCATCTTCAGGATGCTAGAATACACTAAATACAGCAAAAATTTTGAGTCTACAACGTTTAGTTTAGGTGTGAGAGCCAAAATGAACTTTTTATTGCTTTAAACGCGTTTTCAGCCCCTGATTGTACACTTAAGGTGAAAATGTCAAAATCTTCAAAATGAGCATAAGCACAATGAAATTAATGCTGGAATCATCTTCAGGATGCTAGAATACACTAAATACAGCAAAAATTTTGAGTCTACAACGTTTAGTTTAGGTGTGAGAGCCAAAATGAACTTTTTATTGCTTTAAATGCGTTTTCAGCCTGATTGTGCACTTTAGGTGAAAATGTCAAAATCTTCAAAATGAGCATAAGCTCGATGAAATTAATGCTGGAATCATCTTCAGGATGCTAGAATACACTGAATACAGCAAAAATTTTGAGTCTACAACGTTTAGTTTAGGTGTGAGAGCCAAAATGAACTTTTTATTGCTTTAAACGCGTTTTCAGCCCCTGATTGTACACTTAAGGTGAAAATGTCAAAATCTTCAAAATGAGCATAAGCACAATGAAATTAATGCTGGAATCATCTTCAGGATGCTAGAATACACTAAATACAGCAAAAATTTTGAGTCTACAACGTTTAGTTTAGGTGTGAGAGCCAAAATGAACTTTTTATTGCTTTAAATGCGTTTTCAGCCTGATTGTGCACTTTAGGTGAAAATGTCAAAATCTTCAAAATGAGCATAAGCACGTTGAAATTAATGCTGGAATCATCTTCAGGATGCTAGAATACACTGAATACAGCAAAAATTTTGAGTCTACAACGTTTAGTTTAGGTGTGAGAGCCAAAATGAACTTTTTATTGCTTTAAACGCGTTTTCAGCGCCTGATTGTACACTAAAGGTGAAAATGTCAAAATCTTCAAAATGAGCATAAGCACAATGAAATTAATGCTGGAATAATCTTCAGGATGCTAGAATACACTAAATACAGCAAAAATTTTGAGTCTACAACGTTTAGTTTAGGTGTGAGAGCCAAAATGAACTTTTTATTGCTTTAAATGCGTTTTCAGCCTGATTGTGCACTTTAGGTGAAAATGTCAAAATCTTAAAAATGAGCATAAGCACAATGAAATTAATGCTGGAATCATCTTCAGGATGCTAGAATACACTAAATACAGCAAAAATTTTGAGTCTACAACGTTTAGTTTAGGTGTGAGAGCCAAAATGAACTTTTTATTGCTTTAAACGCGTTTTCAGCCCCTGATTGTACACTTAAGGTGAAAATGTCAAAATCTTCAAAATGAGCATAAGCACAATGAAATTAATGCTGGAATCATCTTCAGGATGCTAGAATACACTAAATACAGCAAAAATTTTGAGTCTACAACGTTTAGTTTAGGTGTGAGAGCCAAAATGAACTTTTTATTGCTTTAAATGCGTTTTCAGCCTGATTGTACACTTAAGGTGAAAATGTCAAAATCTTCAAAATGAGCATAAGCACAATGAAATTAATGCTGGAATCATCTTCAGGATGCTAGAATACACTAAATACAGCAAAAATTTTGAGTCTACAACGTTTAGTTTAGGTGTGTGAGCCAAAATGAACTTTTTATTGCTTTAAATGCGTTTTCAGCCTGATTGTGCACTTTAGGTGAAAATGTCAAAATCTTAAAAATGAGCATAAGCACAATGAAATTAATGCTGGAATCATCTTCAGGATGCTAGAATACACTAAATACAGCAACAATTTTGAATCTACAACGTTTAGTTTAGGTTTGTGTGCCAAAATGAACTTTTTATTGCTTTAAATGCGTTTTCAGCCTGATTGTGCACTTTAGGTGAAAATGTCAAAATCTTCAAAATGAGCATAAGCACGATGAAATTAATGCTGGAATCATCTTCAGGATGCTAGAATACACTGAATACAGCAAACATTTTGAGTCTACAACGTTTAGTTTAGGTGTGAGAGCCAAAATGAACTTTTTATTGCTTTAAACGCGTTTTCAGCCCCTGATTGTACACTTAAGGTGAAAATGTCAAAATCTTCAAAATGAGCATAAGCACAATGATTTTAATGCTAAAATCATCTTCAGGATGCTAGAATACACTAAATACAGCAAAATTTTTGAGTCTACAACGTTTAGTTTAGGTTTGTGTGCCAAAATGAACTTTTTATTGCTTTAAACGCGTTTTCAGCCCCTGTTTGTACACTTAAGGTGAAAATGTCAAAATCTTCAAAATGAGCATAAGCACAATGAAATTAATGCTGGAATCATCTTCAGGATGCTAGAATACACTAAATACAGCAAAAATTTTGAGTCTACAACGTTTAGTTTAGGTGTGAGAGCCAAAATGAACTTTTTATTGCTTTAAACGCGTTTTCAGCCCCTGATTGTACACTTAAGGTGAAAATGTCAAAATCTTCAAAATGAGCATAAGCACAATGAAATTAATGCTGGAATCATCTTCAGGATGCTAGAATACACTAAATACAGCAAAAATTTTGAGTCTACAACGTTTATTTTAGGTGTGTGAGCCAAAATGAACTTTTTATTGCTTTAAATGCGTTTTCAGCCTGATTGTGCACTTTAGGTGAAAATGTCAAAATCTTAAAAATGAGCATAAGCACGATGAAATTAATGCTGGAATCATCTTCAGGATGCTAGAATACACTGAATACAGCAAAAATTTTGAGTCTACAACGTTTAGTTTAGGTGTGAGAGCCAAAATGAACTTTTTATTGCTTTAAACGCGTTTTCAGCCCCTGATTGTACACTTAAGGTGAAAATGTCAAAATCTTCAAAATGAGCATAAGCACAATGAAATTAATGCTGGAATCATCTTCAGGATGCTAGAATACACTAAATACAGCAAAAATTTTGAGTCTACAACGTTTAGTTTAGGTGTGAGAGCCAAAATTAACTTTTTATTGCTTTAAATGCGTTTTCAGCCTGATTGTGCACTTTAGGTGAAAATGTCAAAATCTTAAAAATGAGCATAAGCACAATTAAATTAATGCTGGAATCATCTTCAGGATGCTAGAATACACTAAATACAGCAAAAATTTTGAGTCTACAACGTTTAGTTTAGGTGTGAGAGCCAAAATGAACTTTTTATTGCTTTAAACGCGTTTTCAGCCCCTGATTGTACACTTAAGGTGAAAATGTCAAAATCTTCAAAATGAGCATAAGCACAATGAAATTAATGCTGGAATCATCTTCAGGATGCTAGAATACACTAAATACAGCAAAATTTTTGAGTCTACAACGTTTATTTTAGGTGTGTGAGCCAAAATGAACTTTTTATTGCTTTAAATGCGTTTTCAGCCTGATTGTGCACTTTAGGTGAAAATGTCAAAATCTTCAAAATGAGCATAAGCACGATGAAATTAATGCTGGAATCATCTTCAGGATGCTAGAATACACTGAATACAGCAAAAATTTTGAGTCTACAACGTTTAGTTTAGGTGTGAGAGCCAAAATGAACTTTTTATTGCTTTAAACGCGTTTTCAGCGCCTGATTGTACACTTAAGGTGAAAATGTCAAAATCTTCAAAATGAGCATAAGCACAATGAAATTAATGCTGGAATCATCTTCAGGATGCTAGAATACACTAAATACAGCAAAAATTTTGAGTCTACAACGTTTAGTTTAGGTGTGAGAGCCAAAATGAACTTTTTATTGCTTTAAATGCGTTTTCAGCCTGATTGTGCACTTTAGGTGAAAATGTCAAAATCTTAAAAATGAGCATAAGCACAATGAAATTAATGCTGGAATCATCTTCAGGATGCTAGAATACACTAAATACAGCAAAAATTTTGAGTCTACAACGTTTAGTTTAGGTGTGAGAGCCAAAATGAACTTTTTATTGCTTTAAACGCGTTTTCAGCCCCTGATTGTACACTTAAGGTGAAAATGTCAAAATCTTCAAAATGAGCATAAGCACAATGAAATTAATGCTGGAATCATCTTCAGGATGCTAGAATACACTAAATACAGCAAAAATTTTGAGTCTACAACGTTTATTTTAGGTGTGTGAGCCAAAATGAACTTTTTATTGCTTTAAATGCGTTTTCAGCCTGATTGTGCACTTTAGGTGAAAATGTCAAAATCTTCAAAATGAGCATAAGCACGATGAAATTAATGCTGGAATCATCTTCAGGATGCTAGAATACACTGAATACAGCAAAAATTTTGAGTCTACAACGTTTAGTTTAGGTGTGAGAGCCAAAATGAACTTTTTATTGCTTTAAACGCGTTTTCAGCCCCTGATTGTAAACTTAAGATGAAAATGTCAAAATCTTAAAAATGAGCATAAGCACAATGAAATTAATGCTGGAATCATCTTCAGGATGCTAAAATACACTAAATACAGCAAAAATTTTGAGTCTACAACGTTTAGTTTAGGTGTGAGAGCCAAAATGAACTTTTTATTGCTTTAAATGCGTTTTCAGCCTGATTGTGCACTTTAGGTGAAAATGTCAAAATCTTAAAAATGAGCATAAGCACAATGAAATTAATGCTGGAATCATCTTCAGGATGCTAGAATACACTAAATACAGCAAAAATTTTGAGTCTACAACGTTTAGTTTAGGTGTGAGAGCCAAAATGAACTTTTTATTGCTTTAAACGCGTTTTCAGCCCCTGATTGTACACTTAAGGTGAAAATGTCAAAATCTTCAAAATGAGCATAAGCACAATGAAATTAATGCTGGAATCATCTTCAGGATGCTAGAATACACTAAATACAGCAAAAATTTTGAGTCTACAACGTTTAGTTTAGGTGTGAGAGCCAAAATGAACTTTTTATTGCTTTAAATGCGTTTTCAGCCTGATTGTACACTTAAGGTGAAAATGTCAAAATCTTCAAAATGAGCATAAGCACAATGAAATTAATGCTGGAATCATCTTCAGGATGCTAGAATACACTAAATACAGCAAAAATTTTGAGTCTACAACGTTTAGTTTAGGTGTGTGAGCCAAAATGAACTTTTTATTGCTTTAAATGCGTTTTCAGCCTGATTGTGCACTTTAGGTGAAAATGTCAAAATCTTAAAAATGAGCATAAGCACAATGAAATTAATGCTGGAATCATCTTCAGGATGCTAGAATACACTAAATACAGCAACAATTTTGAATCTACAACGTTTAGTTTAGGTTTGTGTGCCAAAATGAACTTTTTATTGCTTTAA
The DNA here is from genome assembly GCF_051991255.1 of Vanacampus margaritifer. Taxonomy (NCBI): domain Eukaryota; kingdom Metazoa; phylum Chordata; class Actinopteri; order Syngnathiformes; family Syngnathidae; genus Vanacampus; species Vanacampus margaritifer. The sequence goes on along the minus strand of NC_135448.1, from coordinate 2,198,091 downwards.
ATGCGTTTTCAGCCTGATTGTGCACTTTAGGTGAAAATGTCAAAATCTTCAAAATGAGCATAAGCACGATGAAATTAATGCTGGAATCATCTTCAGGATGCTAGAATACACTGAATACAGCAAACATTTTGAGTCTACAACGTTTAGTTTAGGTGTGAGAGCCAAAATGAACTTTTTATTGCTTTAAACGCGTTTTCAGCCCCTGATTGTACACTTAAGGTGAAAATGTCAAAATCTTCAAAATGAGCATAAGCACAATGATTTTAATGCTAAAATCATCTTCAGGATGCTAGAATACACTAAATACAGCAAAATTTTTGAGTCTACAACGTTTAGTTTAGGTTTGTGTGCCAAAATGAACTTTTTATTGCTTTAAATGCGTTTTCAGCCTGATTGTGCACTTTAGGTGAAAATGTCAAAATCTTAAAAATGAGCATAAGCACAATGAAATTAATGCTGGAATCATCTTCAGGATGCTAGAATACACTAAATACAGCAAAAATTTTGAGTCTACAACGTATAGTTTAGGTTTGTGTGCCAAAATGAACTTTTTATTGCTTTAAATGCGTTTTCAGCCTGATTGTGCACTTTAGGTGAAAATGTCAAAATCTTAAAAATGAGCATAAGCACGATGAAATTAATGCTGGAATCATCTTCAGGATGCTAGAATACACTGAATACCACAAAAATGTTGAGTCTACAACGTTTTGTTTAGGTGTGATAGCCAAAATGAACTTTTTATTGCTTTAAATGCGTTTTCAGCCTGATTGTGCACTTTAGGTGAAATTGTCAAAATCTTAAAAATGAGCATAATCACAATGAAATTAATGCTTGAATCATCTTCAGGATGCTAGAATAAACTAAATACAGCAAAAATTTTGAGTCTACAACGTTTAGTTTAGGTGTGAGAGCCAAAATGAACTTTTTATTGCTTTAAACGCGTTTTCAACCCCTGATTGTACACTTAAGGTGAAAATGTCAAAATCTTAAAAATGAGCATAAGCACAATGAAATTAATGCTGGAATCATCTTCAGGATGCTAGAATACACTAAATACAGCAAAAATGTTGAGTCTACAACGTTTTGTTTAGGTGTGAGAGCCAAAATGAACTTTTTATTGCTTTAAATGCGTTTTCAGCCCCTGATTGTACACTTAAGGTGAAAATGTCAAAATCTTAAAAATGAGCATAAGCACAATGAAATTAATGCTGGAATCATCTTCAGGATGCTAGAATACACTAAATACAGCAAAAATTTTGAGTCTACAACGTTTAGTTTAGGTGTGAGAGCCAAAATGAACTTTTTATGGCTTTAAATGCGTTTTCAGCCTGATTGTGCACTTTAGGTGAAAATGTCAAAATCTTCAAAATGAGCATAAGCACAATGAAATTAATGCTAAAAATCATCTTCAGGATGCTAGAATACACTAAATACAGCAAAAATTTTGAGTCTACAACGTTTAGTTTAGGTGTGAGAGCCAAAATGAACTTTTTATTGCTTTAAACGCGTTTTCAGCCTGATTGTGCACTTTAGGTGAAAATGTCAAAATCTTCAAAATGAGCATAAGCACGATGAAATTAATGCTGGAATCATCTTCAGGATGCTAGAATACAACTGAATACAGCAAAAATGTTGAGTCTACAACGTTTAGTTTAGGTGTGAGAGCCAAAATGAACTTTTTATTGCTTTAAACGCGTTTTCAGCCCCTGATTGTACTCTTAAGGTGAAAATGTCAAAATCTTAAAAATGAGCATAAGCACAATGAAATTAATGCTGGAATCATCTTCAGGATGCTAGAATACACTAAATACAGCAAAAATGTTGAGTCTACAACGTTTTGTTTAGGTGTGATAGCCAAAATGAACTTTTTATTGCTTTAAATGCGTTTTCAGCCTGATTGTGCACTTTAGGTGAAAATGTCAAAATCTTAAAAATGAGCATAATCACAATGAAATTAATGCTTGAATCATCTTCAGGATGCTAGAATACACTAAATACAGCAAAAATTTTGAGTCTACAACGTTTAGTTTAGGTGTGAGAGCCAAAAGGAACTTTTTATTGCTTTAAACGCGTTTTCAGCCCCTGATTGTACACTTAAGGTGAAAATGTCAAAATCTTAAAAATGAGCATAAGCACAATGAAATTAATGCTGGAATCATCTTCAGGATGCTAGAATACACTAAATACAGCAAAAATGTTGAGTCTACAACGTTTTGTTTAGGTGTGAGAGCCAAAATGAACTTTTTATTGCTTTAAACGCGTTTTCAGCCCCTGATTGTACACTTAAGGTGAAAATGTCAAAATCTTCAAAATGAGCATAAGCACAATGAAATTAATGCTGGAATCATCTTCAGGATGCTAGAATACACTAAATACAGCAAAAATTTTGAGTCTACAACGTTTAGTTTAGGTGTGAGAGCCAAAATGAACTTTTTATTGCTTTAAACGCGTTTTCAGCCTGATTGTGCACTTTAGGTGAAAATGTCAAAATCTTCAAAATGAGCATAAGCACAATGAAATTAATGCTGGAATCATCTTCAGGATGCTAGAATACACTAAATACAGCAAAAATTTTGAGTCTACAACGTTTAGTTTAGGTGTGAGAGCCAAAATGAACTTTTTATTGCTTTAAACGCGTTTTCAGCCCCTGATTGTACACTTAAGGTGAAAATGTCAAAATCTTCAAAATGAGCATAAGCACAATGAAATTAATACTGGAATCATCTTCAGGATGCTAGAATACACTAAATACAGCAAAAAATTTGAGTCTACAACGTTTAGTTTAGGTGTGAGAGCCAAAATGAACTTTTTATGGCTTTAAATGCGTTTTCAGCCTGATTGTGCACTTTAGGTGAAAATGTCAAAATCTTCAAAATGAGCATAAGCACAATGAAATTAATGCTGGAATCATCTTCAGGATGCTAGAATACACTAAATACAGCAAAAATTTTGAGTCTACAACGTTTAGTTTAGGTGTGAGAGCCAAAATGAACTTTTTATTGCTTTAAACGCTTTTTCAGCCTGATTGTGCACTTTAGGTGAAAATGTCAAAATCTTCAAAATGAGCATAAGCACGATGAAATTAATGCTGGAATCATCTTCAGGATGCTAGAATACACTGAATACAGCAAAAATGTTGAGTCTACAACGTTTTGTTTAGGTGTGATAGCCAAAATGAACTTTTTATTGCTTTAAATGCGTTTTCAGCCTGATTGTGCACTTTAGGTGAAATTGTCAAAATCTTAAAAATGAGCATAATCACAATGAAATTAATGCTTGAATCATCTTCAGGATGCTAGAATAAACTAAATACAGCAAAAATTTTGAGTCTACAACGTTTAGTTTAGGTGTGAGAGCCAAAATGAACTTTTTATTGCTTTAAACGCGTTTTCAGCCCCTGATTGTACACTTAAGGTGAAAATGTCAAAATCTTAAAAATGAGCATAAGCACAATGAAATTAATGCTGGAATCATCTTCAGGATGCTAGAATACACTAAATACAGCAAAAATGTTGAGTCTACAACGTTTTGTTTAGGTGTGAGAGCCAAAATGAACTTTTTATTGCTTTAAATGCGTTTTCAGCCTGATTGTGCACTTTAGGTGAAAATGTCAAAATCTTAAAAATGAGCATAATCACAATGAAATTAATGCTTGAATCATCTTCAGGATGCTAGAATAACTAAATACAGCAAAAATTTTGAGTCTACAACGTTTAGTTTAGGTGTGAGAGCCAAAATGAACTTTTTATTGCTTTAAACGCGTTTTCAGCCCCTGATTGTGCACTTTAGGTGAAAATGTCAAAATCTTCAAAATGAGCATAAGCACAATGAAATTAATGCTGGAATCATCTTCAGGATGCTAGAATACACTAAATACAGCAAAATTTTTGAGTCTACAACGTTTAGTTTAGGTGTGAGAGCCAAAATGAACTTTTTATTGCTTTAAACGCGTTTTCAGCCCCTGATTGTACACTTAAGGTGAAAATGTCAAAATCTTCAAAATGAGCATAAGCACAATGAAATTAATGCTGGAATCATCTTCAGGATGCTAGAATACACTAAATACAGCAAAAATTTTGAGTCTACAACGTTTAGTTTAGGTGTGAGAGCCAAAATGAACTTTTTATTGCTTTAAACGCGTTTTCAGCCTGATTGTGCACTTTAGGTGAAAATGTCAAAATCTTCAAAATGAGCATAAGCACGATGAAATTAATGCTGGAATCATCTTCAGGATGCTAGAATACACTAAATACAGCAAAAATGTTGAGTCTACAACGTTTTGTTTAGGTGTGATAGCCAAAATGAACTTTTTATTGCTTTAAATGCGTTTTCAGCCTGATTGTGCACTTTAGGTGAAAATGTCAAAATCTTAAAAATGAGCATAATCACAATGAAATTAATGCTTGAATCATCTTCAGGATGCTAGAATACACTAAATACAGCAAAAATTTTGAGTCTACAACGTTTAGTTTAGGTGTGAGAGCCAAAAGGAACTTTTTATTGCTTTAAACGCGTTTTCAGCCCCTGATTGTACACTTAAGGTGAAAATGTCAAAATCTTAAAAATGAGCATAAGCACAATGAAATTAATGCTGGAATCATCTTCAGGATGCTAGAATACACTAAATACAGCAAAAATGTTGAGTCTACAACGTTTTGTTTAGGTGTGAGAGCCAAAATGAACTTTTTATTGCTTTAAACGCGTTTTCAGCCCCTGATTGTACACTTAAGGTGAAAATGTCAAAATCTTCAAAATGAGCATAAGCACAATGAAATTAATGCTGGAATCATCTTCAGGATGCTAGAATACACTAAATACAGCAAACATTTTGAGTCTACAACGTTTAGTTTAGGTGTGAGAGCCAAAATGAACTTTTTATTGCTTTAAACGCGTTTTCAGCCTGATTGTGCACTTTAGGTGAAAATGTCAAAATCTTAAAAATGAGCATAAGCACAATGAAATTAATGCTGGAATCATCTTCAGGATGCTAGAATACACTAAACACAGCAAAAATTTTGAGTCTACAACGTTTAGTTTAGGTGTGAGAGCCAAAATGAACTTTTTATTGCTTTAAACGCGTTTTCAGCCCCTGATTGTACACTTAAGGTGAAAATGTCAAAATCTTCAAAATGAGCATAAGCACAATGAAATTAATGCTGGAATCATCTTCAGGATGCTAGAATACACTAAATATAGCAAAAATTTTGAGTCTACAACGTTTAGTTTAGGTGTGAGAGCCAAAATGAACTTTTTATTGCTTTAAACGCGTTTTCAGCCTGATTGTGCACTTTAGGTGAAAATGTCAAAATCTTAAAAATGAGCATAAGCACAATGAAATTAATGCTGGAATCATCTTCAGGATGCTAGAATACACTAAATACAGCAAAAATTTTGAGTCTACAACGTTTAGTTTAGGTGTGAGAGCCAAAATGAACTTTTTATTGCTTTAAACGCGTTTTCAGCCCCTGATTGTACACTTAAGGTGAAAATGTCAAAATCTTCAAAATGAGCATAAGCACAATGAAATTAATACTGGAATCATCTTCAGGATGCTAGAATACACTAAATACAGCAAAAAATTTGAGTCTACAACGTTTAGTTTAGGTGTGAGAGCCAAAATGAACTTTTTATGGCTTTAAATGCGTTTTCAGCCTGATTGTGCACTTTAGGTGAAAATGTCAAAATCTTCAAAATGAGCATAAGCACAATGAAATTAATGCTGGAATCATCTTCAGGATGCTAGAATACACTAAATACAGCAAAAATTTTGAGTCTACAACGTTTAGTTTAGGTGTGAGAGCCAAAATGAACTTTTTATTGCTTTAAACGCTTTTTCAGCCTGATTGTGCACTTTAGGTGAAAATGTCAAAATCTTCAAAATGAGCATAAGCACGATGAAATTAATGCTGGAATCATCTTCAGGATGCTAGAATACACTGAATACAGCAAAAATGTTGAGTCTACAACGTTTAGTTTAGGTGTGAGAGCCAAAATGAACTTTTTATTGCTTTAAACGCTTTTTCAGCCTGATTGTGCACTTTAGGTGAAAATGTCAAAATCTTCAAAATGAGCATAAGCACGATGAAATTAATGCTGGAATCATCTTCAGGATGCTAGAATACACTGAATACAGCAAAAATGTTGAGTCTACAACGTTTTGTTTAGGTGTGAGAGCCAAAATGAACTTTTTATTGCTTTAAACGCGTTTTCAGCCCCTGATTGTACACTTAAGGTGAAAATGTCAAAATCTTAAAAATGAGCATAAGCACAATGAAATTAATGCTGGAATCATCTTCAGGATGCTAGAATACACTAAATACAGCAAAAATTTTGAGTCTACAACGTTTAGTTTAGGTGTGAGAGCCAAAATGAACTTTTTATTGCTTTAAATGCGTTTTCAGCCTGATTGTGCACTTTAGGTGAAATTGTCAAAATCTTAAAAATGAGCATAATCACAATGAAATTAATGCTTGAATCATCTTCAGGATGCTAGAATAAACTAAATACAGCAAAAATTTTGAGTCTACAACGTTTAGTTTAGGTGTGAGAGCCAAAATGAACTTTTTATTGCTTTAAACGCGTTTTCAGCCCCTGATTGTACACTTAAGGTGAAAATGTCAAAATCTTAAAAATGAGCATAAGCACAATGAAATTAATGCTGGAATCATCTTCAGGATGCTAGAATACACTAAATACAGCAAAAATGTTGAGTCTACAACGTTTTGTTTAGGTGTGAGAGCCAAAATGAACTTTTTATTGCTTTAAATGCGTTTTCAGCCTGATTGTGCACTTTAGGTGAAAATGTCAAAATCTTAAAAATGAGCATAATCACAATGAAATTAATGCTTGAATCATCTTCAGGATGCTAGAATAACTAAATACAGCAAAAATTTTGAGTCTACAACGTTTAGTTTAGGTGTGAGAGCCAAAATGAACTTTTTATTGCTTTAAACGCGTTTTCAGCCCCTGATTGTGCACTTTAGGTGAAAATGTCAAAATCTTCAAAATGAGCATAAGCACAGTGAAATTAATGCTGGAATCATCTTCAGGATGCTAGAATACACTAAATACAGCAAAAATTTTGAGTCTACAACGTTTAGTTTAGGTGTGAGAGCCAAAATGAACTTTTTATTGCTTTAAACGCGTTTTCAGCCCCTGATTGTACACTTAAGGTGAAAATGTCAAAATCTTCAAAATGAGCATAAGCACAATGAAATTAATGCTGGAATCATCTTCAGGATGCTAGAATACACTAAATACAGCAAAAATTTTGAGTCTACAACGTTTAGTTTAGGTGTGAGAGCCAAAATGAACTTTTTATTGCTTTAAACGCGTTTTCAGCCTGATTGTGCACTTTAGGTGAAAATGTCAAAATCTTCAAAATGAGCATAAGCACGATGAAATTAATGCTGGAATCATCTTCAGGATGCTAGAATACAACTGAATACAGCAAAAATGTTGAGTCTACAACGTTTAGTTTAGGTGTGAGAGCCAAAATGAACTTTTTATTGCTTCAAACGCGTTTTCAGCCCCTGATTGTACTCTTAAGGTGAAAATGTCAAAATCTTAAAAATGAGCATAAGCACAATGAAATTAATGCTGGAATCATCTTCAGGATGCTAGAATACACTAAATACAGCAAAAATGTTGAGTCTACAACGTTTTGTTTAGGTGTGATAGCCAAAATGAACTTTTTATTGCTTTAAATGCGTTTTCAGCCTGATTGTGCACTTTAGGTGAAAATGTCAAAATCTTAAAAATGAGCATAATCACAATGAAATTAATGCTTGAATCATCTTCAGGATGCTAGAATACACTAAATACAGCAAAAATTTTGAGTCTACAACGTTTAGTTTAGGTGTGAGAGCCAAAAGGAACTTTTTATTGCTTTAAACGCGTTTTCAGCCCCTGATTGTACACTTAAGGTGAAAATGTCAAAATCTTAAAAATGAGCATAAGCACAATGAAATTAATGCTGGAATCATCTTCAGGATGCTAGAATACACTAAATACAGCAAAAATGTTGAGTCTACAACGTTTTGTTTAGGTGTGAGAGCCAAAATGAACTTTTTATTGCTTTAAACGCGTTTTCAGCCCCTGATTGTACACTTAAGGTGAAAATGTCAAAATCTTCAAAATGAGCATAAGCACAATGAAATTAATGCTGGAATCATCTTCAGGATGCTAGAATACACTAAATACAGCAAAAATTTTGAGTCTACAACGTTTAGTTTAGGTGTGAGAGCCAAAATGAACTTTTTATTGCTTTAAACGCGTTTTCAGCCTGATTGTGCACTTTAGGTGAAAATGTCAAAATCTTAAAAATGAGCATAAGCACAATGAAATTAATGCTGGAATCATCTTCAGGATGCTAGAATACACTAAACACAGCAAAAATTTTGAGTCTACAACGTTTAGTTTAGGTGTGAGAGCCAAAATGAACTTTTTATTGCTTTAAACTCGTTTTCAGCCCCTGATTGTACACTTAAGGTGAAAATGTCAAAATCTTCAAAATGAGCATAAGCACAATGAAATTAATGCTGGAATCATCTTCAGGATGCTAGAATACACTAAATACAGCAAAAATTTTGAGTCTACAACGTTTAGTTTAGGTGTGAGAGCCAAAATGAACTTTTTATTGCTTTAAACGCGTTTTCAGCCTGATTGTGCACTTTAGGTGAAAATGTCAAAATCTTAAAAATGAGCATAAGCACAATGAAATTAATGCTGGAATCATCTTCAGGATGCTAGAATACACTAAATACAGCAAAAATTTTGAGTCTACAACGTTTAGTTTAGGTGTGAGAGCCAAAATGAACTTTTTATTGCTTTAAACGCGTTTTCAGCCCCTGATTGTACACTTAAGGTGAAAATGTCAAAATCTTCAAAATGAGCATAAGCACAATGAAATTAATACTGGAATCATCTTCAGGATGCTAGAATACACTAAATACAGCAAAAAATTTTAAGTCTACAACGTTTAGTTTAGGTGTGAGAGCCAAAATGAACTTTTTATGGCTTTAAATGCGTTTTCAGCCTGATTGTGCACTTTAGGTGAAAATGTCAAAATCTTCAAAATGAGCATAAGCACAATGAAATTAATGCTGGAATCATCTTCAGGATGCTAGAATACACTAAATACAGCAAAAATTTTGAGTCTACAACGTTTAGTTTAGGTGTGAGAGCCAAAATGAACTTTTTATTGCTTTAAACGCTTTTTCAGCCTGATTGTGCACTTTAGGTGAAAATGTCAAAATCTTCAAAATGAGCATAAGCACGATGAAATTAATGCTGGAATCATCTTCAGGATGCTAGAATACACTGAATACAGCAAAAATGTTGAGTCTACAACGTTTAGTTTAGGTGTGAGAGCCAAAATGAACTTTTTATTGCTTTAAACGCTTTTTCAGCCTGATTGTGCACTTTAGGTGAAAATGTCAAAATCTTCAAAATGAGCATAAGCACGATGAAATTAATGCTGGAATCATCTTCAGGATGCTAGAATACACTGAATACAGCAAAAATGTTGAGTCTACAACGTTTTGTTTAGGTGTGATAGCCAAAATGAACTTTTTATTGCTTTAAATGCGTTTTCAGCCTGATTGTGCACTTTAGGTGAAATTGTCAAAATCTTAAAAATGAGCATAATCACAATGAAATTAATGCTTGAATCATCTTCAGGATGCTAGAATAAACTAAATACAGCAAAAATTTTGAGTCTACAACGTTTAGTTTAGGTGTGAGAGCCAAAATGAACTTTTTATTGCTTTAAACGCGTTTTTAGCCCCTGATTGTACACTTAAGGTGAAAATGTCAAAATCTTAAAAATGAGCATAAGCACAATGAAATTAATGCTGGAATCATCTTCAGGATGCTAGAATACACTAAATACAGCAAAAATGTTGAGTCTACAACGTTTTGTTTAGGTGTGAGAGCCAAAATGAACTTTTTATTGCTTTAAATGCGTTTTCAGCCTGATTGTGCACTTTAGGTGAAAATGTCAAAATCTTAAAAATGAGCATAATCACAATGAAATTAATGCTTGAATCATCTTCAGGATGCTAGAATAACTAAATACAGCAAAAATTTTGAGTCTACAACGTTTAGTTTAGGTGTGAGAGCCAAAATGAACTTTTTATTGCTTTAAACGCGTTTTCAGCCCCTGATTGTGCACTTTAGGTGAAAATGTCAAAATCTTCAAAATGAGCATAAGCACAATGAAATTAATGCTGGAATCATCTTCAGGATGCTAGAATACACTAAATACAGCAAAAATTTTGAGTCTACAACGTTTAGTTTAGGTGTGAGAGCCAAAATGAACTTTTTATTGCTTTAAACGCGTTTTCAGCCCCTGATTGTACACTTAAGGTGAAAATGTCAAAATCTTCAAAATGAGCATAAGCACAATGAAATTAATGCTGGAATCATCTTCAGGATGCTAGAATACACTAAATACAGCAAAAATTTTGAGTCTACAACGTTTAGTTTAGGTGTGAGAGCCAAAATGAACTTTTTATTGCTTTAAACGCGTTTTCAGCCTGATTGTGCACTTTAGGTGAAAATGTCAAAATCTTCAAAATGAGCATAAGCACGATGAAATTAATGCTGGAATCATCTTCAGGATGCTAGAATACAACTGAATACAGCAAAAATGTTGAGTCTACAACGTTTAGTTTAGGTGTGAGAGCCAAAATGAACTTTTTATTGCTTTAAACGCGTTTTCAGCCCCTGATTGTACTCTTAAGGTGAAAATGTCAAAATCTTAAAAATGAGCATAAGCACAATGAAATTAATGCTGGAATCATCTTCAGGATGCTAGAATACACTAAATACAGCAAAAATGTTGAGTCTACAACGTTTTGTTTAGGTGTGATAGCCAAAATGAACTTTTTATTGCTTTAAATGCGTTTTCAGCCTGATTGTGCACTTTAGGTGAAAATGTCAAAATCTTAAAAATGAGCATAATCACAATGAAATTAATGCTTGAATCATCTTCAGGATGCTAGAATACACTAAATACAGCAAAAATTTTGAGTCTACAACGTTTAGTTTAGGTGTGAGAGCCAAAAGGAACTTTTTATTGCTTTAAACGCGTTTTCAGCCCCTGATTGTACACTTAAGGTGAAAATGTCAAAATCTTAAAAATGAGCATAAGCACAATGAAATTAATGCTGGAATCATCTTCAGGATGCTAGAATACACTAAATACAGCAAAAATGTTGAGTCTACAACGTTTTGTTTAGGTGTGAGAGCCAAAATGAACTTTTTATTGCTTTAAACGCGTTTTCAGCCCCTGATTGTACACTTAAGGTGAAAATGTCAAAATCTTCAAAATGAGCATAAGCACAATGAAATTAATGCTGGAATCATCTTCAGGATGCTAGAATACACTAAATACAGCAAAAATTTTGAGTCTACAACGTTTAGTTTAGGTGTGAGAGCCAAAATGAACTTTTTATTGCTTTAAACGCGTTTTCAGCCTGATTGTGCACTTTAGGTGAAAATGTCAAAATCTTAAAAATGAGCATAATCACAATGAAATTAATGCTTGAATCATCTTCAGGATGCTAGAATACACTAAATACAGCAAAAATTTTGAGTCTACAACGTTTAGTTTAGGTGTGAGAGCCAAAAGGAACTTTTTATTGCTTTAAACGCGTTTTCAGCCCCTGATTGTACACTTAAGGTGAAAATGTCAAAATCTTAAAAATGAGCATAAGCACAATGAAATTAATGCTGGAATCATCTTCAGGATGCTAGAATACACTAAATACAGCAAAAATGTTGAGTCTACAACGTTTTGTTTAGGTGTGAGAGCCAAAATGAACTTTTTATTGCTTTAAACGCGTTTTCAGCCCCTGATTGTACACTTAAGGTGAAAATGTCAAAATCTTCAAAATGAGCATAAGCACAATGAAATTAATGCTGGAATCATCTTCAGGATGCTAGAATACACTAAATACAGCAAACATTTTGAGTCTACAACGTTTAGTTTAGGTGTGAGAGCCAAAATGAACTTTTTATTGCTTTAAACGCGTTTTCAGCCTGATTGTGCACTTTAGGTGAAAATGTCAAAATCTTAAAAATGAGCATAAGCACAATGAAATTAATGCTGGAATCATCTTCAGGATGCTAGAATACACTAAACACAGCAAAAATTTTGAGTCTACAACGTTTAGTTTAGGTGTGAGAGCCAAAATGAACTTTTTATTGCTTTAAACGCGTTTTCAGCCCCTGATTGTACACTTAAGGTGAAAATGTCAAAATCTTCAAAATGAGCATAAGCACAATGAAATTAATGCTGGAATCATCTTCAGGATGCTAGAATACACTAAATATAGCAAAAATTTTGAGTCTACAACGTTTAGTTTAGGTGTGAGAGCCAAAATGAACTTTTTATTGCTTTAAACGCGTTTTCAGCCTGATTGTGCACTTTAGGTGAAAATGTCAAAATCTTAAAAATGAGCATAAGCACAATGAAATTAATGCTGGAATCATCTTCAGGATGCTAGAATACACTAAATACAGCAAAAATTTTGAGTCTACAACGTTTAGTTTAGGTGTGAGAGCCAAAATGAACTTTTTATTGCTTTAAACGCGTTTTCAGCCCCTGATTGTACACTTAAGGTGAAAATGTCAAAATCTTCAAAATGAGCATAAGCACAATGAAATTAATACTGGAATCATCTTCAGGATGCTAGAATACACTAAATACAGCAAAAAATTTGAGTCTACAACGTTTAGTTTAGGTGTGAGAGCCAAAATGAACTTTTTATGGCTTTAAATGCGTTTTCAGCCTGATTGTGCACTTTAGGTGAAAATGTCAAAATCTTCAAAATGAGCATAAGCACAATGAAATTAATGCTGGAATCATCTTCAGGATGCTAGAATACACTAAATACAGCAAAAATTTTGAGTCTACAACGTTTAGTTTAGGTGTGAGAGCCAAAATGAACTTTTTATTGCTTTAAACGCTTTTTCAGCCTGATTGTGCACTTTAGGTGAAAATGTCAAAATCTTCAAAATGAGCATAAGCACGATGAAATTAATGCTGGAATCATCTTCAGGATGCTAGAATACACTGAATACAGCAAAAATGTTGAGTCTACAACGTTTAGTTTAGGTGTGAGAGCCAAAATGAACTTTTTATTGCTTTAAACGCTTTTTCAGCCTGATTGTGCACTTTAGGTGAAAATGTCAAAATCTTCAAAATGAGCATAAGCACGATGAAATTAATGCTGGAATCATCTTCAGGATGCTAGAATACACTGAATACAGCAAAAATGTTGAGTCTACAACGTTTTGTTTAGGTGTGATAGCCAAAATGAACTTTTTATTGCTTTAAATGCGTTTTCAGCCTGATTGTGCACTTTAGGTGAAATTGTCAAAATCTTAAAAATGAGCATAATCACAATGAAATTAATGCTTGAATCATCTTCAGGATGCTAGAATAAACTAAATACAGCAAAAATTTTGAGTCTACAACGTTTAGTTTAGGTGTGAGAGCCAAAATGAACTTTTTATTGCTTTAAACGCGTTTTCAGCCCCTGATTGTACACTTAAGGTGAAAATGTCAAAATCTTAAAAATGAGCATAAGCACAATGAAATTAATGCTGGAATCATCTTCAGGATGCTAGAATACACTAAATACAGCAAAAATGTTGAGTCTACAACGTTTTGTTTAGGTGTGAGAGCCAAAATGAACTTTTTATTGCTTTAAATGCGTTTTCAGCCTGATTGTGCACTTTAGGTGAAAATGTCAAAATCTTAAAAATGAGCATAATCACAATGAAATTAATGCTTGAATCATCTTCAGGATGCTAGAATAACTAAATACAGCAAAAATTTTGAGTCTACAACGTTTAGTTTAGGTGTGAGAGCCAAAATGAACTTTTTATTGCTTTAAACGCGTTTTCAGCCCCTGATTGTGCACTTTAGGTGAAAATGTCAAAATCTTCAAAATGAGCATAAGCACAGTGAAATTAATGCTGGAATCATCTTCAGGATGCTAGAATACACTAAATACAGCAAAAATTTTGAGTCTACAACGTTTAGTTTAGGTGTGAGAGCCAAAATGAACTTTTTATTGCTTTAAACGCGTTTTCAGCCCCTGATTGTACACTTAAGGTGAAAATGTCAAAATCTTCAAAATGAGCATAAGCACAATGAAATTAATGCTGGAATCATCTTCAGGATGCTAGAATACACTAAATACAGCAAAAATTTTGAGTCTACAACGTTTAGTTTAGGTGTGAGAGCCAAAATGAACTTTTTATTGCTTTAAACGCGTTTTCAGCCTGATTGTGCACTTTAGGTGAAAATGTCAAAATCTTCAAAATGAGCATAAGCACAATGAAATTAATGCTGGAATCATCTTCAGGATGCTAGAATACACTAAATACAGCAAAAATTTTGAGTCTACAACGTTTAGTTTAGGTGTGAGAGCCAAAATGAACTTTTTATTGCTTTAAACGCGTTTTCAGCCCCTGATTGTACACTTAAGGTGAAAATGTCAAAATCTTCAAAATGAGCATAAGCACAATGAAATTAATGCTGGAATCATCTTTAGGATGCTAGAATACACTAAATACAGCAAAAATTTTGAGTCTACAACGTTTAGTTTAGGTGTGAGAGCCAAAATGAACTTTTTATTGCTTTAAACGCGTTTTCAGCCCCTGATTGTACACTTAAGGTGAAAATGTCAAAATCTTAAAAATGAGCATAAGCACAATGAAATTAATGCTGGAATCATCTTCAGGATGCTAGAATACACTAAATACAGCAAAAATGTTGAGTCTACAACGTTTTGTTTAGGTGTGATAGCCCAAATGAACTTTTTATTGCTTTAAATGCGTTTTCAGCCTGATTGTGCACTTTAGGTGAAAATGTCAAAATCTTAAAAATGAGCATAATCACGATGAAATTAATGCTGGAATCATCTTCAGGATGCTAGAATACAACTGAATACAGCAAAAATGTTGAGTCTACAACGTTTAGTTTAGGTGTGAGAGCCAAAATGAACTTTTTATTGCTTCAAACGCGTTTTCAGCCCCTGATTGTACTCTTAAGGTGAAAATGTCAAAATCTTAAAAATGAGCATAAGCACAATGAAATTAATGCTGGAATCATCTTCAGGATGCTAGAATACACTAAATACAGCAAAAATGTTGAGTCTACAACGTTTTGTTTAGGTGTGATAGCCAAAATGAACTTTTTATTGCTTTAAATGCGTTTTCAGCCTGATTGTGCACTTTAGGTGAAAATGTCAAAATCTTAAAAATGAGCATAATCACAATGAAATTAATGCTTGAATCATCTTCAGGATGCTAGAATACACTAAATACAGCAAAAATTTTGAGTCTACAACGTTTAGTTTAGGTGTGAGAGCCAAAAGGAACTTTTTATTGCTTTAAACGCGTTTTCAGCCCCTGATTGTACACTTAAGGTGAAAATGTCAAAATCTTAAAAATGAGCATAAGCACAATGAAATTAATGCTGGAATCATCTTCAGGATGCTAGAATACACTAAATACAGCAAAAATTTTGAGTCTACAACGTTTAGTTTAGGTGTGAGAGCCAAAATGAACTTTTTATTGCTTTAAACGCTTTTTCAGCCTGATTGTGCACTTTAGGTGAAAATGTCAAAATCTTCAAAATGAGCATAAGCACGATGAAATTAATGCTGGAATCATCTTCAGGATGCTAGAATACACTGAATACAGCAAAAATGTTGAGTCTACAACGTTTAGTTTAGGTGTGAGAGCCAAAATGAACTTTTTATTGCTTTAAATGCGTTTTCAGCCTGATTGTGCACTTTAGGTGAAAATGTCAAAATCTTAAAAATGAGCATAATCACAATGAAATTAATGCTTGAATCATCTTCAGGATGCTAGAATAACTAAATACAGCAAAAATTTTGAGTCTACAACGTTTAGTTTAGGTGTGAGAGCCAAAATGAACTTTTTATTGCTTTAAACGCGTTTTCAGCCCCTGATTGTGCACTTTAGGTGAAAATGTCAAAATCTTCAAAATGAGCATAAGCACAATGAAATTAATGCTGGAATCATCTTCAGGATGCTAGAATACACTAAATACAGCAAAAATTTTGAGTCTACAACGTTTAGTTTAGGTGTGAGAGCCAAAATGAACTTTTTATTGCTTTAAACGCGTTTTCAGCCCCTGATTGTACACTTAAGGTGAAAATGTCAAAATCTTAAAAATGAGCATAAGCACAATGAAATTAATGCTGGAATCATCTTCAGGATGCTAGAATACACTAAATACAGCAAAAATTTTGAGTCTACAACGTTTAGTTTAGGTGTGAGAGCCAAAAGGAACTTTTTATTGCTTTAAACGCGTTTTCAGCCTGATTGTGCACTTTAGGTGAAAATGTCAAAATCTTCAAAATGAGCATAAGCACGATGAAATTAATGCTGGAATCATCTTCAGGATGCTAGAATACAACTGAATACAGCAAAAATGTTGAGTCTACAACGTTTAGTTTAGGTGTGAGAGCCAAAATGAACTTTTTATTGCTTTAAACGCGTTTTCAGCCCCTGATTGTACTCTTAAGGTGAAAATGTCAAAATCTTAAAAATGAGCATAAGCACAATGAAATTAATGCTGGAATCATCTTCAGTATGCTAGAATACACTAAATACAGCAAAAATGTTGAGTCTACAACGTTTTGTTTAGGTGTGATAGCCAAAATGAACTTTTTATTGCTTTAAATGCGTTTTCAGCCTGATTGTGCACTTTAGGTGAAAATGTCAAAATCTTAAAAATGAGCATAATCACAATGAAATTAATGCTTGAATCATCTTCAGGATGCTAGAATACACTAAATACAGCAAAAATTTTGAGTCTACAACGTTTAGTTTAGGTGTGAGAGCCAAAAGGAACTTTTTATTGCTTTAAACGCGTTTTCAGCCCCTGATTGTACACTTAAGGTGAAAATGTCAAAATCTTAAAAATGAGCATAAGCACAATGAAATTAATGCTGGAATCATCTTCAGGATGCTAGAATACACTAAATACAGCAAAAATGTTGAGTCTACAACGTTTTGTTTAGGTGTGAGAGCCAAAATGAACTTTTTATTGCTTTAAACGCGTTTTCAGCCCCTGATTGTACACTTAAGGTGAAAATGTCAAAATCTTCAAAATGAGCATAAGCACAATGAAATTAATGCTGGAATCATCTTCAGGATGCTAGAATACACTAAATACAGCAAAAATTTTGAGTCTACAACGTTTAGTTTAGGTGTGAGAGCCAAAATGAACTTTTTATTGCTTTAAACGCGTTTTCAGCCTGATTGTGCACTTTAGGTGAAAATGTCAAAATCTTAAAAATGAGCATAAGCACAATGAAATTAATGCTGGAATCATCTTCAGGATGCTAGAATACACTAAATACAGCAAAAATTTTGAGTCTACAACGTTTAGTTTAGGTGTGAGAGCCAAAATGAACTTTTTATTGCTTTAAACGCGTTTTCAGCCCCTGATTGTACTCTTAAGGTGAAAATGTCAAAATCTTAAAAATGAGCATAAGCACAATGAAATTAATGCTGGAATCATCTTCAGTATGCTAGAATACACTAAATACAGCAAAAATGTTGAGTCTACAACGTTTTGTTTAGGTGTGATAGCCAAAATGAACTTTTTATTGCTTTAAATGCGTTTTCAGCCTGATTGTGCACTTTAGGTGAAAATGTCAAAATCTTAAAAATGAGCATAATCACAATGAAATTAATGCTTGAATCATCTTCAGGATGCTAGAATACACTAAATACAGCAAAAATTTTGAGTCTACAACGTTTAGTTTAGGTGTGAGAGCCAAAAGGAACTTTTTATTGCTTTAAACGCGTTTTCAGCCCCTGATTGTACACTTAAGGTGAAAATGTCAAAATCTTAAAAATGAGCATAAGCACAATGAAATTAATGCTGGAATCATCTTCAGGATGCTAGAATACACTAAATACAGCAAAAATGTTGAGTCTACAACGTTTTGTTTAGGTGTGAGAGCCAAAATGAACTTTTTATTGCTTTAAACGCGTTTTCAGCCCCTGATTGTACACTTAAGGTGAAAATGTCAAAATCTTCAAAATGAGCATAAGCACAATGAAATTAATGCTGGAATCATCTTCAGGATGCTAGAATACACTAAATACAGCAAAAATTTTGAGTCTACAACGTTTAGTTTAGGTGTGAGAGCCAAAATGAACTTTTTATTGCTTTAAACGCGTTTTCAGCCTGATTGTGCACTTTAGGTGAAAATGTCAAAATCTTAAAAATGAGCATAAGCACAATGAAATTAATGCTGGAATCATCTTCAGGATGCTAGAATACACTAAATACAGCAAAAAATTTGAGTCTACAACGTTTAGTTTAGGTGTGAGAGCCAAAATGAACTTTTTATTGCTTTAAACGCGTTTTCAGCCTGATTGTGCACTTTAGGTGAAAATGTCAAAATCTTAAAAATTAGCATAAGCACAATGAAATTAATGCTGGAATCATCTTCAGGATGCTAGAATACACTAAATACAGCAAAAATTTTGAGTCTACAACGTTTAGTTTAGGTGTGAGAGCCAAAAGGAACTTTTTATTGCTTTAAACGCGTTTTCAGCCCCTGATTGTACACTTAAGGTGAAAATGTCAAAATCTTAAAAATGAGCATAAGCACAATGAAATTAATGCTGGAATCATCTTCAGGATGCTAGAATACACTAAATACAGCAAAAATGTTGAGTCTACAACGTTTTGTTTAGGTGTGAGAGCCAAAATGAACTTTTTATTGCTTTAAACGCGTTTTCAGCCCCTGATTGTACACTTAAGGTGAAAATGTCAAAATCTTCAAAATGAGCATAAGCACAATGAAATTAATGCTAGAATCATCTTCAGGATGCTAGAATACACGAAATACAGCAAAAATTTTGAGTCTACAACGTTTAGTTTAGGTGTGATAGCCAAAATGAACTTTTTATGGCTTTAAATGCGTTTTCAGCCTGATTGTGCACTTTAGGTGAAAATGTCAAAATCTTCAAAATGAGCATAAGCACAATGAAATTAATGCTGGAATCATCTTCAGGATGCTAGAATACACTAAATACAGCAAAAATTTTGAGTCTACAACGTTTAGTTTAGGTGTGAGAGCCAAAATGAACTTTTTATTGCTTTAAACGCTTTTTCAGCCTGATTGTGCACTTTAGGTGAAAATGTCAAAATCTTCAAAATGAGCATAAGCACGATGAAATTAATGCTGGAATCATCTTCAGGATGCTAGAATACACTGAATACAGCAAAAATGTTGAGTCTACAACGTTTTGTTTAGGTGTGATAGCCAAAATGAACTTTTTATTGCTTTAAATGCGTTTTCAGCCTGATTGTGCACTTTAGGTGAAATTGTCAAAATCTTAAAAATGAGCATAATCACAATGAAATTAATGCTTGAATCATCTTCAGGATGCTAGAATAAACTAAATACAGCAAAAATTTTGAGTCTACAACGTTTAGTTTAGGTGTGAGAGCCAAAATGAACTTTTTATTGCTTTAAACGCGTTTTCAGCCCCTGATTGTACACTTAAGGTGAAAATGTCAAAATCTTAAAAATGAGCATAAGCACAATGAAATTAATGCTGGAATCATCTTCAGGATGCTAGAATACACTAAATACAGCAAAAATGTTGAGTCTACAACGTTTTGTTTAGGTGTGAGAGCCAAAATGAACTTTTTATTGCTTTAAATGCGTTTTCAGCCTGATTGTGCACTTTAGGTGAAAATGTCAAAATCTTAAAAATGAGCATAATCACAATGAAATTAATGCTTGAATCATCTTCAGGATGCTAGAATAACTAAATACAGCAAAAATTTTGAGTCTACAACGTTTAGTTTAGGTGTGAGAGCCAAAATGAACTTTTTATTGCTTTAAACGCGTTTTCAGCCCCTGATTGTGCACTTTAGGTGAAAATGTCAAAATCTTCAAAATGAGCATAAGCACAATGAAATTAATGCTGGAATCATCTTCAGGATGCTAGAATACACTAAATACAGCAAAATTTTTGAGTCTACAACGTTTAGTTTAGGTGTGAGAGCCAAAATGAACTTTTTATTGCTTTAAACGCGTTTTCAGCCCCTGATTGTACACTTAAGGTGAAAATGTCAAAATCTTCAAAATGAGCATAAGCACAATGAAATTAATGCTGGAATCATCTTCAGGATGCTAGAATACACTAAATACAGCAAAAATTTTGAGTCTACAACGTTTAGTTTAGGTGTGAGAGCCAAAATGAACTTTTTATTGCTTTAAACGCGTTTTCAGCCTGATTGTGCACTTTAGGTGAAAATGTCAAAATCTTCAAAATGAGCATAAGCACGATGAAATTAATGCTGGAATCATCTTCAGGATGCTAGAATACACTAAATACAGCAAAAATGTTGAGTCTACAACGTTTTGTTTAGGTGTGATAGCCAAAATGAACTTTTTATTGCTTTAAATGCGTTTTCAGCCTGATTGTGCACTTTAGGTGAAAATGTCAAAATCTTAAAAATGAGCATAATCACAATGAAATTAATGCTTGAATCATCTTCAGGATGCTAGAATACACTAAATACAGCAAAAATTTTGAGTCTACAACGTTTAGTTTAGGTGTGAGAGCCAAAAGGAACTTTTTATTGCTTTAAACGCGTTTTCAGCCCCTGATTGTACACTTAAGGTGAAAATGTCAAAATCTTAAAAATGAGCATAAGCACAATGAAATTAATGCTGGAATCATCTTCAGGATGCTAGAATACACTAAATACAGCAAAAATGTTGAGTCTACAACGTTTTGTTTAGGTGTGAGAGCCAAAATGAACTTTTTATTGCTTTAAACGCGTTTTCAGCCCCTGATTGTACACTTAAGGTGAAAATGTCAAAATCTTCAAAATGAGCATAAGCACAATGAAATTAATGCTGGAATCATCTTCAGGATGCTAGAATACACTAAATACAGCAAACATTTTGAGTCTACAACGTTTAGTTTAGGTGTGAGAGCCAAAATGAACTTTTTATTGCTTTAAACGCGTTTTCAGCCTGATTGTGCACTTTAGGTGAAAATGTCAAAATCTTAAAAATGAGCATAAGCACAATGAAATTAATGCTGGAATCATCTTCAGGATGCTAGAATACACTAAACACAGCAAAAATTTTGAGTCTACAACGTTTAGTTTAGGTGTGAGAGCCAAAATGAACTTTTTATTGCTTTAAACGCGTTTTCAGCCCCTGATTGTACACTTAAGGTGAAAATGTCAAAATCTTCAAAATGAGCATAAGCACAATGAAATTAATGCTGGAATCATCTTCAGGATGCTAGAATACACTAAATATAGCAAAAATTTTGAGTCTACAACGTTTAGTTTAGGTGTGAGAGCCAAAATGAACTTTTTATTGCTTTAAACGCGTTTTCAGCCTGATTGTGCACTTTAGGTGAAAATGTCAAAATCTTAAAAATGAGCATAAGCACAATGAAATTAATGCTGGAATCATCTTCAGGATGCTAGAATACACTAAATACAGCAAAAATTTTGAGTCTACAACGTTTAGTTTAGGTGTGAGAGCCAAAATGAACTTTTTATTGCTTTAAACGCGTTTTCAGCCCCTGATTGTACACTTAAGGTGAAAATGTCAAAATCTTCAAAATGAGCATAAGCACAATGAAATTAATACTGGAATCATCTTCAGGATGCTAGAATACACTAAATACAGCAAAAAATTTGAGTCTACAACGTTTAGTTTAGGTGTGAGAGCCAAAATGAACTTTTTATGGCTTTAAATGCGTTTTCAGCCTGATTGTGCACTTTAGGTGAAAATGTCAAAATCTTCAAAATGAGCATAAGCACAATGAAATTAATGCTGGAATCATCTTCAGGATGCTAGAATACACTAAATACAGCAAAAATTTTGAGTCTACAACGTTTAGTTTAGGTGTGAGAGCCAAAATGAACTTTTTATTGCTTTAAACGCTTTTTCAGCCTGATTGTGCACTTTAGGTGAAAATGTCAAAATCTTCAAAATGAGCATAAGCACGATGAAATTAATGCTGGAATCATCTTCAGGATGCTAGAATACACTGAATACAGCAAAAATGTTGAGTCTACAACGTTTAGTTTAGGTGTGAGAGCCAAAATGAACTTTTTATTGCTTTAAACGCTTTTTCAGCCTGATTGTGCACTTTAGGTGAAAATGTCAAAATCTTCAAAATGAGCATAAGCACGATGAAATTAATGCTGGAATCATCTTCAGGATGCTAGAATACACTGAATACAGCAAAAATGTTGAGTCTACAACGTTTTGTTTAGGTGTGATAGCCAAAATGAACTTTTTATTGCTTTAAATGCGTTTTCAGCCTGATTGTGCACTTTAGGTGAAATTGTCAAAATCTTAAAAATGAGCATAATCACAATGAAATTAATGCTTGAATCATCTTCAGGATGCTAGAATAAACTAAATACAGCAAAAATTTTGAGTCTACAACGTTTAGTTTAGGTGTGAGAGCCAAAATGAACTTTTTATTGCTTTAAACGCGTTTTCAGCCCCTGATTGTACACTTAAGGTGAAAATGTCAAAATCTTAAAAATGAGCATAAGCACAATGAAATTAATGCTGGAATCATCTTCAGGATGCTAGAATACACTAAATACAGCAAAAATGTTGAGTCTACAACGTTTTGTTTAGGTGTGAGAGCCAAAATGAACTTTTTATTGCTTTAAATGCGTTTTCAGCCTGATTGTGCACTTTAGGTGAAAATGTCAAAATCTTAAAAATGAGCATAATCACAATGAAATTAATGCTTGAATCATCTTCAGGATGCTAGAATAACTAAATACAGCAAAAATTTTGAGTCTACAACGTTTAGTTTAGGTGTGAGAGCCAAAATGAACTTTTTATTGCTTTAAACGCGTTTTCAGCCCCTGATTGTGCACTTTAGGTGAAAATGTCAAAATCTTCAAAATGAGCATAAGCACAGTGAAATTAATGCTGGAATCATCTTCAGGATGCTAGAATACACTAAATACAGCAAAAATTTTGAGTCTACAACGTTTAGTTTAGGTGTGAGAGCCAAAATGAACTTTTTATTGCTTTAAACGCGTTTTCAGCCCCTGATTGTACACTTAAGGTGAAAATGTCAAAATCTTCAAAATGAGCATAAGCACAATGAAATTAATGCTGGAATCATCTTCAGGATGCTAGAATACACTAAATACAGCAAAAATTTTGAGTCTACAACGTTTAGTTTAGGTGTGAGAGCCAAAATGAACTTTTTATTGCTTTAAACGCGTTTTCAGCCTGATTGTGCACTTTAGGTGAAAATGTCAAAATCTTCAAAATGAGCATAAGCACGATGAAATTAATGCTGGAATCATCTTCAGGATGCTAGAATACAACTGAATACAGCAAAAATGTTGAGTCTACAACGTTTAGTTTAGGTGTGAGAGCCAAAATGAACTTTTTATTGCTTCAAACGCGTTTTCAGCCCCTGATTGTACTCTTAAGGTGAAAATGTCAAAATCTTAAAAATGAGCATAAGCACAATGAAATTAATGCTGGAATCATCTTCAGGATGCTAGAATACACTAAATACAGCAAAAATGTTGAGTCTACAACGTTTTGTTTAGGTGTGATAGCCAAAATGAACTTTTTATTGCTTTAAATGCGTTTTCAGCCTGATTGTGCACTTTAGGTGAAAATGTCAAAATCTTAAAAATGAGCATAATCACAATGAAATTAATGCTTGAATCATCTTCAGGATGCTAGAATACACTAAATACAGCAAAAATTTTGAGTCTACAACGTTTAGTTTAGGTGTGAGAGCCAAAAGGAACTTTTTATTGCTTTAAACGCGTTTTCAGCCCCTGATTGTACACTTAAGGTGAAAATGTCAAAATCTTAAAAATGAGCATAAGCACAATGAAATTAATGCTGGAATCATCTTCAGGATGCTAGAATACACTAAATACAGCAAAAATGTTGAGTCTACAACGTTTTGTTTAGGTGTGAGAGCCAAAATGAACTTTTTATTGCTTTAAACGCGTTTTCAGCCCCTGATTGTACACTTAAGGTGAAAATGTCAAAATCTTCAAAATGAGCATAAGCACAATGAAATTAATGCTGGAATCATCTTCAGGATGCTAGAATACACTAAATACAGCAAAAATTTTGAGTCTACAACGTTTAGTTTAGGTGTGAGAGCCAAAATGAACTTTTTATTGCTTTAAACGCGTTTTCAGCCTGATTGTGCACTTTAGGTGAAAATGTCAAAATCTTAAAAATGAGCATAAGCACAATGAAATTAATGCTGGAATCATCTTCAGGATGCTAGAATACACTAAACACAGCAAAAATTTTGAGTCTACAACGTTTAGTTTAGGTGTGAGAGCCAAAATGAACTTTTTATTGCTTTAAACTCGTTTTCAGCCCCTGATTGTACACTTAAGGTGAAAATGTCAAAATCTTCAAAATGAGCATAAGCACAATGAAATTAATGCTGGAATCATCTTCAGGATGCTAGAATACACTAAATACAGCAAAAATTTTGAGTCTACAACGTTTAGTTTAGGTGTGAGAGCCAAAATGAACTTTTTATTGCTTTAAACGCGTTTTCAGCCTGATTGTGCACTTTAGGTGAAAATGTCAAAATCTTAAAAATGAGCATAAGCACAATGAAATTAATGCTGGAATCATCTTCAGGATGCTAGAATACACTAAATACAGCAAAAATTTTGAGTCTACAACGTTTAGTTTAGGTGTGAGAGCCAAAATGAACTTTTTATTGCTTTAAACGCGTTTTCAGCCCCTGATTGTACACTTAAGGTGAAAATGTCAAAATCTTCAAAATGAGCATAAGCACAATGAAATTAATACTGGAATCATCTTCAGGATGCTAGAATACACTAAATACAGCAAAAAATTTGAGTCTACAACGTTTAGTTTAGGTGTGAGAGCCAAAATGAACTTTTTATGGCTTTAAATGCGTTTTCAGCCTGATTGTGCACTTTAGGTGAAAATGTCAAAATCTTCAAAATGAGCATAAGCACAATGAAATTAATGCTGGAATCATCTTCAGGATGCTAGAATACACTAAATACAGCAAAAATTTTGAGTCTACAACGTTTAGTTTAGGTGTGAGAGCCAAAATGAACTTTTTATTGCTTTAAACGCTTTTTCAGCCTGATTGTGCACTTTAGGTGAAAATGTCAAAATCTTCAAAATGAGCATAAGCACGATGAAATTAATGCTGGAATCATCTTCAGGATGCTAGAATACACTGAATACAGCAAAAATGTTGAGTCTACAACGTTTAGTTTAGGTGTGAGAGCCAAAATGAACTTTTTATTGCTTTAAACGCTTTTTCAGCCTGATTGTGCACTTTAGGTGAAAATGTCAAAATCTTCAAAATGAGCATAAGCACGATGAAATTAATGCTGGAATCATCTTCAGGATGCTAGAATACACTGAATACAGCAAAAATGTTGAGTCTACAACGTTTTGTTTAGGTGTGATAGCCAAAATGAACTTTTTATTGCTTTAAATGCGTTTTCAGCCTGATTGTGCACTTTAGGTGAAATTGTCAAAATCTTAAAAATGAGCATAATCACAATGAAATTAATGCTTGAATCATCTTCAGGATGCTAGAATAAACTAAATACAGCAAAAATTTTGAGTCTACAACGTTTAGTTTAGGTGTGAGAGCCAAAATGAACTTTTTATTGCTTTAAACGCGTTTTTAGCCCCTGATTGTACACTTAAGGTGAAAATGTCAAAATCTTAAAAATGAGCATAAGCACAATGAAATTAATGCTGGAATCATCTTCAGGATGCTAGAATACACTAAATACAGCAAAAATGTTGAGTCTACAACGTTTTGTTTAGGTGTGAGAGCCAAAATGAACTTTTTATTGCTTTAAATGCGTTTTCAGCCTGATTGTGCACTTTAGGTGAAAATGTCAAAATCTTAAAAATGAGCATAATCACAATGAAATTAATGCTTGAATCATCTTCAGGATGCTAGAATAACTAAATACAGCAAAAATTTTGAGTCTACAACGTTTAGTTTAGGTGTGAGAGCCAAAATGAACTTTTTATTGCTTTAAACGCGTTTTCAGCCCCTGATTGTGCACTTTAGGTGAAAATGTCAAAATCTTCAAAATGAGCATAAGCACAATGAAATTAATGCTGGAATCATCTTCAGGATGCTAGAATACACTAAATACAGCAAAAATTTTGAGTCTACAACGTTTAGTTTAGGTGTGAGAGCCAAAATGAACTTTTTATTGCTTTAAACGCGTTTTCAGCCCCTGATTGTACACTTAAGGTGAAAATGTCAAAATCTTCAAAATGAGCATAAGCACAATGAAATTAATGCTGGAATCATCTTCAGGATGCTAGAATACACTAAATACAGCAAAAATTTTGAGTCTACAACGTTTAGTTTAGGTGTGAGAGCCAAAATGAACTTTTTATTGCTTTAAACGCGTTTTCAGCCTGATTGTGCACTTTAGGTGAAAATGTCAAAATCTTCAAAATGAGCATAAGCACGATGAAATTAATGCTGGAATCATCTTCAGGATGCTAGAATACAACTGAATACAGCAAAAATGTTGAGTCTACAACGTTTAGTTTAGGTGTGAGAGCCAAAATGAACTTTTTATTGCTTTAAACGCGTTTTCAGCCCCTGATTGTACTCTTAAGGTGAAAATGTCAAAATCTTAAAAATGAGCATAAGCAC
This sequence comes from Vanacampus margaritifer, assembly GCF_051991255.1. Classification (NCBI taxonomy): domain Eukaryota; kingdom Metazoa; phylum Chordata; class Actinopteri; order Syngnathiformes; family Syngnathidae; genus Vanacampus; species Vanacampus margaritifer. The sequence continues at coordinate 2,171,331 of NC_135448.1, read as the reverse complement.
AATGAAATTAATGCTGGAATCATCTTCAGGATGCTAGAATACACTAAATACAGCAAAAATGTTGAGTCTACAACGTTTTGTTTAGGTGTGATAGCCAAAATGAACTTTTTATTGCTTTAAATGCGTTTTCAGCCTGATTGTGCACTTTAGGTGAAAATGTCAAAATCTTAAAAATGAGCATAATCACAATGAAATTAATGCTTGAATCATCTTCAGGATGCTAGAATACACTAAATACAGCAAAAATTTTGAGTCTACAACGTTTAGTTTAGGTGTGAGAGCCAAAAGGAACTTTTTATTGCTTTAAACGCGTTTTCAGCCCCTGATTGTACACTTAAGGTGAAAATGTCAAAATCTTAAAAATGAGCATAAGCACAATGAAATTAATGCTGGAATCATCTTCAGGATGCTAGAATACACTAAATACAGCAAAAATGTTGAGTCTACAACGTTTTGTTTAGGTGTGAGAGCCAAAATGAACTTTTTATTGCTTTAAACGCGTTTTCAGCCCCTGATTGTACACTTAAGGTGAAAATGTCAAAATCTTCAAAATGAGCATAAGCACAATGAAATTAATGCTGGAATCATCTTCAGGATGCTAGAATACACTAAATACAGCAAAAATTTTGAGTCTACAACGTTTAGTTTAGGTGTGAGAGCCAAAATGAACTTTTTATTGCTTTAAACGCGTTTTCAGCCTGATTGTGCACTTTAGGTGAAAATGTCAAAATCTTAAAAATGAGCATAATCACAATGAAATTAATGCTTGAATCATCTTCAGGATGCTAGAATACACTAAATACAGCAAAAATTTTGAGTCTACAACGTTTAGTTTAGGTGTGAGAGCCAAAAGGAACTTTTTATTGCTTTAAACGCGTTTTCAGCCCCTGATTGTACACTTAAGGTGAAAATGTCAAAATCTTAAAAATGAGCATAAGCACAATGAAATTAATGCTGGAATCATCTTCAGGATGCTAGAATACACTAAATACAGCAAAAATGTTGAGTCTACAACGTTTTGTTTAGGTGTGAGAGCCAAAATGAACTTTTTATTGCTTTAAACGCGTTTTCAGCCCCTGATTGTACACTTAAGGTGAAAATGTCAAAATCTTCAAAATGAGCATAAGCACAATGAAATTAATGCTGGAATCATCTTCAGGATGCTAGAATACACTAAATACAGCAAACATTTTGAGTCTACAACGTTTAGTTTAGGTGTGAGAGCCAAAATGAACTTTTTATTGCTTTAAACGCGTTTTCAGCCTGATTGTGCACTTTAGGTGAAAATGTCAAAATCTTAAAAATGAGCATAAGCACAATGAAATTAATGCTGGAATCATCTTCAGGATGCTAGAATACACTAAACACAGCAAAAATTTTGAGTCTACAACGTTTAGTTTAGGTGTGAGAGCCAAAATGAACTTTTTATTGCTTTAAACGCGTTTTCAGCCCCTGATTGTACACTTAAGGTGAAAATGTCAAAATCTTCAAAATGAGCATAAGCACAATGAAATTAATGCTGGAATCATCTTCAGGATGCTAGAATACACTAAATATAGCAAAAATTTTGAGTCTACAACGTTTAGTTTAGGTGTGAGAGCCAAAATGAACTTTTTATTGCTTTAAACGCGTTTTCAGCCTGATTGTGCACTTTAGGTGAAAATGTCAAAATCTTAAAAATGAGCATAAGCACAATGAAATTAATGCTGGAATCATCTTCAGGATGCTAGAATACACTAAATACAGCAAAAATTTTGAGTCTACAACGTTTAGTTTAGGTGTGAGAGCCAAAATGAACTTTTTATTGCTTTAAACGCGTTTTCAGCCCCTGATTGTACACTTAAGGTGAAAATGTCAAAATCTTCAAAATGAGCATAAGCACAATGAAATTAATACTGGAATCATCTTCAGGATGCTAGAATACACTAAATACAGCAAAAAATTTGAGTCTACAACGTTTAGTTTAGGTGTGAGAGCCAAAATGAACTTTTTATGGCTTTAAATGCGTTTTCAGCCTGATTGTGCACTTTAGGTGAAAATGTCAAAATCTTCAAAATGAGCATAAGCACAATGAAATTAATGCTGGAATCATCTTCAGGATGCTAGAATACACTAAATACAGCAAAAATTTTGAGTCTACAACGTTTAGTTTAGGTGTGAGAGCCAAAATGAACTTTTTATTGCTTTAAACGCTTTTTCAGCCTGATTGTGCACTTTAGGTGAAAATGTCAAAATCTTCAAAATGAGCATAAGCACGATGAAATTAATGCTGGAATCATCTTCAGGATGCTAGAATACACTGAATACAGCAAAAATGTTGAGTCTACAACGTTTAGTTTAGGTGTGAGAGCCAAAATGAACTTTTTATTGCTTTAAACGCTTTTTCAGCCTGATTGTGCACTTTAGGTGAAAATGTCAAAATCTTCAAAATGAGCATAAGCACGATGAAATTAATGCTGGAATCATCTTCAGGATGCTAGAATACACTGAATACAGCAAAAATGTTGAGTCTACAACGTTTTGTTTAGGTGTGATAGCCAAAATGAACTTTTTATTGCTTTAAATGCGTTTTCAGCCTGATTGTGCACTTTAGGTGAAATTGTCAAAATCTTAAAAATGAGCATAATCACAATGAAATTAATGCTTGAATCATCTTCAGGATGCTAGAATAAACTAAATACAGCAAAAATTTTGAGTCTACAACGTTTAGTTTAGGTGTGAGAGCCAAAATGAACTTTTTATTGCTTTAAACGCGTTTTCAGCCCCTGATTGTACACTTAAGGTGAAAATGTCAAAATCTTAAAAATGAGCATAAGCACAATGAAATTAATGCTGGAATCATCTTCAGGATGCTAGAATACACTAAATACAGCAAAAATGTTGAGTCTACAACGTTTTGTTTAGGTGTGAGAGCCAAAATGAACTTTTTATTGCTTTAAATGCGTTTTCAGCCTGATTGTGCACTTTAGGTGAAAATGTCAAAATCTTAAAAATGAGCATAATCACAATGAAATTAATGCTTGAATCATCTTCAGGATGCTAGAATAACTAAATACAGCAAAAATTTTGAGTCTACAACGTTTAGTTTAGGTGTGAGAGCCAAAATGAACTTTTTATTGCTTTAAACGCGTTTTCAGCCCCTGATTGTGCACTTTAGGTGAAAATGTCAAAATCTTCAAAATGAGCATAAGCACAGTGAAATTAATGCTGGAATCATCTTCAGGATGCTAGAATACACTAAATACAGCAAAAATTTTGAGTCTACAACGTTTAGTTTAGGTGTGAGAGCCAAAATGAACTTTTTATTGCTTTAAACGCGTTTTCAGCCCCTGATTGTACACTTAAGGTGAAAATGTCAAAATCTTCAAAATGAGCATAAGCACAATGAAATTAATGCTGGAATCATCTTCAGGATGCTAGAATACACTAAATACAGCAAAAATTTTGAGTCTACAACGTTTAGTTTAGGTGTGAGAGCCAAAATGAACTTTTTATTGCTTTAAACGCGTTTTCAGCCTGATTGTGCACTTTAGGTGAAAATGTCAAAATCTTCAAAATGAGCATAAGCACGATGAAATTAATGCTGGAATCATCTTCAGGATGCTAGAATACAACTGAATACAGCAAAAATGTTGAGTCTACAACGTTTAGTTTAGGTGTGAGAGCCAAAATGAACTTTTTATTGCTTCAAACGCGTTTTCAGCCCCTGATTGTACTCTTAAGGTGAAAATGTCAAAATCTTAAAAATGAGCATAAGCACAATGAAATTAATGCTGGAATCATCTTCAGGATGCTAGAATACACTAAATACAGCAAAAATGTTGAGTCTACAACGTTTTGTTTAGGTGTGATAGCCAAAATGAACTTTTTATTGCTTTAAATGCGTTTTCAGCCTGATTGTGCACTTTAGGTGAAAATGTCAAAATCTTAAAAATGAGCATAATCACAATGAAATTAATGCTTGAATCATCTTCAGGATGCTAGAATACACTAAATACAGCAAAAATTTTGAGTCTACAACGTTTAGTTTAGGTGTGAGAGCCAAAAGGAACTTTTTATTGCTTTAAACGCGTTTTCAGCCCCTGATTGTACACTTAAGGTGAAAATGTCAAAATCTTAAAAATGAGCATAAGCACAATGAAATTAATGCTGGAATCATCTTCAGGATGCTAGAATACACTAAATACAGCAAAAATTTTGAGTCTACAACGTTTAGTTTAGGTGTGAGAGCCAAAATGAACTTTTTATTGCTTTAAACGCTTTTTCAGCCTGATTGTGCACTTTAGGTGAAAATGTCAAAATCTTCAAAATGAGCATAAGCACGATGAAATTAATGCTGGAATCATCTTCAGGATGCTAGAATACACTGAATACAGCAAAAATGTTGAGTCTACAACGTTTAGTTTAGGTGTGAGAGCCAAAATGAACTTTTTATTGCTTTAAATGCGTTTTCAGCCTGATTGTGCACTTTAGGTGAAAATGTCAAAATCTTAAAAATGAGCATAATCACAATGAAATTAATGCTTGAATCATCTTCAGGATGCTAGAATAACTAAATACAGCAAAAATTTTGAGTCTACAACGTTTAGTTTAGGTGTGAGAGCCAAAATGAACTTTTTATTGCTTTAAACGCGTTTTCAGCCCCTGATTGTGCACTTTAGGTGAAAATGTCAAAATCTTCAAAATGAGCATAAGCACAATGAAATTAATGCTGGAATCATCTTCAGGATGCTAGAATACACTAAATACAGCAAAAATTTTGAGTCTACAACGTTTAGTTTAGGTGTGAGAGCCAAAATGAACTTTTTATTGCTTTAAACGCGTTTTCAGCCCCTGATTGTACACTTAAGGTGAAAATGTCAAAATCTTAAAAATGAGCATAAGCACAATGAAATTAATGCTGGAATCATCTTCAGGATGCTAGAATACACTAAATACAGCAAAAATTTTGAGTCTACAACGTTTAGTTTAGGTGTGAGAGCCAAAAGGAACTTTTTATTGCTTTAAACGCGTTTTCAGCCTGATTGTGCACTTTAGGTGAAAATGTCAAAATCTTCAAAATGAGCATAAGCACGATGAAATTAATGCTGGAATCATCTTCAGGATGCTAGAATACAACTGAATACAGCAAAAATGTTGAGTCTACAACGTTTAGTTTAGGTGTGAGAGCCAAAATGAACTTTTTATTGCTTTAAACGCGTTTTCAGCCCCTGATTGTACTCTTAAGGTGAAAATGTCAAAATCTTAAAAATGAGCATAAGCACAATGAAATTAATGCTGGAATCATCTTCAGTATGCTAGAATACACTAAATACAGCAAAAATGTTGAGTCTACAACGTTTTGTTTAGGTGTGATAGCCAAAATGAACTTTTTATTGCTTTAAATGCGTTTTCAGCCTGATTGTGCACTTTAGGTGAAAATGTCAAAATCTTAAAAATGAGCATAATCACAATGAAATTAATGCTTGAATCATCTTCAGGATGCTAGAATACACTAAATACAGCAAAAATTTTGAGTCTACAACGTTTAGTTTAGGTGTGAGAGCCAAAAGGAACTTTTTATTGCTTTAAACGCGTTTTCAGCCCCTGATTGTACACTTAAGGTGAAAATGTCAAAATCTTAAAAATGAGCATAAGCACAATGAAATTAATGCTGGAATCATCTTCAGGATGCTAGAATACACTAAATACAGCAAAAATGTTGAGTCTACAACGTTTTGTTTAGGTGTGAGAGCCAAAATGAACTTTTTATTGCTTTAAACGCGTTTTCAGCCCCTGATTGTACACTTAAGGTGAAAATGTCAAAATCTTCAAAATGAGCATAAGCACAATGAAATTAATGCTGGAATCATCTTCAGGATGCTAGAATACACTAAATACAGCAAAAATTTTGAGTCTACAACGTTTAGTTTAGGTGTGAGAGCCAAAATGAACTTTTTATTGCTTTAAACGCGTTTTCAGCCTGATTGTGCACTTTAGGTGAAAATGTCAAAATCTTAAAAATGAGCATAAGCACAATGAAATTAATGCTGGAATCATCTTCAGGATGCTAGAATACACTAAATACAGCAAAAAATTTGAGTCTACAACGTTTAGTTTAGGTGTGAGAGCCAAAATGAACTTTTTATTGCTTTAAACGCGTTTTCAGCCTGATTGTGCACTTTAGGTGAAAATGTCAAAATCTTAAAAATTAGCATAAGCACAATGAAATTAATGCTGGAATCATCTTCAGGATGCTAGAATACACTAAATACAGCAAAAATTTTGAGTCTACAACGTTTAGTTTAGGTGTGAGAGCCAAAAGGAACTTTTTATTGCTTTAAACGCGTTTTCAGCCCCTGATTGTACACTTAAGGTGAAAATGTCAAAATCTTAAAAATGAGCATAAGCACAATGAAATTAATGCTGGAATCATCTTCAGGATGCTAGAATACACTAAATACAGCAAAAATGTTGAGTCTACAACGTTTTGTTTAGGTGTGAGAGCCAAAATGAACTTTTTATTGCTTTAAACGCGTTTTCAGCCCCTGATTGTACACTTAAGGTGAAAATGTCAAAATCTTCAAAATGAGCATAAGCACAATGAAATTAATGCTGGAATCATCTTCAGGATGCTAGAATACACTAAATACAGCAAAAATTTTGAGTCTACAACGTTTAGTTTAGGTGTGAGAGCCAAAATGAACTTTTTATTGCTTTAAACGCGTTTTCAGCCTGATTGTGCACTTTAGGTGAAAATGTCAAAATCTTAAAAATGAGCATAAGCACAATGAAATTAATGCTGGAATCATCTTCAGGATGCTAGAATACACTAAATACAGCAAAAATTTTGAGTCTACAACGTTTAGTTTAGGTGTGAGAGCCAAAATGAACTTTTTATTGCTTTAAACGCGTTTTCAGCCTGATTGTGCACTTTAGGTGAAAATGTCAAAATCTTCAAAATGAGCATAAGCACGATGAAATTAATGCTGGAATCATCTTCAGGATGCTAGAATACAACTGAATACAGCAAAAATGTTGAGTCTACAACGTTTAGTTTAGGTGTGAGAGCCAAAATGAACTTTTTATTGCTTTAAACGCGTTTTCAGCCCCTGATTGTACTCTTAAGGTGAAAATGTCAAAATCTTAAAAATGAGCATAAGCACAATGAAATTAATGCTGGAATCATCTTCAGGATGCTAGAATACACTAAATACAGCAAAAATGTTGAGTCTACAACGTTTTGTTTAGGTGTGATAGCCAAAATGAACTTTTTATTGCTTTAAATGCGTTTTCAGCCTGATTGTGCACTTTAGGTGAAAATGTCAAAATCTTAAAAATGAGCATAATCACAATGAAATTAATGCTTGAATCATCTTCAGGATGCTAGAATACACTAAATACAGCAAAAATTTTGAGTCTACAACGTTTAGTTTAGGTGTGAGAGCCAAAAGGAACTTTTTATTGCTTTAAACGCGTTTTCAGCCCCTGATTGTACACTTAAGGTGAAAATGTCAAAATCTTAAAAATGAGCATAAGCACAATGAAATTAATGCTGGAATCATCTTCAGGATGCTAGAATACACTAAATACAGCAAAAATGTTGAGTCTACAACGTTTTGTTTAGGTGTGAGAGCCAAAATGAACTTTTTATTGCTTTAAACGCGTTTTCAGCCCCTGATTGTACACTTAAGGTGAAAATGTCAAAATCTTCAAAATGAGCATAAGCACAATGAAATTAATGCTAGAATCATCTTCAGGATGCTAGAATACACTAAATACAGCAAAAATTTTGAGTCTACAACGTTTAGTTTAGGTGTGAGAGCCAAAATGAACTTTTTATTGCTTTAAACGCGTTTTCAGCCTGATTGTGCACTTTAGGTGAAAATGTCAAAATCTTAAAAATGAGCATAAGCACAATGAAATTAATGCTGGAATCATCTTCAGGATGCTAGAATACACTAAACACAGCAAAAATTTTGAGTCTACAACGTTTAGTTTAGGTGTGAGAGCCAAAATGAACTTTTTATTGCTTTAAACGCGTTTTCAGCCCCTGATTGTACACTTAAGGTGAAAATGTCAAAATCTTCAAAATGAGCATAAGCACAATGAAATTAATGCTGGAATCATCTTCAGGATGCTAGAATACACTAAATACAGCAAAAATTTTGAGTCTACAACGTTTAGTTTAGGTGTGAGAGCCAAAATGAACTTTTTATTGCTTTAAACGCGTTTTCAGCCTGATTGTGCACTTTAGGTGAAAATGTCAAAATCTTAAAAATGAGCATAAGCACAATGAAATTAATGCTGGAATCATCTTCAGGATGCTAGAATACACTAAATACAGCAAAAATTTTGAGTCTACAACGTTTAGTTTAGGTGTGAGAGCCAAAATGAACTTTTTATTGCTTTAAACGCGTTTTCAGCCCCTGATTGTACACTTAAGGTGAAAATGTCAAAATCTTCAAAATGAGCATAAGCACAATGAAATTAATACTGGAATCATCTTCAGGATGCTAGAATACACTAAATACAGCAAAAAATTTGAGTCTACAACGTTTAGTTTAGGTGTGAGAGCCAAAATGAACTTTTTATGGCTTTAAATGCGTTTTCAGCCTGATTGTGCACTTTAGGTGAAAATGTCAAAATCTTCAAAATGAGCATAAGCACAATGAAATTAATGCTGGAATCATCTTCAGGATGCTAGAATACACTAAATACAGCAAAAATTTTGAGTCTACAACGTTTAGTTTAGGTGTGAGAGCCAAAATGAACTTTTTATTGCTTTAAACGCTTTTTCAGCCTGATTGTGCACTTTAGGTGAAAATGTCAAAATCTTCAAAATGAGCATAAGCACGATGAAATTAATGCTGGAATCATCTTCAGGATGCTAGAATACACTGAATACAGCAAAAATGTTGAGTCTACAACGTTTTGTTTAGGTGTGATAGCCAAAATGAATTTTTTATTGCTTTAAATGCGTTTTCAGCCTGATTGTGCACTTTAGGTGAAATTGTCAAAATCTTAAAAATGAGCATAATCACAATGAAATTAATGCTTGAATCATCTTCAGGATGCTAGAATAAACTAAATACAGCAAAAATTTTGAGTCTACAACGTTTAGTTTAGGTGTGAGAGCCAAAATGAACTTTTTATTGCTTTAAACGCGTTTTCAGCCCCTGATTGTACACTTAAGGTGAAAATGTCAAAATCTTAAAAATGAGCAAAAGCACAATGAAATTAATGCTGGAATCATCTTCAGGATGCTAGAATACACTAAATACAGCAAAAATGTTGAGTCTACAACGTTTTGTTTAGGTGTGAGAGCCAAAATGAACTTTTTATTGCTTTAAATGCGTTTTCAGCCTGATTGTGCACTTTAGGTGAAAATGTCAAAATCTTAAAAATGAGCATAATCACAATGAAATTAATGCTTGAATCATCTTCAGGATGCTAGAATAACTAAATACAGCAAAAATTTTGAGTCTACAACGTTTAGTTTAGGTGTGAGAGCCAAAATGAACTTTTTATTGCTTTAAACGCGTTTTCAGCCCCTGATTGTGCACTTTAGGTGAAAATGTCAAAATCTTCAAAATGAGCATAAGCACAATGAAATTAATGCTGGAATCATCTTCAGGATGCTAGAATACACTAAATACAGCAAAAATTTTGAGTCTACAACGTTTAGTTTAGGTGTGAGAGCCAAAATGAACTTTTTATTGCTTTAAACGCGTTTTCAGCCCCTGATTGTACACTTAAGGTGAAAATGTCAAAATCTTCAAAATGAGCATAAGCACAATGAAATTAATGCTGGAATCATCTTCAGGATGCTAGAATACACTAAATACAGCAAAAAATTTGAGTCTACAACGTTTAGTTTAGGTGTGAGAGCCAAAATGAACTTTTTATTGCTTTAAATGCGTTTTCAGCCTGATTGTGCACTTTAGGTGAAAATGTCAAAATCTTAAAAATGAGCATAAGCACAATGAAATTAATGCTGGAATCATCTTCAGGATGCTAGAATACACTAAATACAGCAAAAATTTTGAGTCTACAACGTTTAGTTTAGGTGTGAGAGCCAAAATGAACTTTTTATTGCTTTAAACGCGTTTTCAGCCCCTGATTGTACACTTAAGGTGAAAATGTCAAAATCTTCAAAATGAGCATAAGCACAATGAAATTAATGCTGGAATCATCTTCAGGATGCTAGAATACACTAAATACAGCACAAATTTTGAGTCTACAACGTTTATTTTAGGTGTGAGAGCCAAAATGAACTTTTTATTGCTTTAAATGCGTTTTCAGCCTGATTGTGCACTTAAGGTGAAAATGTCAAAATCTTCAAAATGAGCATAAGCACGATGAAATTAATGCTGGAATCATCTTCAGGATGCTAGAATACAACTGAATACAGCAAAAATGTTGAGTCTACAACGTTTAGTTTAGGTGTGAGAGCCAAAATGAACTTTTTATTGCTTTAAACGCGTTTTCAGCCCCTGATTGTACTCTTAAGGTGAAAATGTCAAAATCTTAAAAATGAGCATAAGCACAATGAAATTAATGCTGGAATCATCTTCAGGATGCTAGAATACACTAAATACAGCAAAAATGTTGAGTCTACAACGTTTTGTTTAGGTGTGATAGCCAAAATGAACTTTTTATTGCTTTAAATGCGTTTTCAGCCTGATTGTGCACTTTAGGTGAAAATGTCAAAATCTTAAAAATGAGCATAATCACAATGAAATTAATGCTTGAATCATCTTCAGGATGCTAGAATACACTAAATACAGCAAAAATTTTGAGTCTACAACGTTTAGTTTAGGTGTGAGAGCCAAAATGAACTTTTTATTGCTTTAAACGCGTTTTCAGCCCCTGATTGTACACTTAAGGTGAAAATGTCAAAATCTTAAAAATGAGCATAAGCACAATGAAATTAATGCTGGAATCATCTTCAGGATGCTAGAATACACTAAATACAGCAAAAATGTTGAGTCTACAACGTTTTGTTTAGGTGTGAGAGCCAAAATGAACTTTTTATTGCTTTAAACGCGTTTTCAGCCCCTGATTGTACACTTAAGGTGAAAATGTCAAAATCTTCAAAATGAGCATAAGCACAATGAAATTAATGCTGGAATCATCTTCAGGATGCTAGAATACACTAAATACAGCAAAAATTTTGAGTCTACAACGTTTAGTTTAGGTGTGAGAGCCAAAATGAACTTTTTATTGCTTTAAACGCGTTTTCAGCCTGATTGTGCACTTTAGGTGAAAATGTCAAAATCTTAAAAATGAGCATAAGCACAATGAAATTAATGCTGGAATCATCTTCAGGATGCTAGAATACACTAAACACAGCAAAAATTTTGAGTCTACAACGTTTAGTTTAGGTGTGAGAGCCAAAATGAACTTTTTATTGCTTTAAACGCGTTTTCAGCCCCTGATTGTACACTTAAGGTGAAAATGTCAAAATCTTCAAAATGAGCATAAGCACAATGAAATTAATGCTGGAATCATCTTCAGGATGCTAGAATACACTAAATACAGCAAAAATTTTGAGTCTACAACGTTTAGTTTAGGTGTGAGAGCCAAAATGAACTTTTTATTGCTTTAAACGCGTTTTCAGCCTGATTGTGCACTTTAGGTGAAAATGTCAAAATCTTAAAAATGAGCAAAAGCACAATGAAATTAATGCTGGAATCATCTTCAGGATGCTAGAATACACTAAATACAGCAAAAATTTTGAGTCTACAACGTTTAGTTTAGGTGTGAGAGCCAAAATGAACTTTTTATTGCTTTAAACGCGTTTTCAGCCCCTGATTGTACACTTAAGGTGAAAATGTCAAAATCTTCAAAATGAGCATAAGCACAATGAAATTAATACTGGAATCATCTTCAGGATGCTAGAATACACTAAATACAGCAAAAAATTTGAGTCTACAACGTTTAGTTTAGGTGTGAGAGCCAAAATGAATTTTTTATTGCTTTAAACGCTTTTTCAGCCTGATTGTGCACTTTAGGTGAAAATGTCAAAATCTTCAAAATGAGCATAAGCACGATGAAATTAATGCTGGAATCATCTTCAGGATGCTAGAATACACTGAATACAGCAAAAATGTTGAGTCTACAACGTTTTGTTTAGGTGTGATAGCCAAAATGAACTTTTTATTGCTTTAAATGCGTTTTCAGCCTGATTGTGCACTTTAGGTGAAATTGTCAAAATCTTAAAAATGAGCATAATCACAATGAAATTAATGCTTGAATCATCTTCAGGATGCTAGAATAAACTAAATACAGCAAAAATTTTGAGTCTACAACGTTTAGTTTAGGTGTGAGAGCCAAAATGAACTTTTTATTGCTTTAAACGCGTTTTCAGCCCCTGATTGTACACTTAAGGTGAAAATGTCAAAATCTTCAAAATGAGCATAAGCACAATGAAATTAATGCTGGAATCATCTTCAGGATGCTAGAATACACTAAATACAGCAAAAATTTTGAGTCTACAACGTTTAGTTTAGGTGTGAGAGCCAAAATGAACTTTTTATTGCTTTAAATGCGTTTTCAGCCTGATTGTGCACTTTAGGTGAAAATGTCAAAATCTTAAAAATGAGCATAAGCACAATGAAATTAATGCTGGAATCATCTTCAGGATGCTAGAATACACTAAATACAGCAAAAATTTTGAGTCTACAACGTTTAGTTTAGGTGTGAGAGCCAAAATGAACTTTTTATTGCTTTAAACGCGTTTTCAGCCCCTGATTGTACACTTAAGGTGAAAATGTCAAAATCTTCAAAATGAGCATAAGCACAATGAAATTAATGCTGGAATCATCTTCAGGATGCTAGAATACACTAAATACAGCACAAATTTTGAGTCTACAACGTTTATTTTAGGTGTGAGAGCCAAAATGAACTTTTTATTGCTTTAAATGCGTTTTCAGCCTGATTGTGCACTTAAGGTGAAAATGTCAAAATCTTCAAAATGAGCATAAGCACGATGAAATTAATGCTGGAATCATCTTCAGGATGCTAGAATACAACTGAATACAGCAAAAATGTTGAGTCTACAACGTTTAGTTTAGGTGTGAGAGCCAAAATGAACTTTTTATTGCTTTAAACGCGTTTTCAGCCCCTGATTGTACTCTTAAGGTGAAAATGTCAAAATCTTAAAAATGAGCATAAGCACAATGAAATTAATGCTGGAATCATCTTCAGGATGCTAGAATACACTAAATACAGCAAAAATTTTGAGTCTACAACGTTTAGTTTAGGTGTGAGAGCCAAAATGAACTTTTTATTGCTTTAAACGCGTTTTCAGCCTGATTGTGCACTTTAGGTGAAAATGTCAAAATCTTAAAAATGAGCAAAAGCACAATGAAATTAATGCTGGAATCATCTTCAGGATGCTAGAATACACTAAATACAGCAAAAATTTTGAGTCTACAACGTTTAGTTTAGGTGTGAGAGCCAAAATGAACTTTTTATTGCTTTAAACGCGTTTTCAGCCCCTGATTGTACACTTAAGGTGAAAATGTCAAAATCTTCAAAATGAGCATAAGCACAATGAAATTAATACTGGAATCATCTTCAGGATGCTAGAATACACTAAATACAGCAAAAAATTTGAGTCTACAACGTTTAGTTTAGGTGTGAGAGCCAAAATGAACTTTTTATTGCTTTAAACGCTTTTTCAGCCTGATTGTGCACTTTAGGTGAAAATGTCAAAATCTTCAAAATGAGCATAAGCACGATGAAATTAATGCTGGAATCATCTTCAGGATGCTAGAATACACTGAATACAGCAAAAATGTTGAGTCTACAACGTTTTGTTTAGGTGTGATAGCCAAAATGAACTTTTTATTGCTTTAAATGCGTTTTCAGCCTGATTGTGCACTTTAGGTGAAATTGTCAAAATCTTAAAAATGAGCATAATCACAATGAAATTAATGCTTGAATCATCTTCAGGATGCTAGAATAAACTAAATACAGCAAAAATTTTGAGTCTACAACGTTTAGTTTAGGTGTGAGAGCCAAAATGAACTTTTTATTGCTTTAAACGCGTTTTCAGCCCCTGATTGTACACTTAAGGTGAAAATGTCAAAATCTTCAAAATGAGCATAAGCACAATGAAATTAATGCTGGAATCATCTTCAGGATGCTAGAATACACTAAATACAGCAAAAATTTTGAGTCTACAACGTTTAGTTTAGGTGTGAGAGCCAAAATGAACTTTTTATTGCTTTAAATGCGTTTTCAGCCTGATTGTGCACTTTAGGTGAAAATGTCAAAATCTTAAAAATGAGCATAAGCACAATGAAATTAATGCTGGAATCATCTTCAGGATGCTAGAATACACTAAATACAGCAAAAATTTTGAGTCTACAACGTTTAGTTTAGGTGTGAGAGCCAAAATGAACTTTTTATTGCTTTAAACGCGTTTTCAGCCCCTGATTGTACACTTAAGGTGAAAATGTCAAAATCTTCAAAATGAGCATAAGCACAATGAAATTAATGCTGGAATCATCTTCAGGATGCTAGAATACACTAAATACAGCACAAATTTTGAGTCTACAACGTTTATTTTAGGTGTGAGAGCCAAAATGAACTTTTTATTGCTTTAAATGCGTTTTCAGCCTGATTGTGCACTTAAGGTGAAAATGTCAAAATCTTCAAAATGAGCATAAGCACGATGAAATTAATGCTGGAATCATCTTCAGGATGCTAGAATACAACTGAATACAGCAAAAATGTTGAGTCTACAACGTTTAGTTTAGGTGTGAGAGCCAAAATGAACTTTTTATTGCTTTAAACGCGTTTTCAGCCCCTGATTGTACTCTTAAGGTGAAAATGTCAAAATCTTAAAAATGAGCATAAGCACAATGAAATTAATGCTGGAATCATCTTCAGGATGCTAGAATACACTAAATACAGCAAAAATGTTGAGTCTACAACGTTTTGTTTAGGTGTGATAGCCAAAATGAACTTTTTATTGCTTTAAATGCGTTTTCAGCCTGATTGTGCACTTTAGGTGAAAATGTCAAAATCTTAAAAATGAGCATAATCACAATGAAATTAATGCTTGAATCATCTTCAGGATGCTAGAATACACTAAATACAGCAAAAATTTTGAGTCTACAACGTTTAGTTTAGGTGTGAGAGCCAAAATGAACTTTTTATTGCTTTAAACGCGTTTTCAGCCCCTGATTGTACACTTAAGGTGAAAATGTCAAAATCTTAAAAATGAGCATAAGCACAATGAAATTAATGCTGGAATCATCTTCAGGATGCTAGAATACACTAAATACAGCAAAAATGTTGAGTCTACAACGTTTTGTTTAGGTGTGAGAGCCAAAATGAACTTTTTATTGCTTTAAACGCGTTTTCAGCCCCTGATTGTACACTTAAGGTGAAAATGTCAAAATCTTCAAAATGAGCATAAGCACAATGAAATTAATGCTGGAATCATCTTCAGGATGCTAGAATACACTAAATACAGCAAAAATTTTGAGTCTACAACGTTTAGTTTAGGTGTGAGAGCCAAAATGAACTTTTTATTGCTTTAAACGCGTTTTCAGCCTGATTGTGCACTTTAGGTGAAAATGTCAAAATCTTAAAAATGAGCATAAGCACAATGAAATTAATGCTGGAATCATCTTCAGGATGCTAGAATACACTAAACACAGCAAAAATTTTGAGTCTACAACGTTTAGTTTAGGTGTGAGAGCCAAAATGAACTTTTTATTGCTTTAAACGCGTTTTCAGCCCCTGATTGTACACTTAAGGTGAAAATGTCAAAATCTTCAAAATGAGCATAAGCACAATGAAATTAATGCTGGAATCATCTTCAGGATGCTAGAATACACTAAATACAGCAAAAATTTTGAGTCTACAACGTTTAGTTTAGGTGTGAGAGCCAAAATGAACTTTTTATTGCTTTAAACGCGTTTTCAGCCTGATTGTGCACTTTAGGTGAAAATGTCAAAATCTTAAAAATGAGCATAAGCACAATGAAATTAATGCTGGAATCATCTTCAGGATGCTAGAATACACTAAATACAGCAAAAATTTTGAGTCTACAACGTTTAGTTTAGGTGTGAGAGCCAAAATGAACTTTTTATTGCTTTAAACGCGTTTTCAGCCCCTGATTGTACACTTAAGGTGAAAATGTCAAAATCTTCAAAATGAGCATAAGCACAATGAAATTAATGCTGGAATCATCTTCAGGATGCTAGAATACACTAAATACAGCAAAAATTTTGAGTCTACAACGTTTAGTTTAGGTGTGAGAGCCAAAATGAACTTTTTATTGCTTTAAACGCTTTTTCAGCCTGATTGTGCACTTTAGGTGAAAATGTCAAAATCTTCAAAATGAGCATAAGCACGATGAAATTAATGCTGGAATCATCTTCAGGATGCTAGAATACACTGAATACAGCAAAAATGTTGAGTCTACAACGTTTTGTTTAGGTGTGATAGCCAAAATGAACTTTTTATTGCTTTAAATGCGTTTTCAGCCTGATTGTGCACTTTAGGTGAAATTGTCAAAATCTTAAAAATGAGCATAATCACAATGAAATTAATGCTTGAATCATCTTCAGGATGCTAGAATAAACTAAATACAGCAAAAATTTTGAGTCTACAACGTTTAGTTTAGGTGTGAGAGCCAAAATGAACTTTTTATTGCTTTAAACGCGTTTTCAGCCCCTGATTGTACACTTAAGGTGAAAATGTCAAAATCTTAAAAATGAGCATAAGCACAATGAAATTAATGCTGGAATCATCTTCAGGATGCTAGAATACACTAAATACAGCAAAAATGTTGAGTCTACAACGTTTTGTTTAGGTGTGAGAGCCAAAATGAACTTTTTATTGCTTTAAATGCGTTTTCAGCCTGATTGTGCACTTTAGGTGAAAATGTCAAAATCTTAAAAATGAGCATAATCACAATGAAATTAATGCTTGAATCATCTTCAGGATGCTAGAATAACTAAATACAGCAAAAATTTTGAGTCTACAACGTTTAGTTTAGGTGTGAGAGCCAAAATGAACTTTTTATTGCTTTAAACGCGTTTTCAGCCCCTGATTGTGCACTTTAGGTGAAAATGTCAAAATCTTCAAAATGAGCATAAGCACAATGAAATTAATGCTGGAATCATCTTCAGGATGCTAGAATACACTAAATACAGCAAAAATTTTGAGTCTACAACGTTTAGTTTAGGTGTGAGAGCCAAAATGAACTTTTTATTGCTTTAAACGCGTTTTCAGCCCCTGATTGTACACTTAAGGTGAAAATGTCAAAATCTTCAAAATGAGCATAAGCACAATGAAATTAATGCTGGAATCATCTTCAGGATGCTAGAATACACTAAATACAGCAAAAAATTTGAGTCTACAACGTTTAGTTTAGGTGTGAGAGCCAAAATGAACTTTTTATTGCTTTAAACGCGTTTTCAGCCTGATTGTGCACTTTAGGTGAAAATGTCAAAATCTTAAAAATTAGCATAAGCACAATGAAATTAATGCTGGAATCATCTTCAGGATGCTAGAATACACTAAATACAGCAAAAATTTTGAGTCTACAACGTTTAGTTTAGGTGTGAGAGCCAAAATGAACTTTTTATTGCTTTAAACTCGTTTTCAGCCCCTGATTGTACACTTAAGGTGAAAATGTCAAAATCTTCAAAATGAGCATAAGCACAATGAAATTAATGCTGGAATCATCTTCAGGATGCTAGAATACACTAAATACAGCAAAAATTTTGAGTCTACAACGTTTAGTTTAGGTGTGAGAGCCAAAATGAACTTTTTATGGCTTTAAATGCGTTTTCAGCCTGATTGTGCACTTTAGGTGAAAATGTCAAAATCTTCAAAATGAGCATAAGCACAATGAAATTAATGCTGGAATCATCTTCAGGATGCTAGAATACACTAAATACAGCAAAAATTTTGAGTCTACAACGTTTAGTTTAGGTGTGAGAGCCAAAATGAACTTTTTATTGCTTTAAACGCGTTTTCAGCCTGATTGTGCACTTTAGGTGAAAATGTCAAAATCTTAAAAATGAGCATAAGCACAATGAAATTAATGCTGGAATCATCTTCAGGATGCTAGAATACAATAAATACAGCAAAAATTTTGAGTCTACAACGTTTAGTTTAGGTGTGAGAGCCAAAATGAACTTTTTATTGCTTTAAACGCTTTTTCAGCCTGATTGTGCACTTTAGGTGAAAATGTCAAAATCTTCAAAATGAGCATAAGCACGATGAAATTAATGCTGGAATCATCTTCAGGATGCTAGAATACACTGAATACAGCAAAAATGTTGAGTCTACAACGTTTTGTTTAGGTGTGATAGCCAAAATGAACTTTTTATTGCTTTAAATGCGTTTTCAGCCTGATTGTGCACTTTAGGTGAAATTGTCAAAATCTTAAAAATGAGCATAATCACAATGAAATTAATGCTTGAATCATCTTCAGGATGCTAGAATAAACTAAATACAGCAAAAATTTTGAGTCTACAACGTTTAGTTTAGGTGTGAGAGCCAAAATGAACTTTTTATTGCTTTAAACGCGTTTTCAGCCCCTGATTGTACACTTAAGGTGAAAATGTCAAAATCTTCAAAATGAGCATAAGCACAATGAAATTAATGCTGGAATCATCTTCAGGATGCTAGAATACACTAAATACAGCAAAAATTTTGAGTCTACAACGTTTAGTTTAGGTGTGAGAGCCAAAATGAACTTTTTATTGCTTTAAATGCGTTTTCAGCCTGATTGTGCACTTTAGGTGAAAATGTCAAAATCTTAAAAATGAGCATAAGCACAATGAAATTAATGCTGGAATCATCTTCAGGATGCTAGAATACACTAAATACAGCAAAAATTTTGAGTCTACAACGTTTAGTTTAGGTGTGAGAGCCAAAATGAACTTTTTATTGCTTTAAACGCGTTTTCAGCCCCTGATTGTACACTTAAGGTGAAAATGTCAAAATCTTCAAAATGAGCATAAGCACAATGAAATTAATGCTGGAATCATCTTCAGGATGCTAGAATACACTAAATACAGCACAAATTTTGAGTCTACAACGTTTATTTTAGGTGTGAGAGCCAAAATGAACTTTTTATTGCTTTAAATGCGTTTTCAGCCTGATTGTGCACTTAAGGTGAAAATGTCAAAATCTTCAAAATGAGCATAAGCACGATGAAATTAATGCTGGAATCATCTTCAGGATGCTAGAATACAACTGAATACAGCAAAAATGTTGAGTCTACAACGTTTAGTTTAGGTGTGAGAGCCAAAATGAACTTTTTATTGCTTTAAACGCGTTTTCAGCCCCTGATTGTACTCTTAAGGTGAAAATGTCAAAATCTTAAAAATGAGCATAAGCACAATGAAATTAATGCTGGAATCATCTTCAGGATGCTAGAATACACTAAATACAGCAAAAATGTTGAGTCTACAACGTTTTGTTTAGGTGTGATAGCCAAAATGAACTTTTTATTGCTTTAAATGCGTTTTCAGCCTGATTGTGCACTTTAGGTGAAAATGTCAAAATCTTAAAAATGAGCATAATCACAATGAAATTAATGCTTGAATCATCTTCAGGATGCTAGAATACACTAAATACAGCAAAAATTTTGAGTCTACAACGTTTAGTTTAGGTGTGAGAGCCAAAATGAACTTTTTATTGCTTTAAACGCGTTTTCAGCCCCTGATTGTACACTTAAGGTGAAAATGTCAAAATCTTAAAAATGAGCATAAGCACAATGAAATTAATGCTGGAATCATCTTCAGGATGCTAGAATACACTAAATACAGCAAAAATGTTGAGTCTACAACGTTTTGTTTAGGTGTGAGAGCCAAAATGAACTTTTTATTGCTTTAAACGCGTTTTCAGCCCCTGATTGTACACTTAAGGTGAAAATGTCAAAATCTTTAAAATGAGCATAAGCACAATGAAATTAATGCTGGAATCATCTTCAGGATGCTAGAATACACTAAATACAGCAAAAATTTTGAGTCTACAACGTTTAGTTTAGGTGTGAGAGCCAAAATGAACTTTTTATTGCTTTAAACGCGTTTTCAGCCTGATTGTGCACTTTAGGTGAAAATGTCAAAATCTTAAAAATGAGCATAAGCACAATGAAATTAATGCTGGAATCATCTTCAGGATGCTAGAATACACTAAACACAGCAAAAATTTTGAGTCTACAACGTTTAGTTTAGGTGTGAGAGCCAAAATGAACTTTTTATTGCTTTAAACGCGTTTTCAGCCCCTGATTGTACACTTAAGGTGAAAATGTCAAAATCTTCAAAATGAGCATAAGCACAATGAAATTAATGCTGGAATCATCTTCAGGATGCTAGAATACACTAAATACAGCAAAAATTTTGAGTCTACAACGTTTAGTTTAGGTGTGAGAGCCAAAATGAACTTTTTATTGCTTTAAACGCGTTTTCAGCCTGATTGTGCACTTTAGGTGAAAATGTCAAAATCTTAAAAATGAGCATAAGCACAATGAAATTAATGCTGGAATCATCTTCAGGATGCTAGAATACACTAAATACAGCAAAAATTTTGAGTCTACAACGTTTAGTTTAGGTGTGAGAGCCAAAATGAACTTTTTATTGCTTTAAACGCGTTTTCAGCCCCTGATTGTACACTTAAGGTGAAAATGTCAAAATCTTCAAAATGAGCATAAGCACAATGAAATTAATACTGGAATCATCTTCAGGATGCTAGAATACACTAAATACAGCAAAAAATTTGAGTCTACAACGTTTAGTTTAGGTGTGAGAGCCAAAATGAACTTTTTATGGCTTTAAATGCGTTTTCAGCCTGATTGTGCACTTTAGGTGAAAATGTCAAAATCTTCAAAATGAGCATAAGCACAATGAAATTAATGCTGGAATCATCTTCAGGATGCTAGAATACACTAAATACAGCAAAAATTTTGAGTCTACAACGTTTAGTTTAGGTGTGAGAGCCAAAATGAACTTTTTATTGCTTTAAACGCTTTTTCAGCCTGATTGTGCACTTTAGGTGAAAATGTCAAAATCTTCAAAATGAGCATAAGCACGATGAAATTAATGCTGGAATCATCTTCAGGATGCTAGAATACACTGAATACAGCAAAAATGTTGAGTCTACAACGTTTTGTTTAGGTGTGATAGCCAAAATGAACTTTTTATTGCTTTAAATGCGTTTTCAGCCTGATTGTGCACTTTAGGTGAAATTGTCAAAATCTTAAAAATGAGCATAATCACAATGAAATTAATGCTTGAATCATCTTCAGGATGCTAGAATAAACTAAATACAGCAAAAATTTTGAGTCTACAACGTTTAGTTTAGGTGTGAGAGCCAAAATGAACTTTTTATTGCTTTAAACGCGTTTTCAGCCCCTGATTGTACACTTAAGGTGAAAATGTCAAAATCTTAAAAATGAGCATAAGCACAATGAAATTAATGCTGGAATCATCTTCAGGATGCTAGAATACACTAAATACAGCAAAAATGTTGAGTCTACAACGTTTTATTTAGGTGTGAGAGCCAAAATGAACTTTTTATTGCTTTAAATGCGTTTTCAGCCTGATTCTGCACTTTAGGTGAAAATGTCAAAATCTTAAAAATGAGCATAATCACAATGAAATTAATGCTTGAATCATCTTCAGGATGCTAGAATAACTAAATACAGCAAAAATTTTGAGTCTACAACGTTTAGTTTAGGTGTGAGAGCCAAAATGAACTTTTTATTGCTTTAAACGCGTTTTCAGCCCCTGATTGTGCACTTTAGGTGAAAATGTCAAAATCTTCAAAATGAGCATAAGCACAATGAAATTAATGCTGGAATCATCTTCAGGATGCTAGAATACACTAAATACAGCAAAAATTTTGAGTCTACAACGTTTAGTTTAGGTGTGAGAGCCAAAATGAACTTTTTATTGCTTTAAACGCGTTTTCAGCCCCTGATTGTACACTTAAGGTGAAAATGTCAAAATCTTCAAAATGAGCATAAGCACAATGAAATTAATGCTGGAATCATCTTCAGGATGCTAGAATACACTAAATACAGCAAAAAATTTGAGTCTACAACGTTTAGTTTAGGTGTGAGAGCCAAAATGAACTTTTTATTGCTTTAAACGCGTTTTCAGCCTGATTGTGCACTTTAGGTGAAAATGTCAAAATCTTAAAAATTAGCATAAGCACAATGAAATTAATGCTGGAATCATCTTCAGGATGCTAGAATACACTAAATACAGCAAAAATTTTGAGTCTACAACGTTTAGTTTAGGTGTGAGAGCCAAAATGAACTTTTTATTGCTTTAAACTCGTTTTCAGCCCCTGATTGTACACTTAAGGTGAAAATGTCAAAATCTTCAAAATGAGCATAAGCACAATGAAATTAATGCTGGAATCATCTTCAGGATGCTAGAATACACTAAATACAGCAAAAATTTTGAGTCTACAACGTTTAGTTTAGGTGTGAGAGCCAAAATGAACTTTTTATGGCTTTAAATGCGTTTTCAGCCTGATTGTGCACTTTAGGTGAAAATGTCAAAATCTTCAAAATGAGCATAAGCACAATGAAATTAATGCTGGAAACATCTTCAGGATGCTAGAATACACTAAATACAGCAAAAATTTTGAGTCTACAACGTTTAGTTTAGGTGTGAGAGCCAAAATGAACTTTTTATTGCTTTAAACGCGTTTTCAGCCCCTGTTTGTACACTTAAGGTGAAAATGTCAAAATCTTCAAAATGAGCATAAGCACAATGAAATTAATGCTGGAATCATCTTCAGGATGCTAGAATACACTAAATACAGCAAAAATTTTGAGTCTACAACGTTTAGTTTAGGTGTGAGAGCCAAAATGAACTTTTTATTGCTTTAAACGCGTTTTCAGCCCCTGATTGTACACTTAAGGTGAAAATGTCAAAATCTTCAAAATGAGCATAAGCACAATGAAATTAATGCTGGAATCATATTCAGGATGCTAGAATACACTAAATACAGCAAAAATTTTGAGTCTACAACGTTTATTTTAGGTGTGTGAGCCAAAATGAACTTTTTATTGCTTTAAATGCGTTTTCAGCCTGATTGTGCACTTTAGGTGAAAATGTCAAAATCTTCAAAATGAGCATAAGCACGATGAAATTAATGCTGGAATCATCTTCAGGATGCTAGAATACACTGAATACAGCAAAAATTTTGAGTCTACAACGTTTAGTTTAGGTGTGAGAGCCAAAATGAACTTTTTATTGCTTTAAATGCGTTTTCAGCCTGATTGTGCACTTTAGGTGAAAATGTCAAAATCTTAAAAATGAGCATAAGCACAATGAAATTAATGCTGGAATCATCTTCAGGATGCTAGAATACACTAAATACAGCAAAAATTTTGAGTCTACAACGTTTAGTTTAGGTGTGAGAGCCAAAATGAACTTTTTATTGCTTTAAACGCGTTTTCAGCCCCTGATTGTACACTTAAGGTGAAAATGTCAAAATCTTCAAAATGAGCATAAGCACAATGAAATTAATGCTGGAATCATCTTCAGGATGCTAGAATACACTAAATACAGCAAAAATTTTGAGTCTACAACGTTTAGTTTAGGTGTGAGAGCCAAAATGAACTTTTTATTGCTTTAAATGCGTTTTCAGCCTGATTTTGCACTTTAGGTGAAAATGTCAAAATCTTAAAAATGAGCATAAGCACAATGAAATTAATGCTGGAATCATCTTCAGGATGCTAGAATACACTAAATACAGCAAAAATTTTGAGTCTACAACGTTTAGTTTAGGTGTGAGAGCCAAAATGAACTTTTTATTGCTTTAAATGCGTTTTCAGCCTGATTGTGCACTTTAGGTGAAAATGTCAAAATCTTAAAAATTAGCATAAGCACAATGAAATTAATGCTGGAATCATCTTCAGGATGCTAGAATACACTAAATACAGCAAAAATTTTGAGTCTACAACGTTTAGTTTAGGTGTGAGAGCCAAAATGAACTTTTTATTGCTTTAAACTCGTTTTCAGCCCCTGATTGTACACTTAAGGTGAAAATGTCAAAATCTTCAAAATGAGCATAAGCACAATGAAATTAATGCTGGAATCATCTTCAGGATGCTAGAATACACTAAATACAGCAAAAATTTTGAGTCTACAACGTTTAGTTTAGGTGTGAGAGCCAAAATGAACTTTTTATGGCTTTAAATGCGTTTTCAGCCTGATTGTGCACTTTAGGTGAAAATGTCAAAATCTTCAAAATGAGCATAAGCACAATGAAATTAATGCTGGAATCATCTTCAGGATGCTAGAATACACTAAATACAGCAAAAATTTTGAGTCTACAACGTTTAGTTTAGGTGTGAGAGCCAAAATGAACTTTTTATTGCTTTAAACGCGTTTTCAGCCCCTGTTTGTACACTTAAGGTGAAAATGTCAAAATCTTCAAAATGAGCATAAGCACAATGAAATTAATGCTGGAATCATCTTCAGGATGCTAGAATACACTAAATACAGCAAAAATTTTGAGTCTACAACGTTTAGTTTAGGTGTGAGAGCCAAAATGAACTTTTTATTGCTTTAAACGCGTTTTCAGCCCCTGATTGTACACTTAAGGTGAAAATGTCAAAATCTTCAAAATGAGCATAAGCACAATGAAAATAATGCTGGAATCATATTCAGGATGCTAGAATACACTAAATACAGCAAAAATTTTGAGTCTACAACGTTTATTTTAGGTGTTTGAGCCAAAATGAACTTTTTATTGCTTTAAATGCGTTTTCAGCCTGATTGTGCACTTTAGGTGAAAATGTCAAAATCTTCAAAATGAGCATAAGCACGATGAAATTAATGCTGGAATCATCTTCAGGATGCTAGAATACACTGAATACAGCAAAAATTTTGAGTCTACAACGTTTAGTTTAGGTGTGAGAGCCAAAATGAACTTTTTATTGCTTTAAACGCGTTTTCAGCGCCTGATTGTACACTTAAGGTGAAAATGTCAAAATCTTCAAAATGAGCATAAGCACAATGAAATTAATGCTGGAATCATCTTCAGGATGCTAGAATACACTAAATACAGCAAAAATTTTGAGTCTACAACGTTTAGTTTAGGTGTGAGAGCCAAAATGAACTTTTTATTGCTTTAAATGCGTTTTCAGCCTGATTGTGCACTTTAGGTGAAAATGTCAAAATCTTAAAAATGAGCATAAGCACAATGAAATTAATGCTGGAATCATCTTCAGGATGCTAGAATACACTAAATACAGCAAAAATTTTGAGTCTACAACGTTTAGTTTAGGTGTGAGAGCCAAAATGAACTTTTTATTGCTTTAAACGCGTTTTCAGCCCCTGATTGTACACTTAAGGTGAAAATGTCAAAATCTTCAAAATGAGCATAAGCACAATGAAATTAATGCTGGAATCATCTTCAGGATGCTAGAATACACTAAATACAGCAAAAATTTTGAGTCTACAACGTTTAGTTTAGGTGTGAGAGCCAAAATGAACTTTTTATTGCTTTAAATGCGTTTTCAGCCTGATTGTGCACTTTAGGTGAAAATGTCAAAATCTTAAAAATGAGCATAAGCACAATGAAATTAATGCTGGAATCATCTTCAGGATGCTAGAATACACTAAATACAGCAAAAATTTTGAGTCTACAACGTTTAGTTTAGGTGTGAGAGCCAAAATGAACTTTTTATTGCTTTAAACGCGTTTTCAGCCCCTGATTGTACACTTAAGGTGAAAATGTCAAAATCTTCAAAATGAGCATAAGCACAATGAAATTAATGCTGGAATCATCTTCAGGATGCTAGAATACACTAAATACAGCCAAAATTTTGAGTCTACAACGTTTAGTTTAGGTGTGAGAGCCAAAATGAACTTTTTATTGCTTTAAATGCGTTTTCAGCCTGATTGTGCACTTAAGGTGAAAATGTCAAAATCTTCAAAATGAGCATAAGCTCGATGAAATTAATGCTGGAATCATCTTCAAGATGCTAGAATACACTGAATACAGCAAAAATTTTGAGTCTACAACGTTTAGTTTAGGTGTGAGAGCCAAAATGAACTTTTTATTGCTTTAAACGCGTTTTCAGCGCCTGATTGTACACTAAAGGTGAAAATGTCAAAATCTTCAAAATGAGCATAAGCACAATGAAATTAATGCTGGAATAATCTTCAGGATGCTAGAATACACTAAATACAGCAAAAATTTTGAGTCTACAACGTTTAGTTTAGGTGTGAGAGCCAAAATGAACTTTTAATTGCTTTAAATGTGTTTTCAGCCTGATTGTGCACTTTAGGTGAAAATGTCAAAATCTTAAAAATGAGCATAAGCACAATGAAATTAATGCTGGAATCATCTTCAGGATGCTAGAATACACTAAATACAGCAAAAATTTTGAGTCTACAACGTTTAGTTTAGGTGTGAGAGCCAAAATGAACTTTTTATTGCTTTAAACGCGTTTTCAGCCCCTGATTGTACACTTAAGGTGAAAATGTCAAAATCTTCAAAATGAGCATAAGCACAATGAAATTAATGCTGGAATCATCTTCAGGATGCTAGAATACACTAAATACAGCAAAAATTTTGAGTCTACAACGTTTAGTTTAGGTGTGAGAGCCAAAATGAACTTTTTATTGCTTTAAATGCGTTTTCAGCCTGATTGTACACTTAAGGTGAAAATGTCAAAATCTTCAAAATGAGCATAAGCACAATGAAATTAATGCTGGAATCATCTTCTGGATGCTAGAATACACTAAATACAGCAAAAATTTTGAGTCTACAACGTTTAGTTTAGGTGTGTGAGCCAAAATTAACTTTTTATTGCTTTAAATGCGTTTTCAGCCTGATTGTGCACTTTAGGTGAAAATGTCAAAATCTTAAAAATGAGCATAAGCACAATGAAATTAATGCTGGAATCATCTTCAGGATGCTAGAATACACTAAATACAGCAAAAATTTTGAGTCTACAACGTTTAGTTTAGGTGTGAGAGCCAAAATGAACTTTTTATTGCTTTAAACGCGTTTTCAGCCCCTGATTGTACACTTAAGGTGAAAATGTCAAAATCTTCAAAATGAGCATAAGCACAATGAAATTAATGCTGGAATCATCTTCAGGATGCTAGAATACACTAAATACAGCAAAAATTTTGAGTCTACAACGTTTATTTTAGGTGTGTGAGCCAAAATGAACTTTTTATTGCTTTAAATGCGTTTTCAGCCTGATTGTGCATTTTAGGTGAAAATGTCAAAATCTTCAAAATGAGCATAAGCACGATGAAATTAATGCTGGAATCATCTTCAGGATGCTAGAATACACTGAATACAGCAAAAATTTTGAGTCTACAACGTTTAGTTTAGGTGTGAGAGCCAAAATGAACTTTTTATTGCTTTAAACGCGTTTTCAGCCCCTGATTGTACACTTAAGGTGAAAATGTCAAAATCTTCAAAATGAGCATAAGCACAATGAAATTAATGCTGGAATCATCTTCAGGATGCTAGAATACACTAAATACAGCAAAAATTTTGAGTCTACAACGTTTAGTTTAGGTGTGAGAGCCAAAATGAACTTTTTATTGCTTTAAACGCGTTTTCAGCCCCTGATTGTACACTTAAGGTGAAAATGTCAAAATCTTCAAAATGAGCATAAGCACAATGAAATTAATGCTGGAATCATCTTCAGGATGCTAGAATACACTAAATACAGCAAAAATTTTGAGTCTACAACGTTTATTTTAGGTGTGTGAGCCAAAATGAACTTTTTATTGCTTTAAACGCTTTTTCAGCCTGATTGTGCACTTTAGGTGAAAATGTCAAAATCTTCAAAATGAGCATAAGCACGATGAAATTAATGCTGGAATCATCTTCAGGATGCTAGAATACACTGAATACAGCAAAAATGTTGAGTCTACAACGTTTAGTTTAGGTGTGAGAGCCAAAATGAACTTTTTATTGCTTTAAATGCGTTTTCAGCCTGATTGTGCACTTTAGGTGAAAATGTCAAAATCTTAAAAATGAGCATAATCACAATGAAATTAATGCTTGAATCATCTTCAGGATGCTAGAATAACTAAATACAGCAAAAATTTTGAGTCTACAACGTTTAGTTTAGGTGTGAGAGCCAAAATGAACTTTTTATTGCTTTAAACGCGTTTTCAGCCCCTGATTGTGCACTTTAGGTGAAAATGTCAAAATCTTCAAAATGAGCATAAGCACAATGAAATTAATGCTGGAATCATCTTCAGGATGCTAGAATACACTAAATACAGCAAAAATGTTGAGTCTACAACGTTTAGTTTAGGTGTGAGAGCCAAAATGAACTTTTTATTGCTTTAAACGCGTTTTCAGCCCCTGATTGTACACTTAAGGTGAAAATGTCAAAATCTTCAAAATGAGCATAAGCACAATGAAATTAATGCTGGAATCATCTTCAGGATGCTAGAATACACTAAATACAGCAAAAATTTTGAGTCTACAACGTTTAGTTTAGGTGTGAGAGCCAAAATGAACTTTTTATTGCTTTAAATGCGTTTTCAGCCTGATTGTGCACTTTAGGTGAAAATGTCAAAATCTTAAAAATGAGCATAAGCACAATGAAATTAATGCTGGAATCATCTTCAGGATGCTAGAATACACTAAATACAGCAAAAATTTTGAGTCTACAACGTTTAGTTTAGGTGTGAGAGCCAAAATGAACTTTTTATTGCTTTAAACGCGTTTTCAGCGCCTGATTGTACACTTAAGGTGAAAATGTCAAAATCTTCAAAATGAGCATAAGCACAATGAAATTAATGCTGGAATCATCTTCAGGATGCTAGAATACACTAAATACAGCAAAAATTTTGAGTCTACAACGTTTAGTTTAGGTGTGAGAGCCAAAATGAACTTTTTATTGCTTTAAATGCGTTTTCAGCCTGATTGTGCACTTTAGGTGAAAATGTCAAAATCTTAAAAATGAGCATAAGCACAATGAAATTAATGCTGGAATCATCTTCAGGATGCTAGAATACACTAAATACAGCAAAAATTTTGAGTCTACAACGTTTAGTTTAGGTGTGAGAGCCAAAATGAACTTTTTATTGCTTTAAACGCGTTTTCAGCCCCTGATTGTACACTTAAGGTGAAAATGTCAAAATCTTCAAAATGAGCATAAGCACAATGAAATTAATGCTGGAATCATCTTCAGGATGCTAGAATACACTAAATACAGCAAAAATTTTGAGTCTACAACGTTTAGTTTAGGTGTGAGAGCCAAAATGAACTTTTTATTGCTTTAAACGCGTTTTCAGCCCCTGATTGTACACTTAAGGTGAAAATGTCAAAATCTTCAAAATGAGCATAAGCACAATGAAATTAATGCTGGAATCATCTTCAGGATGCTAGAATACACTAAATACAGCAAAAATTTTGAGTCTACAACGTTTATTTTAGGTGTGTGAGCCAAAATGAACTTTTTATTGCTTTAAATGCGTTTTCAGCCTGATTGTGCACTTTAGGTGAAAATATCAAAATCTTAAAAATGAGCATAAGCACGATGAAATTAATGCTGGAATCATCTTCAGGATGCTAGAATACACTGAATACAGCAAAAATTTTGAGTCTACAACGTTTAGTTTAGGTGTGAGAGCCAAAATGAACTTTTTATTGCTTTAAACGCATTTTCAGCCCCTGATTGTACACTTAAGGTGAAAATGTCAAAATCTTCAAAATGAGCATAAGCACAATGAAATTAATGCTGGAATCATCTTCAGGATGCTAGAATACACTAAATACAGCAAAAATTTTGAGTCTACAACGTTTAGTTTAGGTGTGAGAGCCAAAATGAACTTTTTATTGCTTTAAATGCGTTTTCAGCCTGATTGTGCACTTTAGGTGAAAATGTCAAAATCTTAAAAATGAGCATAAGCACAATGAAATTAATGCTGGAATCATCTTCAGGATGCTAGAATACACTAAATACAGCAAAAATTTTGAGTCTACAACGTTTAGTTTAGGTGTGAGAGCCAAAATGAACTTTTTATTGCTTTAAACGCGTTTTCAGCGCCTGATTGTACACTTAAGGTGAAAATGTCAAAATCTTCAAAATGAGCATAAGCACAATGAAATTAATGCTGGAATCATCTTCAGGATGCTAGAATACACTAAATACAGCAAAAATTTTGAGTCTACAACGTTTAGTTTAGGTGTGAGAGCCAAAATGAACTTTTTATTGCTTTAAATGCGTTTTCAGCCTGATTGTGCACTTTAGGTGAAAATGTCAAAATCTTAAAAATGAGCATAAGCACAATGAAATTAATGCTGGAATCATCTTCAGGATGCTAGAATACACTAAATACAGCAAAAATTTTGAGTCTACAACGTTTAGTTTAGGTGTGAGAGCCAAAATGAACTTTTTATTGCTTTAAACGCGTTTTCAGCCCCTGATTGTACACTTAAGGTGAAAATGTCAAAATCTTCAAAATGAGCATAAGCACAATGAAATTAATGCTGGAATCATCTTCAGGATGCTAGAATACACTAAATACAGCAAAAATTTTGAGTCTACAACGTTTAGTTTAGGTGTGAGAGCCAAAATGAACTTTTTATTGCTTTAAACGCGTTTTCAGCCCCTGATTGTACACTTAAGGTGAAAATGTCAAAATCTTCAAAATGAGCATAAGCACAATGAAATTAATGCTGGAATCATCTTCAGGATGCTAGAATACACTAAATACAGCAAAAATTTTGAGTCTACAACGTTTAGTTTAGGTGTGAGAGCCAAAATGAACTTTTTATTGCTTTAAACGCGTTTTCAGCCCCTGATTGTACACTTAAGGTGAAAATGTCAAAATCTTCAAAATGAGCATAAGCACAATGAAATTAATGCTGGAATCATCTTCAGGATGCTAGAATACACTAAATACAGCAAAAATTTTGAGTCTACAACGTTTAGTTTAGGTGTGAGAGCCAAAATGAACTTTTTATTGCTTTAAATGCGTTTTCAGCCTGATTGTGCACTTAAGGTGAAAATGTCAAAATCTTAAAAATGAGCATAAGCACAATGAAATTAATGCTGGAATCATTTTCAGGATGCTAGAATACACTAAATACAGCAAAAATTTTGAGTCTACAACGTTTAGTTTAGGTGTGAGAGCCAAAATGAACTTTTTATTGCTTTAAACGCGTTTTCAGCCCCTGATTGTACACTTAAGGTGAAAATGTCAAAATCTTCAAAATGAGCATAAGCACAATGAAATTAATGCTGGAATCATCTTCAGGATGCTAGAATACACTAAATACAGCAAAAATTTTGAGTCTACAACGTTTATTTTAGGTGTGTGAGCCAAAATGAACTTTTTATTGCTTTAAATGCGTTTTCAGCCTGATTGTGCACTTTAGGTGAAAATATCAAAATCTTAAAAATGAGCATAAGCACGATGAAATTAATGCTGGAATCATCTTCAGGATGCTAGAATACACTGAATACAGCAAAAATTTTGAGTCTACAACGTTTAGTTTAGGTGTGAGAGCCAAAATGAACTTTTTATTGCTTTAAACGCATTTTCAGCCCCTGATTGTACACTTAAGGTGAAAATGTCAAAATCTTCAAAATGAGCATAAGCACAATGAAATTAATGCTGGAATCATCTTCAGGATGCTAGAATACACTAAATACAGCAAAAATTTTGAGTCTACAACGTTTAGTTTAGGTGTGAGAGCCAAAATGAACTTTTTATTGCTTTAAATGCGTTTTCAGCCTGATTGTGCACTTTAGGTGAAAATGTCAAAATCTTAAAAATGAGCATAAGCACAATGAAATTAATGCTGGAATCATCTTCAGGATGCTAGAATACACTAAATACAGCAAAAATTTTGAGTCTACAACGTTTAGTTTAGGTGTGAGAGCCAAAATGAACTTTTTATTGCTTTAAACGCGTTTTCAGCGCCTGATTGTACACTTAAGGTGAAAATGTCAAAATCTTCAAAATGAGCATAAGCACAATGAAATTAATGCTGGAATCATCTTCAGGATGCTAGAATACACTAAATACAGCAAAAATTTTGAGTCTACAACGTTTAGTTTAGGTGTGAGAGCCAAAATGAACTTTTTATTGCTTTAAATGCGTTTTCAGCCTGATTGTGCACTTTAGGTGAAAATGTCAAAATCTTAAAAATGAGCATAAGCACAATGAAATTAATGCTGGAATCATCTTCAGGATGCTAGAATACACTAAATACAGCAAAAATTTTGAGTCTACAACGTTTAGTTTAGGTGTGAGAGCCAAAATGAACTTTTTATTGCTTTAAACGCGTTTTCAGCCCCTGATTGTACACTTAAGGTGAAAATGTCAAAATCTTCAAAATGAGCATAAGCACAATGAAATTAATGCTGGAATCATCTTCAGGATGCTAGAATACACTAAATACAGCAAAAATTTTGAGTCTACAACGTTTAGTTTAGGTGTGAGAGCCAAAATGAACTTTTTATTGCTTTAAACGCGTTTTCAGCCCCTGATTGTACACTTAAGGTGAAAATGTCAAAATCTTCAAAATGAGCATAAGCACAATGAAATTAATGCTGGAATCATCTTCAGGATGCTAGAATACACTAAATACAGCAAAAATTTTGAGTCTACAACGTTTAGTTTAGGTGTGAGAGCCAAAATGAACTTTTTATTGCTTTAAACGCGTTTTCAGCCCCTGATTGTACACTTAAGGTGAAAATGTCAAAATCTTCAAAATGAGCATAAGCACAATGAAATTAATGCTGGAATCATCTTCAGGATGCTAGAATACACTAAATACAGCAAAATTTTTGAGTCTACAACGTTTATTTTAGGTGTGAGAGCCAAAATGAACTTTTTATTGCTTTAAATGCGTTTTCAGCCTGATTGTGCACTTTAGGTGAAAATGTCAAAATCTTAAAAATGAGCATAAGCACAATGAAATTAATGCTGGAATCATCTTCAGGATGCTAGAATACACTAAATACAGCAAAAATTTTGAGTCTACAACGTTTAGTTTAGGTGTGAGAGCCAAAATGAACTTTTTATTGCTTTAAACGCGTTTTCAGCCCCTGATTGTACACTTAAGGTGAAAATGTCAAAATCTTCAAAATGAGCATAAGCACAATGAAATTAATGCTGGAATCATCTTCAGGATGCTAGAATACACTAAAGACAGCAAAAATTTTGAGTCTACAACGTTTATTTTAGGTGTGTGAGCCAAAATGAACTTTTTATTGCTTTAAATGCGTTTTCAGCCTGATTGTGCACTTTAGGTGAAAATGTCAAAATCTTCAAAATGAGCATAAGCACGATGAAATTAATGCTGGAATCATCTTCAGGATGCTAGAATACACTGAATACAGCAAAAATTTTGAGTCTACAACGTTTAGTTTAGGTGTGAGAGCCAAAATGAACTTTTTATTGCTTTAAACGCGTTTTCAGCCCCTGATTGTAAACTTAAGATGAAAATGTCAAAATCTTAAAAATGAGCATAAGCACAATGAAATTAATGCTGGAATCATCTTCAGGATGCTAAAATACACTAAATACAGCAAAAATTTTGAGTCTACAACGTTTAGTTTAGGTGTGAGAGCCAAAATAAACTTTTATTGCTTTAAATGCGTTTTCAGCCTGATTGTGCACTTTAGGTGAAAATGTCAAAATCTTAAAAATGAGCATAAGCACAATGAATTTAATGCTGGAATCATCTTCAGGATGCTAGAATACACTAAATACAGCAAAAATTTTGAGTCTACAACGTTTAGTTTAGGTGTGAGAGCCAAAATGAACTTTTTATTGCTTTAAACGCGTTTTCAGCGCCTGATTGTACACTTAAGGTGAAAATGTCAAAATATTTAAAATGAGCATAAGCACAATGAAATTAATGCTGGAATCTTCTTCAGGATGCTAGAATACACTAAATACAGCAAAAATTTTGAGTCTACAACGTTTAGTTTAGGTGTGAGAGCCAAAATGAACTTTTTATTGCTTTAAACGCGTTTTCAGCCTGATTGTGCACTTAAGGTGAAAATGTCAAAATCTTAAAAATGAGCATAAGCACAATGAAATTAATGCTGGAATCATCTTCAGGATGCTAGAATACACTAAATACAGCAAAAATTTTGAGTCTACAACGTTTAGTTTAGGTGTGAGAGCCAAAATGAACTTTTTATTGCTTTAAACGCGTTTTCAGCCCCTGATTGTACACTTAAGGTGAAAATGTCAAAATCTTCAAAATGAGCATAAGCACAATGAAATTAATGCTGGAATCATCTTCAGGATGCTAGAATACACTAAATACAGCAAAAATTTTGAGTCTACAACGTTTATTTTAGGTGTGTGAGCCAAAATGAACTTTTTATTGCTTTAAATGCGTTTTCAGCCTGATTGTGCACTTTAGGTGAAAATGTCAAAATCTTCAAAATGAGCATAAGCACGATGAAATTAATGCTGGAATCATCTTCAGGATGCTAGAATACACTAAATACAGCAAAAATTTTGAGTCTACAACGTTTAGTTTAGGTGTGAGAGCCAAAATGAACTTTTTATTGCTTTAAACGCGTTTTCAGCCCCTGATTGTAAACTTAAGATGAAAATGTCAAAATCTTAAAAATGAGCATAAGCACAATGAAATTAATGCTGGAATCATCTTCAGGATGCTAGAATACACTAAATACAGCAAAAATTTTGAGTCTACAACGTTTAGTTTAGGTGTGAGAGCCAAAATGTACTTTTTATTGCTTTAAACGCGTTTTCAGCCCCTGATTGTACACTTAAGATGAAAATGTCAAAATCTTAAAAATGAGCATAAGCACAATGAAATTAATGCTGGAATCATCTTCAGGATGCTAAAATACACTAAATACAGCAAAAATTTTGAGTCTACAACGTTTAGTTTAGGTGTGAGAGCCAAAATGAACTTTTTATTGCTTTAAATGCGTTTTCAGCCTGATTGTGCACTTTAGGTGAAAATGTCAAAATCTTAAAAATGAGCATAAGCACAATGAAATTAATGCTGGAATCATCTTCAGGATGCTAGAATACACTAAATACAGCAAAAATTTTGAGTCTACAACGTTTAGTTTAGGTGTGAGAGCCAAAATGAACTTTTTATTGCTTTAAATGCGTTTTCAGCCTGATTGTGCACTTTAGGTGAAAATGTCAAAATCTTAAAAATGAGCATAAGCACAATGAAATTGATGCTGGAATCATCTTCAGGATGCTAGAATACACTAAATACAGCAAAAATTTTGAGTCTACAACGTTTAGTTTAGGTGTGAGAGCCAAAATGAACTTTTTATTGCTTTAAACGCGTTTTCAGCCCCTGATTGTACACTTAAGGTGAAAATGTCAAAATCTTCAAAATGAGCATAAGCACAATGAAATTAATGCTGGAATCATCTTCAGGATGCTAGAATACACTAAATACAGCAAAAATTTTGAGTCTACAACGTTTAGTTTAGGTGTGAGAGCCAAAATGAACTTTTTATTGCTTTAAATGCGTTTTCAGCCTGATTGTGCACTTTAGGTGAAAATGTCAAAATCTTAAAAATGAGCATAAGCACAATGAAATTAATGCTGGAATCATCTTCAGGATGCTAGAATACACTAAATACAGCAAAAATTTTGAGTCTACAACGTTTAGTTTAGGTGTGAGAGCCAAAATGAACTTTTTATTGCTTTAAACGCGTTTTCAGCCCCTGATTGTACACTTAAGGTGAAAATGTCAAAATCTTCAAAATGAGCATAAGCACAATGAAATTAATGCTGGAATCATCTTCAGGATGCTAGAATACACTAAATACAGCAAAAATTTTGAGTCTACAACGTTTAGTTTAGGTGTGAGAGACAAAATGAACTTTTTATTGCTTTAAACGCGTTTTCAGCCCCTGATTGTACACTTAAAGTGAAAATGTCAAAATCTTAAAAATGAGCATAAGCACAATGAAATTATTGCTGGAATCATCTTTAGGATGCTAGAATACACTAAATACAGCAAAAATTTTGAGTCTACAAGGTTTAGTTTAGGTGTGAGAGCCAAAATGAACTTTTTATTGCTTTAAACGCGTTTTCAGCCCCTGATTGTACACTTAAGGTGAAAATGTCAAAATCTTAAAAATGAGCATAAGCACAATGAAATTAATGCTGGAATCATCTTCAGGATGCTAGAATACACTAAATACAGCAAAAATGTTGAGTCTACAACGTTTTGTTTAGGTGTGAGAGCCAAAATGAACTTTTTATGGCTTTAAATGCGTTTTCAGCCTGATTGTGCACTTTAGGTGAAAATGTCAAAATCTTCAAAATGAGCATAAGCACAATGAAATTAATGCTGGAATCATCTTCAGGATGCTAGAATACACTAAATACAGCAAAAATTTTGAGTCTACAACGTTTAGTTTAGGTGTGAGAGCCAAAATGAACTTTTTATTGCTTTAAACGCGTTTTCAGCCTGATTGTGCACTTTAGGTGAAAATGTCAAAATCTTAAAAATGAGCATAAGCACAATGAAATTAATGCTGGAATCATCTTCAGGATGCTAGAATACACTAAATACAGCAAAAATTTTGAGTCTACAACGTTTAGTTTAGGTGTGAGAGCCAAAATGAACTTTTTATTGCTTTAAACGCGTTTTAAGCCCCTGATTGTACACTTAAGGTGAAAATGTCAAAATCTTCAAAATGAGCATAAGCACAATGAAATTAATGCTGGAATCATCTTCAGGATGCTAGAATACACTAAATACAGCAAAAAATTTTGAGTCTACAACGTTTAGTTTAGGTGTGAGAGCCAAAATGAACTTTTTATTGCTTTAAACGCGTTTTCAGCCTGATTGTGCACTTTAGGTGAAAATGTCAAAATCTTAAAAATGAGCATAAGCACAATGAAATTAATGCTGGAATCATCTTCAGGATGCTAGAATACACTAAATACAGCAAACATTTTGAGTCTACAACGTTTAGTTTAGGTGTGAGAGCCAAAATGAACTTTTTATTGCTTTAAACGCGTTTTCAGCCTGATTGTGCACTTTAGGTGAAAATGTCAAAATCTTCAAAATGAGCATAAGCACAATGAAATTAATGCTGGAATCATCTTCAGGATGCTAGAATACACTAAATACAGCAAAAGTTTTGAGTCTACAACGTTTAGTTTAGGTGTGAGAGCCAAAATGAACTTTTTATTGCTTTAAACGAATTTTCAGCTTGATTGTGCACTTTAGGTGAAAATGTCAAAATCTTAAAAATGAGCATAAGCACAATGAAATTAATGCTGGAATCATCTTCAGGATGCTAGAATACACTAAATACAGCAAAAATTTTGAGTCTACAACGTTTAGTTTAGGTGTGAGAGCTAAAATGAACTTTTTATTGCTTTAAACGCGTTTTCAGCATGATTGTGCACTTTAGGTGAAAATGTCAAAATCTTCAAAATGAGCATAAGCACAATGAAATTAATGCTGGAATCATCTTCAGGATGCTAGAATACACTAAATACAGCAAAAATTTTGAGTCTACAACGTTTAGTTTAGGTGTGAGAGCCAAAATGAACTTTTTATTGCTTTAAACGCGTTTTCAGCCCCTGATTGTACACTTAAGGTGAAAATGTCAAAATCTTCAAAATGAGCATAAGCACAATGAAATTAATGCTGGAATCATCTTCAGGATGCTAGAATACACTAAATACAGCAAAAATTTTGAGTCTACAACGTTTAGTTTAGGTGTGAGAGCCAAAATGAACTTTTTATTGCTTTAAATGCGTTTTCAGCCTGATTGTGCACTTTAGGTGAAAATGTCAAAATCTTAAAAATGAGCATAAGCACAATGAAATTAATGCTGGAATCATCTTCAGGATGCTAGAATACACTAAATACAGCAAAAAATTTGAGTCTACAACGTTTAGTTTAGGTGTGAGAGCCAAAATGAACTTTTTATTGCTTTAAACGCGTTTTCAGCCCCTGATTGTACACTTAAGGTGAAAATGTCAAAATCTTCAAAATGAGCATAAGCACAATGAAATTAATGCTGGAATCATCTTCAGGATGCTAAAATACACTAAATACAGCAACAATTTTGAGTCTACAACGTTTAGTTTAGGTGTGAGAGCCAAAATGAACTTTTTATTGCTTTAAATGCGTTTTCAGCCTGATTGTGCACTTTAGGTGAAAATGTCAAAATCTTAAAAATGAGCATAAGCACAATGAAATTAATGCTGGAATCATCTTCAGGATGCTAGAATACACTAAATACAGCAAAAATTTTGAGTCTACAACGTTTAGTTTAGGTGTGAGAGCCAAAATGAACTTTTTATTGCTTTAAACGCGTTTTCAGCCCCTGATTGTACACTTAAGGTGAAAATGTCAAAATCTTCAAAATGAGCATAAGCACAATGAAATTAATGCTGGAATCATCTTCAGGATGCTAGAATACACTAAATACAGCAAAAATTTTGAGTCTACAACGTTTAGTTTAGGTGTGAGAGACAAAATGAACTTTTTATTGCTTTAAACGCGTTTTCAGCCCCTGATTGTACACTTAAAGTGAAAATGTCAAAATCTTAAAAATGAGCATAAGCACAATGAAATTATTGCTGGAATCATCTTTAGGATGCTAGAATACACTAAATACAGCAAAAATTTTGAGTCTACAAGGTTTAGTTTAGGTGTGAGAGCCAAAATGAACTTTTTATTGCTTTAAACGCGTTTTCAGCCCCTGATTGTACACTTAAGGTGAAAATGTCAAAATCTTAAAAATGAGCATAAGCACAATGAAATTAATGCTGGAATCATCTTCAGGATGCTAGAATACACTAAATACAGCAAAAATGTTGAGTCTACAACGTTTTGTTTAGGTGTGAGAGCCAAAATGAACTTTTTATGGCTTTAAATGCGTTTTCAGCCTGATTGTGCACTTTAGGTGAAAATGTCAAAATCTTAAAAATGAGCATAAGCACAATGAAATTAATGCTGGAATCATCTTCAGGATGCTAGAATACACTAAATACAGCAAAAATTTTGAGTCTACAACGTTTAGTTTAGGTGTGAGAGCCAAAATGAACTTTTTATTGCTTTAAACGCGTTTTCAGCCTGATTGTGCACTTTAGGTGAAAATGTCAAAATCTTAAAAATGAGCATAAGCACAATGAAATTAATGCTGGAATCATCTTCAGGATGCTAGAATACACTAAATACAGCA
Organism: Vanacampus margaritifer; assembly: GCF_051991255.1. Taxonomy (NCBI): domain Eukaryota; kingdom Metazoa; phylum Chordata; class Actinopteri; order Syngnathiformes; family Syngnathidae; genus Vanacampus; species Vanacampus margaritifer. The sequence goes on along the minus strand of NC_135448.1, from coordinate 2,132,171 downwards.
AAAATTTTGAGTCTACAACGTTTAGTTTAGGTGTGAGAGCCAAAATGAACTTTTTATTGCTTTAAACGCGTTTTCAGCCTGATTGTGCACTTTAGGTGAAAATGTCAAAATCTTCAAAATGAGCATAAGCACAATGAAATTAATGCTGGAATCATCTTCAGGATGCTAGAATACACTAAATACAGCAAAAATTTTGAGTCTACAAGGTTTAGTTTAGGTGTGAGAGCCAAAATGAACTTTTTATTGCTTTAAACGCGTTTTCAGCCCCTGATTGTACACTTAAGGTGAAAATGTCAAAATCTTCAAAATGAGCATAAGCACAATGAAATTAATGCTGGAATCATCTTCAGGATGCTAGAATACACTAAATACAGCAAAAATTTTGAGTCTACAACGTTTAGTTTAGGTGTGAGAGCCAAAATGAACTTTTTATTGCTTTAAATGCGTTTTCAGCCTGATTGTGCACTTTAGGTGAAAATGTCAAAATCTTAAAAATGAGCATAAGCACAATGAAATTAATGCTGGAATCATCTTCAGGATGCTAGAATACACTAAATACAGCAAAAATTTTGAGTCTACAACGTTTAGTTTAGGTGTGAGAGCCAAAATGAACTTTTTATTGCTTTAAATGCGTTTTCAGCCTGATTGTGCACTTTAGGTGAAAATGTCAAAATCTTAAAAATGAGCATAAGCACAATGAAATTAATGCTGGAATCATCTTCAGGATGCTAGAATACACTAAATACAGCAAAAATTTTGAGTCTACAACGTTTAGTTTAGGTGTGAGAGCCAAAATGAACTTTTTATTGCTTTAAACGCGTTTTCAGCCTGATTGTGCACTTTAGGTGAAAATGTCAAAATCTTCAAAATGAGCATAAGCACAATGAAATTAATGCTGGAATCATCTTCAGGATGCTAGAATACACTAAATACAGCAAAAATTTTGAGTCTACAACGTTTAGTTTAGGTGTGAGAGCCAAAATGAACTTTTTATTGCTTTAAACGCGTTTTCAGCCTGATTGTGCACTTTAGGTGAAAATGTCAAAATCTTAAAAATGAGCATAAGCACAATGAAATTAATGCTGGAATCATCTTCAGGATGCTAGAATACACTAAATACAGCAAAAATTTTGAGTCTACAACGTTTAGTTTAGGTGTGAGAGCCAAAATGAACTTTTTATTGCTTTAAACGCGTTTTAAGCCCCTGATTGTACACTTAAGGTGAAAATGTCAAAATCTTCAAAATGAGCATAAGCACAATGAAATTAATGCTGGAATCATCTTCAGGATGCTAGAATACACTAAATACAGCAAAAAATTTTGAGTCTACAACGTTTAGTTTAGGTGTGAGAGCCAAAATGAACTTTTTATTGCTTTAAACGCGTTTTCAGCCTGATTGTGCACTTTAGGTGAAAATGTCAAAATCTTAAAAATGAGCATAAGCACAATGAAATTAATGCTGGAATCATCTTCAGGATGCTAGAATACACTAAATACAGCAAACATTTTGAGTCTACAACGTTTAGTTTAGGTGTGAGAGCCAAAATGAACTTTTTATTGCTTTAAACGCGTTTTCAGCCTGATTGTGCACTTTAGGTGAAAATGTCAAAATCTTCAAAATGAGCATAAGCACAATGAAATTAATGCTGGAATCATCTTCAGGATGCTAGAATACACTAAATACAGCAAAAGTTTTGAGTCTACAACGTTTAGTTTAGGTGTGAGAGCCAAAATGAACTTTTTATTGCTTTAAACGAATTTTCAGCTTGATTGTGCACTTTAGGTGAAAATGTCAAAATCTTAAAAATGAGCATAAGCACAATGAAATTAATGCTGGAATCATCTTCAGGATGCTAGAATACACTAAATACAGCAAAAATTTTGAGTCTACAACGTTTAGTTTAGGTGTGAGAGCTAAAATGAACTTTTTATTGCTTTAAACGCGTTTTCAGCATGATTGTGCACTTTAGGTGAAAATGTCAAAATCATCAAAATGAGCATAAGCACAATGAAATTAATGCTGGAATCATCTTCAGGATGCTAGAATACACTAAATACAGCAAAAATTTTGAGTCTACAACGTTTAGTTTAGGTGTGAGAGCCAAAATGAACTTTTTATTGCTTTAAATGCGTTTTCAGCCCCTGATTGTACACTTAAGGTGAAAATGTCA